>NC_054378.1:49785849-50985849 GCF_017654675.1 Xenopus laevis
TCGGGCATCAAATTTGAAAAATTTGGATTAATTATGAGACAATCCGAAAAAGTTTCGTTTTTTGTGCAACAATCTGAAAAAGTCGAGGTTCTTCCCAAACTGATTTTTCATGGTTTTCTAATGATAAATAAGGGTAAATCTTGGATTCTAGTTTGGTCAGACTTATTTTCAGTTAAAACATGAGTAAAATTCAGATTTTGATAAATAACCCCCAAGTGCTAAAACTAGGGAAAAAACGAATGCTAAAACATTCTTCATCTAAAAACGGTTGAGGTCATGTAGAATTCAATGGGAGTTGTCCTTTTCCAATTGAGGTTTTTTTTTTTAATTTGTAACTGCACACGGATTTCAAGATTTTCATATTTATACTCGGATTAGTTCCGCATTTTTTTTTCAATCTATTTTTATATTTGGATCTTTTAATAAATGACTTGACATTTGCCAACCTCTAAAACCCCTAAGGCAATAAATACTTGCAAAAGGGCAAATTACTGCTTTCCAAAAGAAATAATATATGGTTTACACGCAAAAAAGAATGAAAAGAAAGATAGGGGAAAAGAGGGAAAGATAGGGAAAAGAAAGATAGGGAAAAGATCCTCCACGCCTCAAAAAAAAAAAGAATTATGTTGCCATAAAGTTTCTATATTGAATGCTTCTTGATTCGGGCAAACTTTTCTCCCCTATCCTTCTTTTTAGAGTATATATTGGGTTTCCCGCAACTGTCCTTTATTAGGGTTTAACAGCACTGTACAATTATGAGCTGTGGACCCCATCTCTAAATTAATATATTGAAGATGCAGCTTCCAGCAGTAGTTTGGGGTTTATCCCTTGCCATTGTAAACATTATTAGTTGTGAGGTTTGTACACTACCTCTGATCGAATCCTGACCATCTATGTCAGATGAAATAATACTGTTTGTATGAGATGGAAAGGAAGGCCCAGAAGCTGTCTAATTACTAGTTACAGTAGTAAAATGCATCTGGCCCATGTTACTTGCATGTTGAGCGTTGTCTATTGCATCATTGATTTTTGGTGCTTCTGTGGGGAAGCAGTTAACGAAGCTTAGCAATTTATTTTTTTAACAACATGGATGCGCACAAATTCACATTTAGAGCATATGGTGAACAGTGCAGCTCAAGACAACTAAGAAGCTAAGTCCATGAAGAAAAATGAATTCTAATAAAAATGTCTTACTTCCAAGCTGGTAAGTGTGGGAGCCAATGTCTCCGAAATCTGTTGTCATGCAAAACAGGTTTACTGTGCTGGAAATAGGCCCTCATGGAGCCAAGCAATCTATTGCTGACAAACATCACACTGGTTTGTAAAGGACAATAACACATGATTATCAAAGCCAGGCAGGGCAGACAATATTCCTAACAGAATGTATGTGCTTTGTTGACAAGATAATAACAGAAACCCAAGAGGCTGTCATGGACAAATAATGTTACTGTGCACATAGGTGAAAAGGGATTATTATTATACCTTCAGCTATACAGTTGTATACTGCCACTGGTTATCTTTGCTATCACGAGTTATCCACATTAAGGCTAATGCTCACCAGCAATAATATCCCCCCCCCCCCTGAATCTATATTTTATAAGATGGAAATTAAAAGGATATTACTTTTTAAACAGGAAGGCTTTCTGTTGAGTCATATATGCAGTTCTAAAAGTATACATTTTACTTTTATATCCTAAATGTGCCAATTGCAAACAGATGCTTATAGTGAGTCATGGGATGCATTAAGTAATGTTTACATTGCACCAAATTGAATAAAACAAGAACGGAATAGTGTATGGTGTTACATGAATAACATTCCCTGTGTAAACCAATTAGGGTAAAATACCATTGTGGCATGGGTAACTAAGTCACAGATTACAATCATCATCTGTTATTATATAGTACCAACACTTATATCCATTTATCACCTTATTTCAGTTTAGGGCAGGGATTACAAGTTATTTAAAAATATATTTTTTTCAGCTGTTAAATGACTGTACAGGTATTGGATCAATTATCCAGAAGCCAGTTATCTAGAAAGCTCCAAGGAAGGGACAGACTCTATTTCAATCAAATAATTCCAATTAATAAAAACAATTCTTCTCTTCTGTAATAATAAAGCAGTATTTTGTACTTGATCCCAGCTAAGATATAATTAATCCATATTGGTGGCAAAGCAGTCCTACTGGGTTTATTAAATGTTTAAATGATTTTTAGTAAACGTAAGATATAGTGATCCAAATAACGGAAAGCCTGGAAAAAAAACAGTTCCTAAGAATTCTGGATAACAGGTTCCATACCTGTACTAAAATCCCTGCATCGTTGGCCAGTACTCACTATCCTTGCACTACCTGTGTATAAAAACAGGGTGCAGCATTAGAAAACATAAAACAATATTTATTATGAATCCAATGTTTCAGTGCCCAGACTACAGAAACTGTGCTGTACATTCCCTAGTATTAGCAGCTACTGCTTAATCTGCTGTCCAGGGTGCTGAAACGAGAGCCTCTGAGATCCAAGCACTTATCTATGAAACGAGCGATAACATCCTCATTTTAGTGCCTTTAAAGCACTATGGGAGTTATCACATTAAGTGAGGCAAGCAAAGGAAATTATTGAAGAAACTTCGTTCTTGGGTCACTGCACTGCATTTATAAACAAATGAAGCTCTATACTTGCAAGGTACACACAGTAGAAGTGCAGTGCTGAGGAGCCTGGCTTCTGTTATCTTCTTGCACTTGTTAATCACACATTGCTCACACCTTCCACAGGGATTTGCAGTTTTCTGGATCTAATTATTTTTATGTTAACATTTGTCCTATAATCTGACATGATTCTGTGGCATAGAACCATTACAGTTCTGCACTACATTGTCTTCTGTTTTTTTTGATCTCACAAGTACTGACTAAACTCCTTATAGTACATTTAAAAAAAGAAAACCAGACTGCTATCAAGTGAGGAGCACAAGATAAAATGCATGTGTCACACAAGCTTTCTGATTAAGTTATTTGGATTTTTTTTTCCCAGCAAGGTATTCAGTCACCACTTCTGTCATTAGAGCGCCCTCCAGTTGTAGCCCTTCCAGATAGTAATGCCGGATGTATTGCCTGCATATTGCTCCTCTTATTATACTTTGTTAGCCAACTAAACAGATGGCAGCAAAGGACTATCCCTTGCCTGATTCTGAAATCCTCCAACTTAAGCATATAAAGAACTGACTGCTTTTGGGACAGTACTATATTTTCCCCTGTATCCTTCTACAGTAAATCTTGGTGCACTCTGTGATCCAATGTAAGAGCAATTAGAAGTCCTGTGCATACATGTTTAACAATCACATGACACTGCCAGGTGTTGTTAACTCTATTGGTATAAAAGCCTATTGGGTCTGATTATCCTAATTAAGAATTTTACCTGTTAAACTGAATTTAGGTGTGAGCCAATACTCAGTGATGATGGCAGATGCACATGGTGTGCCTTTTTTTATTGTTTCCATTCCTCGTTACCCTCTATGCCACTGATCTCCAACTAGTGGCTTGTGAAAAATATGTTGCTCTCTGGTAATCTACCAGTCCACATAGAGGCTACAACATAACCAATAACAGCCCTTATTGGGCACTATCTTGGAACTTTTTTTCATGCTTAAGCTGCTCTCCAACTTTTTTATATATTTAAATGTGACTCACAAGTAGAAAAAAAGGTTGGGGACACGTGATCTATGCTATGACAAGGACTTCTGCACAGTGTATGCAATGCATGACATGTATGTCAAGCCATAGTGTGTTCAGGCTCACTAAGCATATAAGACAAAAGAATTGTAGGTAAAATGCACAAAGTTTTTTCGGTATTTCTCCAAATATTTCGTGACATATAAAGGATGTAACCTACTTGTTACTTTCTAGATAAAAACAAGAATGAGGGAGCAGAACCTCCTGTCTTGGGTTGGTTACACAGAAACTAGAAAGTCATGTAAGCAGCAACAGGACTAGACGTGACGTCAAGTGAATTATAACCCACGTGCCATATTTATCATTCCCTAGCAGAACATTGGCTGCAAAGTGACTCCATCTGTTAACACAGTGGGCTTTAATTCCACTAGATGGAGCAATGATTCCTTTATGAATACAGTTTGGAATCTGTAGAAAAATATTTCTTCAAGAGGAAAAAAAATAAAATCAAATCTATTCACCCCACCCCCTCTGTATCGGTATATCCGTGATCCATAATGCCTATTTTTATACAACCAACAGTTTATGACTAATCACCAACATGCATACAGTAAACACAGTCTGTGCTGAATTATAATAATACTGCTGAAAGAATTCTGGTCTTGTTTCCCTTTTTTTTTTTAATTTAATTTCTTTTCCCTGTGACCTGGTGCTTCAACCCCCACCCACACATATACTGAAATCATCTTTATTGCTATTTATAAACATAGGTACAATGAATTACACCCCTACCTTTTCTGGTTGATGCAATGAAAATTCAAATTTCATTCCTGAAAGATAAGTAGAGGAACAATCAATATAAGTAATAAAATCAGTTATAGAGGAAATACAGTAATTATTAACTCTATTTAACTAAAAAGCTGTAAATTGTGTAGGCTTAACCACAAAAAATATATTGCAAGGTCCAAGGGACAGGGGCACGAATGGCACAGAAAACTGCCATTACACAGGGCCAGAGAAATGAAGATTATACAACAATTGCTGACATACGACACAGAAAATAAGGGCTGCCCTACTCTAAAACTGGCCCTGCTTTAAGTGTGAATGTGGACATCCTACATATTATTATTATTATTATCAAGAACCAACATTCCAAACAACTGTACTGAGTCTCCTGCCCCTAAACATTAGCTTACTTCCCACTTCAGCTCAGACTCATGGATTCATTATATAATCATAACTAATACCAGGAGTACATGGTTGGGCACAACATACAGAGTCATGTAAAAAAGTAAGCACAGCCCATGTTGTTTTAATTTTCTCTAATATGTGCATGTATTTATATTTGATTATTCACACATTCATCCAAACAGTATATAAAGATGATGTAAAGTATCATGTAAGGTGACGGCATATCTATTATTTTTTTAATGAATAAATAATTGCAATTTCCACTATATTTGGTATAGAACCTCAGATAGGCACTTCTAACTGTCTATCAGTGTTTGACATCGACTAGAGACATTTTCTCCATTCCTCCATGCAGAATATTGTTAGCTGTTTGATGTTTAACGGGTTTTGTGCATGCACAGGATTTCGATTTGTGCATTTGCCACTCCAGAACCTTTCATTTTTTCAGCAATTCTGTGGTGGAATTCAAAAATAAGCACCCGCTTTGAGGCCACTAGAAGCAGCAACCAAGGGGTTGGTTAGCAAGATGTTGCTTTCAAGTCACTGGTTGGGGATCAATGATCTTTCAGATTTCATTCATTTTGGGAAGGCCTGCCCTGGGCAAGTTGCCAATTGTTTGAAATATTCTCCACCTGTAGATGACAGGAAAACAATTAAGCCAAATTGTTTGGTGATCTTTTTAAATCCTTTCCCAGACTCAGAGGCAGTTATAAACATTTTGCGTATCACCTTGCTGGCTCAAAGAGCTTATTCTATCTAGGCTAGGGATGTAGCGAACGTCGGAAAAAATGTTCGCGGACATGTTCGCGAACGTCCGGACAAAAATGCGAATGGTTCGCGAACGTTGCGAACCCCATAGACTTCAATGGGAAGGCGAATTTTAAAAGCTAGAAAAGACATTTCTGGCCAGAAAAATGATTTTAAAGTTGTTTAAAGGGTGCAACGACCTGGACAGTGGCATGCCAGAGGGGGATCAAGGGCAAATATGTTTCTAAAAAATCCATTGTTGACACAGCGCTGCGTTTTGTGCTGTAAAGGGCAGAAATCACACTACGTCACTCAGGTGGTGTTTCTGGAGACGGTATTATTATTGATATTTAGACAGAATGTGAAAAAGCTCACACAGCTAGGTGGCAGTGGTTTGAAGAACAGATGCAGATGAGAGATCAGCAGCAGGACAGACAGCTGCCCACAGCAGCTACATACAGAGCACTGCAGTAGAAGGTAGATTACTAGCCAGCAAAGCTACCTAACCTAAAATGTCCCTCAAATCCCTGCAGAGTTCTGTCCCTACAATACAGAGCAGTATCAAGTCGATTACTAGCCAGCAAAGTTACTATCAACAGCTCTCTCCCTACACTAGCTCTTCCAAGCACACACAGGCAGAATGAAAAAACGCTGCAGGGCTTCAGTTTATATATGGAAGGGGAGTGGTCCAAGGGGTGTGGGGGTGGTCCAGGAGGGAGAGCTTCCTGATTGGCTGCCATGTATCTGCTGGTCTGGGGGAGAAATGGCAAAAAAAAGCGCCAACTAAGGCGAACCCAAATTGGCGAACGTTGCGTTACGTTCGCGAACATTCGGCGGACGCGAACGGTCGATGTTCGCGCGAACAAGTTCGCCGGCGAACAGTCCGCAACATCCCTAATCTAGGCAAGGTGATACCATACACTTCAAAGAACGAAAAAGAACAGATTTTCATTTTAGCCTGCGGAGGGCAGGGGGAAGGCAGTTCGGGGAGATTGACGCCCCGAAGAAAAGGAGATTTTTTGCTGGGGCGACTAATCTCCCCGAATCTGCTTGTGTGGATTGACCCTAAAAGTTTGGAAGTAAGGGGAGATTCGACTGCTCAAGCCAGAGCATACTGGAAACAGACAGAAGCCAGAGAGAAGTCTTGTAGCCAGGAATGGGATTAAGTGGTGAATGGAGAAAAGAGGCAAAGTGTAAGTTGCTTGAAGGAGAGTATTTTGCAAATAAAGCATAGATTTATGGAGGGGCTTCATTGTTAAAGACTTTGAATGTGAGTGTTAGTAATTTGAATTTGAGTCTAGAGGAGATTGGGAGCCAGTGAAAGGATTTGCATAAGAAGCAGCTGATGTGGAGCGGTGAGATAAAGTCTAGCAGCAGCATTTAGAATAGCTTGGACTTGTGAAAGATGATGTGTTGGGACACCTGCAAGGAGTAAGTCGAGGTGAGAAATAATATGAGACAGAATAAGTATTTTAGTTGTATCTGGGCTGTATTTGGGCAATGTTGCTTAGATGAATACAGCAGAATTTGCTTGAAGATTTTGGGTGTGAGGTGAAAAAGACAGATGGAAGTCCAAGATATTTCCTAGGCAGTGTGCCTGGGTGGTTGACTGATAAATGATGTTATCGTCTATGAGTGAAAACTTTAGGACAGAGGAAGGTGTTCGAGGAAATGATTCAGTTTCATGTGGCACTGAGACATCCAGGAGGATACAGCAGAAAGGCAGTCTGTAACTTGGGAAAAGATGAGGGGTTAAGAGTTGACAGAAAGAGTTGGTTGTCATCTGCATCAAGGTGGTACAGAAGTCCAAATTAATGAATACGTTTTCCAAGAGAAACAGCAGAGGGTCTAAGACAAAGCCTTGGGGAATAGAGCGAGGGAATGAAGTGGAGGTAGAGTTAGAAAAAGTGACTTTAAAAGAAACATCAGAAAGATACGATTTAAACCACGGAAGAGCAATATCACTAATGCCAGCTGAGTATAGGCAGGAGTGGGCTTCAACTGTGTCAAAGACTGCAGAGTGATTTAGAAGGATGATTATGGAGTAGTGACCTGTAGACTTTCCAAGGAGAAGATCATTGGTTACTTTGGTGAGCTAGGTCGAGAAAGGAGCTGTGAGTGAGATGCAGGACCAGTGAGTGAGGTTGGGAAGGTTGTTGTGAGTGAGATGCAGGACCAGGACTTTGTAAACAAGACTTTCCAGAAATTTGGATGCAAAAGGAAGAAAGGAAACTGGATGATAGTTTGTGGGCCAGCTGGGATAAAGGGAAGGCATTTGAGGATGGGAGTGATTAGTGGTTGTTTGTATGAAGATGGAAAAGTACCAGTAGAAAGTGAAAGGTTAAATATATGAGTAAGTGAGGGATGAGTATATCAGAAACAGGGTAAAAGAGGTGAGAAGATATGGGGGTCAAGGGAGCATGAAGTGTGGTTTGAGCAGAATAGACATTTGCTAATTGGATTAGGAATGAATCCATGTCTCATTACTCTTCAGTAGCTGTGATTTTTATCTTATATATCCTGTATATGGAATAGTGCAAACAATAAAATGTTACATTTTGCCATTTGTTGTATGTTATGAGGTGATATTATTCCTTTGTATTTACTTTTATTGCAGATGTTATGGAATTTGTGTGTGCCGTCTGCAATGAGCCTCAAGAGAAATAAACAAATTACCCCTGAATGGCTGGTTGATATGCTGTGTGAGAAGCAGGCGTGTTTTTTTTTTTAACTATTAATTCTATCACAGCAAGACATTCAGCTGCAGAAACTGAAGATTTATATTCACTGTCAGTAATATCAACATGTAGTAGCTAGGAATTTACATATCTAAATATGTATTATTTCACCAAATGGCTAAATGGATTATGGAGAAATTAAATAAACTCTGCTTTCTGGAAATTCACGCACACAGCCTGTAGATGAGACATTCAAGGCTTCCCTTGTATTCAAGGCTTCCCTTGGGATGTAGTCTCTTTGGGGAAGGAGGAAGAATTCTGGTGACCTTTCAGCTAAAAGCATATTTCATGGAAGCCAGTGCAACTAACTGCCAGTCTCCCAGGGATGTCAGTCATGACTACGGCTGAATGTACCAAGTGCTGAGTTTCACTATAAAGCATTAGAATAAGGGTGACTGGCCAGCTACCTTTCAGCAATGACTAAATACAAATCAGCTATCTATTCTTTAAGTTCTTTGGTAAATACAGTTCATCCCCTGCAATCAGGATAGCCACATATTCAGATGATTTGTAAATAAAAAAACAAAACAAGTGATATAGAGACAATCTGCCCCATATCCCAGAAGGGCTTCTCTTTGCATCATCTATGATGAATCAACTTCTTCTCTAAAGGCAGTTTGCAAATATTACTACAGGTATGGGACCTGTTATCCAAAATGCTCAGGACCTGTGGTATTTCGGATATGGACCTTTCTATAATTTGGATCTTCCTACCTTAAGTCTACTAGAAAATCATGTACACTATAAAGTTTACGAAATGCCCTCTGTGAAGAGCGATTGAGCAGTGCCCTTCAGTGATCATTTTGTCATTATACAAACTGTTTTTTGCATTTACAAAACAAAAGCTTTTACTAGGATTCATGCGAGTCATTCCTTTTGTTTTAACTCAATAAGAAAAGCCATAGGAATCTGTTATTGTCAGTTTACGCATCTATATATTAAAGAAGAAGGAAAGCGACTGAGGCAGTTTATTGCCAATAGATAACCCACACTAGTGCAAGCTAGAATGCTATATTTATTCTGCAGAATGCTTTACCATACCTGAGTACACAGCTCTAGAATCTTTCTCTCTGTTTGTTTAGGATAGCAGCTGCTGTATTAGCTTTGTGTGACATCAATTCCTGCCTGAGTCTCTCCTTGCTGTCTCATAACTCTGGGCTCATATTATAGCAGGGAGCTAAGAAGGGGGAGAGGAGCAAACTGAACATGCTCAAGCCCTAGCCCTGGAGGTTTAAACAGAAAGAAGTAAGTCTGATACAGAAGCCCATGTGTACACAATAGAAGGAAAAATAATCAGTTTTTCTTTTGACAGAGGACTCAGAGCAGCATCACTTTAAATGTTTACTGGTGTATTTATATAGACCTTTTTGATAAAGCTTACTTAGTTTTAACCTTTCCTTTTACTTTAAAGGCAAAACTCTCTGCATCATAATCACAAATGAGAGACATAGAAAGACGATTCATATTAAGCTAGTCACACACACAGGCTGAGTGTCTCAGCATCCCACCTGATGTATATTCACATATGCCCATGTATTTGAAATACCAAATTATATTAATCTCCAAGACTGATCCCCAGGCCAATCAGTGACAACTCAAGCGAAATACATGCCAGGCTATTTGCGTTCTAACCTGAATTATCTGTTGGTCCATTGCTTTTTTGCAATTTTCCCAATGGTTTTTGCAGTTATTCCTGTAGTTGATCAGCCAAGTCAACTGTTCTGGAGGCAACACATCTACATATAATGATATAGTTTGACAGAGTGCAGCATTTTATTCTCCACTTAATGGTGTGCAGGTATGGGACCTGTTACCAAGAATGCCCTGGATCTGAGGCTTTCCAGATAAGGGACCTTTCTGCAATGTCAGACTGGGATGCCTGGGGCCAACCAGAAAACCTTAGACCATGGGGCCACCAGAAGACTTACCATGGGCCACTTTCCAAACTATTATTCCTCCTCTCCTCACTCAACTTCTTTATTCTCCTAGTCTTTTTTACCTACTTATATTCTTCCAACATTTTTTTCCATAAATAAATAGGGAATGACCATCAAATAGGCTAAATGCTAAGAAGCAAGAGGGCCCACTGACACTTGGGCCCACCAGGAGTTTTCCTGGTATCCCGGTGGGCCAGTCTGACACTGACTTTCTGTCATTTGGATCGCCATACTTTAAGTCTACTAAAAAATCCTTTCAACATTAAATATAATAGGATCTTATATTATATCTATAGTTAGAATCAAGTACAATGTACTGTAGTAATATTACAAAGAAAAAGGATTTCCAGATGGCCTTCCCCTAATTCAGGTTTCTGGATAAAGGGTTTACAGATAACATTCCATACCTGTACTAAAAAATCAACTGAGAAAGCTGGGAAATGCTGTTTAGTAACATAAAACATGTTACTAAAGCAGATATGTGATTTTGCAGTTATTTCTTTCCAAGGAGAGTAAGTTTGTGGCCTTCTGAAATACTGCTGCCTGTCTATTTAGTGGAAAGTAGTTTCATAGTTGAAGGAAAGTTGCTGCAGTGTATGTCCTTGCAGGAATTGGGCTCTCTGCTTTTATTTAAAGTAATTTATAACTGATTCCCTTAATGTGACTTTCCTGAATATAATGTATTCAAAATTATTGATTCTAACATATTAATATCTAAGTGATTAAGATTTTCCAGTACAAGTGTACTTACTGGAATGGTAAATGATCCTAATGGACCTTCTTTTCTCACCTCTGTAGCCTGGCTTAATAGAAACTAAAGTGAAGTATGAATATCAGCAGGAGCGGCCACAGAAAGTGAACAAACCAATGTATGCTCTCATCACTAGAAGAGAGATCACAGCCTTATTATCGATGTGGATATATTGGAAATAGAGGCCTATTTAACGTTTTCCGGCAGCAAACTTCTTTTGCTTTGTTTGGGAGCCTAATGTGAGAAACAAAGGTGTCTCTTGAAAAGTGCGGCTGTTTTTTTACCTGTGAAATGTTTTATCTCATGAAGCATAATGCAGATTTTCAGTTTTTCAAAGGGAATGCATAAATTACCACTTCCCCTTGCACCATGTGATAGGAATGCGTCATATGGAAAATAAAGTCAGAATTATTTTTAGAACTGCAAAAACCGTAAATATGTTTACTTTGGAGGATATTGGTTTCACTATCACTCACTGGCAATCTGTGATATATAATATATATATATATATATATATATATATATATATATATATTATATATATATATATATATATACACACACACACACACACACACACAGTAGTTCTTCTCTCTGGAGTCAGACAAGTAGAATATCCTGCTTGGTAAATAAATAATGTCTGCAATGGTGGTAAAAGCAGAGCTCGTCATGTGTTCCTGAGCCACACTGCCCATAGAAGAGCATTTTCTATTAGGCTAAGTCTCAGTGTAACTATCCCTGCTAACCAACCCGTCACCTCAACTGTTGCAGGACTATCCATATCTGATTGTCAGGCAACTATCTCAAAATGGGAAAGAAAAACAATTTCCAGGCTTCTGTTACAAAACTGATCATTCCCCTAATGAAGAATTGTTCCTTCTGCATTTAGTGCACTCAGGTACTGGGAAGTGGGGAGGAGTTGCTAGCAGGACTTGGGTTATGCCAGACTAACCAGTCATATAAACTTTGAAGGTGATCACACACATTTGCATAGCTCAGCCTTGAATGCCTTAATGTATTAACAAGAAACAATCCAAATACATTAGCCTGGGTGCGCACAATCTTTTTCTCACTATTTATACAGTAACTATATTTCAGTTGCTATTAGCTCGGGGCACATGCAGCCATCTCTGCTGCCCTTTCCTGGAAGCTCTTTTGGAGTCTAGCACAGCGGTACTTTACGATATACTGGACTAAACCATTTATTTTACTCTTTACTCTTGCAATGGTATGTAAGAACAACATGTTTCCCCCCAAGCCCTGAAATATGCTGTCCTTTTCAGTACCACCAAGAACACATACGTTGTGAAAACTATATAATACTGCCTCTGATTGGAAAACTAGATAGCGGCCTCACCATCCAAACACAAGAGGTGAAGAAGGGAGTCAGTGTCTATCTGTCTATATATAATTGTGTCTGCTTTACAGTCTGGCTAATTCTCTCTATCAGCCTCTGCTGTCAGTATGTCTCCAGAACCATCTGTGTATCTGAACATGTTCCCACTATACTATATGTCTTATGTATGTTCTTCTCACCTATACTGAGAAAACCCAAGAATTCTGGCTCGGCTGATTGCTAATCGCTTAAATTTATCATCTTGACATATGACTTCTAAATATTGCCATCCTTATGCTTATTGCTTGCAAAAGACTTGCCTCATCACATTTCCAGCAGCATACAGAAAAACATCCTTAAGTGCAATGATCTCAGACAGTAAAATTGAGCTGCAAAGATCCCCATTTCTAATCAAATCTCACTTTAGCATTATACAGAATCCTTGACATTTTCTGCATTTAAATCCGGGAGTTAGTAAGCAACATGTCAGGGTATCATAAATTATATTAACATGACTACTGCAGTATGTGCCCACCCACTGGGAGGAAGGAAAACTAATTTCTTTCAGTGCTTTTACAATTTTCTTTAACTTGTAAACTGATAGTGGATGTAGTCTGATAACTCCGTTTCAAAAGGGTGATTCCCACCCTTAATGACCTTCTTAATGAAATATAAGCTTTATGACTTTCAGAGATTTAATTAGATTGCAAGCTCCGCTGTAAAGGTCATATCTATTTATAGTGCAGCAAAAGAACAGCAGTAGAGCTTATTTTAACGAAGACGAGATCATTCTTCACCACCACAAATACCTTAAAGGAGAACTAACACTAAGGGGCAGATTTACAAAATTCGAGTGAAGAATTCAAATGTAAAAAACTTCGAATTTCGAAGTATTTTTTGGGTACTTCGACCATCGAATTGGTTAAATTCGTTCGAATTCGAACGATTCGAAGTAAAAATCGTTCGACTATTCGACCATTCGATAATCGAAGTACTGTCTCTTTAAAAAATACTTCGACCACCTACTTCGGTAGATAAAACCTACCCAAGTCAATGTTAGCCTATGGGGAAGGTCCCCATAGGCTTGCCTGTGATTTTTTGATTGAAGGATTTTCCTTCGATCGTTGGATTAAAATCCTTCGAATCGTTCGATCGAACGAACAATCCTTCGATCGATCGCAGGATTTGCGCAAAATCATTCGACTTCGATATTCGAAGTCGAACGATTTTAGTTCCCAGTCGAATATCGAGGGTTAATTAACCCTCGATATTCGACTATTGATGAATCGGCCCCTAAAAGAATGCTTGCTGTTTTATGAAACTATACATATATATATATTTTTTTTTGGTGGAGTTGAACCTGATAGAGTATTTTTTAACCTAAATTAACTAGTTAACTATATAATTTACAGCCATTCCAAATGAGATCCATCCAAGTCAAATGCAACTGTGACAAAGACAAGATCTAATAAAAATCATAATAATGTATTCCCTTTAAAAAACAAAACTACCTACTGCAATCATTCTAAACATTTCACATATGAAGTAAGAGAGTATAGCAAGCCTACTGTGTTGAAAACCTGAAAAAGTTACAAATACTTATCAACATAACGATACTATTTAATATATTTTTACACTGGCCTAACCAATCTAAGTCTAAGATATCATGCAAATTCTACAGCACGTATATGCATTAGTAACATTTCATTGTTTGTAGATGTAAATTGTTACATTTTGTGATTGAGACCCCTACTCAGTAATGTGCTGTGGAAGATGATGGTGATTTATGAATATTAAATGTATTGGAGACACTTAAATACTCTTGATAAACCAATATTCCACAAAGTTCTCAAGAAATGATGCTTATGGATATACTGTAGCTATTTGCAATCATCAATCTTGCTAACTGACTATATAAAGCACGATAGGACATATTCACTAAAGGTGACTCCAATGGGACATAAATGAACCAATGTGCTTCAACTGTTATTTTTCTTTAGGTATGAATAATTTATTAGGTGATAAGAAGAGCATTATATTTTACTGACCTGTAGTGAATATATACATTAATATTAATATATTAAAGTTTAACAATTAGCACAACTATTAAGCTAGTTTCTAAAACAGAATCACCTCTAGCTCAAGGCCATGTAAAGTACAGGGCTCCCTAGAGCCTTACTACCCTTAGTACAACCAGTATATTGCTGCATGCCGCAAGTGCATTACCTAATGCAATTTTTGTTTTTTCGATTGTTTATGTTAAAGATCCAAAATAAAAGGAGCCCCCGATTCTCTATGTTTTTTCTCTACATAAATGAATCTGTTTTGAACTAAAAGAGAGCAGACATGAACAACGCATTTAACAAAGCAAGGCATGCAAGGTTAAGACAGCCACAAAGCTACAAATGTGAATCAAATCAGGTTACCATCAGGAAGCAAGTGAACCTGTACATTTTCTCTACTTGTCTGAGAGGTGTTTTAAACAGTCACTGACATTCCTGATGTTAAGAGAAGTTTGGTAAAGGATAATGAACATGAACAAAAGGAGAAATAGCGAATAGACAGACATCATTCCTCTACCCAAACAGCAAAACTAGTATTTAATGTTACTGCCACAATGTTACTGCACACATGCAGAATTAGTTGCTAGAGAATGCAGAGGCATTAGAACAACAAAGACAGAAGAAGGCCCAAAATGGTCTCAAATGTGCAGTGGCCCAGTAATGATCTGAACAGTTTCAATATCCGTGCTCAAAATCATTTTCAGTACGTTGGAATGGCCCATGGCGTTTTTGTTTTTAAACTTTTACAAGAAAAAATCAATAGAGAAGGCAGAAAAGAAGACAAAAGCAGATTTGCCAAAGGAGCCACGGCCTTTGGCATTTTAATGTGGGTCCAGCAAATATTTGTTTTTCCAAAATTCCTATATGAAAATGTATAGGATTGGAGACACAATAAGGAATAAGAGTATGGGTTATATTTATGCAGTGCTCATGCACAACATGAATCAGCTTACAAAGTGCTCCCTGTGTAGCTCTGGGTTGTCACATAGAAGCACAAATACTGTTAGTCAGTCCTTGAATTGGAGTGAAAAAAGTAGAGAGATGCTCTGTGTGGTGAGCGTAGTGTGCAGAATGCTAAAACAAGCCCCTCCCACAACCATATGCCACACCCATTGTTACAAAAAGTCTCACACACCAGTACTTTCTGGTTTCACCCAATTTAATAATTATTATTAATATCGATAGATAAGATATTAATAATTGCACTTTAATTGATTTATAAGTGAATTGATCACAATCTGTTGGCACTTTATCACCTTATTGGTGTTTTAGTTGAATTGTAGTAATTCAATAATCGATTCATATTAAATGAATTGTTTATGAATTAGAAATTACAAAGCATACACAATATTTAAATGAAAATCTAATTGAGTTCTAGTTTCATTCCATTTAAGATATCTATTTAAGGTTAAGCACTAGCACTTTGTGGGATTACTTGTCAAGTGGGGAACCAATATATATATAGAATCACGGGATTAAATTGTTTAACTGAATATCGAAAGATATAGTGATATTTCTTTATTGGTGTGTTTTTCCTGATCAAAAAGACGGGGATACTTTCTTTCTTTTCTCCTATATAAAAATTCAGATTGCCAGTTTGTCAAGATCCTGCTGCAAGGATGCCACATCCTGGATGGAATTAATTGGGCTGGATAATTTTTTGTTATCTGCAAACACTGATACATTACTTACAATACCCTCCCCTAAGTCATTAATGAACAAGTTAAATAAAAGTGGACCCAATATCGAGCCCTGAGGGACCCCACTAAGAACCTTACTCCAAGTAGAGAATTTACCATTAACAACCACCCTCTGTACCCGATCCTGTAGCCAGTTTCCAATCCATGTGCAAACCACTTCATTAAGCCCAACAGACCTTAGTTTAGAAAGTTTGTGGGGTACGGTATCAAACGCTTTGGCAAAATCCAAATAGATCACATCTACTGCCCCCCACTGTCCAGCATCTTACTTACCTCATCATAAAATGCAATCAAATTTTTCTGACATGACCTATCCTTCATAAAGCCAAGCTGATTACTGCTCATAATGTCATTCTCTAGGACACAATTTTGAATGTGATCCCTTAACAAGCCTTCAAATAATTTGCCCACCACAGATGTCAAGCTTACTGGCCTATAATTGCCAGGCTGAGATTGTAATCCAATTTTTAAATATTGGAATAACATCAGTTTTTCTCCAATCCATAGGCACCATACCAGATGAAAGCGAATCTGAGAAAATCAGAAATAGGGGCTGGCCTAAAACTGAACTAAGCTCTCTTAGAACCCGGGGGGTGTATGCCATCAGGCCCTGGAGCCTTGTTTACATTCATTTTTATTAAAGCTTTATGAATCATATCCTGAGTCAGCCACTGACTAGATTGAGCTGACACATTAGTGTAGCTATAAAGTGAGCCTGAGAACCCAGACTCCTCTATTGTATACACTGAAGAAAATAACTGATTTAGCACATTTGCCTTTTCTGTATCTGTTACAAACATACTGGTACCATTATTTAATGGAGCAACACTCTCAACCTGCATCTTTTTACTATTAATATATTTAAAAAAAAAATTTTAGGGTTAGTTTTCACCTCCACCACAATATTACTCCATTCTATGTTACCCATGATTATTTCATATAGATCATTCTCTCACTATTCCTTAACCTGCTGCTGTTTAATACCTTCATTTTCTCTTTTTTTGTTTCTTCTCTCCTTTTCTCTATACCCCTCTCTGATGCCTCCACCTTCTTTATCTGTTTAACACTTCTCTATCTTTTCTACTTCTCTCCCAGCAACCTTTTCTCTCCTTTTATCCTCTATATATTTAACTATATTTTATTTTACCTCTGCATTTTATTTGCATGCAGAAGTGGAGAGAAGAAAAAGAAAGTTCTGGGATTCAAAACTCTTGTATCCCCGCTGAGGGGATGTTATTTCACAGAAATAAAAAAGTGAAGGTAAGGCATCCCTGTGCATTCCTCCCCAATTCCTTTGCTCTTTCATCAAAATGGGAGGCCGTTTGTGATTTGTTGATATCTGTCCCCTTCGGCTGCTCTCATTTCAGCCACAGACTAAAATAATAGAACAATGCTACATGGCTTTGCATGTTCATAGACCAATGAATCTAATAATACTCTAGGCATAGGATAGGTACAAGGCTAGTGGGGCAGGCGTTCTATGGGCCACTGAGCCAGCTTCTGACCAGGGTCCTATATCAATAATAAAATAACTTTGTAACAAATAAGGCTTCAGACAAAGCAACTGATGGGGTGACCATGAGTACAGTGGAGTAACTATAGAGGAAGCAGACTGCTGTCTAGGGAGGCCAAGGGAATGAGGGGGGGATCACAGGGTCTGCTTCTTCTAAAGTTGCAAACTGTCAGGGAGAGTGGAAGCTGAGAGGGGGATGGGTGGGGGGCCCTCTGAACATTTTTGCAGGGTGGGTGGGCCAGGGTGGGTGGGCCAGGGTGGGTGGGCCCCTCTGAACATTTTTGCAGGGGGCAAGAGGTTTCTGACTAGTACTTTGTTTCAGTACAGTTATGGGCTCTTAAATAGGCTCTTTAACTTGGTATGTTCTAGTTGCATCACTGGCTGTCATTATATTATGAACTGATTACATTTTTAAATTAAAATTTCCAGAACCAGGAAACTGATTACATAGTTGCGGTTCTGCCTGGCTTGTAGGCAGAGAAACATCAGCTGCTGTCATCACTTTTCTCACTTATTTCCATTTTGTAATAGGGTGACTAGGGTGCCGTGCCAAATCCAGTGGAATGGAGGTTACAGTCTCAGCATGCATTGTGACAGATAATTATTTGTTAAGTGGATTTGCCAAGCAATTCTGATGTGTGTTATATGAAAGAGAATGCAATTGCGCTGTGTTGGTATTGCTGTAATTTATGCTTCCAGTGACTAATAAACAGTGGGGATATTTCTCTAGAGACGACGCACGGCGATGTCTGCTATCTACTTTCTAAATCAGTTGATCGATGTTTGCCTTACTTACAGATCACTTCTAGGCACATTGTCTACTAAACAATGTTCTTAGGGAAACATGCTGGTAAAACTGAACGTGGCTGCACTGTGAGGGAATCTCTGTGACATATAGCAATGTTTACATATGCTTGTTATTGTGCCGATGGCTGCAAAGCCAAATATAGGTATTTCATCTATATTAAAATTGACGCCACCATTTTTATTCTTATGCCCAAGGCATTAACATAACATAGATTTGAATAAAGCGGTTATTATGAAAACAATCATTCTAATTATTAATAAGGAGAGCACCTTTATAAAACAAAAAGGTGTTTGTTTGAGCTGGACCTAAAAACTTTAGTAAACAATGTAAAACACCTTTTTATGTGTGACATCCCTGTATAGGCTCGTCTGCTAAAGATTTCAAAATGTCCCCCAACCAGCACGTGGCTTGTGCCATTATAAGCCTATGGAGCTACTTAATGTGATTTTACATTTTTCTTAAGATTCCTGCTGTGAGACAATCCCACACAGTTATTTTTAACCTTCTTTCTAGTGCATCTCATACAGACATCTTTTCTTTTCCACAGACCCATATTCCTGAATGCACACAGGCTCTTTAGCACAATATATTGTATTCAATTCATATTTGTAGAATAACATATTTGTTTAATCTGAGTTAAATTAATAATATAATAGTCCATCATGAGTTGAACATATTTTCTGATTGTTTTAATAAAAAAAGAATATGGTTTAAGTACATCTTGAGGCAAACTGGGAAGACAGGGAAATTGAAACTGGTTTTTGTTTTCAGCTTCCTGTTTCTTGCAAGTAGTTATGGGAGGAATAAAAGGTAGATAATGAGATTACTAGTACGCAGTCCATGCAAAACGGACTCTTGGTTATCTGACCCAACAAGAGGGGTAAGACATTGGGCACATGGGGCACTCGCTGAAAACCATCTTGTCTGTCACTGATTGTAATGTTACTGAATGTGAAGCCCACAGAGAGGTAGCAGATTGCTAGACAGAGATGAGTGAATGTGCTTGTTTTACTTCATGTAAACATTTAGATACTGTGGGAAATTTTGGAAAACTGTTACATTTTGCATAAATGCATTGGTATGAATGGGAAAGCATAGTTTGCTTTGCTATCGCTTATTCATTGCCTTGCATTGTTAGAGAAACTCATTTTCCCTATGCTAAAACACTCCTACCTAGAAAAAGGCCTCCTATTTCCCGTTTTTTTCCAAACCCACACATGAACATCTCCTTAGACAGCCAGAGGGAGAGCTCCATTCTAGTGGTAGGCGAACAAATTCGCCAGGTACAAATTCGCAGTGAATTTCCGCGTTTTGCCGCCAGCGAATAAATTCGCACATCTCCAGTGAAAATTTGCCAGTGAAAATTTCAGTTTTAAAGATTTTTCATGAAAATTTCAGATTTTCACGGTTTTTATGTGAAAACCTTCAAATTTCATGATTGTTGAGTGAAATCCTTCAAATTTCACGATTTTTGAATGAAATCCTTCAAATTTCACGATCTTTGAGTGAAATCCTTCAAATTTCATGATTTTCGAATGAAATCCTTCAAATTTCAAGCTTTTTGAGTGGAATCCTTCTAATTTCACGATTTTTGCATGAAAACGTCCGATTTGCACAGTTTTTTTGGGAAAACTTTCGAATTTCACGATTTTTTGTGAACTTTCCCATTTCATGATTTTTCGCAAATTTTTCGGGAGAAATTCACCTATCACTACTCCATTCCCTTTGGTTAATGTGGAAGGCAAGGGATGGCTAATAATAACATAATATTCAGGAAAAACTGACCCACACAGTAAAATACTATCATGGATCCATAAAAATGATTTCCACCAGTAAAACCACAATGTTTGCAAAACTTTACCAGTGAATAATTACAAGTAGACAGTGGCACCTAAAGGCATAGGTGGTGAAAGCCCTGCCTATTTTTTTGCTTTTAATTTGGCTGATTACAGGAAGAAGTGTAACATAATTATACATTATTTCTTTAATTATACATTAGTTCTTTAAAAAGAACTAGGGGCGCATTTATTTAAAGGGACCTTCAACCTCTCCAAATTTTATTTATTTTTTGCATAATAAGCAATTTGACAATATACATCAATTATAAATGCAATTTGGAATCTATATTTGTTTATTCCTTTCTTTCCCCTGGATCTGACTCTTGAAGAAAAGAGAGACCGCATTTTCAGCATAAATTTAATTTATTTTGCTTAAAGGGATTGTTCACCTTTGAGTTAACTTTTAGTATGCTGTAGAGAGTGATATTCTGAGACAATTTGCAATTGGTTTTCATTTTTTATTATATAAGGTTTTTGAGTTATTTAGCTTTTTATTCAGCAGCTCTTCAATTTGCATTATAAACAATCTGGTAGCTAGGGTCCAAATGACCCTAGCAACATGCATTGATTTGAATAAGATACTGGAATATGAACAGGAGAGGACCTTACTAGAAAGATGAGCAATACAAAGTAGCAGTAATAATTAGTGTGTAGCCTTACAGAGCATTTTGCTTTTTAGATGGGGGCAGCAACGCTTATCTGAAAGCTGGAAAAAGGCAAATAATTATAAAACTATCAAAAATTAATAATGAAAACCAGTGGAAAAGTTGCTTAGAATTGGCCGTTATATTACATACTAAAAGTTTACTTAAAGGTGAACCACTTCTTTAAGTTGATAAAGGAGAATCTATAATGCAGGACAAGGAAATGGCTGTGAATGAAAGTATTCAGAATATCTTAGTAAAGTAAAAAAAGTAATGTCAGAGAAATGACTACATTGTCTTATTGCCACCTGGATAAATACAACTGTTTCAAGACATATTTCTGATACAAACAGATGTGAATGTAGACGCTGATACTAGAGACTATGAGCAAATGCTTGTCCTTTAAACTAGATTAACTCTGAGCATCCTCTAAATGCCATCTTGATCCCCTCAAATCTGCACACTGATCACAATAAGACAAAGATGTTGCTTCTTTTTGAACTTTCAAAGTAACAGAAAACAAACTGATGGGTGTTTCTGTTTCTTCAGGTTAAGCCACAAGTTTAATATCTACATCAGACTCACCTGTGTGTACAATTCTAGGGCACAGTTTTTTTGGGATACATAACACATACAATGAAACCTCAACCTTACATCCCCTAAAGTTTTCCATTATTTTGCATAATTCTTTTTTGTGGTCCCATCTCTCTCTCTCTCTCTCTCTCTCTCTCTCTCTCTTTCTATATATATATGCATAATAGGGATGCACCGAATCCACTATTTGGGATTCGGCCAATCCCCGAATCCTTGGTGAAAGATTTGGCCGAATACCGAACCGAATCCTAATTTGCATATGCAAATTAGGGACAGGAAAGGAAAAAAGTGGAAAAAATTCTTCTTTTGTGACAAAAAGTCAAGTTATTTCCCTACATGCCCCTAATTTACATATAAAGATTGGGATTCGGTTTGGCCAGGAACAAGGATTTGGCCGAATCTGAATCCTGCTGAAAAATCCTGGCCGAATCCCGAACCGAATCCTGGATTCGGTGCATCCCTAATGCACAATACATTTTCCTGATTTTACATTTTCCCAGATTTGCATCATTTTTTTCTGGTTCCCTAAAAAATGTAAAATGGGTGGTTCTACTGTAGTGAAATCTTATTCATGCTACATGTCCATCTGACCAATATAATAGTGAGTATGTATAACAAAGGGTCTGCTAGACTGTTAATTTAACCATTACATGGTAATGTGAAAGGGGCTGTAGACACCGCTGTATGTAGGTCTGATGCCACCCTAAGCACCTAAATATGCCTCAAGTTTGCAGAAGTGACGTCACATGAAGTGTGCAAGTGATGTCACTCCCCACTGCGACTGATGTCACTTCTGCACCGCATTGGGCTGCATAGCTCTCAACTACACAGCTCAGTCGCTGCCACACTAAGCACAGGCCCTCGGTTGCCTATATATAAATATGATCCTGACTTAGACTGTAAGCTCCTCTGTTGCCGAATTGGTGCGACTGATGTATAATCTCTGTAAACTTATTCAGAATATGTTGGTGGGATATAAATAAAGGGCTATAATAATACAATGGATTTTCAATAAATATATTGTAACAATTGGGATTATATTTTGTGTGTAAATTATTATAATTGCTTGCAAGGAATGGGAGAGTATAGAATACTTGTGACTATTATTATTGGTCTACATAATAATAACTGTTTTGTGTAATATATTTATGAAATCTCCAGTTCTTGTCTGCATCTCCCAGCTAGCAGATGCCTGAGTGTCTGGAACCCATTGTGACTATAACCATAGGTCCAGGTTGTGGTACCTGCCTTTATTAATGCTGTGCTCACTTGACTTTCTGCTTTTCATGCGCAGTGAATAGCAATTTCCCTTGTCAATCTCTGCCTTCTGTTGAACAGGTTCATCTGCACTAATAAGTACAATGTAAATGCAAAGATTATTACTTCTTTATTCTACTACAGACAGAACACGAATGCTACACTATAAAGAAATAATATTATTTACAATATTCACATATAATAATTGTACTCCAAAAACCTATGGACCACAGTATGTAGCAAGGCAGCCACAGAAAAAGCATCTGCACCTACACAGGGGTGTGAACTAGGGATGCACCAAATCCAGGATTCGGTTCGGGATTCAGCCAGGATTCGGCCTTTTTCAGCAGGATTCGGATTCGACTGAATCCTTCTGCCCGTCCGAACCGGAATCCTAATTTGCATATGCAAATTAGGGGTGGGAAGGAAAATTGCGTGACTTTTTGTCAGAAAACGAGGAAGTAAAAATATTTTCCTAGCCCTAATTTGCATATGCAAATTAGGGTTCGATTAGTTCGGTATTCGGCCGAATCTTTCGCGAAGGATTCTGGGGTTCGGCCGAATCCAAAAAAGTGGATTTGGTGCATCCCTAGTGTGTACGGATGATTTAAAATATGAATGTACCCAACACTTTATGACAATCTCCCTTCTCTCCACATAAAATATAAAGGTGCTGTAAGGAGCTGGGATCTCTTTGGCAGGTGCCACACTAGACCTAGATAACTATAGTTATAGTATAGCCTCTTACTATACAGGTACGGGACTTGCTATCCAGAATGCTAGGGGCCTAGGCTTTTCTGCATAAGGGATCTTTCTGTAATTTGGATCTCCATTCTTTATAGATATTAAATAAACCCAATAGGATTGTTTTGCCTCCAATAAAGAATTATTCTTTAGTTGGGATCAAGTACAAGGTACTGTTTTATCATTACAAAGAAAAATGAAATCATTTTTAAAAATGGTTGATATTTGAGTTTATGGGAGATGACCTTCCTGCTTTCTGGATAACAGATTTCTGGACAACGAATGCCATACCTGTACTAGCAAAGCTCTGGGTTCACAGGTAGTAAATGACTTCCTTCAAAAATAAAATAAGTGATTAAAGTTTAACAAAGGTTAAAATGTTCCATTATCTAAAGGGTCTTGTTTTGTGCAGTCTTTGGAAATCATCCTGCTTGAGCCAAATGATTTGTGTGTTATTTTTTTATTTGCTTGCAAACAAATACGTATCGTCATATACTTTTGATAACAGAGAGTCTCCATTCCTTAATTATACATACCCTTTTAAATTGAGCTCAAATTTATGCTGAAATGTGTTTTCTATATGTTTTTTTCCAAGAATCAGACCTTTAAAGGCAAAGGAAAGGCTTGCAGCACTTGAGGGTGCCAAATGCTAGGCACCCCCAAGTGATTGTATTGACTTACCTGAAACCACGGGCCGTTTTTTTTTGGCCTGTGCTGCTATCAGCAGAAAACTGCACCGGCCCGAGGTTATACCAGTGAGCACCACGGATCGATCCTCTTCCATCTTCTTCTGTCTTCAAATTTCCCTGGACAAACGCATGCGCAGTTAAACGAAATAGCTGACTTTTTAGTTAAAGTATGGCTTTTCATTCTACAGCGCATGTGCAGCCGAGCGAAAAAAAAAGGAGTTAGACAGAAGAGGATCGCTCCGTGGTGCTCACTGGTAGGGAATTGACCCGTTTCGCCCAAAATTCGCCGCCTGCGAAATGTCGCCGATGCCCATTAAAGTCAAAAAGATTGTCGTGCGGCAAAATTTTTGGACACGCGTCTTTTTTTTTTTTGACGCATGACTCCATACAAGTCTATGGGCGTCATTTTTGCGGCAAAACAAGGCGAAAAAAATTTGCCCGTCTCTACTAACTGGTATAACCCCGGGCCGGTGCAGTTTGCCCAACTGTTAAATAGTTATAGACCAACTATATTTTCCCTTCAGGATCAGATCAGAAAATAGAAAAATTACATTATTACATGTAAAGGTTCACTTACAGGATTATTTACCACAATGATATGGGAGAGAATGTTATCTGTACACTCAAGCTGCAGAGAGCTGTGAGATAAAACACTAACTTACGCTTTTGCAAACAATCATGCATTTATTAATATTGATTTGTGAAACACAGTTAATTGCAAAACGTTCTTGTAGCTGATAAATATAATCCCTGCATTGGATAAGGTTTCAGAAAAACAACTTACGCACTTTTTTCCATGACATGGACAGATAGATCAGAGATCACATAGGGAATCCCAAATAAATCATTACAGATACATCAAAATCAATCATTCCAATATTGTTTGTAAATCAACCCAGTAAAATAGTTAATTTTTTAAGAAAATGCTTGTTGACAAATTACAGTAAAGGATAAAATTCACCCCAAAAGGTCCACATTTATATGCCAAAATATATGAAAAATGTTTTAGAACCTAAAAATCTGACTGCAGCAGTTAGATCAGAAAGCTGCTAATTGTTTAGAGCTAGTAGTACATATATACAGGTATGGCACCTACTATTCTAGATAACGGACTACCAGAAAATCATGTAAACATTAAGTAAACCCAATAGGCTGGTTTTGCTTCGAATAAGGATTAATTATATGTTAGTTTGGATCAAATACAAAGTACTGTTTTATTATTACAGAGAAAATCATTTTTAAAAACTTGGATTTTTTGATTATAATGGAGTCTATGGGATACAGCCTTACCGTAATTTGGAACTTTCTGGATAACGGGTTTCCGGATAACGGATCCAATACCTTTATCTTACATGCATACACAAGCGTTACTAAGCTCGGCAGAAAATATTGATTTTAACATACACACATGAAAAAGTCATAAATCCCAGATCATAATCCTATAGAATTCACAGTATATAAACTGCCTGGTCTTGTTAACTTTTGAGAATCAAGCCTATGTATTTAATACGCAAGAATTAGTATAGGAAGAACAGGTGCCAATATTGGACAGGCATCAAACTGGAAGGGTACCGTATATACTCGAGTATAAGCCGACCCGAGTATAAACCGAGGTACCTAATTTTACCTACGAAAACTGGGAAAACTTATTGACTCGGGTATAAGCCTAGACACAACTACAGCCCTGTCTCCCAGCAGCGCGCATTCCGCCAAAGCGAACCCCCCCAGCTATCAACCAGACTTCTTTGCAAAGTTTATGGTGACAGAGAATTACCAAATGGATTACTGTGTGCATTGTCCCTCTGTCCCACTACCATGTGCAGAGGGTGCTGTGTGATATTGCCATCACTGTTATTCTTTCATATAACCAACAGAGGGCGCTGTGTGATATTGCCATCACTGTTATTCTTTCATATAACCAACAGAGGGCGCTGGGTGATATTGCAGTCTCTCCCCAAGCGAACTGTTGGTATAGGAATGAATAAAAGTGATTGCAATCTCAGCTACTGCCCGCTGACTTGAGTATAAGCCGAGGTAGACTTTTTCAGCACATTTTGGATGCTGAAAAACTCGGCTTATGCTCGAGTATAAACGGTAAGTCTTTTCAAAGAGAACAGTACAAATTTAGCTACAGTTCCGATCACCTAACAGGTAGCATCACCTGCTCAAATGCAATGTGGATGTGGAACTGCTCCTGAGCAAACTTTGTGTATTTTATTACATATGAAGAATTATGGTTTTTCTACACACTCAAGCAGTTTCCTCACTTATGAGGTCAGTATTACTGACCTCATAAGTGATACTCCTCGAACAACTATTTCACTGTATTTCTGTTTCAAACAACTATTTCACTCTATTTCTGTTTCAATCTCCTCAATTCTTAGGACTATAACAATTTAGAGGATTCCAACACACTTTCACTAGATGCAACGGTGCCAAAAGAGTCCAACATAGAACAGAAAAGTATTCTTCATCCTTGATTTTAAGGGGGGTCGGGGGGATGTTTGCCACAATGTTTATGGAACATCAAGCTGTACTGACCTAAATGTCAATAAACAATGCACTAAATCCTCCATAGAAATGTGGAAGCCATTTCAGTTCTTTGGGCAAGTGATTTAATGTGTGAGAGAGATCTGTCTGGTCCCTGAGTATTCAGGAGCCTTATGGCTTTGGGGAAGAAACTGTAACACAGTCTGGTAGTGAGGACCCTAATGCTTCGGTACCTTTTTCCAGATGGCAGGAGTGTGAACAGCGAGTGTGAGGGGCAGGTCCGGACTGAGGGGACTGAGAATTAAAATAGGCCCTGGCATTTCAGGTACACAGAGGCCCAATCAGCCCACATAGAGGCCCAAACAGTCCTCACCAGCCCACTAAATACTGACTTTCTATGGGACCTTATAGCAGCCCCTCTGGCATTTGCCAGAACCCAGATTGCCAGTCCGGGCCTAGTGAGGGGTGTGCTGGATCAGCCACAATGCTGGTGACTTTACGGATTTACAGTGAGTGGTGTGAATGTCCATGATGGAAGGAAGAGAGACACCTATGATGTTCTCTGCTGTCTTCACTATCCTCTGCAGGGTCTTGCGCTCCATGACAGTGCAGTTCCCAGCCCAGACAGTGATACAGCTGCTCAGGATGCTCTCGATAATCTCTCTATAGAAGGTTTTGAGTATGGATGGTGGGAGATGGGATTTCCTCAGCTTGCACAGGAAGAAGAGGCGCTGTTGGACTTTCTTGGCTAAGTAGCTGGTGTTGTGGGACCAGGTGAAGTTCTCCGCTAGGTGGACACCAAGGAATTTGGTGCTTTTGACGATCTCCACATTAGATCGGTCGATGTACAGTGGTCACTCCTAGTCTTCCTAAAGTCAACTTTATGATGTGATTTGTGCTGTGCGTGGCTGTACAGTCATGCATCAGCAGAGTGAACAGTAGAGGACTAAGCATACAGCCTTGAGGGGCTCCAGTGCTCAGTGTGGTGGTTCTGGAGATGTTTCCAATCCTGACTGACTGAGGTCTGTCGGTCAGGAAGTCCAGAATCCAACTGCAGAGGGAGGTGTTCAGTCCAAGCAGGCTTAGCTTTTCTATCAGATGCTGAGGAATAATAGTATTGAATGCTGAACTGAAGTCTATGAACAGCAATCGAACGAAGGTGTCTTTTTTTTGCAGATGAGAGAGGGCCAGATGGAGGGTGGTGGCTAGTGCATCGTCTGTTGAGCGATTTTGACGGTATGCGAACTGTAGGGGGTCCAGTGCTGGTGGCAGCAGGGTTTTGATTTGTTTCTTGACAAGCTTCTCAAAACACTTCATGATGATGGGGGTGAGTGCCACAGGACGGTAGTCGTTGAGGCAGGACACTGATGACTTCTTTGGCACGGGGACAATGGTGGTGGTTTTGAAGCACTTTGGGACAGTGGAGGTGATCAGGGAGATGTTAAAGATGTCAGTGACATCTGCCAGCTGATCTGCACATTCTCTTAGCACTCTGCCAGGGATATTGTCTGGTCCAGCAGCCTTCCGTGGGTTTACTCTTTCTAGAGTCATCCTCACGTCAGCCACCATCAGATGCAATGCCTGGTCACTAGGCAGAGTGATGGTCTTCCTCATTCCTGTGTTGTTCTGTGCTTCAAACCGTGCATGTCACTGTCACAAGCAGATGGTGTTGACCTGTAGTTTGTGATAGCCTGGATGCCCTGCCACATGCGTCGTGTGTTGCCATTCTCCTGGAAAAGCTGTGTATTCTCTAAATGTATGCACGCTTAGCTACTCTGATGGATCTCGCTGTTCTCAGGACGACTTTATCACCTTCCCTGAAAGCAGAGTCTCAGGCACTCAGTAACACACGTACCTCTTCAGTGAACCATGGCTACTGGTTGAGGCGTGTAGTGATGCACTTGGAGACAGTGACATCATCAATGCACTTTGTGATGTAGCTGATTACAGATGACGTATACTCATCCAAGTTGATGTAGTCCCAGTAGGTTGCAGCCTCCCTAAACATGTTCCAGTCAGTGCACTCAAAACAGTCCTGAAGAGCAGTCATGGCTCCTGCTGGCCATGTTTTCACGTTTAGAGTGCCTGACGAGTGGTCTGTATGCTGGAATTAGCATAACAGAGATGTGGTCTGAGTATCCGAAGTGTGGACGGGGCTCTGTTTGGTACGCACTGGAAATGTTTGTGTAAACCTGATCCAGCGTGTTTGGCCCTCTAGTAGCAAATTCCACATGCTGATGGAATTTAGGAAGCACTAACCTGAGATTCGCATGGTTAAAATCTCCAGCAATGATAATCAGTCCATCTGGGTGAGTGCTTTGTATGTCCGTGATTGCTCCCAGAGCGCATAGCTACAATATGTAGCTGGAAAAAAATTCAGAACTAGAAAACTAGAAGCACTGATCTGTAGACCAGCTACAAATTCTTGCTAGGTGCATTAAGACACAGCAAGTGCTTGTCTCACTCTGCAAATTGAGAACAGGAGCAGCAAGTGGTACTTCATGCCAAGGCTTCTGTACTATAATTGGAAAACAAATTAAAGAAATTGTGGGAGGTGTCACTGTAGGGAATTCTATATTTCACAGATTTTAATAGCAGTTCAACTGCTATTACATTATTTATAATAGGTTTTCTTTTATTTGTCATTGAATAAAGATAGCCCTTGTGTTGATAATAGAGTGTGGCTAATTATGTATTCTAATACTTAAATCAGTATAATAGGGTGCATGCATGCGACGATGTAGGCTGTGTTTCGAGAGCATTAAATATTTAGAAAGCAATAGGCAGAACAACAGCAGCGCCCAGGCCCAGGTAGCGGAGTGTGACGATTCTTTTCCTGCTGCCCGACAGCATAAAGTCCACTTTAGTCATAACAGAATCCTAGCATGGGGGATTTATGTCTTATACTAGCTGTGTTAATGGCAACAATTACACAAAGCAATAATTAATAATCGTTTCAGACATAAATGTAATGCCAATTGTTTCTCCCCTTTGATGTTTCAGGGGGATAATGAAAACATCTGACGCCTTTGTGGCTTCACAATAGATCCTCAATCTCCAATTTATCCTCCCACAACTCCCCTATTATGTCACATGCACGGTCTCTCATTCTCTTTGTGATAAATGAAATGACACGAATGATGCAAGGAAAGGTTTTCTGTGAAAGCCACGTTTGTTGTTTATAAATCCCCAATAAGATATTTGGTTGCCCTAATAAGAGCATGACATTTTCTGTTCTTAATTTATATTCCAGTAGAATCCTGCAAAGAAGGCAGAAAATCCTGGTAGATTCTGTTGCCTTTCCCAACCTGTCCAAGGCACATCCATGGGAATATCATTAATTAGCATCATTAGCTTTCAAACTCTGTTGGCACTTACTTACAGCTTCTACTTAACACCTTTCACTTATTCTCCATTGTCACATTTCATATTTGCATATAGACAGGCTTAGTACTCAGTGTGACTTTGACAAGGGCATTACACTTTCTGTAAGTTTGGGAAGGAAACTTGTGCAGGAGAAGTAACCACATTATGTAGAGCAAAATTGTAGTGTGTAGGATTGAACATAGCAGAAAACCATATCATATAAACTGTAATCGAAAAATATATAAGGTGGTGCTTTTATATAGATGTGCTATAATTCAATTGGCTAACGTGAATCATGTGATATCACAGTGAAGTGAAAAGTTGTATTGGTTCTTGAATTGGTTTTTTTTCTACATTATTGTATTTTATTGAACTGGCTCAATACTTTGTATTAAGTAAAAATTAGTAGTACAGGTGAAGGATCAGTTATCTGGAAGCCCATTATCCAGAAAGCCCTGAAATACAGAACGGTCATCTCCCATAAAAATAATGCAAATGTTAAAAAATGATTTCCTTTTTCTCTGTAACAATAAAACAGTACCTTGTACAGGATCCCAAATAAGATATAATTAATCTTTATTGGAAGCAAAACCAGCCTATTGGGTTTATTTCATGTTTACATGATTTTAAAGCAGACAAAGTATAAAGATACAAATTATGGAAAGGTCCATTATCTGGAAAACCCCAGGTCCCAAGCATTCTGGATAACAGTAATATTTTTCTCTACCAATGTGGCTGCAAAGCTCTTACACATATGCTTGAAATTTTCTTCTAATAAAAGATTCAGCAAGCAGCACTTGGTAGCATATGTCCACCTGGATGACATTCACCAATATACCAGTCCCCATAATGGCCACTTTATGGCATTTTAACTGCTGCCATAAACTTGAAAGGACCCCATCCTCACATCACCAGATCTAAATAATAACTGCTAACGGTAGCCATAAAAAATTACTTAGGGGGATACGTAACACATACTTAACAAATGATGCAAAGGTTGTAACCGGTCCAGGGCAGCCATCAGGGGGGCATAGTTATCCTGGGCACGGTAGGTTTAAAGTTTAAAGGGGGCCCAGCTGTGCTACACTTTCCAGATTAGCCGGGTTCCCTTGAGAGAGCACAGAATGCTGCAGAAGAGCTGAAGGCACTGAAGAAGGTTGAAGTTGCTGCCATCACGGAGAACTCAAGAGGAGCTCATTGGCGCCAAATTCCGGCACTTCTTCGTTCCCTTCAGCAATTTCCGTCACTTCCGGCGCATGTGCAGTTGTCACGAACCAGAAGATTGCTCCAACTGCACATGCGGCAATACAGTGCTCACTTTACAAAAATTAGCGAAGAGAAAAAGAAGATGGCGCCTGTGAGCTCCGCTGCGCTCACTTGTGCGGTCAGTAATCCTACAGGGGACACCATTCTGGGGTAACAGAAGGGGTGGGGAGGGGGGCCAGTGGGGATTTATCACCGTGGGGGGTTTGGTTCTCCTTTAAGGGAACATGTCTTCATTTTCAAGTCCAATACAGCACTACTAGAGTGGTCTAGTTTTTTAAATACAAAGAAAGAAATGCACAATTGCTAAAGACCATATGACCAGAGACTAAATCCAGGGCATAGCTATAGACTCGTGTGCATAATTTGGTGCAGTTACCCTGTTTTTTACTGCCAAATGCCATGTCCAAAATGATTGCCAGGTTCTTGATACAACTCCTTTTATCCACATTGGTATTCCAGAAGTGATGCCATTTGCAAACAAATTCTAATTCTGATTGCCTACAATTTACCAATACAGTTGTGAATCTGCACCTGTAATGACCAATCTGCTATTATGTTATTTCTTTGCTGGGGGGGGATGGGGATTGCATGATTATTTGCAACAACATTTTACACTTTTCGGTTAGAGCCCTATATTGTATAATGTCCAACTAATCCACTAGAAAACAGGAACAAAAACACAGATACTTATTTTCATGCAATACTAATATAGTACCAGAACCTGTATTCCATTAAAAAAGGGCTTATGCTTGTTAAATCCTACCACATAACCCCCGAACTGGAACCTTCCACTTCCAGGAGGCAATTCCAGTAGATTTTATTGAGCAGGACCGCATGCTACGTCTGCATTAGTATTCTGCAGTAATCGGCTTTTCTCTCGTGACCTCTCAAATTTATGGCCACTCTACTGATATAATACTGCCAAGAGCATGTCTTCTTTACTGTTTTTATACTAGGTAAAAAACGCATTGCCAGGCAACAGGAACCTAAAGGGATCAAGCTGTGAAAGATCTGACAGAGCCTCAACGTCATTGTATTCTATACTATGTTCATACTTTTTTCCAAGTTTGTGCTTTTCCAGAATATTTTGGTACATTTAAACCTGCTCAAGAACTAGACACAAAGAAAGGGACACACTATTTTAAAGCCATATCAACTGAATAATTTAGTATAGAAACAAGTAATTAATAGAAATGTAGATGCATACAATGGAAAGACATTTGTATGAAATTAAACAAGGTGTCCGAAACCAAGTCATCCAGGCACAAGACTGAATGAGGTCAATCTTGAACTTGTCTGTTCCAATATATAATATATATAACTTGGTGTGTAATACTGGTACATTTTATGGCAATCCATAGATACAGTCTTGCAGAAGTTTTGGGCTACATCTCTTTTAGCAGAATGATTTGTTCTGAAATCTAATCTGAGATCAAAGCTACAAAAGCCTCCGGTGGACAGCATCTCATGCAAAACTTGGCATTTATACTCTTTGCTAAATCTAAATGAGGATATTGGAAAAAATAAAAGAAGAACATACCAATGAAGATCAAGTCACAAGCTGACATTGTTGCAGAACTGGGTTTGAAGGTAACCTAGAATGGAATCTCTATCAAAAAGCTACTGCTACCATGTAGTCATTGCTATTGCTTTTCAGTAACCTGTAGCATAAAACATGAAACATCTCTATATCGTTAATTTATAAAGCTCTGTATATTCCCATCATATAAATAAATGGTTATTATAAAGAACACACAAACCATAAAGGGAAAGAAGTACTACATGCATCTCTACTCAGGAATTAGGTTATGTGAAAGATTTGGGAAAGAGATTTAGTAAAGCGGCTACAAACACAATTGCAGAATGTTAAATGCGGTAACAAAGTCAAATAAAAAATGTGAGTACAGGGTCCTTACAATATATTTGATGTGCAATACATGTATTCATGTAAGTTTCCCATAAAAAGGGAAATGTGCAAACCATATTGGGAGACATTTCCTTGAGTCAACATCAAACCTTACCGATATGTCCCTAGCCATCAGTAAAGGTTAGCCTTGTCAGCTAGCCACACTGTAAACACAAGCAAGCAACTGATAGCATCACTTTATTTAATCAAAACTAGAGCCACATCAGTGCTCCATTTGCTGTTTTCAATTGATTTGTTATTTGCAGAAATACAACTTTCATACTCCAGTATCCCAGTTGCAATAAGCCTTTAAAAAATAGGATTGTGGTGCTACAGATGAGAACAACAATGTCATTGCTGCTTGCAAATTCAAAAAAAGCCAGTGTACAACCATTTTTATAGGGAGCTAACTAAACTGTTACAGATTCTGAGCATGGTATTTCTTGCTGCTCTGAGGGTAGGATAGAATAGAGAGGGCATTAGTTCTGGTCTTAATGCACATGTAGCGATAGCAAGCTTTTCTTTAAGCCAGGAACTCAAAAATAAGCACCTGCTTTGAGGCCAATGGGAGCAACATCCAAAGGGTTGGTGACCAACAAGTTGCTAGCAAGCCACTGGTTGGGGATCATTGTCATATACTTAAATGGATCCTGTCATCGGAAAACATGTTTTTTTCAAAACCCATTAGTTAATAGTGCTACTCCAGCAGAATTCTGCACTGAAAACCATTTCTCAAAAGAGCAAACAGATTTTTTTATATTCAATTTTAAAATCTGACATGGGGCTAGACATTTTGTCAATTTTCCAGCTGCCCCTGGTCATGTGACGTGTGCCTGCACTTTAGGAGAAAAATGCTTTCTGGCAGGCTGCTGTTTTTCCTTCTCAATGTAACTTAAGGAGTCTCAGTGGGACATGGGTTTTTACAATTGAGTGTTGTTCTTAGATCTACCAGGCAGCTGTTATCTTGTGTTAGGGAGCTGCTATCTGGTTACCTTCCCATTGTTCTTTTGTTTGGCTGCTGGGGGGAAAATGGAGGGGGGGTGATACTCCAACTTGCAGTACAGCAGTAAAGAGTGATTGAAGTTTATCAGAGCACAAGTCACATGACTTGGGGCAGCTGGGAAATTGACAATATGTCTAGCCCAATGTCAGATTTCAAAATTGAATATAAAAAAATCTGTTTGCTCTTTTGAGAAATTAATTTCATTGCAGAATTCTGCTGGAGCCGCACTATTAACTGATTCATTTTGAAAACATTTTTTCCCATGACAGTATCCCTTTAAAGTAAAGACAGCTTTGAATGTTAAGATATGTTTATCTGAAGCAACTTTTGTCTAAATTAGCATGATTTGCTAAATATTGGAGCAAAATACAGAAATGCTAGAATACGTACAGTATATATAGCATTCAGAGTAGGACATGTATTGTTGGATAAAGCAATGTACTTGCAGGGCTTGAAACAAAGTGGGAGGGGTAAACGTTTTTGGATGGCATACACATTTGTTACATTGACAAAGGTCTTGACTCAAGGGAGACCTAAATGGATTATATACCACCTAATTTCATGCAAAAGATGTCGTCACAGAATGTAGCAAGAGAAAATGAAGCATAACCTGGCACCACATATGTATGTTTTATTTAGGGGTCCCCCAGAAATGTAGACATCATTTTCAAAGGGGGAGCACAATACGCATTTGGATCCAATGGGCATCTCTATATATAAATCACGATTTTGAACAATAAAAAAAAAATTATGAAAAGCACATCATTTTATGAAAGCACATACTGGCAATGCCTGACAGTGAAGTGTGAAAAAAGCTTTGTACTAGGGTGCCTTTACAGCATCCAAGAGAGCTATTAGTAATCTTGAAGCCTAATGACATAATCTTCAAGTAAATCTATAAAAAAAAATCGTTATGTTATACTGTCAAGATGTCCTGGTGTCCAAAAGTGAATAGGATAATGAGGCAAGCTGTTTGTGAGCCAGTTAGCCAGCCGTCCGCTTTCATTTAACAATGTATGAGAAAAGGAACTTACAGTGGATATCCAACGTACTGTACACATGTCCTTTGTAAACGACACATATTCTTATTTCCCCAGTGTGTGGTTTTCTATGGGCACTATGGTTTCTTTCCACACTCAAAAAACACACAGGCAGGTTAAATCACTCCTGACTGTAAGCTCCACTGGGGCAGAGGCTGATGTGAATGATGTATAAACTCTGTAAAAAGCTTTGCAGAATATGCCAGCACTCTATACAAATAAAAGCATATTAATATCAATCTTTGCAAAGTGCTGCAGAATTTGCATGGTTGGGAAGTTCTCTTCCTTCCAAAGCAATGCTCTGTATAAAACTTTATTACAGGTGTGGGATCCGTTATCTGAAAACCCGTTATCCAGAAAGCTCCAAATTACAGTATGGCTGTCTCCCATAGACTGCATAGACTACTTGATCCAAACTAACATATTATTAGTCCTTGCTGAAGGCAAAACAAGCCTATTGGGTTTATTACATTTTTTGATGATTTTCTAGTAGAGTAGGGTATGAAGATACAAATAACAGAAAGATCCATTATCCGGAAAACCCCAGGTCCCGATCATTCTGAATAATAGGTCCCATACCTGTATATACTCATTGATTACTGTGGGTTGGTGGATTTATTTCCAAGGGCAAGGCAAAGTTAACTCCTTATGACTGATGTCTTTGCATCTGTAGACAGTTACACACAGAAATTTCCTCCTGCAGTTTCAATTAAATTCCCTGCCTACAGGATGGTATGAAAAGAGGTTTTTAGGCAGCTGCATTCTTCAGACATTTCTATGAAATGTTTTTCTGTCCTTTAGAATGAAATACTTCAAGGTCTTCGATCGACTTTCCCATCTTGAGAGCTTCAAGGGGATATGCTCCTGTTCTGGATTTTAAAAGACATTAAGCTAATTTGTCAAAGTATTGAACTTGAAGAGAATACTTTCGGCGCAGCTATATATCCATAGGATTATCGGAATTCTAGGGGTTCACCAAAATCTCCCTTGTATTCTCATTCACTTAAAAATAATGCCTTTCTTTGCATAGAAAGCAAACATTTCAATTGTATGTTTTTGGCCTGGATTTGTTTTGTACTTGACTTGGTAAGGAATAAATATAATTTCTTCATTATTTCACGAAAGCCTTATTATTGCCACTTTGGAAGACAATTCTGTGCTAAGTGTCACATGACATCTCAAAGTGATTTCCTTTATAGTAAATGGTAACCCCCAAGCTAGCTGTATATTCTGCTTAACTCTGTTTTAATTTAGTGCAGGGTTTGCAGATAGGATACAACATGAGATGCAAGGACAGTAGAGATCTGTAATATAAGCAGTGTGCGGGGAGTGCAAACAATCTCTTATGCACATGGATTGTTACTGTGTTTACCAAACTATGTGAAAAGCAGTTTAGGAAGAATCTAATTTGGACAAGCAGAGGTTAGGATAAATGTCTGATGACTGAAATGGGATTTCAGCACCATCTGTTATTGTTTAGAGAGTCACTTTTATGGGCGAGAACAGACCTTCCAATGTATGCGTTAGCCATAATCACAGGCCTAATGGCAACAGTGGGCAACTATTCCATGAAGGTTACATTGTAGGAGCAACTGAGTCACAAAAAAAATAAGATACAAAATGAGATACTGTATTGTGAAAAAAACAAACTCATATTGAAAAGCGGCTACTCTGAGATATCTTGACAACTCCTCATGTTGAAATATGTTTACATATTATATTTTACCCTCTTTTTTATAATGAATACGAATTGTATGTAGCATACCTTTTTTGTCTATTGTATTAACTATGCAATATGTAATTTTTTTATATTTCTTGCAGAAAACAGGAAAAATCTGAAACGGAAATTTAAGTCACATTCTATTTCTTGTTTATACGTATACAATCAAAATAAATCAAAAAGCCCATGGAGAGGTTCACTGTACAATGATCTGCTCTTTATCTTTATGCCTAACATTTTGTAACTGGGGAGGGTCGCATTGGGACTGCTGATTAGTCTTGATTGTGTTCATACAAATGGGAGGTGAAAAATAACAAAAACCAGATATATTTCAGTGGAAACCTTGCCAAGCAACAAGATTATTAGGGTTATAGTAAGCTTTAACATTCCTATTGATCACTAATTACCATACCTTCCATCATCTCTTGTATCTAATTAAAAGTCTTTTTTTCATTATGAAAATCTAAGAAACACTCTGCTTCTATTCAGTGACAGCTAATAAGTTAAGTTCATTAAAGAGACAGCTGATCTTAAAGTATTTTTATTCCATAAATTGCAGGCTCTCTCCTAAAGGCCTTCTATCCACAAAAGAACAAATCGCAGAGCTCCAGAACGAAAAAGGAAAATCGATAAAAACAATAAAATAAACACTGATTGCAGATTCTTTTGGAAATACCTAGAAATAATAAACGTCCCCAGAGTCAGTGGCATAAAAACTCCATTCATAAGGGTAGAAATGAGAGCTGCTGCACCACCGAGGCAGGTGGTAGCTTCAAGGTTCCCACATCACCCTGCTTCAAAAGGCACAGAGCCAATGTGGCAAAAGCATTGGAAGACACATCAGTCTCAACTGCAGGCCTGGGTGCCAAATACACACCCTTTCCCCCCCATAGTAATTGAGCTCCAGCGTGCCGGCACACACAGTGAATATCTCCCCCTGCTGTGATAAAACGTAGCACAGCTCCAGTGGTCTCCAAAGGGGTGAGGGCCTGGGTGTGATCCCCTGCACCCAGTAGTTTACCCTAATTGGCATGTCTAAATAGTTCATCCCTATGGCCTACCTCATACTGTCATTACATACAGTATAGTACGGGAGTACAGACCCATCATTCCAAAAATCAGCTTTACTTGCAGCAGACTGATCCTATTTTATTCACTGTTCCTATGTTATACATGAGATTAACAATTGTAATTCAGTTAACCTTTGCCAGAGAAATACTGTATTTTTGCCCAAGGTTAGAAAAGCTTTCTTGAGATCATGCCATGGTTTTTTTTTTTGGCAGATTTATAAGCAGAGTTGACCTCAGAAGTCATTTCAGTGCTTACCAAGAGAAGAGGAATGTTGTTTTTCTTACATGTAATGAGTCTCACTGGGAGGCCACACACAAACACACACACTCACACTATGCAAACACATTTACTCATAGCTGTACCTGTTTTGGTGCCCACAGTTATAAGGCAGAGATCGTTTTAAATCTAATGTCAAGGAAAGAAATCAGCAGCCAATTTTCTGCAAAATGACCCAGCACCTGTGTTTTGCTTAGCCATCATGTTGCCATCATTTTTATTAACATTCAATAAATCTTTTCCTATTAGTTCACAAAAATATTATACAATACAGACTAAAAGGCACACACTGCACACTTATATATGAAGTTCTTTAGTTTCTCTTATTAAATATATAATATATAATAATAATATATTCGTACGATTTTCAGACCGTCATTTTTCGTCTGGCGGAGATCGGTCGTTTGGTCGCATGGACAGGTCGGCTGCCGATAATATCTCTGCATGTATTGCATGTATTGGAATATAACATATGGATGAGGTCTAGTGGCGCATATCATAAAGGATTAAAAAAAAATTGGATTAAGAATGGGAAAAGCCAAGAGCTGGAGTTGCTGTTAGCAGATTATAGTGGGCAGAATAAAGATCAGGGAGACCTGAGGGAAGGATAACTGCCCTACCCCTCTGCTCCCACCAATGCTCTTTAACCTACACCCCTAAGATCCAATCCCCTGGCCTGCCATCCCTCCTCCCAGTCAGTGGCACCCTCGCTACACCCTTTGGTGCCTTCCAGGAGACCTGAGGGAAGGATATTGTTTTTTGGGGGGTTTTTTTTGCATTATTTTGTTTAACAAGCCAGTTTGAGAATATCTAATGACAATGATTTCCAGCATATGTCAAACACTTGGCATGTAGAAAGTTAAGACATATATTAATATAAGAAGTATCTGCAAGATGCTAATGCTTTTCTGTGAGCTTACTTGCTTACTTGAAGTCATGTTCCTTCTTTTATGACTGTAAAGTTTAACCAATAAACCAAAAAGTTAGCTATGGCATGGCAAGCTCATTTTTCTAAATAGGTTAACATTTTTTTAGATACATTACTGCAGTTAGGTGGATGATTGTAGTAAGGCAATTTGACTTCAGCACTGAAGGAGCCAACGTCTGATAATAAAAGAGGAAACAACTCATTAAATTCTCATTTGCATAGGTACAATCAGGCTTTACATTTCTTAGCGAAATGTAACAATGATGCAGTAACATATGGAAAGGTGTTTTTTTTTTATTTTTGAAGACTCTGTAGTAACTTAAGCTCTGTGTTGTCAAAGAAGCCACCCGGGTATCACAAAGCCAGAGGCAGAGTTCAGATGCAAGAAATGAACAGGGGATTGGCAGTCATTTTTTTAGCTACCATGTCAGTAGGCAGGCAAAGAAGCAACAATAAACACAACAATTATTTGTATACAAGGAGAGAATAAAAGTGTACCAGTTCTATTACTCAAAATCAAGGGGGATATTTTATCCTTATTTGGGGCAGACATTCAGATTTTTTTTATTACATGATTATGTATGGGGTAATGGGGTTGCTAAGACAGAAAAAGCTAGTAGGTTTGTAAATATGCTGAATGACAACTTTTTATTCCAGCTCGTTCAAGAACCTACTAGGAATAACTCTCTTTTGGACCTTGTAATAACTAACAATACTGAACTCATCTCTAACATTTGTGTGGGTGAGCATTTAGGGAATAGTGATCATAACATGGTCTCCTTTGAGATTCTGTTGCAGAAGCAATTCTATAAGGGAGTAACTAAAACACTAAATTTCAGACGTGCAAACTTTGACAGTATAAGGGCATCTCTGCAACATATTAAGTGGGAAATGCTTTTCACAGGGTTAAACACAGAACAAAAATGGGAAGTCTTTAAAATGCTGCTTAATAAATATACTTGTCAGTATATTCCACTTGTAAGCAAGGAACGTCGTTGCAAAGCAAAACCTTTTTGGTTCAATAGAAGCGTTGGTGTTGAGGTGGGTAAGAAAAGACGTGCTTTTAAGGCTTTCAAGTTAGCTGGTACAGCCGAAACATTTATAAGGTACAAGGAGGCCAATAAATCATGCAAAGAAGCTATAAGGCAAGCTAAAATTGCTATAGAAAAGGATATTGCAGCAAGCAGTAAAAAAAATCCAAAATTATTTTTTAAATATGTCAATAGTAAAAAAATGAAGCAGGAAGGGGTGGGACCCTTACTATCAGAGGGGGATCAGCTGGTTGATGAAAACAAAATAAAAGCGCAGATTCTGAACTCGTATTTTTCATCTGTTTACACAAATGAAGAACCAGTAAGTGAAGGTTTCCTTCTTAACACTCCCAATTCTAGTAATACAACTAATGATGCATGGTTCACACAAGAAGAAATTCAAAAGAGACTTGAACAGGTTAAGATTAACAAAGGTCCAGGGCCAGATGGTATTCATCCCAGGGTAATTAGCGAGCTTAGCTCTGTGATTGCCAAACCTCTTTACTTAATTTTTCAGGATTCATTGAGATCTGGTATTGTGCCGAGAGACTGGCGAATTGCTAATGTGGTGCCTCTATTCAAAAAAGGATCCCGTTCTCAGCCTCAAAACTATAGGCCAGTTAGTCTGACGTCAGTATTAGGAAAGCTTTTCGAAGGGTTAATAAAGGATAAGATACTGGACTTCATAGCAAATCATAATACTATGAGTTTGTGCCAGCATGGTTTTATGCGTAATAGATCTTGCCAGACTAACTTAATTTCTTTTTACGAGAATGTAAGTAGAGACCTCGATTCTGGGATGGCAGTGGATGTGATTTACTTAGACTTTGCTAAAGCATTTGATACAGTGCCACACAAAAGGTTACTGGTTAAATTAAGGAATGTTGGCCTGGAACATAGTATTTGTACCTGGATAGAGAACTGGCTAAAAGATAGACTACAAAGAGTGGTGGTAAATGGAACATTTTCTAATTGGACCAGTGTTGTTAGTGGAGTACCGCAGGGCTCTGTACTAGGTCCCTTGCTTTTCAACTTGTTTATTAATGACCTGGAGGTGGGCATTGAAAGTACTGTTTCTATTTTTGCAGATGATACTAAATTGTGCAGAACTATAGGTTCCATGCAGGATGCTGCCACTTTGCAAAGTGATCTGTCTAAACTGGAAAACTGGGCAGCAAACTGGAAAATGAGGTTCAATGTTGATAAATGCAAGGTTATGCACTTTGGCAAAAATAATATAAATGCAAGTTATACACTAAATGGCAATGTGTTGGGAGTTTCCTTAAATGAAAAGGATCTAGGGGTCTTTGTAGATAACACGTTGTCTAATTCTGGGCAGTGTCATTCTGTGGCTACTAAAGCAAATAAAGTTCTGTCTTGCATAAAAAAGGGCATTAACTCAAGGGATGAAAACATAATTATGCCTCTTTATAGGTCCCTGGTAAGGCCTCATCTGGAGTATGCAGTTCAGTTTTGGACTCCAGTCCTTAAGAGGGATATAAATGAGCTGGAGAGAGTGCAGAGACGTGCAACTAAATTGGTTAGAGGGACGGAAGACTTAAATTATGAGGGTAGACTGTCAAGGTTGGGGTTGTTTTCTCTGGAAAAAAGGTGCTTGTGAGGGGACATGATTACACTTTACAAGTACATTAGAGGACATTATAGACAAATGGCAGGGGACCTTTTTACCCATAAAGTGGATCACCGTACCAGAGGCCACCCCTTTAGACTAGAAGAAAAGAACTTTCATTTGAAGCAACGTAGGGGGTTCTTCACAGTCAGGACAGTGAGGTTGTGGAATGCACTGCCGGGTGATGTTGTGATGGCTGATTCAGTTAATGCCTTTAAGAATGGCTTGGATGATTTTTTGGACAGACATAATATTAAAGGCTATTGTGATACTAAACTCTATAGTTAATATAGGTATGGGTATATAGAATTTTAATTAAAAGTAGGGAGGGGTGTGTGTATGGATGCTGGGTTTTCATTTGGAGGGGTTGAACTTGATGGACTTTGTCTTTTTTCAACCCAATTTAACTATGTAACTATGTATGTAAAATTATGAATAATAAAACCTATTAGAAATTAATACTGAGCAATTTAAAATTAGTGAAACATTTATAAATTACAATCTAAAATGTACTAATCTGATTTAAAATATATGATAATTTGTTAAAACATAAACACAACTTCCCCAAGTTACAAGTTTACTAGTAACAAAAACAAACAAACAAAAAGTTTCAGGAATTCCAAAGTAAGTAAATAATACAAAGTTAAGTATAACATGGACTCTTGCAAAAGAGAAAAGTGAATAGGAAAAGGTTGCAATAGTATTTCTGCCTCCTGTAACTGCTGTGCCTTGGATTTGTGATAGGAAAGCAAGGATAAAGAGGCAAGGGGCTCAGGAGGCATGGCCTAGCACTGCATGGAGTAAGTTGTGTTCTAAGAGAGCTCCTAACCCAGGCCTGATACATTGAGTGAAAAAAGGCTTTGTCTCAGGCCAAAATCTCTGAGAAACATCACTCCACAACAATGGGCAAAAGTTACAGAAAGAAAGCATCCCCAACAAAACGGACAGCCTTTTAGAGTTTTAAAGGGTGGAACGCAAAGAAGCAAATAGGCCTCAAAATGGCTGACAACATGGAAATCTCCCGACCTGTCTCACCAGTCTCTCCGCCATCGAACTTGCAAATCAGGGAGCAAAGCCTGCCCAACACAGATGAGGGCACTACTACTAACGCTCTCGCTCCGGAAAGACATAAAGAACGTCATGCACAAAGTAATTTCAGACGTACGCACAGAACTGAGGGACATTGGAGACAGAACTTCCCACCTTGACAACAATGGTGTTATAGACCTTACTACAGCTTTGGAAGAAGAGATCACAGTATTAAAGCAGAAATTGGCTGCGTGGGATCCTGGAGTTGGTGAAACCCATGTACTGTTTGTACAGCCGCGCATGTACAAACATTTATGTTTGTGATTCTTCCCAACACTCCAGACTCTGCCCTGATTTTAGACAAAGTGCATAGTCTCCCTAAAGCAAAAAATGCCCCAGCTACAGCTCCCAGAGATGTAATCATTAGGGTGCATTTTTACCATATCAAAGACCAGGTACTATGGGAGCATCACTGTTTGCCCCCATATGAATGTCTGACATCCCCCTTAGTCTACTATATATTTAGTACATTCAGTTGTTTCTCCTATCTGACTAAACCTTGGCCCATATCTGCCCAAACCACACCCCTGAAGTGAGCAGTCCACCATTTTCAAGACTGTCCAGGCGCCCAAATGTGACTTGGCCCATAAGAGGCCTCCTTCAAAGCGAATCTATTTCTAATAGATGGATATTTAAAAACTATTCACCTAGCTGAAAATAATTTCCTGCTTTGGGGATATGTACAGTTTCACACACCAGAAGAGAAATGGAAACAGTTTAATGTTACTTGAATGAATGTATCTGCATCTAAATCACTTAAAAGTAAATGAAAGTAAAACACAATAAAATAATACAATGGATATTTAATCTGATTATATCAATCTGTTTTATTTATTTGTGATTTTGGGTAGTATGGACCATCTTGACAGGCATACCTTGCAGTTGTCATCTGTCTTCTTATAGTGATTACAAAAAATCTCCATAAACTTCAAATGTTCTTATATAGTGCTTATCCTAAGATCTAAATCATGCTGCCGAGTAAAGGAAAATGTGGACACACCTCTAATAATACTCAGCCAAGCTTCCAATACTCAACGATTTCCCATTTTTCACAGATATTGTCTTTTTTTTTTTTTATTTACAAAAGTAAATTATATACAGACAGGCATGTTGCAACCAGCAAAGATACTGCAATAATATTACCATTAAAAAGGGCAATTGGAAGACACCACAGAAAAAAAAGAAGCATTAGTCTACAGAAGATACTAATGGCTACAGGTAATTTACATAAATTTCGCATTGCTTCCCCAAAAAGCAGCAACATTGCCTTGCAATAATCTAAGAGTTTTACTGTACAACCATTTGTCATGCATTCTTCATTCTAAAACATGCAGTGGCATGAAGATTAAACTCATTTGTATTGTCACAGAGCAGGCATTCACAAGTGAAGTAGGAAAAAAGCATTTTATAAATTAAAGGTCAAGGCTTTCATCATCCACCAGTTTTTCAAAATATTCAAAAGAACCTTAAATATATTGGTTTTTTTTTTATTATGATATTCGGGGGGGGGGGGGGGTCATCACTTTTCCGTGAGAAAACCCAAACTGCAGATATCATATCCAGGATGTTTTCTGTAAGAAGAGATTACAAACCATATATAGTGAAATTTAGGACTGTACCAAATGATTTTTAATCCCTGTGGATAGTGTTGCTAGCAAAAATAATAATAAATAAAAGGCTGGTACATTTTTCTTTTTTATGATGGTTAGAAATGTCAGGGTGGCAAGACAGCTGCTTTATTCCTTTTATTGCTGTATTAAATTCTCTTCTTTGGGAGGCAGTGATATTTTTTCCTTAGGTTTGTCTCTCAGAGCTGAGCAGACGTTGACTGTCAGACAACATGCTTGCTATATTTTCTCTGAAAGACAGATGTTAGCAGCCTGAGCAATATATAGAAGGGTAAAATAATTCCTCACGCTTCCATTAATATAGGCAAGACTCAAAGCCCCATAGGTTATCTGGGTTGGCAAACAGTGAAGCCCATGGTGAACTGAACCTTTGTTAGAGGATCTGTGCAAATCTTTTGGCCGTAGAATGTTAAGTAAAGACCATTTCTGGGCTTCTGTTTTGCAGTTATCACCACATTCACTGCACTAGAATTTGTAATGGACAAGGGTGCAGATAACAAAGTATGAACCCTAGGTGTCAGCATCCTTCTGAAGTGACATCCAAGAGGTTGAGTCATTTAGTTTGCTATATGGAAGATCATGTAGCAAAAGAAACAGAATAGAATCTTGGCATGAAATACATTTATGCAGCTGTCAAAGCAATTTTTGTACTTGTGTGAAGGCTCTTTGTTCAGGGCCTTACCTTCATCGCCCCCTCAATAACTGATTTAACATCATAAACCCGGGCATTTTAGTAGTAATGGAAGAGTACCACACATTCTTGATTTCAAATTCTATTGTTAGTTTTTCTTTACAGAGTTAAAATAGTCGATACAACTATATGTTATTCTTCAATTAGTTGCTATTTGTAGCTATTCACATATACAATACATAAAGATATTAAGCACGGACATATAGGGGCAAATTTACCTAGGGTCGAATATCGAGGGTTAATTAACCCTCGATATTCGACTGCCGAATTGAAATCCTTCGACTTTGAATATCGAAGTCGAAGGATTTAGCGCAATTAGTTCGATCGAACCATCGAAGGAATAATCGTTAGATAGAACAATTAAATCCTTCGAATCAAACGATTCGAAGGATTTTAATCCATCGATCGAAGGATTATCCTTCGATCTGAAAATTGTTAGGAAGCCTATGGGGACCTTCCCCATAGGCTAACATTGGCCTCGGTAGGTTTTAGATGGCGAACTAGGGGGTCGAAGTATTTTTTAAAGAGACAGTACTTGAATGGTCAAATAGTCGAACGATTTTTAGTTCGAATCGTTCGAATCGAAGTCGAAGGTCGAATTCGAAGGTTGAAGTAGCCCATTCGATGGTCGAAGTAGCCAAAAAAAAATTTCTAATCCGAACTATTTTTCCTCTATTCCTTCACTCGAACTAAGTAAATGAGCCCCATGGTGTTCAAGGATATAGGGATTTTTTGCACCCTTAGAGAGGCAGTAGCACTTTGTTGAACCATATTTAAAAATAATTTTAGGGAGATGGGTACAGAAAAATGATGTTTCATGGATGTTTCAACACTCATCGGAGCAGCTTCAGTTTAACAGGGAGGCAGGACAGTGCCCAGCATTTCAAATCCTTAAAGGGGACCCTTATTCCAAATCCTATTTTATCATGTTAGTCAAGCAAAATAAACTTTAACTACACTATATAAATTATTTAAATCTTGTTTCCTTTGGTTTGGAAATTCATAATTCTAGCAAGCAGGAGCCATTTTGTGGACACTATTATTAAGACAAGCCTTGTATCATCTCAACATCTTGTTTTTGCACCAGAATGGGGGACCTGATGTCCATCTCCATGCACTGGTTACATAATTGAATGGTAAAGAGAGAGGGGGGGAATGTGGGAATCGCTATGACACCTTGTAAGTCCTGAATGGAAAGTGAAAGTAATTGTCTGCCCCGCCTCTATGCCTAAAGGTTGCCATAGACGCACAGATAATATTGCTACAAAATGAATTTTCGTACATTACTATACACCATATGCCACGTCCTGGGTGCATGAATAAAGCTTCATAAGCAATATGTGTTTAGCTAAAGCATGAATTTATCTGTGCTGTCATTTGCTTTAACAGATTTATGCTTTCAAAAAATATTATGAGATACAGAGAAAGTGTATATTCATTGCTTTATTTACTTTCAACATAGTCTCTTTTCTGCAAAATGTTTCTTAAGAGGCACTGTAAGTTGTTAGATCGCTATGTGGGTTTAAAATACTCTTAAAATGCATTATTAGCCACTTAAGCTTATTTAGCAGAATTTGCCTTCACTCTGCAAGACTGTCGTCTTTCATACAAGAGCAAGCTCCTCTCTTTTCAGCAAAGTGAGGCATGATTGATATGCTGTAAATTGTTGCATCATTTTTCCTGCAGGAAAGATATAGTATGTACTTAGAATGAACTACTGTATATAGGTTGTGAGAAAAAGTAACATTTAAATGCAGATACTGTGATGGTCACTTGCACAGCTTCAAAGGAGAAGTAAACCCAAATATGGTAAAGTATAAATACTGAGCTTACTGCACCAAACAAGAGTTTCAAAATTCTTTTCTTTAAAACCGGATTGCTGTGTTCCTCCAGAACCAAAGTTTCACGAGGATGGGGAAAACAGAAAAGATGATATAGTGTAGTATCTCAGTGTGAAAGTATCTCACCCTTTGTGAGTTAAGTGCCTTAATTATTTAACACCTTGAGAAAAAACACTCCACACCTCTCAATTAACCTCTGGCATGCACGTGTTACACAGACCTCAATATCTATACGTGTTGCCTATTTATAGTGTGGTTACATTTAACACTTACTCCAATTGTCCAAAGTCCCCAAATGCAAAACTTCTTTAGACACGTAACTTGTGAATGGGTAAAAGGCTCCTTTCCGTACTTTAACTCCTCCTTCGTTACTTGGGTGAAGAGAAAAACAGCGTGTGCAGAAACGCTTAAAAACTTTTTAATAAATAAATAAATAATAAAACACACTCACAAACGAGTTCTTGATAAATCGCATAAACAGTTTCAGTGTAAGTCCCCAATGTCGCTATGGCTCCTCGGCGTCCCTCAGAGCTCAATCCGTCTTGCCAAAGGATGCTTCTGCAACTCACAAGTGTGGTCTCGCTAACGCGTTTCGGCTGAAAGTTGGTGGATACATAGGATGAAATCGCTAAATCCACAAGGTCTTAATGTTGACTTTAATCTGAGAGTGTTTCTAGAATAACTCTTTACAGACTGTGTTTTAAATTTTGAGGTTTACATATGCTGATGAGATTGTTTTGCGAATATTTATAACATGTTGCAACATAACTTTGTAATATAATTATTCCTATAGCAATTGTATCTTTTTAGCAACAGTATCACTTTTACCAGTATATGGAAAGTAGCATTTTATGAGAAGGGATTGTTCTTGATCCCTGTGTAAATACCTAAGAGACTGCTAGACAAATTGTTCAGAATCAATAAAGCTACTTCAAAAAAAAACAAAAAAAACTGGCTGACGGAACACAGAGATAAAACAGTGCAAAGTAGATGGGGACGTCATCGCTCAAGGAAGAAGCCTTTCAGGCGAAACGCGTTAGCGAGACCACACTTGTGAGTTGCAGAAGCATCCTTTGGCAAGACGGATTGAGCTCTGAGGGACGCTGAGGAGCCATAGCGACATTGGGGACTTACACTGAAACTTTTTATGCGATTTATCAAGAACTCGTTTGTGAGTGTGTTTTATTATTTATTTATTAAAAAGTTTTTAAGCGTTTCTGCACATGCTGTTTTTCTCTTCACCCAAGTAACGAAGGAGGAGTTCAAGTACGGAAAGGAGCTCGCATTTATTCATGCCTATTTCAACTCCTGTCTTGTGAGTATTCTATACCACTGGAGACATTAGGAATTCAGCGGTTTGATGCTATTTTCCCTTTTACCCATTCACAAGTTACGTGTCTAGAGAAGTTTTGCATTTGGGGACTTTGGACAATTGGAGTAAGTGTTAAATGTAACCACACTATAAATAGGCAACACGTATAGATATTGAGGTCTGTGTAACACGTGCATGCCAGAGGTTAATTGAGAGGTGTGGAGTGTTTTTTCACAAGTTGTTAAATAATTAAGGCACTTAACTCACAAAGGGTGAGATACTTTCACACTGAGATACTACTGTACACTATATAATCTTTTCTGTTTTCCTCGTGAAACTTTGTTTCTGGAGGAACACAGCAATCCGGTTTTAAAGAAAAGAATTTTGATCTGGCAGAGGAGAGCCTAAGATTTGCTGGATTTTGGGGATACCTAATCTTCCTGGGACTCAAACTTATATATTAAGAGTTTCAAAATCTCTAGAACAGTAATGATTCAGATCCTTTCTGAGCTGCCATATAATATTGAATATAGTACTATGCGGCCTGTGTAGATCTCTAACTTCACTCTTTGATAAACCTACCCCTAAGTAGGTGAATCTGAAGGGTGCAAGTACTTATTTGGCTACAGGGACTTGTGGAACAAAAGTTCCAGAGACAAAATGGTGGGCATCCCCTTTTAATTGTTGTCTGTATGTTATCTGAAGCTTTAGATCATCCAGCCTCTTGTGCTGTTCCGATTTGATACTCATATACAGTTTTCTATAACCCGGTATAGCCTCTGCTGCATTGCACTCAAACCCTAAGCACAAAAGCAAAGCTCTTGCTGCAGTTTTTCCCAATACTAGTATTTTACACTTAAATAATTGTCAAGATTGGATCTGGAATTAAACTTATTTGCAGTGAAAACAAAGCATCCGTTCCCTCCAATGCCCATAGTCTGTATGAGCAATTAGCATATTCTGTATATCAGATGTCTGTAACAAGATTACCAGTTTATTTAGAACTTTTGTAGCATTGCACCTTTAAATATCATATTAATTCCGGCTTTCCCTCTCCATGTAATTAAGAGTGAGAGCGAGGAGGCGATAAGTTAGGCAGCCTCGTTATGCATCAGTGATGTAGTGCATTAATGATATTTAATGTGTGTTATTACTGGAGGAGGACATGAAATTATTGGATATATGTACTGCGTGCAGTAATTTCATTAACCTTGCCCTACAGTTGGAATAGGAACTTTTAATTAGTTAAGTATAGCACAGATGTGGGATCAGTGATTACAAAAAGCTATGCCAATCTAGAGGCAATGTGTCACTTGTAATGTGACAGCTGTATTCTAGCAATCAAAGGTTACAGCTCCTGGCAGTTTGTAATGCTCATTATACCATATCTGCAGAAAAATAATGATCTCAAACAAGCTGCTTCCCCTTCTTCTCTTCAATCTAGGTTCCATCGAACCTTGGTGCAATATAGTTATATAGCATGCTGGGGTATACTCCCTTATTACCATGGGAACACAGAAATAGTATCACATGTTGACTTACTTGTCCAGAAGAAGAATGTTATGGTGCTTGGAAAAGACTACAGAAAACTGCATAGGATGGCAGAGAGGCAGGAAGACATAAAGTCAAATAAGTTTTTATTATGGATGGGCAAATTTTTTCACCTTGTTTTGCCGCAAAAAAGGACGCCCATAGACTTGTATGGCGTCATGCGTCAAAGAAAAAAAAACGTGTATCCAAAAAATTTTGCCGTGCAACAAAATGGTTTTGACGCCTATAGACTTTAATGGGCGTTCGCAACATTTCGCTGGCGACTATTTTTTGGTGAAACGAAACGGGTCAAATTTGCCCATCCCTAGTTTTTATTTCTTCAATTTGCTATACTCTGTTCACTGTACTACAGTTGGTATTACAGATAGGAATCTGTTATCTGGAAACCCATTATCCAGAAAGCTCTGAATTACGGAAAGGCTTCCATAGACTCCATTATAATCAAATAACTGAAATTTCTTAAATTGATTACCCTTTTCTCTGTGATCATAAAACAGTAACTTGTACTTGCTTCAAACTAAGATATAATTAATCCTTATTGGAAGCAAAACCAGCCTATTGGATTTATTTAATGTTTACATGATTTTCTAGTAGACTTAAGGTTTGAAGATCCAAATTACAGAAAGATTCATTATCTAGAAAACCCAGGAGCATTCTGAATAACAGTTTCAATACCTGAATAGCAAAACATATTAGTGAAATGTACTATAGATTTGCTAAGGGTCTGCTTTCCCCCCCCCCAAAAATTGCATTGTTCTCTCATACAGCAGAGAACAATGCAATTTTGCTCAAGCATAAGTACACAACCCCTTACCAGGAAATGAATTTTAGGCATTTTATCCAGAAAGTAAATTTTAGGCAAGTAATTATAACTTTAGTTCAAATTATTTCCTTTTTCTCAATAACAATAAAACAGTACCTTATCCATTTTGAATCTAGCTCATTCCTTACATAGGCAGTGGGTGTGGGCCCGGTAGCCGAGAGTTAGGGGCCCATTTACTTAGTTCGAGTGAAGTAATAGAATAAAAAAAATGTTGAATTTCGACCTACTTCGACCATCGACTACAACTTCGACTCGAACGATTCGAACTAAAAATCGTTCAACTATTCCACCATTCGATAGTCGAAGTACTGTCTCTTTAAAAAAAAAACTTTGACCCCCTAGTTCACCACCTAAAAGCTACCGAAGTCAATGTTAGCCTATGGGGAAGGTCCCCATAGGCTTAGCAATCTTTTTTTGGTGGAAGAAAAATCTTTCGATCGATGGATTAAAATCCTTCGAATCGAACAATTCAAAGGATTTCATCGTTCGATTGAACGAATTGCGGTAAATTCTTCGACTTTGATATTCGAAGTTGAAGGATTTCCATTCGGCAGTCGAATATCAAGGGTTAATTAACCTTTGAGATTCCACCATAAGTAAATTTGCCCCTTAGTGGTTCTTCAAAGTTTTTGCTAACGGAAAGCTCCAGTCACAGTAGCAGCCGTAATAATCTATTTTGTGTTTGTAGCCTTTCCCTTCCTGCATGAATATTCCACTGTAATGGCAATTAATTGAATGAATATTTTACATACATACATATATATATATATATATATATATATATATATATATATATATATATATATATATATATATATATATAGCCATAGTGATTGGTTTTGACTATTATGGGGGAATATAATAAAAGTCGGTAACAGACTGCAATGCAATAACAGTTGAAAAAAAAGAGTATTACATTGCAAAATTACATTTTTTTTTCTTATTTGTGCAGATTGTTTTGCTCTTTTATTACATTCCCCCATGAATCTATTAAATTTGTTTCTGAAGCTTTTTCACTGGGTTACTCAGCAGTGTAATATTTTTATTAAAGCATAATGATAAAAAGGGGATAAACACACATCACTTTAGATATCTTTGAAAAAATACCTTGGGTGACTGGTGGTCCACAGACGATTACATTTCACATTTATATCATTTAAAAAAAAAAGTCTGTCTTACTAGGTTATTTTCTGAAATCCCATTTATTTGAAGGATAAATTACTTTTTATTCCATCAAAGAGAAGAATTCAAAGTTGTTCTTGGGGCCGTTGCGGGAGCAGTTACATGGACTACACAGGTATATGTAATAGCAATCTGAAAGACAGCACATTAAACGCAAGCACAAAGGAATCTTTTACATCTACACAGCAAACACAGACCTAAAGTCCAAAGGGAACGCAAATATAAATACATCCCCTGAATTATATATAGCATAAAAATAACAGTGTTAAGTTTGACAATTGAAACCAGTAGCATATTGAGGTCCTGTGAGCGCCGCCTGCGTGATGTCACTATGCACCTCTACAGGGACCCCCTACTCCTGTGGGGTTTTTTTCTAGAAAGTTTTTTTTCTTCTTTTCCCTTAAAGGCAACTGAAGGCCACACTCTTAAAGCTGCCGCCCATGGACAGACCCTTGAGTGCCTGAGTGTATATAGTAAATACACCCCTGATTGCAAAAAAAATTGCATTGTTAAAAGAAAAAGGTACTTGTGTTTATACTTGTTCTTCACCAGTTCAGCCTGCTATGATACAAAATCATTATGCACATCTATCCATAGCATGGCTGGCTAGATATTAGTACAATTTTGATACACATCTAGCTAGACAAATAGCAGTAGTTTTTCTAATTTAGGTGCATGGGAATAAGGTCCATACAGTTTGGACTGGTCCATTCAGAAACCAGGAAAACTCAAGGTGGGCCCTCCTGCTCCTAATCATGTGTCCTATTTCATGTTCATTCCCTAGATCTATATAGGAACAAAGAGACTAAGTAGATGGAGATATAATATGTAAAGAAAAATAACTTGATAAATAAATTGAGGAGTCTATGGTTTTTTGATGGGGCCTTGAAATCCCAGCCTGACACTGGGTGCTTCCACTCAGGGGTGTAACTACAGAGGAAGCAGACTCTGTGGTTGCAGGGGGGCCCAGGAGGTATAGGGGGCCCCAAGAGGCCCAAATAATGAGCAATTTCAAAATCAAATTGTAGAACAGGACAACCTCTGGATATGTTTGGGGCCTAATGGTTTTAAAAATTAGTGGCGAGCACAACTTTCCCTTGTTTGTTATACAGGAGCAGTGGCCAACTCCTTGATGTGGCTCCCACCCTTCCCAGCTGTGGCCAGGTGGTCCCACTGGTGGCTAATGAAATGGCAGCCAAGTTTGGGAGTTTTACTTAGAGAGCGGCAAGTGAGTTGCAGGTAAACCTTACCGAATCAGATGCAATTTGAATGTGGGAATGGCCAGTAGGGTTGTCACCTATCCAGTTTTGACCCAGACAGTCTGGTATTTTGAAGGGCTGCCCGGTATTTTGAAGGGCTGCCCGGGTGAATACTTCCTGCCAGGTTTTCCAACTAAGAAAAACCGGGCAGGATTCCCTTGATTGACATGGCTATCGGCCAATCACCGCATCATAGCCCCACCCCCTGATGTCACAGACACTCCCATCTATGTCACGGCTGCCCCCTGGCATCACAGCCCAGTCTCCACCATTGCAAAATGTGGCAACCCTACTGGCCAGATATGGGATGACATTGACGTAGTTGGCCAGCTTAAATATATTTCAATATATGGACAAACAATCCCTGTGTTGTTTAAAGGGTAAGGCATTTTTCAGTAGCAGTATGCACAAAATGTCTCTGTCTTAAATATATTGATAATGGGTTGAGTGCAGAGGACTCTTGTAATTTTCTATATGTATTTTGTGGTCACAGTCTCATTGCACCCCCGCCTAATGGTTTTAAAAACTAGTGGTGAGCACAACTTTCCCTTGTTTGTTATAGTTATACAGGAGCAGTGACAGCTCCATGTTGTAGCTCCCACCCTTCCCAGCTATAGTCAGGTGATCCCACTGGTGTCTAATAAAAGGGCAGCCAAGTTTGGGAGGTTTACTTTGAGAGCGGACAAGTGAGTTGCAGGTAAAACTTAGTCCCTGTGTAAAATGTATAATGACGTAATAGAATTCTTAATGAATCAGATGCAGTTTGAGTGTAGGACTGGCCAGATATGGGATGACTTTGACGTAGTTGGCCAGCTTAAATATATTGCAATATATGGACAAACAATCCCTGTTTTGTTTAAAGGGTAAGGCATTTTTTAGTAGCTGTATACACAAAATGTCTCTGTCTTAAATATATTGATAATGGGTTGAGTGCAGAGGGGTTTGGGCCTTGAATTTCTACTCAAAAGCACATAAAGACATTAAGATATACATTTTTGTTGCACAGAAATGTATATTATATACACAATTGACTTGACTGATCAACTAATAGGTAAATTGCACCACAGTTGTGTATAGTGTTAATTTAGACTTGATCCACCAATTAAAGAATGATCCCTTGGATCCATGTGTGGTCAAAATATAACCATATGCTGCATACTATTTCATTTTGTCTTGATACAAAATCCAAACATGAAATAAACCGATTCCTTACCATGGGGCAAATTCACTAAACGCCGAAGCGCCTAACGCTAGCGTGAATTCGCCAGTGTTGGGCATTTTCGTTAATTCGCCGATTCACTAACGAACGTTGGCGTAAATTCGCTAGTATTACTTCGCACCCTTACGCCTGGCGAATTTGCGCAACGGACGTAACTATGCAAATTCACTAACGCGCGAATGATTCTGAACGCTACCTTTTACGCCAGACTTCCTTCGCCACCTCAGAACAGGCAAAGCGCAATAGAGTAGACAGGGATTGTTTCAAAATAAGTTAACATTTTTTCTAAGTCCCAAAAAACGCTGGCATTTTTTCATTTTTTATGGGTGATAGGCTGAAACAGATCGACATTTTTTGGGGGGCTCCCCTCCTTCCCCCCTACATTTCCTAACTCATGGCAACTTAACTATACAGTGGGCACATGTGTAGGGCAAAATAAAAATTTTATTTGATGTTTTGAAGGTTTCCCAGGCTTGTGTAGTGCTGCTACGAATACTTCCATTGAAAATTTAATTTGGCGCCGTATGCAAATTAACCATCGCTAGCGTAGTAGGTGAATTAACGATAGCGAAACTTCGCAACCTTGCGCTACCCCTGAGCGCAACTTCGGATTTTAGTGAATTTGCGGAGCGCTGGCAAAATACGCCTGGCGAAGTGCGGCGAAGCGGACGCCGGAGCAACTACGATTCTTAGTAAATGTCCCACCATGATGGGGGAATTCAGCTGTCTCTGCCACTTAGGAAACAGACATCTGCATTACAAGTAAGAAAACTATAATGGTCGATAAACATTTATAACAATAATTGTTACCCTTTTAATTAACTCAGAAAATCTGTGCAATGTGTGTCACTAGGAGAGAGACTGTCTATCGGGGGAAAAGATTGGTTATGCTCTACTGTCTTTTACTTACACAGAAATTGCTTGAGTCTGATATGTATCTAATCATCAGAATATTGCTGTTATTAAAAAAACAACAACAGAAAAACATGGAGTAAACAAGCATGCTGCAGGAGTGATTGCATATCAAATAAAAGCAGCATGATAAAAACCAAATAGCATAATTTCTGTTAGCCCATGAAAATGGCAGCTGTTCATCCAGATGCATCCAGTATTATTATTTTTTTTCTGTATAACATTTTGCTGTAATAAGAAATGTGGCTACATCAGGCATATCTAAACTGCAGTCTTCTAGCTGATATTAGACTACAACTCCCAGCATTCTCCCAGGGTTTTAGGTTGGTGGTAAGAGTTAGACATACATAATATATTAGATTGGAAACCTGCCATTGTATTGGTCCTTATTCCATATTAGTTGTATATTTTAATGCATGGACTGTGAGAGTTTTACTTTATCAGCAGGACTGCCTGCACTAGGTTATGAGCCAACTGAAGATACAGTACAAGCATCATAAATGTAGTGTTTTTATCAATAGAAAAGGAATGTTCTACCTATCAAAGGTTAGTAAGCTAGCAGAGCAAAGCCTCATTACACAGCACTGGCACAATTGCTGACTGATGGCCCAGCAAGCTGTATTCTATGTAAGAATTCTAAACATCCAGATTTACCTGCTTCTAGATGGAGATTGAGTCACGTAGGGCCTGGGGTTTGTAATGCTGTGATTATGCCATGCATCTGTCTTGTAATGCGCCATAAAAAACATCAAAAGCGGATATATTACAGCTTGTGTTACCCTGGAGCAAACAAATTTTACCTCTTCCCATCAAATCAGTGTCCTTTCTTTTGAAAGTTTAATGGTTATTTCTTGAACAGCAAAATATCAAAATGCTGCTCAATGTGTCCTTTATTTAAAAAAAAAAAAAAAAAAAAGAGAAAGAAATTTAAAGCAATGTTTGCCTGAAGAGCTCAATTTTCTAAATAAAGTACTACAGTCAGAGCTCACTCACTGCCAAGGGTAAATGATTATTGTTGTACGCCAATTTGCATGTGGGTCTGGGATTAGGATAGTGATATGCAAGGCCAGTCTGACACCTGCAAGTCGGGCTCTTCATTCTGCTCTCCCCGCCAACAGCCTTACTGTGACGGCTTACGCTTTCAGTGAGCACTTTTTATAGACTCTTGTCTGAGTGGCTCCGCCCCTTCCATGACATCATACCAGTTTGGGGCAGGAGCGGGCCTATCAATTTGGAGGAGCACCAGGTTAGGGTCAGGTGGTGGATGGGCAGATTAGGGTCGGGTGCAGATTGACTTTTTGTTGACCTGCATATGACTAAATCAGGCCTCTCAGGCCCCCTTGATTTTAATGAAAGGTGTGTAGTCCCTTGCAAGCACATACCTCCTTTAAGACATAATGGCACATGGATAATTTTCTCTGCTGTTGTTTCTTTCCACTCTGTTTGTATTCTGATAGGCTGATCCCATACCTATTAGCACATATGCCTTCAGGAACAGGAAGGCATAGAAACTGGCTAGATATGGGATGACTTTGAGGTAGTTGGCCAGCTTAAATATATTGCAATATATGGACAAACAATCCCTGTGTTGTTTAAAGGGTAAGGCATTTATCAGTAGCAGTATTCACAAAATGTCGCTGTCTTAAATATATTGATAATGGGTTGAGTGCAGAGGAATCTTGTATTTGTCTATATGTATTTTGTGGTCACAGCCTCATTGCACCCCCGCCTAATGGTTTTAAAAATAAGTGGTGAGCACAACTTTCCCTTGTGTTTCATAGGAAGGCATATAAACACCACTGGACAAAATTATTGCATGCCACTGGCCTAAAAGAAGGCTCTTATTCTAAGATCCCAGTTGACACCATCCTGACCCCTCTTTGCAATTTATTTTGGAGGTCAATGCATCAGGACAATCGGACTGTTTTCTTAAAGAATCGGTTTCAATACAGTTCTACATCTTGTGGCCTTCTTTTCAAGGAAGCTGAGTAAATTACAAATAGGGTTGAGCAAACCGTTTGCTCCTGGTATAGTTACAGTTTTGAGGCAAAATTCACAGTTTTGGCATTGGCAACAAAAGCACTGGAGCACGCGTTTCGTGTCACTAGGACACTTAGTCATAGCCTATGATTACGTGTCCTAGTGACACGAAACGCATCAGTTGAGAGATGACTATGTAAATAAAGCTTTTATTTATTATCTACTTCTTCTGGTCTGATCAATACGAGTTTACCAGTGTGCCCTGCACCAACATTTATGTTTCTATATAAAGATTAACCGCTCTCCTGAGCTGAGGGCCTGGGGATGGAGCACCTGGAGAACATTTCCATTTTGGTGAGTGATTCTACAAGTCTATTTGGGCCTTATGTTTAAAATATTCCTGGTCCAAACAAAAGCACTGGAGGCCATCCCAGCCCTTCCTCTCTTTATATAAGATATGTCTGGACAATGATTGTTCTGCGGGTTGTAGTTAGTACATAGAGAAGGGGAGAGAACTGTAAGTTCGGTGTAGTGCAGGAGTTGAAGAATAGCTGTAGCACAGTGCAAAGGATAATATACTGTATGCTAGTGCAGAGCTAAACAAGACAACCACAATGTCTTCTCACCTATTTTTTATTCCAATGCATTGTGGTGAAATTTTGCCGTTTTACCAGTGCAGGGCAACAATACATTATATTGCCATTCCTTAAAACACTTTCATTTTTAGATGTTACTGTTCCTTTAAGGAAGTGTTTTTGTCTTCATGGACCACAATATGAGTTTCCAATTGCAGTGTTCGGTTCACTGCATTGCTCTTTGGATCATTTTCGCATCTTCAACCAACAGTCTAATGGCCTTACAGGGTAAACACATCAAGCTTTATAACAATATCTCAGATGTGTTTCCTCCATTTCTCATCTTTGGACCTATTTCTATTACCTGGCCAATGAATCCAGTTGCCTTTGAACTGAAACGACTGAATTCTTAGAAGAATGCATCCTGTTTTTTTTAATGTATCATTGTTCTTATTTCTAACACCTTCCAGCGTAGCACATCTACTCTTTCACCTGTTATGGTTTATAGGAAAGAAGAATTTGGGAATATTCCATACCAATGGGTATGGAAAGGACGAGGATCATGGGAACGTACTTCTAATTTTCACATTCCTAGATTTTGTTTTGCAAAACAAAAATTCATGTGATTAAACAACATATTAATGTTATATGCATTGATAAATGTATATTTATATACAGTATGTATAGCTATCTTGAAGAGATGTAGCAGGTATCACAGTATTTGAGCTCTTTTCTATGGAATCAGCAAATCATTTTACATGCACTTAAACCCATTGCCTGTAGTTTGCAACATTGGGTAATGATTCCTCTAGCAGTTTACCAGTCATGACAATAATTGCATCTTGCCTTTCATATCACGAAGGAACCACAAGCCCACACATCCCCAATTTAAAGCTTTTTATTAATCCCAATAGTTTATAGCATCACACAACACTACATACATTATTAGGTAAATAATTTCTACCTGATAGTGTCTTTTTAGGCTTTGACAACTCCTACAAGAGCTGTGGGAGTTTTTTGTGGCAGTACATTAATTGAAATAACAAAAAAATCACAGCTTGATGAATCACCTTATTAATGCAGCTCAGTGTGCAAAAAAGTGCTTCTTAAGAAAGATTGTACTTACTAAGATACTAAAAGACACATCCATGGCAAACAAGGGAACATCCATGGCAAACATGAGAATTAAAACAGGGCAGAGAAATTCACTTTTCATTGGTTTACTGATGTATGTTCTGGTTTCAACATTATGAAACCCAAATAAAAATCTGGCCAAAATGTACCCCGGATATCACGGCCCTAACCCATAGGTCATGGACACCCCCCTCCCCACATGTCATGCCCCTGTCCCCAATGTCATTGGTCTGCAACCTTGTCCAGTTTCTGCAAAGCTAAAAGGTGGTAACTATAATTTGATTTAACTTTGATATATACTGTATAATGCCGTGAGTTAGCCAAATCCACCACAAAAGATATTGCTTAATACCAAATGAAATTCAACTCCTAATTTGCTTACTCACATAAGCAAGATCAGCAACATCACATCACCAGTTGTCACAACTGTAAACTGCAAGTATTTGCTTATTGGGTCTTACACATGGGAATTGTGTTCAAACACTGGATACTAAACATAGCATATTTTTGTGTTCATATATAATGTATAAGACAGACCTTGAAAATGTATATTTACTCAGTGCTGGGATTCTGAGTACTCTGTCACACTAATATGGGAAACAAGTCAGACTCAAGGCATCATTCCATACTGTATTCTTGCTGGTTTGCAAACTGATTTTTTTTTTGCTATTCGTTCAAATTTTCAATCAGCAAAACATTTTATTTTGATTCCCTAGACCGACTGTAAGATTTACTTGCAGCAATACTAAGTTGATCCAGCCACTGTTGTCATCATTAATGAGTAATCCTGTGTTCTCGCTGGTTTTGCTCCCTTGGGTGAGCAAAAACCAACTACTGATATTTCCTGTCTGATCCTTTGAACAGAGTGACATATAGCGAATGTGAAAAAAGACAAATTAATTCTGGACTGGGAATATTTCTTTTATCCCAGTCTTACAGCTGGGCACAATAATAAAATACAAAATTACAATGCTGTCAACTTCTAAGTGGACTTGAAGCATTTTCAATGAGCCCAAGGCAGGCATTCGACATTCAGCCCTCTACTAAGAGAAATGAAAAACATAGAAATTTCAATTAGTGGTTAAATAAGGAATAACTGTCTTGCTTTGCCACCTTAGTAATTTGACATACAGTACGTTGCACGATCTTTTAAAAGAACAGGTATGGGACCTGTTAACTAGAATGCACGGAACCTGAGGTTTTCCGGATAATGAATCTTTCCATAATATGGATCTTCATATCTTAGGTCTACTTGAAAATCATGTTAACATTAAATAAACCAAATAATCTGAGGATTAATTAAATCTTTACAGTACAAGGTACTGTTTAATTAGCAGAGAAAAGGGAAATCATTTTTTAAATTTTGGATTATTTGATTATAATGGAGTCTATGGGAGATGGGCTTTTTTCAATAATTCACAGCTTTCTAGTATGGGTTTCCGGATAACGGTTTCCATACCTTTACTACCAACTGTAACTTTATAGTAAAATCAACAGCTTTTTTGACTGATCTTTCAGGCGTATCTATCAGTTTAGATGGATCATCACAAATACCAGCATCATAATGTTCTAAATAAGAAAAAAGTAAGAATAGTTAGTCCTTTAGCTTTGCTTTCTCCTGCCGATCATTTTCAGTCTCTCAGCTGCATACGAAAGTCACATGATTAAAAAATAGTGGATCAGCGCCTAAGGCAATAGGAAAGATAAAAAAGCAAAAGAAAAATATAAAAATATAGTGTAGTATTTTGGTTCCTTATATAGCACCCTGTGATGGAAATAGAAAAAGTCTCTCGTGTGAGTTCCCCTTTAAAAGAAGCTTTCTTTCTTTTTTTCCATAATGCTCTGCTAGATTGAGTTGCCACTTTCATGGAACATTTTTATGGCTGGTGAGGAGGGGGGCACAAAAGGGGACAGGTACTTATGTAAAAGGGATGGGGTTATGGCATAAAGGGGGCAGGGCTACTAAGATGCGTCGGCAGGAGGTATATTTTAGCAACAGATCCGCATACAAAAAAGGTACATTTGGGTAGATTGGGAGCAGGGCAAGGGCTGTCATCAAGGGTCATACATATTGCAAATTTACTGTCAACTACATTGCCGGTTAATTTAATTTGACAAAGAGCTACGCTCGAAACATGTAGTGTTTATTGAACAGCACACATTGTGCAGCAACTCATTGCGCTTTATTGAAGTTCATCACCACCACTGATCTTCAATACTTGGCTTCATCGGACAGAAGCGTTCCTGATTGAACTGACTTGTTGAATCCTCCTTTCTCTTGTATTGAAACACATGTTAAACTCTTTTGGGGGAATGTAATAAAAGTCGGTTACGGCCAAAATATTCACAATGTAAAAAGTTATTCTTTGGCCAAACAAAATTTCCTTTGCACAAATGTAATATTGCTTTTGTGCACCCGGAAACTGTTTAGCGACTACATCTGCCGACAGTGGAAGAAGGTTAGCGAATTCTATAGTTTGTGCCAATGCACAGTGAATGTTCTTACTGAAAAAGTTGTTATGTTTGCGCCAAAAGATTACGACACATTCAAGCACTATTCAAAACAGTTTGTAGAGACCCATAGATTTACAAAGTCCCTATGACTTTAAAGGAACAGTTCAGTGTTAAAATAAAAACTGGGTAAATAGATAGGCTGTGCAAAATAAAACATGTTTCTAATATAATTAGTTAAATATAATTAGCCAAAATGCAATGTATAAAGGCTGGAGTGACTGGATGTCTAACATAACAGAACAGAATACAACTTCCTGCTTTTTCAGCTTTTCAGCTCTTTAACTCTGAGTTAGTCTGAAGAGGGACCACATGGGACATAACTGTTCAGTGAGTTTTCACTTGATCCTCAGCATTCAGCTCAGATTCAAAAGCAACACTTATGTCCCATGTGCCCCCCCCTCAAGTCACTAATTGGTTAATACTTGGTCACCAGGGTAACCAGCCAGTGGAAACTAAGAGAGCTGCAAAATAGGAAGTAGTGTTCTGGCTATTATGTTAGACATCCAGTCACTCCAGCCTTTATACATTACATTTTTGGCTAACTAACTATATTAGAAACATTTGTTATTTTACCCAGTCTATCTATTTACCTAGTTTTCAATTTTTACACTGAACAATTCCTTTAAGTCCCTACACTTCCTTATCTCCCTAGTTGCTGGACAGAGGCCCACGTATCTAGTTACTTCATTTACATATTTGTATTATGCAAATGCATAATGCAATTTAACTTTCAAAATATAAAAACTTTTTTATGTCAAAACCAAAACATTAAAAAGTCTAAATATATTAGGTTCATGCAGTTTCTTCAACTGTAATTCCATCGCAGGTACCAGAGAGGGATGATGGAAGTTGACATTTTAGTTTAATAGTCAGAACAGGCTGTGATCAAATGCTGTCTGGTGACTAGACCTATCAACAGTCACTGAAAATGCTTTCCTTTTGGTAAGAATAAAATAGGACATGATTAGAGTTTTCATACATCTTTAATTTGTGTCACAAGATATAATATTCCTCTTGTTTTGCTGAGCTCTGCTTTATGATTTAAAGCATGCATGAAAGAACAGAGAGGTACTGTATAGTTTTATGTGCAATTAATTCCTTACAGCACTGGCCTTTCTCTGCTCCGAGTACCTACAGTCTCCCAGTTTCCACTATGACAAATATTACTGCCTAGATTGATCAATATTTCATAACTTTTTATGTACAAAAAATACCCTTCTAAATTCAGATTCCACATAACGGCATGTTACAGACAAATGAAATAGTCTGCACTGCGGTAATTCAGAACAAGAACCCTTTACTTGGATTTTCTATATTTAGCTGCTGGCTAAAGTTTATCCCAACTTCTTCTAATTCTTCTTATGCTCTATGAACTGAAATGTGAACACAAAATATATACATACGTATGTAAATGCCTTCATTGTAAAACTACTTTAATATATTCATTAGTATATTAGTAACGTAATGGTTATTACTGTTTCTGCCATCATTAAATCCCAGTAATACATCTAAAACTATACAAAAATCAAGTCAGATATGGAAGAGACATTTTAAATCAAGAATATCTTTGAAAATATCTTGGCATAGTTGCAATACTATTTAGCTTTTAGCTGATCCAAAATGACCCCTGACTATTAATCTGGTTGGTCTGTTATAGTGATGTGCGGGTCATGGTTACCCTGACCCACACCCGACCCTAACCCGCCCACACCTGCGCTTCCGGGGTCCTTTTATAGACCTGCGCCACCCCGCTGATGACGTCATAATGACGTCACAAAAGGGGCAGGGCGAGCAGACACAAGACTATAGAACCGGAACCCGGAAGTCAGATGCCGGGATTTGAAGGTGGCGGGCGGGGTGGGCAGGAGAAGAGCTCATACCGCACCCGCCCACCACCCACGAGGAGCAGTGCGAGGTCGACCCGAACCCACTCGACCCACGGGTCTCAGCTCGGCTCTCACATCACTAGTCTGTTATAAACACCAGTGTTGAAATGCTGTGAGATCCATTGTACTTGTGGCTACTTATAAACAAGCAGAGGCTTAATAGTTTTACTAATGGGTCTGGCTCTGCCTACATTATGAAGGACATTTGTTCAAAGATGAACATCCCGTTTGAGGCTATGTAATGCTAGCAAGCCTTTCATTGTTTTGGCAACTCTTGACCAAACGAGAAGTCATTGCCTCCCTGGCCGATATCTAGAGCTTAGTCTGATAAATTTGGGAGGCCAGAAAATCCAGTCAGCTAATAACGACATTTGTCCTATCAGGCCTCCCCATGAGATACACCCAACGTTCCCCTCCAACATCATTAAAACAAAAACCCTGCCAAAAAAAGGTTAAGGTCTAAAAAAAATATAACGGAATAAATCAAAATGTATGGTTGAGCTGCAGGATAGTGCCTGCTCATTTGGATAAAAGATTGTGTTGCAAACCATGTTTAATTTATTCGGGTAAAGGGCTAAATTGTCATGAGAAAAGAGCTAGCTATTAACGATTTAGGCTTTATGATTACTTGAAGTTTCTGAAGCCTTGTTTCCACAAACTGTCGACTCACATAAAGAATGGCATTCCAGAGGTTGGGTGCAACACAAGAGACAGCATGAGTCTTTAACAGTAAAGAAGCAATGAAAAAAAAGTGAGATGAAAGAAATGAACAAAACAAAGGTTGCCTGTGGGGTAGTATTTGAAAATAAGCGAGTTGACAGCGGTGCAGAACTATTAAGGGATGCACATGTAAATTCCAGGATTCCAAAATGTATATAAATCACCAAAGGCAACTAGTGGCTAGAATAGGAGAAGGATGGAATGTCTTGAGTAGCACAAACAAAGGTGTGTGGGTCTAGCTGAGCAATACACAATTCATTTGACTGTTCCCCCAGTAGAATTGAACAATTTTACAGAGAACATACACATTGAAGGCAAATATCATGAGAAGTGCACAAATGATACTCTATGTCAGCACATACACGAATGTCTCATCCATCTATTAATTTGTTGGCTGCAATTACACCTACAGCTACTGTATAATTAACAAAGACATACTTTTCCAAAAATATTACATGCTTCTGCAACCATTCATTCAGAAAGTCTCCAGCTGATTTGCCCAAGCATAAAAACCCTATCTCGCTGGTATCTAATTTATTTAGCAGTAGGAAAAAACAGCAGCTATTTTGTAAAAGAGCATGCGGAGTAAAAATATCATTTAATTGTAAATAGGGCTGCCATCAGGGGGGAACAGTGGGGACAGTTGTCTAAAGTGAAAGGGGGGCCCGGCCGTTCTGCACTCTCCGAAAAGACAGGACTCGAAGCATCATAGAAAGATGTGGTCGGAAAGACCTGAAGCAGCGGTGGTGGCAGAAAGACCTGAAGTTGCAGCGGTGGACCTGCCCACTAATGTTTTTTTCATTTTCTATGGGGTCCCCGGACCACCAATGGCATTTTTAACTTGTAATGCGGGGGGGGGCTTGGCCACCAAATTTAAAAAAACATTCTATGGGGCCCTGACCACATGTTTTTTTTAACTTGTAAGGGGGGGGGCCTGGTCACGATTGTTTTTTTTATTTTCTATGGGGCCCCTGCCACCAATGTTTTTGTTTTACTTGTAAGGGGGGTCCCTGACCACCAATGTTTTTTTTTAATTTTCTATGGGGCCCTGACCAACAATGTTATTGTTTTACTTGTAAGGGGGGGGTCTGACCACCAATGTTTTTTTTTGCTTGTAAGGGGGGTCCCTGACCACCAATGTTTTTTTTTAAATTTTCTATGGGGCCCTGACCACCAATGTTATTGTTTTACTTGTAAAGGGGGGGGGGTCTGACCACCAATGTTTTTGATTTACTTGTAAGAGGGGCCCCTGACCACCAATGTTTTTTTTTAAATTTTCTATGGGGCCCTGACCACCAATGTTTTTGTTTTACTTGTAAGGGGGGCCCTGACCACCAATGTTTTTGTTTTACTTGTAAGGGGGGCCCTGACCACCAATGTTTTTTTTTAAAATTTCTATGGGGCCCTGACCACCAATGTTTTTTAAAAACTTTTATGGGGGGCCTGGCACCAATGCTTTTTTTCTAACTTGTAGGGGGGCCCTGACCAACAATGATTTTTAAAAACTTTTGTGGGTGCCCTAACGGCAATGTTTTTTTTTTAACTTATAGGGGGGGGGGCTGACCACCGCTGACTTTTTTCTGTGGTGTGGGCGGGATCTGTGGTGTGTGGCGACAAGAGGGCCCAGAAAATTTTGCTGCACGGGGCCCCATGATTTCTAATGGCGGCCCTGATTGTACATGTCATGTTATTGAAATACCAACATATTTAGAATTTAATGTTGGGCTCATCTGCAAACAGTCACCTGCTGTTGATCAAAATGAAACATCTTCAAGTTTCCAACAGATCTGCATGCACTTTTCTGGAATGTGGTTATTACTGTCAGACCCATACAGTACATTTTAATTGAATATACAGGTATAGGATCTAATATCTGGAATGCTTGGGGCCTGGAACTTTCCAGATAAAAGGTGCTTTTGAAATTTGTATCACTTACATTTACTAAAAAATTTTGAACATTAAGGGGGTTATTTGTTAAAGTCTGAATGCCCAAAACTCAAAAAATTTGAGTCCGAATTTTTAGTGAAAAAAAACCCCTCAAATTTTTTCGTGATTTATTATACCCCGAGGATGGAAAAAGTCAGAATTCGAAAATCCAGCATCTCCGACCTGCCAAGGTTGTATATAAGTCATTGGGAGAAGTCCCAAAGATACTGTATCCTGATCTGCGCTGGGTTTTGTGCACAATTCCGAAAATTTTGTGGTTTTAGGGGCAAAAATCGGAAAAAAAAGTTTTTAGTTTTTTCCCACACAAATTTTTCGGGAAAAATGTATTGATAAATAAGGGAAAATAACCCGTGAGGATTTGGTCAGAGTATATTTCAGAAAAAAATAAGATAAATTCGGTTTTTGATAAATAACCACCTAAATGAAGCTAATAAGATTCCAATATGGTTCATTCAGCTTATTTATGATTTAATACAAGGTACTGTTCTATTATAGAGAAAAAAGAAAAATGGCTCTATGGGAGATGGCCTTCCTGTAATTTAATGCTTTCAGCATATCAGGTTTCTTAATAAGAGATCCCATACCAGTAGAATCTGTAACTACAATGGAGTGTATAAAAATATATAGTTAACATACCGCTTTTAATATACTGTATATTTTGTAGGTTGAAAGCTTTAAAATCACTTATCACCTATGTACTCCTGAATGTGTTTTACAGCACCTGTTACTTTGACATTCAAGATGACCAGTGCAAGCACGATTGCTCCTTTCCTCCTGACACCTTAAGATAATTTGTACTGTTTTTGTGTGCATACTTCAACATAATACACAAACACATTTTATTGATAATCACTGTGTAAGCCTTCTTCTGCATCTGGCAATAAAAGGATTTAATCTCTCCATTTCTAAAGATGTTGTCCTAAACCTGCAGTGCACATAGAGGTGCTCCAGATTGCGTGACAGTTTGCCTTTAGAAATGGATGCCCCCCGGTTGCTTGTTCTAATTAAAGCCAAACACCTGGCTTGGCACAGACTTGTTGCTCGCAGCATATAGGTCAGCCTCTGCCATTTTATTGTATCAATGTAGCTGAGCACTGCTTCTGAGGCTTATTTATAATCTACTTCAATTTTTTAACTTTCTATTTTTTCACTTTGAATCATAAGGAATCTGAAAGTTGTAGCCATTGCTATACTTTAAGGGGCAGATTTACATAGGGTCGAATATCGAGGGTTAATTAACCCTCGATATTCGACTACCGAAGGTAAATCCTTCGACTTCGAATATCGAAGTCGAAGGATTTACCGCAATTCGTTCGATCGGATTTTAATCCATCAATCGAACGAAATTCCTTCGATCAAAAAAAGCTTAGAAAGCCTATGGGGACCTTCCCCATAGGCTAACATTGAGGTTCGGTAGGTTTTAGGTGGGCGAAGTTTTTTTTAAATAGACAGTACTTCGACTATCGAATGGTTGAATAGTCGAACGATTTTTAGTCCGAATCGTTCGATTCAAAGTCATAGTCGAAGGTCGATGTATTCAATCCGATGGTCGAAGTAGCCAAAAAAACATTAGAAATTCAAAGTATTTTTTATTCTGTTCCTTCACTCGAGCTAAGTAAATGTGCCCCTAAGTCTATTTTCTAGAGGTTTAAATAAACAATCACTTTAAATATAGAGTTTTCAGTCTACATACAAAGTTCTACATTGGTCATAGAATTAGCAAGATAAATCTGATTTAATTACCACCAGAACACTATAGATGTGTTTAATGTTACACTTCGTAAGAGGAGCTATAATGGCTTCATGGGATGATGCTGCACAGACAAATGGTGTATATTTCATAACAATAAGATCATTGGATAATTAATCAGATATGGTATAGAAACTTAAGATTTAGGGCAGGCCAGCTAAACAGTGACATCCAATGACCTGCTTATCAACCACATATGGAGACAAGATTTCTATTTGCTCCTCATATATTCATCCTAATCTATATTTAAATCAACCTATTTTTAACAAGTACGAAAATAATCCAGGGACACTTTTACATAAAGCAAAACAGTGAAGTATCTCTGCTAAATGGAATTTAGCCCAAATTTAATCTAACACCTGCATTACCATCTAACTCCATTAATAGGGTCTTTTCTCAGTGGTCTTTTTTATGGTTCAACTCCATCACCCATTATCTGATACACAAAAATAAGTGGCTGTTAGCCCTCTGTGCCATATTGTGCTTCAGTTTACTGTTTTCCTCATTTGTTGACTTTGACCCAAGGAGTATTGGGCAGAAAAATCAAATTTGGCATCCTACAGATAAAATAAAGTGAAATTTTCTTCAGGAATTTGTTATCATGGAACAAATGGTCTGGTATGTCAAATTACATAGAAGTATTTCATCAATTTTGATATATCTCTATTCAGGGTTGGACTGGAGCCTTTGGAGCCCATTGGGGTTGCAAAATTAAGGGCCCTCCTGGCAGTCTCCAAGGGCCCCCTCCAGACCTCCAAACACTCACCCGCCACACGCATGCGCGAACAACGCACATCGTACATGCCGTTGTGGCGTGCATGCAAGAATGCCGCTGCATAGATGCAGGAGCTGGTGTTTCTGGGGCAGCTGGGGGAGCAGGTCTGGGCCAGCGGGGGCCCATGAGGGTAGGGGGCCACCGGGTTTTTACCCAGTGTATATCACTTACAACATCCAAAGATTATCCAGTAACTCAGATTTAGTAAAATTATCTTCTTTTCCTCCACATAAATACGTTTTTACACCTTTAAAAAAGTCCAGAGTGTTAATTTTAATAAATAAGTTACAGGATACTCTTTGGATGTTGTCAATTATATACCAGTTGAATTCATATGTGCAGGATTAAGAAAATGTTCCTGTTGTCTTTTAGCTCACTGCAATAAATAGAATTACTTCTCTCTTACCTATCCTCGCACTCTGAATTCATTTTCATATGTGCAAGATAAAAAGGCACGGTCACGTCCAATGTCCTTTAGTGTAACTGTCACTTATTTGCAGCTGCCCTACCGCAGTCGTGTTGGTGGGGGGGAGGGGGTGGGGGTAGAATTACACATTACTGTCTTTGCATGCTATTTATAATGAACCCCATGTTCCTCTATGAGAGGGCTGCCATATTTGTGTAGCAAGGATAGTCAGACTTGGCAAAACAAGTTTAGGCACTTTAAGGGCAGAGACGCACACTGCGATTCAGGGAGATTAGTTGCCCGGCGACAAATCTTCTCTTCGTCGGGGGGTGACTAATCTCCCCGAACTGCCTCCCCGCCGGCGATTTACATTCCATGCCTCACGAGGAAACTTCGGGCGACATCGGAAAACGAAGCGCTCCAAGTGCCATCCCGCCGGCGATTTACATTCTAGCCGGCAGAAAGGCAGGGGAGGCAGTTCGGTGAGATTAGTCGCCCTGAAGAAGAGGAGATTTGTCGCCAGGCAACTAATCCCCCCGAATCGCAGCGTGTGCCTCTGCCCAAAGTAACAATTACTCACAAAGGCAAACGTATCAGTGAACAATATCACACACATTTTGTCAGTGCAGTTCATTTTGCTGTATATTATTTATTAGCTTTGCTATGGGTTTTGCTGGATTATTATTCTAAAGTTGGCAATGCTGAAAATAAAAACTTGCCAGAATACAGATGCCTTTAAAAATAAGATAGGGAATGCATTTGTAATGTACTGACAGAAGAAAAGAACAGACAGTTAAATATTTTGACTGTACCGACCGATCTTTCTATCCCAGTTCAAGCATCTAAAGCTCCATTATTTATTGTTACTGAATCTACCCATCTCCTATTCGCTGGATGTCTGCCTGTGAACTCAATACCTTCTGATAAAAGCTAAAGTCACCAAAGAGAAGTTAAATAGCATTTGGTGTCTCTTTCATACAATAACTGGATGCAAAGCTAAATGTTTGGCAAAATGTATCCCTTATAACCAGCAAAGTACATCATTTTGTTTTATTGCTCTTTTCACAGCATGTAATGCCTATAATTAATTAATGGAGGGCAAAAGCAGCTTTGAGGCAAAACACAAAGCCTGAACTGTTTCATGGAGAGCCATGTCTGCAGCGGGGGATTTAAGTGTGAGGATATAAAAAGAAAAAAAAAAGACATCCAAAGCTATTAGATGGGCCTTTTAGAAACTATACAACAGACTTCTGTTGTCATAACTATAGAATAGATAGAGGTACAAAAGAGGACCTCAAAAAAAAAACCCTGAAAAGATAAAGCTATTATAAAAAGAATAGTCTAGAATAAAAAAAGTCTCCTGTGGAAAGGTAACATTTTTCTTTCAATAAACCAAAGCCATGACCTATTAGCTGAAATATAAATGTAAGGATTTTGTCCAACTAAAATAATCTTGATCCAACAATATACAGTTAGGACGTAATGGGTCTGAAGTAAGATCTCTGCCATCCATCCAAAACATTCTCAGTGGGATTAAATGTCATTCTCTTTCATAATATGATTTATAACAACTGTCTCTTCTGTTGTTATAACTGTAATTCATTGCTAGGGCACCTCGAGGAATAATCTTCCTTTAGCCTTTTAAGCTAAAATGAAAGAGACGATATGCGATACAAACCAAGTCTAGCAATGGATGGGTACAAGTGAAATACATTTGAATTTAATAGTGATTGATTAATATGATGCCTGCCAGTGATTTTCATTGTCCATTTAAAAATTAAATGAAATCTGCTCATTTCACCCAACTATAAAAGCCTGTGCTGCCCCTGGTAAACTAATGTGCTTAATTGTAGGTGAAGCGTATGAGAGTTATGTAATAAAAAGATACTAAAGAGATACTGACACCAGAAAATAACCTTGTTTTTGTATCTATCATTACATTATCTCTGAATTACCTTTCTTACCGCCATGTTCTTTTATGAGGTTGCTGCCATATTTAGCATTAGAAACTCAAACTGACAGGTTGAGAAGGGACTGTCAGTTTGGCAAAACTGTCAGGTTTAGGAACTTAAAATAAAGCAGAAGCAGTGAAAAACCATCAACATGACCTATAGGTAACTTTTAATGTAGATTAATATTTTGAAAATAAACCTTTTAGTGTCAGTATCACTTAAGTCTGCCCAAGAGCAGTAACCCATACCAATCAGTCAGCAGGTAGCATGTACTGGTTAACTGTTTAAAACATGCTTCTTATTGGTTGCTACGGGTTACTGCTACTGGGCAAACTTCTTGCCTTTTATTACACATGGGGGTAAACCCACTTACACCTTGTAGTACAGTGCTCTATAAAGCCTGCTGTTATTAATCCCATTTTGAATTGTATCCATGTGTTCTACCATCTTAAATAGCTCTGACGTTCCTACTACAATTGTTATTCTTCCTCTTCTTCAAGTATTTATGTTTAGTAATTATGGCTCTGCATAGTGATGGGCGAATTTGTGGCGTTTCGCTTTGCCTGAAAAAATCGCGAATTTCCTGCGAAATTCACGAAACGGACGAAAAATTTGCGAAACTGTGCTGGCGTCTCGTTTTTTGACGCTGATGCCCGTTTTTGAAACCGACGCCCGTTTTTGACGCCGGCATCCGACAATTTTTTTTCACACCCGTTTCGCGAATTTGCCATGAATTCGCGCCTGCGTGCATAAATTTCGCCCATCACTAGCTCTGCATTCTGTAATTAATGCATGGCTAAACAATGAAATTCCTATTCTGCATCAGACTTTTAAAGGGAATATTATGCCCAATGAATAGCCATGGCCATTTTACACTTTCAGATGCAAAACCGATCAAGGCTTTTTTTTAATGTTAAAAAAAATTTAAAAATAAGCATAGAGTCATGTCTCCGATGTCCATGGGCAAACCTGTAATAGTATGTGTTCAGTCTATTTCTTTATAAAAGCCACATGCTTTAAAGTACAAAGTGCCTATATCAGGGATCCCCAGCCTTTTGAACCCGTGAGCAACATTCAGATGTTAAAGGAGTTGGGGAGCAACACATGCATGAAAAATGTTCCTGGGGTGCCAAATAAGTGCTGTGATTGGCCATTTAGTAGCCCCTATGTGGATTATCAACCTGCATTGAGACTCTGTTTGGCAGTACACCTGGTTTTTATAGAACCAAAACTTGCCTCCAAGCCTGGGATTGAAAAATAAGCATCTGCTTTGAGAACACTGAGAGCAACATCCAAGGGGTTGGAGAGCAACATGTTGCTCACGAGCTACTGGTTGAGGATCACTAGCCTATATCTTCCACTGGGGAAGATTTATCTGAGAATATGCCAAATTAGGCTCTTGCAGTTCCAGGTTCATCACCAACCCCAAACTGTCCATAAAAGTCTGAAGTCAGTTCATCTCAAATTAGATTTTAATATATAGTTGGGCATTCTTATTTAAAATCAATTTATGTAGCGCATCTTTCAATTTTGCCAAACCTCAGTACAAGGGGAATGCTATTTTACTCGCCCTCTTGTTCATTTGTCACATCCTTTGTAATAACCAAGCAGTTTGGTTTTCTCTGCGAGGAATTGAATGTACTTTCTCTCCAAAGGCTACTTGCTTAGCTTAGTTTACATATCTCTATCATCTCTGATTCAATCCTGTTAGTGATGATTTGGGAGTCCCTCTGTCACTACATAAGAACAAAATGCTTTGTCTGTCCCTAACAATTTCTTTACTCATTTTATCAGTATTCTAAATGCTTTATGCCCGTCAGTCCTTGGTAATTTTCATATTATTCTCTTGCCATATTAACATCTCCCTGTCTGTCACTTAAATGTTCCCTGTCTCTGTAAATGCTGATTTTGGTTCACAGGCGTATTCAAGAATAGCGTTCTGGTAATATGTAGCTGATATTTTTATGGTGCATACTGGTCATTAGCAATAAATTTTTTAAAAAAAAAACAAAAAAACAGTTGACAAAACAAGAGCATGACTATGACAATACATGACCATACAGGCCTATAAGCAGTACTCAGAAGAAAGCACTGAGTTCCAACAGATCTTCAAATGCTGTTTCTATATTTGAAAACAAATTAAAATAATTTTTTCTTAAAACATTCATTATGGTTCATAAAGACACGGCCACCTGGCCACTAGGGAATATTTGGCAGAGCCTTTGTCATTCTGCTTTGTGTCCTTCGTCTGCAGTTTTATTAAGCATAATATACAGAATGTGAAATAGCTATTTCAATGAGTTTAATGGGTGCATCCAGGGCACATTTTATACAATACCATATATAATGATTAATACCTTACATAGCTAGGAATGTTCTACTTTCAAAAATGCAGTACCAGCAGTTTAACATGAAATTCTCAGGTTAGCGCATTTGATTTATTTACTTTGCAGCCTTTTTAATAAAAATGCAGCTATTATGAAATGGATCTCCCATGATTAGTAAGTTCAACAACAAATGAATCACTCAGGTGATATGCAATATACTAATATAAAGGATACTTGGACAATTGCTCCCAAAAAACTATTTTTACCATCAAAAGGTGTCCACTGAGCAAATCAAAAATTGTTTTCAAATCATTTACAGTTTTCCTGTAGAACGTCACTATTGCCATTTGCCGGCACAGTCTTACAGAGTAATAAAGTACAAACAGAAAACTAAACTACAATGCACTAAGTACTGCCACATTGTCTAAAGGACACTACTTATTTCTATGTGACTGTTACTATAATATAGCACAGCTTAAGTTTGTATGAAAAATGAACAGTATGGGGTATTGATTGTTAAAGTATCCCTTTAAGTCTGATGGATTTAAATCTGTTTGATATGTCGATCATAGTGTGCAGATTTTATCTTTTAAAGGACCAGTAACATCAAAAAATGTAATTGTTTTAAAGAAAAAATATAATGCAGTGTTGCCCTGCACTAGTAAAACTGCTGTGCTACTATTGTTTATATAAATAAGCTGCTGTGTAGCCATGGGGACAGCTATTCAAAGGAGAAAAGGCTCAAGTTACACAGCAGATAAGCTCTGTAGAACATAATGTTATCTGTTATCCGCTATTTATCCTGTGCCATATAGCTTTTTTTAGATTTCTGGCATTGCTACTCAGCAGCTTGTTTATATGAACTATAGTAGTATTTCTGAAGCAAACGCATCCGTTTTACCAGTGCAGGGCAACACTACATGATATTTTCATTACTTTAAAACACTTTCATTTTTTGGTGTTACTGTTCCTTTAAGTAAAACAGAGCATTAATGCGAAATAAAAAGAAAGTCAACCTCTTCTAAGATATGCTGTGTTTAGAAAGACATAATAAGGAGTTGCACTAAATACGGATTCATCTGTTCAATACCAAATGTGTAAGAAAAGGCCAGTTTAGCTTTAAAACATTTTTCTCTGCTTTATTCAGATTACCTTGCCAGGGGTGAAAAATGATTGCTCTTAAAAAGTTATCTTGCATAATATCTGGTAGTGCAATTTGCATATCTTAAAGACTTGAGCTAGAATTCAGAAATGGTTTTCAGTAGTATAATAAAGTTCTAGCCAATCAATCCTAGGAGTCTGGCTGCAGATCAAGAGTCAGAGGGTTGCAGGAGCAGATGAATGCAATTGTGAGAAAACATGGCCAATTAATATGTTCTACAGCTCAGCTGCAGGCCAATCAGCCTTGGAAAAAGTAGAGTGAAAACGAACTATACAGATGCAAGATGCATAAAATCTACACAGTTCACATGCTGGGCATCAAGTCCACCCCAAGACTCTAAATATTCTCATTAGTACTTGAGCTACAGACAGGACTTACTGGCAAATAACACTGAATGGCATACATAGTTATTGCAATGTTATCTTTGTAAAAGAATATCAGGCAAGTCTGTCCCTCGAGTTCTTTTGGTTTCTTAAAGAAGTATGTTGTGTCACTATAGAAGTTTTATAGAGGCCCAATATGTGTATTTAACCATTTTTCACTTTAGAGTCCCACCCAGAAAGCCCCTCAAAAGGAGTCTAATTCTATTTTCCTTTTTATATTACTGCTGTGCATTACTGCAACGTGCCAGTATTTAGTAGATAATGTACATAACCTATACCCACAGTCAGTGCTGGAATTGGGCAGGGATGCCATCCATTCACCTCTTTATTTTTGTGAAATAGCATCCCCTCAGAGGGGATGCAAGAGTTTGGAATCCCCGAACTGTCTTTTGCTCCTCTCCACTTCTGCATGCAAATACAATACAATATTATATAGTTAAATATATAGTGGAGAAAAGGAGAAAAGGAGAGATTGCTGGGAGACAAATATAAAAGAGAGAAGTGTTAAACAGATAAAGAAGGTGGAGGCACCAGAGAGAGTTGTAGAGAAAAGAAGAGAAGAAAACGGGAAACAAAAAGAGAAAATTAAGGTATTAAACAGAAGCAGATAAAGGAATATTGAGAGAATGATATATATGAAATAATCTTGGGTAATATAGAATATGATGGGGTTGATATGACACAATACACAGGCAAGGAGCTGTGTTTAAAGAAGCTGGATTTGCAGCCAAGAAAAGTCATATGCACAATTTTCATTTTGGGGTCCCTACAGGTCACTTATGTAAATCTATGTATACTGGGCATTAAACTGTACATTAAAAGGAAATATCAAAATGGTTTTGCTTTAAAGTGGGTGAAACCAGAAAGTATTGGTGCGTGAGGCTTAATTTAATCCTTATCCTTGAAAATCAAATCACAGCATAAACTTGTGACAGATTATATGTCACCATTAGAATTGACCAAGTACATCGGACTTGTGCAGATAGTTTTGATTCACAGTCCTTCCTCTCTTTTTTTTGTACCATTAGGCCACCTCCAGATGCCTTGATCTTGCACCACATGGATCCAACACGTGAAATGCAGATAGCAACAGCTGGAGGAGGCCAATACAAGAAATAACTGAGAAGGTAAGCACTGAGCACTGAGAATTTAGCTACATATGGTCTTACAGGGCTCAATTTCTTGGCAGAAAAAACATGAAATTCTTGGACTAAGCCGACTACTCGCTGCATTTGTACACTTAAAAAGATCACTTTTGTTACTCGGCCTTTTAACTAATCAGAATGAAGAAGAGGGTTAACCAATGACCCAATAAGACTCTTGGTACTGTCATAGTACCCATGCCTTCTTCAGTTTTCTTACAGATCATCCTGTAGGCCAATCTATCTGATCAGTGCAACATATTCATAAAGATATAAGAATGTTACTTGTATATATGGCTGTTTCTCCAAGTGATGACTACTTTGAATACTTTACTTCATGTGTTACCAAATTCACTGGGTATGATTTCCATTACAGACAAATGTCAAAATCAGAGTCCTGAAGTAACACCTTCAAACATCAAGGGGCACATTTACTTAGGGTCGAATATCGACGGTTAATTAACCCTCGATATTCGACCGTCGGAGTAAAATCCTTTGACTTTGAATATCGAAGTCGAAGGATTTACCGCTTTTCTTTCTTTCGTACGATCGAAGGAAAAATCGAACGATTCGAAGGATTTTAATCCATCGATCGAACGATTTTCCTTCGATCAAAAAAACCTAGGAAAGCCTATGGGGACCTTCCCCATAGGCTAACATTGATGCTCGGTAGGTTTTAGGTGGCGAAGTAGGGGGTCAAAGTTTTTTTTAAAGAGACAGTACTTCGACTATCAAATGGTCGAATAGTCGAATGATTTTTAGTTGGAATCGTTCGATTCAAAGTCGTAGTCGAAGGTCGAAGTAGCCATTATTCTATTCCTTCACTCGAGCTAAGTAAATGTGCCCCCAAATGTGTCAATAAGTTATTTTCAAAATGTACAAAAACATTTATGGTCATATGCAACTGGGAGCAGGATATCTTCAAATATGTCATTAGGCAGATAGTGACACGTGCTCTATGCATTGGAATAACGGAGATTTTCATAAACCACCTAGAAGATTCAAATGACTGGACCCATTCTTATTTGTACCTTGGGTACTAGGGTTTGTTCGTGAAAGCATTATCAGTGAAGGTTATTTCATTTGATGAAGAGATGCATACTGCACTGTGAGTATATTTATATGCATCACACAAAGCTGTACAATGAACCAGAAATCAACATGTTCTTTAAGGTTCTTGTACCACTATACAATGGTAACATTTTCCCTTGAGTTCTGATTCATACTGTTGAAGGATCAGAAGGTAATATGACAGCTGGTTCTGCCTTCCATCTTTATTATTATTTCAGTGTGTACTGTATAATGTTATTTACTAAGTGACGGTATTCTCTTGAGCAACCGTAGTAATAACATACATGGTTTCTCTTTTATGTATATTGAAATTGTATATGGAAAATGAATACCAAAAAAAAAAATATTTTCTCATCTCACTGACTTAAAGTGAGACAATGTTTAAGTGCAGGTACTGAATTGATTATCTTGAAACCTGCTATTGAGAAAGCTCATGTAATCATAGGTCAGAAAAATCTTAACATAGGATATATAAATTAAACAGAACATCTGCAATTTTGTCCAGTGTGGTTTTAATTCACTTGTCTTCTGCTGATTCTGTTTGATTCATTATGAAAGCATCTCCCTTTCCTTTGTGTGGCTATTTTCTTTCTGCAGATACAAGGACAGCAGTCGCACGCTGTGTTGTAAAAGGAAAACAATTCCCAGAACTGCTTTCACATCACCAGTGGATTTAATGGCAAACTTTTGTGTGTAAACAGGAGATTTACCGATTTTCTTTAAATTATGGTTCACCTGCTTTTCCATCATACAGGTCACAAGCAAAAAGTGCTCCCTGGTTAACCTAACGGCAATGTACAAATGCGATTTTCTACTCCGCACCCTGATGAGATTTTGCAGTTTTTAAAAAACCTACAGAATAGGGATGTAGCGAACTGTTCTGCTGCGAACTAGTTCGCGCGAACTTCGACCGTTCGCGTCCGCCGAACGTTCGCGAACGTTTGGGAGCGTTCGCATTTTGAGTTCGCGTTCGATTCGAATACAAGTCGTTCGACCATTCCACCATTCGAATTCCTTCGACCGCTAAAATCGAACGATTTCCATTCGTTCGAACGATTGTAAGCATTCGATTCAATGAAAAGCATTAGATCGAATGGCTTCGATCGTTCGATTCGAATGAAAATCCTTCGATCGAATGATTAAAATCCTTCGATCGTTCGAATCGAACGATTTTAGCGGGTGTTCGAAGTTCGCGAACTGTCCGCGAACGTTCGCATTTTTTGCCGGTGTTCGCGAACGGCGTTCGCGAACACCAAATCGGCAGTTCGCTACATCCCTACTACAGAATACATACCGCTTTCTTTAAGTGTAAACCCATCACTAACAGAATAGTAAATATAGCAATATAATGTCTACCTCTGGTTGCTAGTGTTAAATGCACACGGATATTTTGCATGGGATGAAAGTTATAATGTATGGACCAATCTTTTTTTTCTTTTTTTTTTTTAAACAATATTTTTTTAAATCTATATTTAGATAGTTTATAGATTTTTTCTGTGTACTTTGTTTCTTCTGTCTTAGCTTTCTTTTGATTTATGGCAAATATGTTGTTTTGATCACTATGGAGTAGCCAGAATAGTATTGATCACAGTAGTAGGGATCACAACAGGTCATGTATGACAATTAAAATTACAGAGGGTAGCATTCAGTCTGGTGTCTGTTGTGCCTCTCATTATGATGAGTTTTTAGGTTTTTTTATTTCATCAGTGCCTTCCTTGCATGTAAAAAAACATAGATGTAAACAGAAGGTACTTCCGAATTACGTTTTTGTTAATACACACTATGGGGCACATTTACTATGGGTTGAATATCGAGGGTTAATTAACCCTCGATATTCGACCATCGAAGTTAAATCCTTCGACTTCGATATTCGAATTTAGCGCAATTCGTTTGATCGAACGATCAAAGGAAAAATCGGATTAAATCCTTCGAATCGAACTATTCGAAGGATTTTAATCCATCGAACGATTTTCCTTCGATCAGAAATTGCTAGGAAAGCCTATGGGGACCTTTCCCATAGGCTAACATTGGTGCTCGGTAGGTTTTAGGTGGCGAAGTAGGTGGTCAAAGTTTTTTTTAAAGAGACAGTACTTCGACTATCGAATGGTCGAACGATTTTTAGTTCAAATCGTTCGATTCGAAGTCGAAGTAGCCAAAAAAAAAAACTTTCGAGGTTTTTCTCCTTTTAATCTTTCATTCGAGCTAAATAAATGTGCCCCCAAATGTATGTGAATGAGTAAAACACATGAGGGCAAAATGTTCAAGAAGATGTGAGTGAATACAAATGAAACCAAAACACCTGCAGAGTGGCCACCTTGCTCCCACTCTATGAGATCTGCATCACTAAGGGGCTCATTATTTAAAAAAAGAACATAAGCTCCAAAAAGCTATTAAAGATTATTCTCCCAACAGTCTCAAAAATATAAAGATTAACCATTATACTTACTTTTTTTAAATCGCCACCTCAATCGGCCCTTTACAGCTAATATTTATGCATGATAATAATCTTCTATAATTAAATTCATGAGAATGCACACACAAAAAAAGCTTTAAAGACAGAAATAACAGGTTGTCAGATGGCCTTGGATTTGCATATTATGCAGAGTATCAGGGTTTTATCATCTGTTTTGTTAGGGAAAGAAGGGGGAGAATAGAGGGGTGTCTATTTTACAAATATAGAAGATACTGTTTATTAAGCTACAAATACAATCATCTGCATGCATTCCATAGCCCAGTGGCATCATCCAACCAGACAAACAGTTTGGGAATGAATTGCTTTATGGAGGGTTCTGCAATGGGTTCAAAGGCAAAAAAAGATCACACTTTCCTTATATATCATTTTGTGTAAAGGGAACACACTACTGCTTTAATGACAAGATTCTATGGAAATGCATGCAAATTCACCGATGCTCTTTGGCATGGCAACGGCTTTGCAAAAGTTCTTGGACAATATTGCACCTTGGATACAGTAACTATGTTCATCTCTGCCACAAACTTCTCAGCCTAGCTTTTGCTTGATATAACATTAAATGAGAACTGCGAAGATGAGCTAAGAGATTGATGGACTAGAAGGTTGCAAAAAGGAAGAGAGAAATGGGACAATGCGCCTCTGCAGTGGAAGATTAATGCTTCTGACATGTTTAGATCGTCAGCACTCAATTTATTAAATGCAACAGAGCATTCTTAAAAACAAGGAGCCAAGTGAGAAATAACGTCTTTTTAAGCGTGCAATATAGATTTTATGTCTTTCATTTATATGTTTTCTTTGCATCAGCTTTCAGAGTGCCCAGACCTGTTTAGATCTATTTCAATGAGGGAGCTGCAAATTAGCCTTGTAAACTTTGTGGCTACTACAATTTTATACAAAGTAAACTTAAGCTATGCAGGTTTTCTAATTTATTGACACATAGAAGTGTCGTTTTCATGGGATGCTTGTATAACCAGAAGAATTTTTTTCCTCAGTTGTAGACAATGCTTACCAGATATACAATCACTATTTCACCTGAATGAATGCAGTAAACTTAGAGAAGAAGGAAAGTCATAATTATTTGAAAGATGCCCATATGAATTCTCTTTACAGCCTGGTCCAAGTGTGAATGTGCAGCAGAGTGAAAAGCTGAAGTAAAGGGCTGTTTTCACACTAATGCATACATGCAGGTCTTTCTGCTGTTAATTTTGCGTTAAAAATGACATCTTGTGTATCTCACAGCATCATTAATTGAGCCAGTCACTAATGCAGAGGACAATTTTATATAATGTAGCAAGACAAGTGGTAGTCACAGTACAATATAATTTACAATGTTGTACAGATTAACCCAGTACAACTTTGTAATATACTGTACAAAACAGGAGTTCGGAGACAGTTTGCAGTAAGGGGTATTCATGTCTGCTTCTATTCTTATGATGCAAACTTTAAGGGGCTGATTCATTAAGGGTCGAATATCGAGGGTTAATTAACCCTCGATATTCGACTAGGAATTGAAATCCTTTGACTTCGAATATCGAAGTCGAAGGATTTAGCGCAAATTCTGCGATCGTACGATCGAAGGATTATTCCTTCGATCGAACGATTCGAAGGATTTTAATCCAACGATCGAAGGAATATCCTTCGATCAAAAAAACTTAGGAAACCTATGGGGACCTTCCCCATAGTCTAACATTGACTTCGGTAGCTTTTAGCTGCCGAACTAGTCGAATTTTTTTTTAAAGAGACAGTACTTCGACTATCGAATGGTCGAATAGTTGAACGATTTTTAGTTCAAATCCTTCGATTCGAAGTCGTAGTCGAAGGTCGAAGTAGCCCATTCGATGGTCGAAGTAGCCCAAAAAATACTTCGAAATTCGACGTTTTTTTACTTTGAATCCTTCACTCGAATTTAGTGAATCGGCCCCTATAAGTTCAGTGTAAAAATAAAAACTGGGTAAATAGATAGGCAGTGCAAAATAAAACAATTATCTAATATAGTTAGTCAGCCAGAAATGTAATCTATAAAGGCTGGAGTGAGCAGATGTCAAACAGAACAAAACAGAATACAACTTCCTGCTTTTCAGCTTCGCGGAGTTTGGAGACAGTTTGCAGTAAGGGGTATTCATCTCTGCTTCTATTCTTATGATGCAAAGTTAAAAAGTTCAGTGTAAAAATAAAAACTTGGTGAATAGATAGGCAGTGCAAAATAAAACAATTATCTAATATAGTTAGTCAGCCAGAAATGTAATGTATAAAGGCTGGAGTGAACAGATGTCAAACAGAACAGAACAGAATACAACTTCCTGCTTTTCAGCTTCGCGAAGTTTCCTCGTGAGGCAACTTCAGGCAATTTCGGAATACGAAGCGACGCGTGTGCCATGCCGCAGGCGATTTTTCATTTTAGCCGGCACAAGACAGAGGTAAGGCATTTGGGGAGATTGGTCGCTGCAAAGACGAGGTGATTAGTTCACAGGCGACTAAATCTCCCCAAATCGCCCAGTGTGGCCTTACCCTTAGTGACTAAGGGAAGATTACTCCTTTGTTTAGCAGTGCTTTCCTACTGCTCTATGTAGGAGGTGAGCAAATAAATAGGCAAAGATTGCTTATGGTTTTCCAGCCATTAATTTTACATCTGAGCTTTACACCATGTTCTATTTAACACAGATGTCCAGTTTTCCACACCGCCTGCTAAGAACAGTTTGGGCTACTAAATTCATGTTACTTGAGAGAAGAGTATCTGCAAGGGATGATAGTACGTTCTCTGTTTGTCTCTGTAGCACAGCTGGTCCTCCTTTCTGTGTGATCCCAACCATATTACTGAAACAAATCATTAGAGGAACAAGAACACACTGCGGCAATTAATAATTAAGGCAAGTTATATACTGAGTCAGTGTGTATTGCGTATGTCTCATTAGCCTGAGAAATGTTAACTGTTATTTTTGATAATGCAAGGATCAGATGGAGAGTTGGCTGTTATTACATGTGATGATTCCAGTGAAAACCAGCTCATGCTGTGCTCACTTGTGTAGGAGTATTTGTAAAATATCTTTTTCAGAATACTGCCATGTAGTTTAATGTCTCTTTAATCACAATGACAAAAAATAGTATTTTTTGCTTGAAAAATGCAGTAGAGTTTCATTGAAACAATTAAGCAAGGGCAATAATGGAAGACAAGTATAAAGACTTTATAAATGCCTTGGTGCATTTCTACAAAACCCCTTATAACTAGTACAGATTGGCTCTTTGCAAAATTTAGTTTGACATTAATATGCAAACATACTCAAATACAAATCCCAGTAATCCCTGTTAGCGGCCAATTAACAGTATGGCCTACTTATTTTAGGCTACAGCTTTCAGTGTTGTTGAGCAGGTATTGGAGAGTTAACGTTTAAAAAAAATGTAGGGGAACTAAAGTCTAAAATAGAATAATGCTAGAAATGCTGTATTTTAAACATAGACATGAACTTACTGCACCACAAGCCTAATAAAGCAAATGATTTCTGCTTTCAAAGTTGGCCACAGGGGATCATCATCTTGTAACTTTGTTAAAAATCTTTGCAAGACCAAGACTATGCACATGCTCAGTGTGGTCTGGGCATCAGTTGGGAGGTTAAGCTTCAGGATCGTCATAAATTATCAAAACAGCACAAGTCAAATAATATCTGCTATGGAAGCTGATACTGCAAAACAGATTAATAATCCGAATATGTAGACTGCACTGGGTCTGCAGAAACAAATCTCTACACGGTCGCCGGGTGCTCTACAGGGAAACAAACAAAGCTGCTTGAGTTCTGGGAAGTAAGGAGGGGGGCTCCCCCCTGCTGTTTTGAAAGTATGATTGTTTTCCTGCAGAGCATTTAGGGACCGTCTGAAGTTTCCTATCAGCATCAGTCAGAGCAAGTAAAACAAAGGGGGAATAGCACTGCATACTGTCTGGTTTATTATAAAAACGGTAGACATTTTTTGATTTCAGTACAATATATTGTAGATAGATTTCTTTTTCATTAAAGAAAGTAAAAATGGGATTTTATATTTTTCCCTTTTATATATTTTATGGCATTTTACCCAAGCCAGAAATTGTTCTCCTTTCAAAGGGTAACTATTGCCTAAAAATGCTATACTGCAACCCTCGCTTGCTTTCAGGTGACTACCAAGAGAACACAATTGGATGCATTAAGGGTTTTTTGGTGGCAGAAAAAATGGTTAAACACCTAAAAATCATTTATGTAGGAAGTTAAATAAGGTGCTAGGAAGAGCAGAGATTACAGTCTTTTTAAAGGGAAAATGTAAAGATTCAATTCTAAACTCTAGTTCAGTTTAGGCAGCTATTTGTATGAATTCTGCCTTTAGCTCCCTGCCTGCTGGAGTATCACCAGATTTTTACCTGTATTTCAAGTGATGAAAACTGTAAGAAGAAATATGGTCCACTGCTAACATCAGCTGAGGATAAAGACTTCAAACTGTGAAAAATTTATGCCATAGAGTTGGTATATTTTGCTATTATTAGGTCTTATAGATTTTACTATATACACTGTGGCAAAGAAGCAAAAAAGAGAATAAACAGATTAATATTTAATCCCACTTATATAATTAAAGGCACAAAGGTTGCCCAGGTATAGTAACCTGTAACCAATAAGATGAGATGATGAGTAAATGCTACCTGAGGATTGGTTGCTATGGGTTACTGTACCAGGAGCAAACTTAATGCCCTTTATTACATATCTCCTGATTGTGTGTCATATATATTTTTGCTTTACTACACCCTGTGAAACACACTGGCAATTCACCAAGCAGAGGCACTTCAAGAACACAAGAGTATGGGGAAGAATTTAAGTAACACAGAAAGAATTTTAATCAAAATTCCAGGGAGAAATGCATGCTACACAATGCAAGATATGATTTTGTTTTATTACAGAAAACTCTGTTATTCAGTATTTTATATCTTGGAAGAGAACATGCTTGGGATGAATCTTTGGGGCAAATTCACTAAGCGCCGAAGCGCCTAACGCTAGCGTGAATTAGCTAGCGTTGGGCATTTTTGCTACTTCGCCGATTCACTAACGGACGCTTGCGTAATCGTTAGTGTTACTTCACACCCTTAAGCCTGGCGAAGTTGCGCAACGGACGTAACTACTCAAATTCACTAACGCGCGCATCGTTCTGAACGCTACCTTTTACGCCAGACTTCCTTCGCCACCTCAGACCAGGCGAAGCGCAATAGAGTAGATAGGTATTGCTTCAAAAAAAGTTAATTTTTTTTCTAAGTCCCAAAAAACGCTGGCGTTTTTTCTTTATTAGAGGTGATAGGCTGAAAAAGATCGAAAATATTTTTGGGGCTCCCCTCCTTCCCCCCTACATTTCTTAACTCATGGCAACTTAACTATACAGTGGGCACATGTGTAGGGCAAAATAAAAATTTTATTTGATGTTTTGAAGGTTTCCCAGGCTTGTCTAGTGCTGCTACGAATACTTCCGTTGAAATTTGGATTTGGCGCGGTATGCAAATTAACTATCGCTAGCATAACTTCGCTTTGCTTGGCGAATCAACGCTAGCGCAACTTCGCAACCTTGCACTACCCCTGAGCGCAACTTCGGATTTTAGTGAATTTGTGTAGCGCTGGCGAAGTGTGGCGAAGCGGACACCCGCGCAACTACGAATCTTAGTGAATGTCCCACTTTATGTTTAAATGTCACTTTAAAAAAAAGTCCGTCAATCTGCAGAACTGGTAATGTATTATTATAAATGCCGATAAAACAGTCAATAAAAAAAAATTTAAATACAGTTAATAGGTAATCTCTTAAAAAACATCAATAAAAAATATTTTAGCAATATTTAAAAAATAATAATTGCAGTTCATTTATTTATAGCAAAACTGTTAATTAATTGTCTCATGCATTTCTGCTATACCTAATGCATTTTGCTATGTTACTGACACTTGCTAATGAGTGTTAATGTCATTTCATATTGGCAATGGATTTGAAACTATGAATACGTAGGTGCATAATAAATGTGAATGCAAACATGAGAAATTTTGCTGTGTCTGCTGGTAAGACTCCTGTGTATGTAAGCCTACCTCTTGCACATATTTATCTGCTAGCAACTAACACAGCATTACACAATGGAAGATTTGAAAAACAAGCCATTAAAACTGATTAAAGGATTTATTTTTAAGTTATCAAATTTCTTTGTTGTAAGGGTCACGGTCTTAATTTGGATCGATTCACTGTTCATAACTGAAGAATACGCTTCCCGGAATATTGCTAATGCTTCTTTGGCTCTTGTATTGAATAACATACTATCCAGATGGGAACATGCTACAGCTCCTTGGTAATACATATACCACTTGTTTGTTGAATGAGTGTTGAATGGTAACAAAAAGGGGGTTATTTATTTAAGTCTGAATTTATCTCAATATCTTCTGCTACAAAATCCGATCAAATCTGCTCGGTCTTTTACGCTTATTTATTAATACATTTCCCCAAAAATTTGCTTTGTGGGAAAAAATTAGATTTTCACAAATTTATTTTTTGATTTTTCCCCCAAACTCCCAAACAGAATTCTTATTTTTTTGCCTGAAAACTCGGAAAACTTTGGGGTATTGCACGAAACCCAGCGCACACCAAAAAATCATTGGGACTTCTCCCATTGACTTATATGCAACCTCGACAAGTCTGAGATTTCAGATTTTTCCATCCTCAGGGCATAATAAATTCCGAAAAATTCTTTATTTTTTTAAAAGTCTGATTTTATAAAAAATAAATATCAAAATGTTTCTGTGATTTTTGCATTCGGAGTTTATTAATGCACTTTTTGTTTCATAATTAATAATAATAATTAATCCTAATAATGTCAGTTAGTATGGTCATGTTCAGTTCTTTAGCTGGAATTCATTGTTGGCTTCAGACTACATGTGATTAATGATATCACTTGTGAGCCACTTCTAATGAGTTATATAGGAGGGTTTTGGATTGTATATTATGGAGGAAAGAACCAAGCTTTGTTTTAGTAGATGAATGAATATTTTTTTTTGTACTTTTATGAATCCCAGCAGCATTTTAGGGCCGGCGATAAAGACAGGGCCCTGATGCAGGCTGCATGTTCTGCTGCTCCTACTTTGTGCCTCATAATGGTGCCTAAATGCCTCCCTGCTCCTGTCACTCTTGAGTGGTGCAACGCATAGCACAGCAGACTTCCATTCAAGAAGCAGTCTGCAGGATATTTGCACAATCCCCCATGCATAGCACAAACAAATGACACATTGCTGCCTTTTTGAACTTTGCACACTGTGGGGCACATTTACTAAGGGTCGTATATCGAGGGTTAATTAAACCTCGATATTCGACCGTCGAAGTAAAATCCTTCGACTTCCGAATATCGAAGTCGAAGGATTTTGCGCTATTCCTACGATCGAACGATCGAAGGATTTTAATCCATTGATCGAAGGATATTCCTTCAATCAGGAAATTGTTAGGAAGCCTATGGGGACCTTCCCCATAACATTGGCCTCAGTAGGTTTTAGGTGGCGAACTAGGGGGGTCGAAGAAATTTTTAAAGAGACAGTACTTCGAATGGTCGAATAGTCGAACGATTTTTAGTTCGAATCGTTTGATTAGAAGACGAAGGTCGTAGTCGAAGGTCGAAGTAGCCCATTCCATGGTCGAAGTAGCCATGAAATTCGAACTTTTTTTCCTCTATTCCTTCACTCGAACTAAGTAAATGGGCCCCTGTTTGTGGCATTGTAAATAGGCTAGATTGCTTGCTAAAATACACACATAAAATTGTAGGAAGTAGTCTTCTTTAGATGTCCTGAATAGAGATGTCGCGAACTGTTCGCCGGCGAACTTGTTCGCGCGAACATCGGGTGTTCGCGCTCGCCGGAAGTTCGCGAACGTCGCGCGACGTTCGCCATTTTGGGTTCGCCATTGTTGGCGCTTTTTTTTGCCCTCTCACCCCAGACCAGCAGGTACATGGCAGCCAATCAGGAAGCTCTCCCCTGGACCACTCCCCTTCCCTATAAAAACCGAAGCCCTGCAGCGTTTTTTCACTCTGCCTGTGTGTGCTGAAGAGATAGTGTAGGGAGAGAGCTGCTGCCTGTTAGTGATTTCAGGGACAGTTGAAAGTTTGCTGGCTAGTAATCGTTTTGATACTGCTCTGTTATTGGAGGGACAGAAGTCTGCAGGGGTTTGAGGGACATTTTAGCTTAGGTAGCTTTGCTGGCTAGTAATCTACCTTCTACTGCAGTGCTCTGTATGTAGCTGCAGTGGGCAGCTGTCCTGCTTCTGATCTCATCTGCTGACTGCTGCAATAACAGTAGTCCTTGTAAGGACTGCTTTTATTTATTTTTTTGTTGTTTTACTACTACTACTACTACTACTATAAGAGCCCAGTGCTATTAGTCTAGCAGTGTTGGGGAGTGGGACTGGTGTGCTAATCTGCTGCTCCTAGTAGTTCAGCAGCACCAACTTTAATTTTTTTTTTTAATATTCATTTTTTTTTTATTTTACTTTTTTTTATTTTACTACCGCTGTAGTAGTGTATAAGTTGACCTTTTAGGCATTATTTGCCCTGTAGGCATTATTTGCACACTGTTTTCTTCAACCCGCCATCTAGCTGTGTGACCTTGTTCACATTCTGTCTAAATATCCATAATATTACCGTCTCCAGAAAAAACACCGGAGTGACTTTTTTCAAGCAGCATTCATATATTTTACGTAATCCGTATCCACCGCTGTAGTAGTGTATACGTTGACCTTGTAGGCATTATTTGCACAGTGTTTTCTTCAACCCGCCATCTAGCTGTGTGACCTTGTTCACATTCTGTCTAAATATCCATAATATTACCGTCTCCAGAAAAAACACCGGAGTGACTTTTTTCAAGCAGCCATAATATATTTTACGTAATCCGTATCCACCGCTGTAGTAGTGTATACGTTGACCTTGTAGGCATTATTTGCACAGTGTTTTCTTCAACCCGCCATCTAGCTGTGTGACCTTGTTCACATTCTGTCTAAATATCCATAATATTACCGTCTCCAGAAAAAACACCGGAGTGACTTTTTTCAAGCAGCCATAATATATTTTACGTAATCCGTATCCACCGCTGTAGTAGTGTATACGTTGACCTTGTAGGCATTATTTGCACAGTGTTTTCTTCAACCCGCCATCTAGCTGTGTGACCTTGTTCACATTCTGTCTAAATATCCATAATATTACCGTCTCCAGAAAAAACACCGGAGTGACTTTTTTCAAGCAGCCATAATATATTTTACGTAATCCGTATCCACCGCTGTAGTAGTGTATACGTTGACCTTGTAGGCATTATTTGCACACTGTTTTCTTCAACCCGCCATCTAGCTGTGTGACCTTGTTCACATTCTGTCTAAATATCCATAATATTACCGTCTCCAGAAAAAACACCGGAGTGACTTTTTTCAAGCAGCCATAATATATTTTACGTAATCCGTATCCACCGCTGTAGTAGTGTATACGTTGACCTTGTAGGCATTGTTTGCCCAGTTTTTTTGGCCGCAGCCACTGAAGCACAGAGGCCAGAAAAAATATGCCATATAAATGCTGAAAATAGTCATTTTTTGCCATATACGTTGAGTCAACGTATGGCAAAAAATGACTATTTTCAGCATTTATATGGCATATTTTTTCTGGCCTCTGTGCTTCAGTGGCTGCGGCCAAAAAAACTGGGCAAACAATGCCTACAAGGTCAACGACGTTGACCTTGTAGGCATTGTTTGCCCAGTTTTTTTGGCCGCAGCCACTGAAGCACAGAGGCCAGAAAAAATATGCCATATAAATGCTGAAAATAGTCATTTTTTGCCATACGTTGACTCAACGTATATGGCAAAAAATGACTATTTTCAGCATTTATATGGCATATTTTTTCTGGCAACTGTGCTTCAGTGGCTGCAACCAAAAAAACTGGGCAAACAATGTCTACAAGGTCAACGTATGGCGAAAAATGACTATTTTCAGCATTTATATGGCATATTTTTTCTGGCAACTGTGCTTCAGTGGCTGCAACCAAAAAAACTGGGCAAACAATGTCTACAAGGTCAACGTATGGCGAAAAATGACTATTTTCAGCATTTATATGGCATATTTTTTCTGGCAACTGTGCTTCAGTGGCTGCGTCCAAAAAAACTGGGCAAACAATGCCTACAAGGTCAACGTATGGCAGTTGTTTAAAGAGAACAGTAGATTACTAGCCAGCAAAGCTACCTAAGCTAAAATGTCCCTCAAATCCCTGCAGACTTCTGTCCCTCCAATACAGAGCAGTATCAAGCAGATTACTAGCCAGCAAACTTACTATCATCTGTCCCTGAAATCACTAACAGCTCTCCCCCTACACTATCTCTTCCAAGCACACACAGGCAGATTTTTCAGATACATTTTTGCCCTTGATCCCCCTCTGGCATGCCACTGTCCAGGTCGTTGCACCCTTTAAACAACTTTAAAATAATTTTTCTGGCCAGAAATTTTTTTTTTAGATGTTAAAGTTCGCCTTCCCATTGAAGTCTATGGGGTTCGCGAACCGTTCGCGAACCGCTCGCGTTTTTGCGCAAGTTCGCGAATATGTTCGCGAACTTTTTTTCCGACGTTCGCTACATCCCTAGTCCTGAAGCACTAAATCCTCTCAACCTGAGAAGTGTACACATAAACCCTCCTCTTACTTGTCTAACCAATATGGTCACAACTTAAGCCTGCTTCTCACAAAGGTTCCTCTAAGTGCCTTACAATGAAGCGTGAAACAAGTCATAAATAGGCGTTTATATGCTTAACTCTATAAAGTAGCAAACTAATATGCCACATTATATCATTAAAGAGCAAAATGTAAGATTAAAGTTCCAAGCCTATGACTGTCATAAGAAAATAAGGTAACCAAGCATGACCGCATTCATAAAACGCCTTACTTAAGGCAGTTAAGAACATGAGCATACGGTTTAAAGCTCCTGAACAAATTAAACGTTCCTCCTCCTCCTCCTACAATTAGATCAGAGACCATTACCTCTGGATGCCTGATGAAATTGAAACTTGGCAGTGTAGCATATTTAGGCAATGATGTGTCACAAGAGAAAAGATCACAAAATATTACAAAAGAAAGACGCCTGCCAGGCATCATTATAGCATTCCTTCTGAATATCATCTAAAGAACCGTCTCATTTGGTTTCTTGCAGGAACTGTAGAGCAATTTGATTAACCTTAACAATCCTGATCGAGCAAGGCCGCATTTCAACGATGACTTTCCGGTAGCTCGCTTTGTTCTGCAGTGGAGAAGAGTGGATGCGGAAAATATAAGTGGATTTGTGCTACCATATTAAGCTGTATTTAATGTCTTAGAAGGAGACCGAGACTTTGGCCTGTTTTTAATAGGATAAATAAAAATATGTATTTTTAACTCTGATTAACGCTAACGAAACTTCGCCAGCGTTCACCTGCTGAGATGCAACTTCACAATCTCCTGTTTCTCAGGCAGTATTCCATTAACAACACGATTCTGTAGTGGAAATCACTGTATGGGCTCAGGAATATGCCTGCAAACTATTGTCTGTGAGCACAGTTCGTTGCTGCATCCACAAATGCAAGTTAAAACTCTACCATGCAAAGAAACCATATATAAAAACAAACTTCATTTAAAAGTCTTTCTGGAATCAAACACACTGCATCTTCTGAGTTAAAGGAGAACTAAACCCTAAAAATGTATGTGACTAATAATACCATATTTTATATAATGAACGTATTGCACCAGCCTAAAGTTTCAGCTTGTCAATAGCAGCAATGATCCAGAACTTCAAACTTGTCACAGGGGGTCACCATCTTGGAAAGTATCTGCGACACTCACATGCTCAGTGGGCTCTGAGCAGCTGTTGAGAAGCTAAGCTTAGGGGTCGTCACAAATTATCAAGCAGAAAATGAGGTTGGCCTGTAATATAAGCTGATGCTACAGGGCTGATTATTAAATTCTGATGCTAGTTGCATAGTAGTTTATGTGCTGTCATGTAGTAATTATCTGTATTAATTACTAATCAGTCTTATATTGTGACATTTCTATTCTATGTGTACTGTATATTGTGAGTGGGTCCCTAAGCTCAGTAAGTGACAGCAGCACAGAACATGTGCAGTGAATCAGCAGAAAAGAAGATGGGGAGCTACTGGGGCATCTTTGGAGACACAGATCTTTACTGCTAAAGGGCTGTGGTTGCCTTGAGCTGGTACAGAAGCACAAAACATCATTACAACATTTCTACCTACTTCTTTAGTTCTCCTTTAAAGAGGAGGAGGACCATCTGGCTTGTTATTAGCACACAGTTCAAAAGTCAGCTTCCTTGAGGGTATAGGGGTGCATTAGTGCACATAGCATGGGGGAGCTTGCACATCTGGGAAGGCACCGTTAATGCTGAAAGATGTACTATACGGTGTATAAAGGTTTTTGAACAACATATACTGGCATCCAGATGTCAGTCCAGACCTGTCACCCACAGAAAATATTTGGTGCATTGTGAAATGAAAAATACAGCAGAAAAGGGCCCAAACTGTTGAGCAGCTGAAATCCTATAAGTAACGGGCAGTAAACAACATTTCATTAGAACTGTGCACAACACTATATTAAAGCCAGTCACACTATACAAAAATAAAGAAGATAGTTATTCATACATTTCAGCCATGTTCTGTAGAAAAGTGATTTTACACTCAAAATCGACTACATTGCTACTGCTACATGAGGGAATGAATATCAATCACAGCCCCACATTCAAGTCCCCTCAGTGCTGGTTAAGACTATTGCTATCCATAAACTTGTTCACTTTTCTAGGCACTATATATATATATGTATAGCACCAAGGTGTGTGAGAAACACTATTATATGTAAGAAAATCATTTTGTATGGCAAAACTTTTTAGGTAGGGGGTTTGGCAAGACTTTTCTTCTGCTCTTAGTAGTCAATTCTTCTTTTAATGATCTGTGTCAAGGGGGAGTACCCACTAGGATGGGCAAATATGACCCGTTTCGTCAAAAATTCGCCCTTGGTGAACTGATGCCGACGCCCATTAAAGTCTATGCGCGTCAAAAATTTGCCGCGCAATGTCATTTTTTATGCCGCGCAAAGCCATACAAGTCTATGGGCGTCATTTCCGCGGCGAAACAAGGTGAAAAAATTAGCCCATCCCTACAGCCACTACTAAATCTATTCCTCTATCAACACACTACTAATATTTACATCAGAACAATAGCAGCCATTGTATAATTAGTTACCCTTTTTCCAATTCATTTGGAGTCAATTATTCCTTGGCACTGAGAGAAATGAGGCTTTGCTGAGATACTTGAATGGGTTTAATTAATCCAGTTTCAAACGCAGCAGACAGATAAATGAAATGCAGCCTGCAATTTAGGAGCTGGGTAAAACAGGACGGATATCATGGGTACCTTGGATGATTGGCACTTTAATTTATTACTAACAGCAGAACTCTGTCTTTGCTTATCTCTGCTTCCAATTAACAATTTTAGCTGGGGAGAAGGTGTCAAGTTCCAAGAGATTTTTTCAAACGGAATTTCATATGACCCCTTTGGTGCCTGAAACATGGTAATAAATACCGGTGACTCGTTTTCTTTCTGTTATATAGAGAACTGAAGGTATCAAATAGGAGATAAAATGAAGGGACACTAAAACATTTAGCAAGCTGAAGGAATCTGATGCATACGTATTATGTCACACACAACCTTCTCACAAATGATGTATTCTCATCAGGAAAGAAAAATTGGATTTTAAATGTCAAGATGCTCCTCATCTAAACCTGATGTCACATAGCTGTTTTCTCTGTCACATCTCTTTGGTTACTTTATAAAACTAGCGAGAACTTGTCGTGGGGGATGACAGGGAAGAATTATCTATGATTCTAGTCAGTGCATGTACAGGATCACAAACAGAAATTTGATTCAATTCTTAGGTCAGGACAAGCTGCCTATTTATGAAAGTTATATATGAGAGATATAGAATGTATTCTTAGAATGAAAAAGCTGAATAAAAACCAGTATTTGGTTGCGTGTTAATTCTGAGCATAGTGAAGGGCAGAATATTTAATTATTTAATAAATCACAAAGCATTACTGTTATTGCTTCAGGTGTTGTCATGGAAATGCTGGCCTTACTACATTTTTTTTCCAGTGATACAAGAATTATTTGTTAAGGAAAGAAAGACTGCCGTTGCTTGTTGATCTTCAGGCAAAATAGCTGCTATATGGACTGGCTTAAAAGGGACCTGTCACCCAAAAAAAATATTTAAAATCCTATTTCTTTTTATAAAATGAACTTAAATTACACTATATAAATTATCTGAATCTTGTTTCCTTCAGTCTGGGAATTAATAATTATAACAAGCAAGCAGGAGCCATTTTGTGGACACTGTTATTAAGGGAAGCCTTGTATCATTTCAGAATCTTGTTTGTACATCAGAATAGGGGACCTGATGTCCATCCCCATGCACTGGTTACACAATTACATGGTTAAGAGAACTGGGGGAATGTAGGGAGAGCAGTGACATCTAGGAAGTGCTGAATGGAAAGTTAATAATTGTCTGCCCCGCCTCTATGCCTAAGGCATAGAGGAGGGGCAGACAATATTTGATTGGCAGCTGAGATTTTTAAATGTGTTTACAACAGCTATAAATGCTTTAATAAAAAAATAGAAATTGGATTTCATGTTTAATTTGAAAAGGACTTTTATTATACAGATTTTTGTGCCGGGGTGACAGGTCCACTTTAAGACCAACTGGGAGCCTTATTAATGTGGCTTTGTTTGCTATGTGAAGCTGATTTAGATTTGCCACTCTCCCAAGATTTGCTGGTAGTATATTTAGATAGGATATTTTATAGCAGCACAAATACATTTTCCACTGACTCTTGCTCAACTATATTTTTCCAGCTCTTTTTAGCCTGTGTTATCATCAGAATGCCAATGCTGCAGTTGCAGATCGACAGGTGGGTTCATTGCTTTTTGTAGGTAGATCTTCCCTAGGCACTAGTGCAAAAGCTTACATGTATTTTATGATGGATTCTAGGCAGCTGGATACTGCTCCTATTACAGACTAAATTAGGAATGCAATACATTTTTTTTTTCAGTATTTTGAAGGTTTTGGAGCACTGAAGGTCTGCATCCCACGATTACCCACGTATACAATAACATTACAAATACTAGTCATCCCATTTTTATCCCATCCATGGTGTGCTGTTTTTGGACATTCTAATTGGTTGAAAGCCGAACTGTCATAAAATAACAGCACATGACATTTGATAATACAGGATAGAACAGCGAAAAAGGAAAAATGTTACCTTTCAGGTGTGCATTCAGCCAGGGCTCTGCAAAAAAGACAGCAAAATGTATTACAAAAAAAGCTGCTTTAACAGCAATACACAAAGTGGAATAAGCACAGAGCATCCATACATTGCATTGCTTTTTCATTTCATTTATTTTATCAAAGATGGAAACATTACTGAAATCAAAAGCAGAGGGAGAACAAGAGAGGAATGCAGGGATATTTTGGTCTGTATTTTACAGGAAATTACTGTAAAATTGCATGATAGCCCCTTTTACAACTTATTGGGGGAAATTTATAAAAGTGGAGGAAGGAATTTTAAAATTTAAAACTGGTGTAAATACAATCTCCGCGTTCACAAACAGAAATCTGTCAAAATACCAACTCAACTGCCACTTTTCAATTTTGGGTGAAAGGAAGACATTTTACAGGCACTTCAGTGAATATGTCATATGTTTTAAAAAACCAAAAGAAAACATTTTTAACAAAATTTTCTCCCAACATTTTACTCTGAGTAAATATTCCCCCCCTGTCTTCAACTCTGTATTGCTTCCTCCAACTCCATTTACTTATTTCTTTTCAGTATTTATTTTTTATAGTTTTTAAATGATGTGCCTTCTTCTTCTTCTGACTCTTTCAAGCTTTCAAATGGTGGTCACTGACCCCATCTAAAAACAAATGTTCTGTAAGGCTGAAATTGCAGAATGGAGTTACAATAACTTTTGTTGCATGCCGTTACAAGTTACTTACTCTCTTGAAAACTCTGTAGTGAATTAAACAAGACGGATTTCTGATTAAAGTTACATTAATAAGTTATTGCTAAAACTAACATTTGAGTGAATTCACACACAATATATATACTGTATGTGTATATGTATATATTTTTTTTTTTTCTGCAAAGACATCTAAGGATTCTCATCTTCCATTCTAATGCTTTCCTTATTGGTTAAAAAAAAAAGCACACTCCTCATTTTGAAATGAGCAGAAATATCTTCCATGCATAATTAGTTTCACATGAAATAAGACATGTTTATTTAAAAAGATCTCCATGATTTACTGGTTTGATGCGGTCACCATCATAGACCCGCTCTACTGTGAAATCCTAAATGACTATTTTTCAGGTTATCAATTCCAAGTACGTTGTTTTTATTCCTGTAAAGGTCTGTAGATTTCTGAAGCCAATATTTCAAGTGGAACAAGCAATTAGCTTCAGAATTAAGATCAGACTTTTTATTATTAAAAGCTTCATTCGATTTCTGATTGAGTCTTTAACCTTTGGAAAATGAATGTCTAGCACTCGGCCCAGCAGTCAAGACTTGGCCCAAGATGGCACCCCTGCTTACAGATAAATGTTTCCAGACTGTGCAAAAGGCTTTTTTTAAAATGTAACGATGCAGAGACTTAAAAAAAATTTAGACTATGAACAAAATAAGCATCACTGTTAAAAACAACTATGTCAAATTCACTAGTCATATTTAGTCATATATAAACCCCCTAATGGTTTGGATTTGGTTCCGCAAGGCACCCAAGATATGGTGCTCAGATTCAGTCAAACCTCAAACCAAATCTTGGATTATGTGAATCTGTACGGTTGTAGGATCCGTTATCCGTAAACCCATTATCCAGAAAATTCCAAATTGCGGACTGAACATCTCACATAGACTCCATTAAAAGCAAATAATCTAAAGTTTAAAAAATGATTTCCCTTTTCTCTGTAAAATTAAAACAGTACCTTGTACCTGATCTCAACTAAGATATAATTAACTCTTACTGGAAGGAGAACCAGCCTATTGGGTTTATTTAATGTTTACATGATTTTCTAGTAGACTTAAGGTATAAAGATCCAAATTATGGAAGGATCAGTTATCTGGAAAACTCCAGTTTTCTCTCTGTGATAAGCATGAATTAAAATGTTCCACGTGACAAAAAGATTTTAATGGCTTGGGATGTCCTAAAAACAACTCTGCCCTTCACTTCGGGCTTCCCTAGGCTGAAGTGATATAATCCAGAAATACTATTTCCATTTCTGTAACATGGTACTTTCTCTAATTTCTCCATACCTGGTGGGTTAATATTACAGTGAATTCTGTTTATATGCATTAGTTGAATTCTGTGAAATTGCTATAAATTGACAAGCATATTAATCATACACCTTCTCCCTCTGTAAAGTGATAATTAATTTGCGTATTTAATTAAAGTTGTTTTTAAGTCCAATGTAGAACAATGCTCTTGCTACAAGCACATCATTATAATTAAGTCTGTTGAACGCAATAGTGACTGTTTTTCATGAATGTCAATTTATACATTTTATGTTGATGGGTCTCTTTACAAATGAAATGAAAAAAATTAAACCCTTTATCCACAAATATTCAGTATCTAAAACTTAAATGAGATCTTTCAGGGACCATTTGTCAATTTCTTATCACATAACTTATCAAGCAATTATACACTATATGGCTACAATAACAAAACAGTAACTCGTACTTGATCCAAACTAAGATATAATAAATTCCCATTTGAGGCAAAAAACATCCTTCTGGGTTTATTTAATGTTTAAATAACTTTTTAGTAGGCTTAACGTATGGTGATCCAAATTATAGAAACAACCCTTTTTTGCAGAAAACTCAAGGTCCCAAGTATTCTAGATGACAGGTCCCATAGCTGTATTATTTAACACAGTGATCCCCAACCAGTAGCTCGTGAGCAACATGTTGCTCTCCAACCCCTTGGATGTTGCTCCCAGTGGCTTCAAAGCAGGAGCTTATTTTCGAATTCCAGGCTTGGAGACAAGTTTTGGTTGTATAAAAACCAGGTGTACTGCCTTACAAAGCCTCAGTGTAGGTTGCCAATCCTTATAGAGGCTACCAAATGGCCAATCACTGCACTTATTTGGCACCCCAAGAACATTTTTCATGCTTGTGTTGCTCTCCAACTCCTTTTACTTCTGAATGTTGCTCACGGGTTCAAAAGGTTGAGGATCCCTGATTTAACATATAAGGGGTATCCTGAATGTCACATTCAGGATCCTGAAGACACAATTGCTTTCTCAAAATATTAGTTGTTCTGAAGGCACACAGAGACTTCAAATTCATAATTCTATCCATTTTTAGCCCCCACAAATCTTTGATGATGCTCTTGATTCTTAAAAATGTATGCCAAGCTTGAAAATCTCTCACAGTCGTGGACATTAAGCCTGTAAGTCCAAGGCATTGTTCGGGAGATACAATTTCCAAGAAATGGAGCTCAGCAGACCATATGGGATTTACCTTGATGTGCTTAACTTAGCAATTTTATGATAATACACTTGACTGAAAGCACCAGTTTTAAAATGTATACATGCAGATTGAATGAATTTCTTGTAAAACACGGTTTCAGGGAAGGCATATTAATCAAATTCCATCCTGTACTGGAGCTATTTTGCCTACATCATTAGAACTTTTTTTCCCGCACTCCACTGTTTTTAGCAATAACCCAGGTGCTACTCAATTAAACATAATTGATATTACCTTTCCAAAGGTTTTATTTTAAAACATGGTTTTATTAAGTAATTAAAAAACAGGCCAGCGTTTCGGTCTGTAACTAAGACCTGTATCTTGTTCTTGATAAAGGTCTTAGTTACAGACCGGAACATTGGCCTGTTTTTTAATTAACTTAAAGGGATACTGTCATGGGAAAAACATTTTTTTTCAAAATGAATCAGTTAATAGTGCTGCTCCAGCAGAATTCTGCACTGAAATCCATTTCTCAAAAGAACAAACAGATTTTTTTATATTCAATTTTGAAATCTGACATGGGGCTAGACATATTGTCAATTTCCCAGCTGCCCCAAGTCATGTGACTTGTGCTCTGATAAACTTCAATCACTCTTTACTGCTGTACTGCAAGTTGGAGTGATATCACCCCCTCCCTTCCCCCACAGCAGCCAAACAAAAGAACAATGGGAAGGTAACCAGATAACAGCTCCCTAACACAAGATAACAGCTGCCTGGTAGATCTAAGAACAACACTCAATAGTAAAAACCCATGTCCCACTGAGACACACTCAGTTACATTGAGAAGGAAAAACAGCAGCCTGCCAAAAAGCATTTCTCTCCTACAGTGCAGGCACAAGTCACATGACCAGGGGCAGCTGGTTTCAGTGCAGAATTCTGCTGGAGCAGCACTATTAACTGATTAATTTTGAAAAAACATTTTTTTCCCATGACAGTATGCCTTTAATAAAATCATGGATTTAAAATAAAGCCTTTGGAAAGGTTCCCAGTGTGCACTCAATCTGTTTGGACAAATATATAAATATAGAGCAGCCCACCACTTCAATACTAGCCTCGATATTACATATTATTTTTTGTTTTAGCTATCGAGTAGTCCCCCAGACTTCTGTATTTTTTTTTTTTTATCAAACATTGTGCATTATTTAGAAGAACCAAGAGAATGTAAAGGAGAGAAGTAATATCTTCTTAAAGATGGAACACGTGGTAGAACTATGAAACACAAGTGTCACTGTATTTCAAAAGTGCCCCACATTTTTTGAGCTAACGGAATAGTATGTAATTGGCTTGGGTTTATTCATCCTTAAGGTTCATGGCAGCTACAGACATTTGTTATTCCTACTGACACAATCAGATCTCAAGCAGTCACACAATGCCCACACACACATGATTGAAGTAGACAATAAGATATTGCCATCCAAATATTTAGGCCAACTGACTCAGTGTGCTTAAGCCTTTGCTGGCAGCTGTCACTGTCTGGAAATTATCTTTCTCATCTTGAGGTCTAAGAAACAGTATCATCCTCTTCATCCCCTAGGAGTGCATATCCTCAAATTAAAATACAGAAATCAGACATTGTCTCCAAAAGAGATAATGTGAGAATGACAGAACGCTTGATATGCATTTGCAGATGGTGGATAGGGGACACTCTTATTGTCAGATGAATTCTTGTACGACTATCATCTTAATGCTAAGTATAGTTCAGTCTCACTGGTCAATTTCACAGTAGGGTTAACTTTGTAACTTCCATAACACACTTGGGTCATTTCTACCAGAAATGAATCGCATCATGGTCAGTATGTTTCTGAATACTGGAGAAACCTATAGCACCCATAAGAAACCCATAACTCGGAAAGTATACTGGTCAAAATAGCTGCAAAGCAGCTGTAATTCTCTGACTCCAAACTTCAGACATTATATTTCAATGTTATTATTACATACATTCCATAACACATTATAAGAAGAAAAGCTAAGTAAGCATTTCATAATATAAGGGACCATAAATCAAAACAATCCTATTTGTTAAGAGTATAACTAAATGAAAAAACTCAAATTGTGTTTTGAGGTTTTGCTGTTCCATTTCTGCGCCTGTTCTTATACAATTCAATGCTTTGACTACACTGTTCCTTCTTCATTTGTTTTTATTTATTGTACTTTTCATGGCACTTACATTTTGTTAAATGGCTCAATGGGCTTCCTTCACAAAGGAGTATTCATAGTGAAGCACAAAATGTTCTTAGAGGAGAAAACAGTGCTATATCACACAAAGACTGTTGCTGTTCTTTAGTATAAGTTACATAGCCAAAATAATAAGAAGTAAGCCTAATAATAATGAATAGCATCTGTACATTCTTACAGGATGTGTTGTAGAACAAATCTGTACAATCCATTGGTTATAGAATATTTCAGCTTGGTTTTTTAATGGAAATGTTCCATGCTCAAGAAACAGATTGGGCAGAGGAATGATTGCTAGTTTATGACCTTTATTTTTACATTATTTGAGCGAAATAAATATACAGCTATACAATATTAACTGCTCAAAGAAACTATTTAGATTGTAAGCTCTTTAGTGCAGGGCACTCTTTACCTCTAGCTAGCACACGTGCTTGTAAAAAGAAAATACAGACAACAAATAGGACATAAGCATATACATTTATAAATTGTGATTATGTTATAATATTTAAAAGTTCAATGCTGTAAATCAGCTAAGTTGAAAATGACCTATATAAATTTATTTCAGGAGTTTTTCTTAGTTTTGTTGTGAAAGTTTTGGTCAAATTTAAGGTCAGGACACTGCTAACATTACATACAAGCTGAAAAGTAGTTACAGCAAACAGTCACAACCCAGTGCTTTGCAAGCAAATGTAGGCGGGCGCTGTCAAGGAATAATGTAATAAATACTGCTGTCTGAATGTAGGCATTTCTGTCTAGGTATTTCTGCACAGGTTTATATACCTGTAAACCTTATTTACATGCATAGCATGTCAACTCCCCAAATTTTTTCATGAGTTTCCAGATTTTCAGCTCTGTCCCTTGGTCTCGAATTCTCCCAATTTCTGAAGATTACTAACAACTTGCAGGCAAAAATTCAGTTTACAAGGTTAGGGTGGCTTCAGCCAAGTTTCTGCACATGGACGTGACATGAATGTCACGAACCTGGACATTTTTCAGCAGTGCACTGCGTGCGTCAAATATCCCCCAACTGAGCCACTGAAAAAATTGACAGCTCTGTACATGTATATAAATAATTAGCTCATATGCATGGTTCCAATAACAAAACGAAAAAAAAAATCGGGGTTCCTTTATAAACACTGGGCAGTAACCAAAAAGTAATTTGCTTTTTTCAGCCAGCTGCAGGTTGAACACCGAAAATAATCATCTGATTGGTGGCCATGGGTTACTATCCAGGAGCAAATTTTCCCAAGTGTTTTTAAATGGGCCACCATGAGTTCAATAAAATTTCCTATAAAATACAAGTGCATAGCTGGACACAATTGGCAATTGCATTGCAGCACTATCTTATGTTTTTATTAGGCATTTAAGAAATTACATTTAAATGTAAATTAAGTGCCAAAGTTCCAATATAAAAAATTATAATTTCCCTGCAAAGGAACATTTCTAAATTATTAAGTGTATTTTTTTTATTTCTAATTAAATTACCATTTTATTTATGCACTGAAAATTCAATAACAATAAAAAGAAAATATCATCAGGTTTTTTTCACTCAGTAGCCAATTTTTCTCTGTTACAAAAGTAGATTCAAGCAATTCAGACAAAAGATTGTGGAGTTTTTTTTTCAGCACGAAACTCCACGTGATTAGTAAACTCACGTGGGGTTCCCTTTATGATCGCCTGAGCATGAAAGCTTGGGCTATCATAAATGGACCCCATAGACTACAAAATTGTGGGTTTGTGAATATTTTCAGGAGTCTCACGCAAGAATTTTGCCATGTGTTTTGTTTCCACCTTTTTAATGAATTTAGTTGTGGATTATTTATTACACCAATGATGAATGCAACTAGTCAACACAATTTGCGGTCTCGCTAATGGCAAATATTTTCATGAGTCTGTGCAAAAATTTTGCCATGCAAAATTGCTAGAGTGAAATACCGCCTCTCTCCATTCATTTCTATTGGATTTGTAATGGCGTATTTATCATAAGGTGAAAGTGAAAGTTCACCGTTTGATAAATACGCCTTTGAAAATCCCATAGAAATAAATGGAGAGAGGCCGTATTTCACTCTAGTTGACTGTGACGATCTCTAACTTCATTCTTTGATAAATATATCCCCAAGTATGTAAGGAACAATTTCTATGCATATTAATTAAACCAGAACACCAATCAGACATAATAATCATTTGCTGTTGGACATGTATTTTACTTCCATTGTCCAGTCAGCATTTGTAAATACCAAAATAGTTCAAACAGCAGTACAAATTGCTGAAAAAGAAGTGTTAATTGTTTTGGACTTTTTCTATAAAGTCCTTAAGCAGAATAAAAAACAGTGTGTGCTCAGAAATTTAAAGATCAGCCCATCGTGCAGATTTGTTTGTCAGCCTGCAGAAAGCGTGTGAAATGTAAATAAGTTACTTTGGTTTGTAAATCAAAGCCTGGGAAAGGAAAAAAAAGATACTTCAGCATAGGTTGAATTAAATCAAAAATACATAAAAAGAATGGCTGATCATAAAAGTTAAATAGACATCTTTCTGGAAATACATAAAAGAGACAGTAATAAAAATTCATAGTTCCATGTTATTGTGAAGCAAATGTTACACTGGAACATGAATGCTATTGGGCTTTTAAAGAAAGGACTACATACTGCTTTTTTATGCTTATTTCTCAAAAGTCATATTAAGGTCCACACATGTTTGGGTTCACTTATTAAAGGGGATGCACAATGCAACATTAGGGGATATATGAGCGCCTTAGAGCTTTGTGAGTAAAGCTGCCCACAGATTAAATGATTCACTAGTGGGGGCAAGTTACCAGGCAAGTAGATATTTATTTGACCTGGGCAGTGTCAAGTCTTGGACTCTCTTCCTCAATGCACCACCCCTTCTATACAAACAACTGGACACTTCTTTAGTGGATTGGAAAGGCCCAGCCACTTTTATTTACACATGAATTAAACAATCATATATCTTAACATTTCAAACATGTTAACATTATAACCAATGTCCAGCGGGATCCCCGCCCCTAGCTGCTGAAGGCTGCTCCTATGGAGATCCATTTGCTACTGGACCTATCCACATCCTGAGGCTAGTCCCCTTGCCTCAGACCTACCAATCTTCCTCCATAACCTTATTCTCTGGCTCTCCCGCCACCTACCCCCAAGCTGCTGCGACTCGTTCGCCCTACTCCCTTATCTCTCCATTTAAAACAGGGCAGGTGGGCGGGCTGTTAATGCAAAATAGCGCCGGCTCATTTCTCGCTCCTGCCTTTTCACTTCCACTATTTTTGCGCCACCTCCACAAGACTACAGCCCCCACAATCTTTAGCGCCACACCTCCGGGTTCCCCTTTCTAGCGGTCTTCCCAGGCCTGCTGGACTCTCAACCCATGTGGCAGTTTGAATCTTGTTAATGATGCAGTATTTAGACCAACAATAAGATCACATGGGGTGTGGGCAGTGAAATGAAATACATGGAGAGCTAAGCTGGAAGTTCAACATGCCATAACTGAATGAGCCCAAACACATATTTCTAAAGGAATGTCAATAAATATCCAGAGGATCCAAACTGCTACTGATACAGAATATGTGATGATATATTTTTAGTTATTAAAGGGATTGTTCACCTTTTGAGATAACTTTTAGCATGAAAGTAGAAAGTGATATTTTCATTTTTATTTTTTGCTGTTTTTGAGTTACTTATCTTTTTATTCAGCAGCTGTCTAGTTTGCAATAGCAGCAATCTATTTTTGGGTCCAAATTACCTTTGAAACCATGCACTTATTTGAATAAGAGACTGGAACATTAGATATGAATAGAAAGATGGCCAATGAAAAGTAGTAATAATGATGAATGTGTAGTCTTACAGAGCATTGTTTTTTTAGATGGGGTCAGGGATCCCCATTTCAAAGCTGGAAAGAGTCAGAAGAAGAAGGTAAATAATAAAAAACTATCAAAAAATTTTTACTTCTTCTTACTTATAAAATAAACATTTTACGCATGCGCACAAACTCTGCGCCGCACACATGCGTACTGAAGTGGCGCTGTGCGCACACGCAGAGGCCCGGCGACGCGGTGCACTAGAGCGGCAGCGGGGGCTGGAGGTTGGCCCTGGGTCAGTAGGGCCAGTGGGCCCCAAGCCCCCCAATCCGACCCTGTGTATCACCCCTTTAAATATTCAGCAACAGTGTGAAGTAAAGTAAAGGATCAATTATCCGTAATGCTTCGGGCCTGGGGTCTTCTGGATAAGGAATCATTCAGTAATTTGGAATAATATACCTTCTGCTAAACATCATTTAAACATTAAGGGGCCTATTTATGAAGCCTCAGTTTTTCTGGTTGAATTTTTTAGGGAGGGGAACTCAAATTTTTAGAGGAAAAAAAAGCTGCATCTGAAAATACCTTTCGAAATCACATAAAAGTCGATGGCAGATTTCCTTTTAACAATTAGAAGATGTTTCTTGCCTTAATGATCTTCGAGGGTTTTGGGCTGGTTTTGTTTGATAATCCGAAAAAGTTGTGTTTTTCTGGCATCAAATGGAAAAAGTTGAACAATTTGATTTGACTCATCTTTTTCCCCACAAGCGTGCTTTTTTTGTTTGGATTTATTGATAAAATAAGGGGATCTGGGTTTGGGAGTTTTGTCATATAGTGAGAAAAAGTTGAGATTTAGTAAAAACTCCCTAAATAAACACAATAGGATTGATTTGCCATCAATATGGTCCATGCAGCCTTTAAAAATCTGCTTTAATTGGCCTTACTGTGGGTGACGGCTTCCTTAATTCAGAGCTTTCAGGATAATGGTTTCCAGATAAGGGATCCCATACCTGTATAGTATAAAGTATATCTTGCCCTAAAAAAACACCAACCACTGCAGATACCCTGGTAAGTACCACCCACCCCTAAGTAATTTGTGAAAGCATGTGCTCTTATCCTTGCTGTCCCTTATACTGTACATGGTACCATAGTAAGTTAGGTTAAAAAAAAGACACACGTCCATCAAGTTCAACCTTTTAACTCTATTGTAACCTGCCTAACTGCTATTTGATCCAGAGTAAGGCAAAAAAACCTCTCCAATTTGCCTCAGAAGGGGAAAAATTCCTTCTTGTCTCCAAGTCCCTGACTAGTCCCTGAATCTTCTTGTACTATGAGCTATCTCCCATAACCCTTTATTCCCTCGTTTGCTTAAAAGCCATCCAACCCCAGCTAGTAGAATTTGTGCTATTGTCTTATTGGGCAAAGGTGTTCTATAGAGACAATATGGTCTGAAACACAGCCAATTGTGCCTAGCTAAATCCAGTGTAGAGAAACTGTCGTCTTGCAATGCCTTCCTGTGCATCCAGAATAAAAAGAACGGTGCATTCTTAGCTCTGTCCAGAAATGTGTTCTTCTAGCAACCATGACACATGGCTCCTTTGCATCCACTGATAGCTGTGGCAGGTCTGAAAACATGTCAGTGCAGACAGGCCAAGCAAATACATCCAACAGCCAGGGCTTGCAATTACCACTTTCATCTGCTTAGCAATGCAGAAAATGCTTAGGACAGCAAAGAAATCTATTTTCACCTTACACAGGAGCATTTTACAGGAAGATTAACGGTCTACATATTTTACTGAAAAGCTAAACAAAAATAAACAAACCATTTGTTAATGGCAAGTAATGGTTAACAATCCCCGACATGGTTAATCGACAAAACAGTGATTCCATATAAAATGCACTAATAAGATACATGAAACAAAAAATAGAGTTGAACCACATAAGAATGTAGTGGAGAGAAAACTTAGCAATATTTTCTGTATGTTTCTATATCATAGCATAAACATTGCCTGGCAGATGTATTTCATGCATTTTTATTTTAGCATTTATATTTCCTACTTCAGAAATCTGTTTCTCTGTTAATAACACTAAATCAGAGGACCAGTGAAGCTGGATAATTCTCTACACTACAAAATCCAAGGATAATTGCCGCTTTCTTCCTATACACAAACTGCCTTCCATCTACACTGGGCAGTTGAAGAAAAGCCTTGGGAGGCAGAAATAGAATGAAAATTATATAATCGTCTATTAGTTCTACATCTGCAATGTTTAACAGGTAGAATGAATGACATTGCACCAGAATAATAGAGAGCTCAGATGGTTTTTGTCGTTGGCAGGTATATTTGCTCTCTGTGAATCAGGAAGAAAACACTATAAGAGTACAGCTCATTATTTCTGACAGTAGAATCCTATCCAAACAATAATCCTAAGAAAACCAATGCACCAGCTTTTTAATCGAAAATGAATGACCATTGTGACGAGCAGAAATTGCAGATGTTACATAAAGAAAATGTAACAATAGGGGGTAAATAAAAATTTTAATGTAAATCAGAACCTTCCTTTGACACTGTGACGTGAAAGCAGAAGCTTCTACAAAGCCAGAAATATGCATTATGGAAAGGAGAACTTGCTAAGGTGAGGAAAGTAAATTATTTTTATAAATAATAACAATTATATGGGCTGTTACACTGATTTTATTTTTCAGTTAAATAATAACTTACAATTTAATTCTGGTGCCTGAGGCACACGGAAAGCAACTGACTTGCTCACAACTAGATTACACAAACTTGTATTTTTTTACTTTTTAGGTTTTTGTGGATAAGGCATCCTTCTTTTATAATTTAATACTTTAAAAAGGAAGTTTAGTGGGTTCTGGAAGAGCATTGATTGATAAGAAAGTTTAGTTTATTTGTATTAAAATGATTATAGGCTGGGGGAGTGTAAAAAGATTTATGTGGGGTCCTGAAACTTCGAGTTAGGCCAGTGTCTCTAGCTAATGGTTTTTAAATATTATTTATTACTATTATTTGGCCATATTTATGGTCAATCTTTTCCCATTCTGCATCAGTTAACATCATTAGAAGTCTATAAAACTGTAGCTCACAGCACAGGGACTAAAATACAATGAGAAACATACATGCATGCCAACTGCCAATAAACTCGCTCAGGTCTAAACACCAGTTATTATGCTTTTTTATACATCAAGAATGCTAAATTCTGCAATTTCATGGGAAGAAACTAGAGAGCAGAAATTCGGTGCTTTTCGTTCAGAAGATCTGTATTTTGAGTCATATCAAAGTCCTGCCTTAATAATTCTGAGCAAGTCACATTTTGATGTTGATAGAAACAGAGATTCAACCGTAAGCAACAGACTTACTGTATGTGATAATTAAGTCACTAAACACTGACACTCATCATTACATCAGAAGGGATAGAGAGACATTTCTAGATTTTGCTGGAAAAACAAAAGTTTGCACGCAAAGCAGAAACATGAATCAGATGCTGCTAATGTGACTTAAAGGGGAAGAGATCAATCCAGAGAGCCGATAAATACAAATGGACTGTTTAATATTATAAAAGTTGTTAAAAGAAAAAGTTATGAGCAAAATGTCCAACAGTGGTTGGCGTATGCAAGAAAACACTTAAAACTTTTTACTGACATTTTTCAACCTCTACCCAGGTTTTTGTACTTAGTGTGTTAAAACTATTTTTGTTGTATTTTGGAAAGGAGGCATTTAATCCTTTCTTAACTTAGGAAACGTCTAAGTAGGCCAGGGGCTTACCAATTGGTCTTTTTAGTTGATGGTCAATTCGTACAATCATACGATCGTTCCGAGAAAATCATGGTCTCACGATGAGGATCTGATCTTTTAAAAATCTCAACATCTATGGCCAGCTTTAGCCAGAGGTATCCTAGGCTTTGGATTTTCTAAGAGCTGCACTAGTTGGAGAGGATGGGTGATGCCAGAAGCCTGAAACAAAGTAGGCCTCATTAAAGATGAAGCAGATCACATCACTGAAGTTGGAGAAAGACCCCATAAAAAGTACTACCTAGAGGAAGGAGTAGCTCACTCTAGAAGTGAGTGTTAGGCTTAGGTCAAGCGCACACTGGGCTGATTCCCAGCCTCAAGACAAACGTGTAGCAGATTTCGGCACCTAAATTCATACTCTTGGGTTTAATGCTGAAATCTGCTCTATGTGTCTGCACCAGGATTGAAGCAGTGGTTCTGGGTGCAGTCACAGAAAAGCAATGATTCAATTGTAAGGGTTGATCATCAGCCTGCGAGAATCAGCACACTGACCCCTTGCTCATAGGAGAGCTAGGAAAGCAATCAGAGGCTCCAGTCAGTCGCATGCAGATAAGGCCTGTAATGAAATTCCAGCAATAAAGCAGTAATTAGAAACCAGTATCTCTTAAGTTATTGAAGATCTGTAAAGTGTGTGTGCATATCAAGCTGGAAGCTCTTTCCTCCAGTGCTAGAGCATGAGGTCCACCTTAGAGAGAGTCATATGCAACATGTTCTGCAACCAACAAGAGTCAAGTAGGCTTGCTATCAAAAAGACATTATGTGTGTTTTTCTATATTTAAATAATGTACAATCATACTTTTAAAGCTGCAGAGATATATATATCTCAGCAGCTTTAGATGTATGTGGGCTTCAAAAACAAGTACCATAGGGAGCAAGTTGTCAAATCTAACCTGAAATCATTTTTGGGGGTAACAAACACGAAATGCAAATGATTCAGTGTAATTGAACGTCTGTCGGAAGGTTAGATTTACCTTGGTTCACTCATGCAGGGTAACATCTGCGCTATCAGTGAGCTTTTGATAACATACTCAAAAACGATGCTTTACTGAGACCCTGAACTGCATCATAAACTCATAAATCATGAAAATGCAATCAATTTAACTCTGTATCACTTTCTAGGATTCAAACCAATTGACATGCTGAAAGCTTGATGCCAGCAAACTCCTAACTTCATCAGCTTTTACATACAAGAAAGAAAGGGACACATGAGAAAAGTCCATGTTATAAGCTTCCAGTTTTCATATAGTTTGTGTTCAAGATACAGCTTGCTGCACATATCATAGTAAAGCATTCTGTAATAAACATTAAGAACCTTCCTTAAGCTGTTGCTAACTTGGCTGCCCACAGTACTCAGCAACAACAACAAAAAAAGAGATATTTATTATCAAAATAAACTTTAAAACAAGTACACCGTGTAATTGCCAGAGGACAGCGCCCCCCACCCCCATAATTTCTTCTGCTGACACAATAAAAGCTATTGTAAGGGAGCCAAGCCTTAGGCTTGTGGCATTGGCAGTGAGTGCAGCTATGTTCTGGTCTCTAGTATTAAAAAAAAGTCACCTTGGAGTTCTAGAACCTGTATAAAAAGTATTCACCCTTTGGCCTTGTGACTTTATATGGCCATGGAACTCCTTGTTGTTTTTGAATATCCTTATATTTGACAAAATAGGTGTATATAATTAAATAAAGTAGTTCAGTGCGTAACTAGATTATTTTTCACTTTACTTTGAACTAGCTAATTTTGAGGGCAAGGGAAGTGGCATATACCCAAGTGGAGAACAGTTAAATAGACCGGGGAAGGCAAGAACAGAGTAAATACAGGAAAATCTCTATTGTGCATACTACACACTATTAACTGTGAAAATGCCACTGGGATACTTCCTAACCTGCAGTACACAAATGTGTATACAGATTTACTACAGGTCAGAAAATATAGTGAATAAAGTACCCCCTCTTGTAAAATATAAGGATATTATAAGTTACCGAGGAGTTTCATGACCATATAAAAACACGAGGCCGAAGGCCGAGTGTTTTTATACAGGTCATGGAACTCCGAGGTAACTTCTAATATCCTCATATTTTGCAACTGGGGGTACTTTATTTATTATAATACACAAATTTTAGTGAGTCATGTGACAGAAATGACATCAGAACTCACCGTTTATAACTGATGACATCAGAACTCACCGTTTATAAGGCTATAATTTACAGGATATTCATGGCTTTTGTGTATTATATAGATATACTGTATATATAGATTATATTACACATATTGTTTACAGAGAAAAACTCAAAAATAGTTTTGGGCATAATTCTAAACAACGTTCCAATATACATTAATCTGTATGAAAGCTATTTGTAAATTTGACTGCAATAGAAAGCTGTGTTTATTTTCTGTTCAATGGTTCTAGCTCTTCAAATAAAAATGCAGCAAGTAATTTCTCCTCCAGGTGTGTTTTCTGCTAAATTGTTCCAGGAGTCAGAACTAAAATTGCAAAAATATTTACACCAAGACAGCTTCTGCTTTCATTACAATTACATTTATATATAACTTTGATAGAACTGAAATGATTTAATGAATATATAGCTGGGGAAGTTTTGATGAACTGTGTTTTCTTTCAATTTGGAAAAAAATGAGGTTTTATACATATGTTTGCTCAGGACCTCACTTCTGTTGTCATACAGTACACCATTGTTTTGGCTGGTTCTCTCATGGTTGACTTTGGACAGGGATTTACAATCACCTGTACTAATCTTACAGCCCCAGATAATCAATTTTCAGAGCAGTCACACCAAATTTGACTGGCCAAATTGAATTTTAACTTCTCACATAGCAGGCTGGTACAAAATGGACTCAATATAGCCAAAGTGGTGCAGATAAAAATGTATTTAAGGGAAAAAAAAAAGCCCTACTCGGTTTGTGCCAGCAAAAAGGGGCACTTAATAACAGGCACAAAATGTGTAAGGCTTTTCCCCCCCAGGGTTACATGGTAAATTGTTGCACTGCTTTGTGCTACAGAGCACACTGAACTGGAGGCCTAATTAAATAAATAAGGTTTTTGGAGTTATTAACGTTTGTTCTTTTTTTGGCAACTTTAGTAGTTCTGTGTTGTCATAAAACTTTAAAACTTTTTGAATGTGTGGTTCCACCATGTGAGGTTTGGTTATGTGTTAAACTTGCTTTATGTTTTTTTTTTTTTTTTGTTTTTTTTGGCTCATTGTCCTTTTTTGCTTTTATGTTATGAGCTGCACGACAAATGTATTTGTGTAATCTTATCGTGCTGAATATGATCTGTTAAAAAATAAATCTTTTATGCTTTGGAAAACCCAATAAAAATAATTAACCAAAAAAAAAATAATTAAGGTGAGAATTATAAATTAGTTATTTTTTCTGACATCAAATGTTATTTTCACCATTTAAGGTTTATAACCAAATTATTAAGCATAGTTTTGATTCAAATTAAATGGGGGGGGGTTGCCATATCTGAATATCTGAATGACAGAATTTACCAATAAATTGTCTCCTTTTTCCTTTTGATGGTGGCATAGACCCTTTCCTGTAACAGTCAATTTGTTGCACTGCTTTGTGCTACAGAGCACACTGAGCTGGTGGCCTAATTCAATAAGTTGAGAATGATAAATTAATAATTTTTTCGTGACATCAAATGCTATTTTCCCCCTTTAATGGCTATAAGAAAATTATTTTGCATTGTGTTGATTCAAATTAAAGGGAGGGGGAGGGTCTGCCATATCTGAACGACACAATTTACCATATAAATTGTCCTCTTCCTCCATTTGATGGTAGTATAGACCTTTTCCTATAACTGCTTTGTACTACAGGCACACTGAGCTGGAGGCCTAATTAAATAAAATGAGAATGATAATTTTTTTTTTCGTGACATCAAATGCTATTTTCACCATTTAAGGCATATAAAAAAATGTTGCATAGTTTTGATTTAAATTAAAGGGTGGGTCTGCCATATCTAAATGACTGTTACAGGAAAAGGTTTTTCACACCATCAAAAGGAAAAATGGGAAAATGATTTACCGTTGTGATGTATTTCAGTTAATCATCTCACAGAAATAACAAACCATTTTTTTAAGTGCTAGGTGCACTAGGAGAGCACTAATTCCAACAAAATTGAGGTCCTTATTGCCTCTTGCACAGAGGAGTAGCACCTAGTCCTTCTACCAAGGAAATCTAAATTCCGTATCTTGTGTCGGATTAAATATCCAACTAAAACATATGATTTAGGGGGAAAACATGAATAATATAGTATTTGGGTAAGAGGTTGCAATTTCTCAATCTGGCAGAATCTAAGTCTAAAATAAAGGATTTAAAAATAATACTTATTTTGCACTTATGTCACAATGGTATGATGGGACACAGAGGCTGTACAATATTCAGCTGCAGGTTTCCATTGTACATACAACCAAGCCAGGCCAATTACCCAATATACAATTCAGTTAGACTAGGCATATAATTAAGATGACTACTAATTTATACGATTAATGATTCTTGTTTGTATACAAGAATATGTGATAACAGGGTTTGACCTTATCGATGTTTCCTGCTACTGATCAAGCGCATTCCCTTTCATTTAGTCATTTGCATGAAAGGCCATGTGCAGAGTTCTCTATGAAATCCCCAGGGGCACAGCTCATTAATGACTTTTAAGTGAAGTACAATTTTAGATTGTTTGTAACAAGGATAACAAGCATTTGCAAGTGAATTCCTACCACCACTTTACATATGTTTAAATCTGTAAAAATAATTTTGAAAAAATTTAATTTTCTTTTGAGGAAATGTGCATGGACATGTATATCTAAAATATATGGGGGGGGTAGCACAGTCATAGATGCAAAACAGCATAACTGTGCAGCAATGGTACAGATGGCAGGCATATTTATGCTACAGTACATTCCAACCACAGTACATAAGAATGAAAAAGTCTGACAGATCTTGGAGCATCTGCGTGCTATTAGATGCATCTGTAAAGTCTGCTAAATATGTTATGCTATGTCCATGAGTACTGCACGTGCGAGACAGCTACAAGCCAGCCACTATCCAACCCCTATTCTGTAACAATTAACTGCACACCTTGAGTTGTATTGTATGCTGTAGGAGTGTTGGGTATTAACCTTGATTAGCAACTCTTAGAATTGAACAGAACCTACATAAAGATGCATGTTTGTCTGAAGACAGTTCATTAACCACTGACTAGAGTAGACGCTGAGACTCCCCTTTGTATTTCATTGGGAGCATAAAGTACAGTGCATGTTAAAGGCATCATATGGACAACATGTACATTTTTAATAATGTTACCCATTGCTAGTGTAATATAATCCTCCACTAATAAGTAAATTAGGCTTGTAAATGTACCTAATGTTTTTGCTTTTCCCACATTCTAACAGAGCCATTTCTTTTCCCAGAATCCCTTTTCATATCAATTGTCATCAAGGTTGCATTCAGCAAAGCTTGGATTGCAGTGATCAAATGCTTTTCAGTTTGAATATTGCTCTACTCCCATGAATTGAAACTAAACCAACAAAGCACTGTGCAACATTCTGTACTGAACCATGTCAAATACAGGCAAGAATTTCTACAGGAAATATACAAATACATTCTGAGGCACAATGAAAAGTACTCAGTCGTATTCTCTGCCACATAAGCGGTTTGGTATTTATCAATCAGAATATCTATTTAGAGCTGCAATAAAGAGTCACATATTTCAATAAAGGAGCCTCCATAATACAATCAGGTCTGAGTACATTATCAGCAGAAAGTCTTCTAACAATCACCATGCTCTAGGCTGTGGGCACATAGGCTGAGAGAAGAGGATCCGCTCCATGCCCCTGTTCCATTGATTTAAGGAATATCCTCCTGCGTGCATCACAAGAAGCAAGGCAGAAGTGGAGGTTAGAAAAAATATGCAAAAAGAGGCATCTTGAGCCCGACCTCCGCTCTGCTGTGTGTGTGCATGCAGGCAGAAGCGGCATTGCTAAATAGAGCAGGGGTATGGATTAGAACCGCTTCTCTCAGCCTTCAAAAATACACAGACTAGGAGCAGTGGAGCCTTCAAGCCCATGTGCCCATAGCCTAAGAGGCAATCGACCAATTATCCTATTAGCATACCAATACCACAAGGGTGTGATCAAAAATACCTCACTGATAAAACACTGCAATTTAATTATATTGCCCCAATCAAGTATCGCGTAAAAATGACAGTGGTTTCAGAAACATAAAAGCCATTTGCCATTATAGAATGCTTCTTCAAAGCAGGCAGAAATATGAATCCATCCAGGATGGAACTGTCTCAAGTCCTCAGCTTTGGATTTAGCAATGCTTAAGGCAAGCATGAAACAATGTGTGCATAAAAACCTCATTACATCACATAATCAATGCAATTGTAGCTTTAGTATCACAGAAAAAATGGTATACACCCATGAAGATCTAGGGCCAGTATACCATGATTTTTATTTTCCCTTTCAATTTCCTTTAGATACAATACATTAGTATTAGGTGATATACTGGTATGGGACCTGTTATCCAGAATGCTCGGGACTTGGGGTTTTCCAAGTATCTTTCTGTAATTTGGATCTTCATACCTTAAGTCTACTAGAAAATCATGTAAACATTAAATAAACCCAATAGGCTGGTTTTGCTTCCAATAAGGATTACTTATATCTTAGTTGGGATCAAGTACAGGTATAGGAACCCTTATCCGGAAACCCGATATTCAGAAAGCTTTGAATTACGGAATGGCTGTCTCCCATATACTCCATTTTATCCAAATAATCCAAATTTTTTAAAATTATTGCCTTTTTCTCTGTAATAAGAAAACATTAACTTGTACATGATTCCAACTAAGATATAATTAATCCTTATTGGAAGCAAAACCAGCCTATTGGGTTTATTTAATGTTTAGATGAATTTCTAGTAGACTTAAGGCATGAAGACCCAAATTACGGAAAGATCCGTTATCCGGAAAACCCCAGGTCCCGAGCATTCTGGATAACAGGTCCCATACCTGTACAAGCTACAAGGAAATATTTTTTAAGAATATGGATTATTTGTTTAAAATGAAGTCTATTAGAGACGGCTTTTCTGTAATTCGGACCTCTCTGGATAACGGGTTTCCGGATCCAATACCTATATATATTGCCAAATTAGAAATTAAATATTAACGTTCCTTAAAAATGCAACAGAAGGTAGTTTACAAGTACACATACTGTACATTCAACATACTTGAAAATGCATATAAAATATTTAATTAATTTAAGTTTAAAATACAAAGCCTTTTAAAAATATATCAAACATTATGATTTTCTGCAATATTATTATTATTATTTTATATAAATATTTTGTCTTTATGGTATGTGTGCTGGAAATGCTGGCTACTAGGTCACAGTACACCCAAAAATGAATGATGGCGCTAGTAAAGCTGTCAGTGAAAATATTATGTTTATACCTGTTCATACAAAGATCAGGTATTGATTATGTAAATCCTTTTTTTATAAGCATGTGAGTGCAGAAACGCAATCCATTTGTCAGGATTCTGTTGACTTTTGATACATATCTTTAGCATCTCACATTAGTTATTCTATTTTGATCCTGTTGTAACGTGTTAGAGATGCACCAAATGCGTCAGCAGACGTTTGCTGCTTCATTAATGCAAGAATTGTAAAAGTGACCTTTTCTTAACAATTCCAAAACTGCGCTGAACTGAGAAAATAAATAACCATTGATTTTATACATTAATATATGATGACATAAAAAAGACAAGCTGTCAGGTAAGTGCATTTTTCAGTAAGGTTTGATGCATCATCGTTAACATCTTCGGTAATATCTTTCGATTGTACAGAGTTTGTTCAGATGGCCTTATAACAGATGAATTTGCCATATAAGTAGTATTTCATACATCTTGGAATTATCTTGGTGTCAGAAAAGTGGTAACACAAAAAAGAGTTTTATCTTTGCTTATCATGGGCATATTAATAAGGCTAATGGCAGATGGGTTGATTTCTCTGCTGGTGTTTCTACACCATTGGAGAAAACCCAATTGGGGCCTTCAAATAGAGTCCTGCGCGGGCATTTTTTGGAACTCAAACCCGACCCATACTGCAACCTGCAATCCGCAACCCTGACCCACAACCAGCATTCTTACCGCTTGGACCCGCTACCTGACCCACGACCCTCTGACCATCAAGAATCAGGAAGTGCTGTCATTGTAAACCGGAAGTGACATCATCAGAAGTAGACATAATAAGAAAAAAAGAAGTAAAAATTGCTATTGAGAAGACTCGCGACCCGACCGGTGACCCGCAGAACCGGTGACCCGCGTCTATACCAAACACCCGGACCTTCTACCCGCAACCCGCAGGGTACCGCAGGTTTTTGAGGGTAACCTGCGGGTACCCGACCTGCTGCAGGACTCTACCTTCAAAGTTTTCACAGGAGTGTCCCATCAGGTCTGCTTGTGAAATAAGCTGAAGCTACAGGGTTGAGTATTAAATTCTGATGATAATCGTGCTGATTTCAGAGCTGCCATCTACCAACAATCTGAATTAGTTACTAATCAGTCTTATATTGCGACACATTCAGTATATAGTGCATCCGTCCCTAAGCTCAGTTTGGTGACAGAAGCACAGAGCATGTACAGTGAATAAGCAGAAAAAAAGACGGGGAGCTATGTGATGGTTCTGGCTTATGTGGTGGAGGGACAATAATAAAAGCCAGTGTTGACCACTGTCCTTTAAAAACCATACCCATGGTAACACTAAAAATGTTAAGACCATATCCAGATTAATAGAGGTAGCAAAAAAAAACAAATGGTTGCTTTTATCTCATATAAGACATACCCTTAACTCCATATGCCTCATCCTCCCCCGTCGATAGCACTGCAACCTCAGCACATGAACAAACACCTTGGGGACCCACTAACAAATATATGCAAATGTTAACAAACCTCCATAAGATTTACCTCCCACAGACAAATCAGGCAGAGTATGGTACACACAGGCAGCATAGGGCAGGGAGAGTATGCCACACACAGACAGAGCAGAACAGGCATAGTATGGCACACACAAAGGTAGAAAAGGGAAGGGAGGGTATGGCACACAGGCAGAGCAGAACAGGCATAGTATGGCACACACAGACAGAGTCAGACAGAAGTAAGGCACACATAGGTGGAGTAGAGCAGGCACAGGCAGAACAGGGTAAGTGAAAGGGAAACCTATCTCGACCACTCTAAGATGAACAGTAAGTACTGTACTAGGTCTGTCTGAGTGTGAACAGGTGAACAATGTAGGCACAGACAGTCTGAGGTGTGAACAATAGAGGTGTTACAGGTGTGAACAACAGGGCCAGAACTAGGGGTAGGCAGAAGGGGCATGTGCCTAGGGAGCAAAGGTAAAGGAGAGCCAGGCACATACCTCTTCTATCATCTTTCCTTGTTTGGGCCCCTGTTTCCCCCAGCTTGGCAGATATAACAGTGGCACTGCTATCATCTGACAATGGAGTCTGTAGGGATGGCAATTCCATAGTTTTGAGCTTTCTGGATAATGGGGTTCCAGATAAAGGATCCCATACGTTTGTGTGTGTGTGTGTAATATATATATATATATATATATATATATATATATATATATATATATATATATATATATATATATATATATATATATATATATATATATATAAAGCAGCATATACAAACTGCACTCACAGGACTTTTAAAGTGGTAAAGATGTCTTTTTTTTTTTTTTATAAAACAGACATTTCTGTCTCAACTGAGACCTTTGCTTGGACCAATAAAGCCATTATTACCTCCGTTATGGTTACACTCTAAGTCAGAAACACAATGTCAAATAGGATAATCCCACTTTAGTGCTCAAAGAACAGTGTCCTTGAAAGTATATTGTCTCATAGCAAGACTGAGTGAAAGAGAACCAACATGCCTGCGTCACACACAAATGATAAGCAGCTTTCCGGGGAAGTCAGATATGAATAACCAGGAATGACAACAGCTGGATAAAAAAAATGACTAATCTATCTAACCTATACAGCTAATGAACAAAGCTAATTTTTTAACTAGAAAACCAAAAATCATCAAAATAGTCCAAGTGTGTTAAATAAAACAAAATAATAAAAATGATACTGTGAGTAGTTTTACCTTCTCTGAAGTTTCTATGAAACCCTTTTCCCTGATTCTCCATTGGGGTATTATTTTTGTACCAGTTGTCTGTGACCCCATGGATTTTACCTGTTTAACTAAATAGTGATTGTCTATGGCGTGTTACAGCAGTCCCTCTGGAGTTTGCCAGACACTACAGATTGCCAGTTCGGGCATGGTACAAATTTACTGAAAAACCTATACCTTTTAGTAAGTTGTTCATCTATTGCATATGAAATGGCTAGTTATCCAAGTGTAAGAAGTCAATGTTTACTATGAAATTATGCAGTCAACAATTTGAGCTCCAATGTAAACTTCCAAAATGAAGATGTCAGAGTCTCATTCGATATCAATTCACTTTCAGAGATATGATGTGTAGGAATGCACAGTTTACTAATGACTATAAATTAATTAAATATTTTCCAAAATATGTCCAATGAATTTCAGTCAAATAAAAGGACTCATGTCACACTAAATTAGGAGGGTTATTCTTGCCAAAGAAGCATAAAAATGTTATGCAATAGAATGGCTTATAAATTCTAAGTTTTAGAAACTGTTATTAAGGCTAATAGCACATATTAAAGATAGGTAAAAGTTGTACCTAAGATATTTTGAGAATAGAAAGCTTATTACATCACCAAATAATGCATAATACAGTGAGAAGTGTCAATCACTCTTTATGGCATAATTTAATTGCATAACAGGTATGCAAAAATAATTGTGAGCAATTTAATGTACTTGATTTTGCAGTTTGTTGCCTGACCGCTTAAACTGATTGAAGGTCTGTTAATCCAACTTGAAACACTGGAGGCAAAGCAAATGAGACCTTTACTGGTGCACAGTCAACAGCTCCTGCCGAGTAAAACTATGCTTGTATGAAAGTGATTAATGACTGGTAAAATACAGATTTATGCTTGGCACAAACACTGGTTATTACTGCAGCTAAATCTATAAACTTTATTGTTATCAAAACTGCTAGTGAGAAAAAGAGAACAGGGCTGAAAGCACCAACTCAGCTTATCAAAATTGTCAAATGTTTAAAGGAAAACTATATCTCCCGAACAACGTGGGTCTCTATAAAAATATATTGTATTAAAACAGCTCATATGTAAATAAACCATTTTAATAATAATATACTTTTTTAGTAGTATGTGCCACTGGGTAATCGTAAATCGAAAACTGCCTACGATTCACTGTGCACACAAATAAACCAAACAAACCATAGATATTAGGTCACATGAGCCAATTAAAAGGGTTTCTTTTGCTTTCACACTTTTACAGTTAGAGCTGCAGTATTTCTGGTCAGGTGATATCTGAGGCACAAAGCGGTGGTCCAACGAAAGACACGTAAAAGGGCAATATTTACTTAAATATATATATATATCAAACAGTTTGATAAGATTCTTTAATACGCCACTTAAAGAGATGCTGACACCAGAAATTAAACTTTTTTACATCTATCATAATATTGCCTTTGAAAGCAACTTATAACTTTGCCATAAAGTATTTGCATGATGCTTTTACATTACCTCTCTGATGCCCCATGTTCCTGTATGAGGGGGCTGCCATATTTGTGCAGCAGGAATCTGTTAGCATTAGAAACTTTAACTGACTGGCTGAGATGGGATAGTCAGGTTGGCAAAACAGTCAGGTTAAAGAAACTTCAACTAACAATTTCTTTCAAAACAAACCTCTCAGCAAAAAACGATCAACATGACCTATAGGTAACTTTTAATGTACATTCACATTTTAAAAAGAAGTTATAGTGTCAGTATCACTTTAATTTGATATAAATCTGTTGCTTAAGTATTAATTTTGGGGGGTATAGTTTTTCTTTAAATGGCCACAATTAGTTTATTTGTTGGTATTCAGTTGGTTAAATGAAGGTGTTAATAATTCTGCTAGCAGTTTTAATAATGCTAAACTTGCCATCTTCTCAGGCTGTCTGATCATAGCCTTAGCCTGTAAAGGTGGCCACAGACATAGCGATCCGCTCATTTGGTGATGTCATCAAACGAGCAGATCTCTCCCCAATATGCCCACTTTGAAGTGAGCGATATTGGGCTGATACGATCGTTGGGCCCAACGATTGGATCATAATGCAAATGATATGGGGGCGGTTGGATCGCGGGACTGACTGGATTTTGTTAACCTGCCCAATCGAGATCTGCCCAACTTTCGGCCACATATCAATCGGGAAAGCGTCGGATGGCCCCACATACGGGCCAATAAGCTACCGACTCAGTCTATCGGCAGCTTTTATCAGCCCATGTATGGGGGGCTTAAGAAAGGATACCATTAACCAAAAAGGACGCAGACCCTGTGGCCCAGGCCTCCCTGTGCCCGCGGGTTCTGCCTCCTCTATATTTATACCACTGGTTTTACTACAACTTCTAGCATTCCTTTACTTTTGAGCATATGTTAAAGGGCACAGGCAGTTTTAGTCAATCCACAGAGGCCTTGGGCATTAATAGGAACCAAAAGGTATGACCCTCAAAATCAGCAATTTTTTGGTCTTTCATCATTAGCTTTAGTATAGACTAAACATTAGGCTCTCCATTCAGCTATTCAGATTAAAGCACTGCTCCGACATTGGGTGTAGGGGGAGGGGGAGTTTGTGTATATATATATATATATATATATATATATATATATATATATATATATATATATATATATATATATATATATATATATATATATATATATATATATATATATATATATATATATATACACACACACACACATATATAGGTATGGGATCAGTTATCTGGAAACCAGTTATCCAGAAAGTTCTGAATTACGGAATGACCATCTCCCATAGACTCCATTTTATCCAAATAATCCAAATTTTTAAAAATTATTTCCTTTTCTGTAATAATAAAAATGTACCTTGTACTTGATTTAAGCTAAGATATAATTAATCCTTATTGGAAGCAAAATCAGCCTATTGGGTTTATTTAATGTTTATATGATTTTCTATTAGACTTAAGGTATGAAGATCCAAATTACAGAAAGATCCATTATCAGGAAAACCCCAGGTCCAAAGCATTCTAGATAACAGGTCCCATACCTGTATATATTCGGTGTATATATGTATAAAAATGTTTTGAAATATAATAAATATCAGCTGCTCTGCACTTGGCAGTATGAGAGGTGGCACAAATAAAAGACATGACTCATAAAGAACCATGTTAAAGCAGTAGTTTGCCAAAAACAACACACAAGGTTCTGCCTATGCCTTACAAAGAAAAGCAAGAATGAAGCATTGTTCATATATAGGTCTCTGTAGGACATGGCATTGCTGTATTTCATTGCTTTATGAATAATACATTTCTGCATTATAGATCCCATACATTATTTTCCCATATTTTATTCATTATTTTATTATTATATTATTAATAATATTATTATTATTTGTCATGACTTTGAGGATTGCTTCGTGAATGCAAGAACTTGCCAGGGACCCCAGCCAATCTGACAGGAACACGACACATTACCACTGGGAATGTCTCATCTGCTCAATTACATCACATGTTTTGACACAATAATGTAGCTGGAGTCTGGATTCTTTAACAGAAAATGGCAAAGAAAGCAATTTAAGATTATGATTTCTGTTCTGTATCCATAGGTCTTCATTTTCTTCGTTCATGTTCTAGTTTTATATGGTTTACTGCACAGCAAGGAACATGTTAAATTGTCTTTCTGCCCAAGTGGGTGGAATATGGAAGAGAGAGAGAGAGAGAGAGAGAGAGAGAGAGAGAGAGAGATGATAGAGAGAGAGAGATGATAGAGAGAGAGAGATGAGAGAGAGAGAGAGAGAGAGAGAGAGAGAGAAATAGATAGAGAGAAATAGATAGAGAGTGTGAGATTTTAACGTCGAATCGAAGTAAATTCGGTCGTAGTATCCTATTCGATGGTCGAAGTATCCAAAAAATTACTTAAATTTCGAATTTTTTTACTTTGAAAATTCCCTCGAATTCACTTCGACCCTTGATAAATCTGCCCCTAAATATTAACTAAGATACAGAAGGCAATGCATTAGATATTTGAAGAGAAAAAAAAATCTTAGCCTCAGTCTAATAACTCTTAGTCTTGTTGTCTTGACCTCATATGTCTTAATCAGTGTTGATTTGCCATTTATAACAGTTTTCTTTGTTTGATTTATTCACATGGAAAATATTTTTAAACTCAGATGTTGTACTTGATATGATAGAGAGAGAGAATCTAAGGATGTCATATTCTGTCAGAACATATTAGAATGAAACTTTGAGCTTTCCTTTCTGCTATAAACCTGAAAGAAAACCAATGATGGTCTTAAAAGTCCCAACAGTTACTTTAATATCAGCCGGTGAAATTCAACCCCCTTTTTACCTTACTAGTTTTGTGCTCCACGTCTAAAGCCAGCTCCATGGGTTGGCTAATGACCCTGTCTAACCTCAAAATACCTCTGCATTTGCATTGTATCCACTCCGGCACAGGCTGATTTTCTTTGTGCAGCTTCAGAACCGTTTTCCCCTTCTCTGTTCTCCTTATCCTGCCAATCGTGACATGCGCAGTAGAGGCTGTTTTGAAATGTGCGCATGCGAATGAAGTAATGTAGTTACTCTAATCCCCTGGCTTTCTATATTGTTGCATGCTTTTCCTTCAGCATTTTGGTTTAATTTGTTGTACAGGTATGGACAGGGCCGCCATCAGGGGGGGGGCAGGGGGGACAAGCGTACCAGGCCCGGGCATGAAGGGGGGCCCGGCAGCGCTGCATTTTTTGAAGATCCGGGCCCCCCTTACGAGCGCCCGAGCCGTACGTCTTGCCTTTTGCGTTGCCTCTTGCGGAAGTGCCGAAAAGCCGAAGCCGATGCGCCGAAAAGACCCGAAGTTACGGAAAAAGCCGAAGTCCCGAAGCGCCGAAAAGACCCGAAGTCACGAAAACAGCCTAAGCCGAAGTCCTGAAGCAGCGCAAAGACCCGAAGTCACGAAAACAGCCGAAAGGAGGCGAAGTTGAAGTACTGAAGCCATGAGTTCAATTCTACTGAACACCAGTTTGTGTGTTTTTTTTTTTTTAATCCCCTGGCCACCAATGTATTATTTTAATATTCTATAGGCCCCTGCCACCAATCTTTTTTTTTTTAAAACATTTTTTTTTGGGGCCCCAATTTTTTTTTTAACTCGTAAGGGGCCCCTTGCCACCATTGTTTTTTGGGATCCCAATTTGTTTTTAACTTATAAGGGGGCCCCTGCCGCTAATGTTTTTTTTTTTTCAAATTTTTTCAAGTTTTTTTTTTCCAAAAAAAAAATGTTTTTTACATTTTTTTTGGGATCCCAATTTGTTTTTAACTTATAAGGGGGCCCCTGTCGCCAATGTTTTTTTTTTTTCATAAAAAAAAATTTTTTTTTCAAATTTTTTTTTGGGGCCCCAATTTGTTTTAACTTATAAGGGGGCCCCTGCCACCAATGTCTGTCTTTTTTTTTTAGTTTTTTTTTTTACATTTTTTTTGTTGGGGCCCCAAGTTGTTTTTTAACTTATAAGGGGGCCCCTGCCACCAATGTTTTTTTTTGGGGGCCCCAATTTTTTATAAGGGGGCCCTGACCATCAATAGCTTTTTACAACTTGTGTGGCGGGGGGTTACTTTTTTAGCGCTGATGTCTGTGTGGTCTTTTAACTGCGATGTGGAGTGGGCGGGATATGGGGTGGAGCTTGGTCGTCAGTGAGGGCGGGGCCCAGGGGGCCCCAAAAATTTTGTTGTACGGGGCCCCGTGATTTCTAATGGCGGCCCTGGGTATGGAATCTAGAATCCAGAATACTCGGAACCTAGGGGACCTTTCCATATTTTGGATCTACAGTACATACCTTAAGTCTAGTAAAAAAGTATTTAAACATTAATTGAACCCAATAGAAATATTTGCCCCCAACAAAGATAAATTATATCTTAGGATAAAGTACAAGCTACTGTTTTATTATTACAGAGAAAAAGTAAATCATTTTGAAAAATTTGAATTATCTGACTAAAATGGAGTCAATAGGAGATGGCCCTCCAGTAATTCAGAGCTTTTTGGATAACACGTTTCTGGATAACAAATCTCATACCTGTAGTAGCAAACTTTGTATAGAGGGCCTTCCAAAGAAAACTTTCGCAGCCCCCCTTTGCTCATTCCAGTTTTTAAACTATAGGAATAAAGAAGCTACCTTCAGAGCAGCAACACAAAGTGCAGTTAACGGATCACAATACAATTATATATCATGATACAGAAAAAAGGCTACATTTGTGGGAGTTAAAAGGTGATTAAAAATTGCACAAATTGGATATTGCCTGCTGCACCAGGCCCAGAGAATTAAAGATGGAAGCCTCAGCCAAGGCAAAGAGGTAATATTTGCCACCAACTGGCTAGACACAAGAGGAACTGCACCACAAGTTACTAGGGGTGGCAAAAAAAGATGCTCCTGGTAACTAAGAGCCGAATTTGTGCAAAAATTCCCTCTTCTATTGCAGAGAGAGTGTAAGTGCACTAGCGGCATCACAGCAGACACTTCAGGATGGCGTGGGGACAAGAATCTGCATCCAGAAGTAGAAGCTGCTTCTTCCAGGGGCCCCTCATTTCCCTTTGCATTTTTTTAAACTATAACCTTCAAAGCAGCAAGACAAAGTGCAGTTAATTTATAACAGATTACAATATATTTATTCCCAGATTTCACTACCATGATACAGAAAGAGAGGGCTATATTTGTGGGAGTTAAAAGGTGATTGCACAAATTGGCTCTAGGCTGCTATACATGACGCAGCTGTGAATCAACGATTGTGGCAAAATGTACTTCTTTACCTTGGCTGAGGAAGATTCCAACTGGTTAGACACAACGCATTCAGCAACTAGCCTTATCCAGAGGTAGATATTCACCATAACCTCACATGCATGTAACAGGTTGCTGGCAGGTACAATGCTTAGCCATTTTTCTCCATGCAAGTTGCCTTCATTAATATCACCAAGAGGGATAGACTCTCATTTCAGTTGTGCACAGGTGATATATAACACCTAATAACATGGTTTGTGGGCCTGATACATAAGCTTTTGATCCAAGATGGGCAACAAACATCAACCTTTGCTCATTTTTTTTTGATCAACCTACAGGTCTCCCACAGATACTGTAGATTGGATTTGGAGTAGCTGACACCTTGGATATGGTAAAAGATTTTGATGCAATGAAGTAGTACTATCTTTGTGAAATACCAAGGCATTTTAGCTTGGGTTACCAATTTATAGGGTGGGTTGACAATGCCGGATTTCTAATCAATGTGCCCCTAAGCCAGCTGCCTCTGCCACAGCCCCCCCAGCAACATGTGTGTGTGTGTACTTTACTTTTCTTAGCCCGGACAGCTATCATACAGTATGTGATGGATGGGTAACAATTTAGCAACATTTTTGAAGTATGTGCACTCAGATGAACAACCAAAAAGTTCTGAAGTTTCTGGTGGGATATCTGTAATAAAAATTCCATACAATCGAATCCCCTATATTGCTGACATTAATAACAAATATATATTTATTGTATTAAAATAACAATAAATGATAATCCCAGACATATTACAGACAATAATATATAATTTAAGATTTAGGCATAAAGACAGTCTTTTTTCAGAAATTTTCTTTAGAGACACTTTTTGTCCTTTCATGGATATTTCCTGGCACTGTCTGTACTTTAATCGTATTTCCTGTATAGTAAAAGAGATAGAGCTGTGTTTTCAGTCCTGACAAACTTTCCCAATGACATGATTATGATGTGGATGCACAGAGACATAATTAAGGACTAGAGTATCCCCTGTGAACTTCTTAAAGCCATTTTGTTGCGGAAATCCAATTTTTAAAAGAGCAAACTGATTTTATTATATTTAATTTTGAAATTTGGCATGGGGCTAGACATGATGTCCATTTCCCAGGTGTCCCCAAACCATGTGACATGTGCTCTTATAAACTTCAGTCACTCTTTACTGCAACACTGCTAGTTGGAGTGATATCAAACACCTCTCCCCAGCAGCCTATCAACAGAACAATGGCAGCTAACCAGATAGCAGCTACCTGACACCTCTGCTGAAGGATTTGTTTGCATTGCTAAAAGTGTCCCACCTACTGGTAGACATGAGAATAACTCCCAAGCAGGAAAAGAATGCTTTTTCCTGCTTGGAGAGCATTACTTGGGTTGTGGTAAAATCCAACGAGAAGAGGAGAAACAACAGCTGTCTCAACGCAGTTCCATCCTGAAGTGCTGCCTCCTTCTCAAAGCTCAGAATCAGGCACAATGCACTGGGATGGCTCTTGACAGAATCCCTTTAAAGGTGAAGGAAAGTATAAGTCACTGGGGGGTGCCAAATATTCTTAGCGAGCACCCTGCTTTTTCCCCTTTTGCTTTTTTGAATAACTGGGGCACATGCATGTGCAGTAGAGTGAAAAGCTGATTTTTTTTGGCACCCCCACAATGATTTACACTTTCCTCCTCCTTTAAGTAACATTATTTTACAAACAGGAAGGAAAATGCTACCTATACTTGTCACAAAGGAAGACACTTTGAAGAGGTTGATCAAAAATAAAATATATGTATAAATTAGGTTAACAGTATTGCAAAATAACATGATCAATTGATAACTGTAATATAATGTAATATAAGAAAAAAACACTATGGATTTTCAATGAACTGATCTATTTCAGAAGATTTCAGAAGATAACACTGGGTATATATGTTGATACATTCTTCAATTAGAATTTCCTTGAATAACATTTTATCATAGAAAGCTAAGTTCTTTCAAAAGCTATGGTCAGTAGGCTACAGAGAATAAGCAATACATCGTAGACCACTTCTTGCTGTTTTCACTACTGGCTCAGAGTGAACCCCTGCAGGAGTTTCTGTTGCTTACAATCCTGCTACACAAGGCAGATTTGGGCTCACAGCTGTGCATGATTGAAAGTTACAAGACATTAAATCTTTGATCGGTATCTTCCCACCATGCCAGAAAAAAACCTTCTGCACATGATGCTTTGCATTAGATGACAAATCTGTCTCATCTCTGATATGGAATAGCCAGCTGAGAAACAAAGTATTTACTGAAGTTAAACTGTAAATCAAAGTAGGAACAATGGATAGTATATTTTAAATTAGTTTGAAGTGATGAAGCAACTTCTTCTAAGAAATTTAGAATTTGTGACATAAATTATCTTGCAAGCATTTCCAGCAAAACCAATAACTCATATATGAGATTAACCATAATTAGTGTCTGCCACTTCAGATTAGTTTATTATACTGTATTATTGAACAGCTGTATTTAGTACGAACTTTGAAGGGGGTGCACAATGTAATTCCATCTGTTGTTAGCTGAGAAAGTTATCCCCTAAAAAATGCAGTAATGTCTTAACTGTAGATGGCTCGACTATAACCACTTCCCCAAACACATCAAGTAATAAAAAAGGCAGGTTTATTGGTTACCCCTTACAAAGCAAACACTTGGATAATATGAGTTGCTAAAACTTGTGACGTGGAATTACTACTTTGGAATTTCATTAAGTAACAGTAAGGCTGATGTTACACGCAACATGACAATTTATTAATATATTACTAATCTTTAGCAAAAGCCTACAAAGTTCAGAACAAAAGCATTATTAAGGATATATCAAACTAATAAATAGCCCCCAAAATGTTTATTGCCATTTAATTCCAACCTGCTAAGATTCCAGTAAATCTGGGTTCCATATAAATGTTTTACCAATGTTTTTACATATCATTTCCATCTCAAAAACATAATCACTTGAAAGAAGAGAAATTATTAGGAGCTTGTTTGACTTTTTATTTCACACAATTATTCAGTCCCCCCCCCCACCTTACTTCCTTCCCAGATCTTATATTGGAGTATAGCATGCAGAAATGGCTTGAAAACATTTCAACTGCTAGCAGAGAGGCGGAAGTGGTGGGAGATTTATCATAGCTTGCACTGTTCTAAAATGTTAGCGGTAATATTTTATGGATCAGGTTAAATTGTAGCTTGACCCTTCAGTAAAGTAGATTGTTTCACAAGGAACAGCAGAGTTCAAGCTAGCTTTATCATATTGCTTTTAGAAATAAGAGTCTAATAGACCAAACAGTATGACCTTTAGGCTCATCCCAATAATCCCATATGTACCACTAATGATATAGATATGGGACCTGTTATCCGGAAAGCTTCCGGATAATGTATATTTCCATAATTTGGATTTCATCCTTCTGTCTACTAGAAAATCATGTAAACATTAAATAAACCCAATAGGCTGGTTTTGCTTCCAATAACGATTAATTCAATTTTAGCTGGGATTAAGTATGAGGGTCATATTATTCATTTTATACATTATATTTAATTATAATGAGGGTGGGCAAAACCTATTTTAAAAGAAACATGTTCACCATGGTTTTCTGCTATAAACTGTTTAAACATTTTTTAAGTAGAACATTGAGCTGCCCAGAATGCCATTGGTGCAAAGGGTAAATTGGAAAGCACACTTTGTTATAATTAGTTATGCAGAAGGTGCCCCTTAGAAGCCTCTTTTTGTTTGTTGCCTCTTGCAGCTACCTAAAATTTGTTGCACAGCCAGTGGTCCAGGGGGTTTATGCCATATGTAGGAGGATCCTCAAAAACACCCTGCATAAGTATCCCACCCTCCCAGCACTGAAGGGACAAAACAGCATAGCAAATAGCTGATGCAGACAAACCACTGCCATTTTTACTGTATTAAAACAGATTTTAATTAATTTATCTATGCACTACATTGCTTAGAAAAGAAAGATAGTGAGAAAACAAATCGCTAATTTGACATTTCAGAAAGACTTCGGCTGATGGTACATGGATGCGTTTTGTGTTAAATAAACTTTAGGTATTACAAAAAAAAATCAATAACTGTTAGAAATAAGGTTAAAAACACATCTTGCATGTCAGTATTCATAAAGGGAACTCAAACATACTGGATGTGTGCTTTTGTCTCCGACAATTAAGTAGGGATTCATTTTAACTGGCTTGTTAGTCACACTCCATAGAAACCAATGGCAGTTGGGGCAAACAAAAAAAGAAAAAGAGAAAATGTAAAAAGTTTTATTGTTTCATGCGAGACTGACGTTTTGGCCTCCTCCGAGGCCTTTCTCAAAGTGTCTAATTGTTTGGAAACTAAAAACTTTTAATGAAGTAATAATTCAAAGCAGCTGGCTCTGGAAATTGTATATTGTAACAGTAAACAGCATTAATTGCACTAGCTAGAGAGACAGATTTGGGATCTTTTCAATGATGTAGTTTGCAGTACACAGCCAAGACATCAAATGAGGCCATGTTTAAGGTTTATTGTTACAACATCTCATCGGAAATTTCTTCCAGTACATTCACCAACTGTTCCAGTACTGTACCAATTAAAATCACCCAAAAAGCTATTCTTGAAGTTCTTTTCAAACAAATGGTTGTTAAATTGCATCTCTGCAGTAAATGTAAGTAATTAAAATACAGGTATGAAATCCCCTTATCAAGGAAGTTCCAAATTACGGGATGGCCATTTTCCATAGACTCCATTTTAATCAAATAATTAATTTTTTAAAAATGATTTCGTTTTTTGTTGTAAAATTAAAACATTACCTTGTACTTGATCCCAACTGAGTTGCATGAATCTATGTTGGTTGCCAAACTGTCCTAGTTGGCTTATTTAATGTTTGAATTATTTTAAGCATAAATAAATTATGTTAATCCAAAAGGAGCATTCTGGATAAAAGACCCCATACCTGTAGTTTCCAGATGAGTGGGAATGGCTAGAAACATTTTTTTAAGGTGCATGATGTAACCCACCTTATCTAGCAAGTGATTTATTACATATAAGGACCCTTTGCTTTCCCTTGCACTTTTAGAGACTTATGGTACTGTTACTTTAAACTTATTATGCAGCAATGCATTTACTGTGCATTTTACTATGATGGCTAGAGGTCATGGCATGCTAAGATGGAAGGGAGTTCTTTACATTACACCTCTTATTTATCAGGTTATCAGCCAGGGGTTATTGTTGAGTACTCTGTCCATGCATGCGGTTTCTTTGCACCTGCAAGTTACATGCAGCTGAAGGTTGTATAAGAAACCGCTTTTGCCACACCCAAAAAATGCAGCAAAATGTACCTTTTTTTGCACATTTTAGTAAATGCCTTGGTATGGAAAACAGAACATGTATGGTTTATCAACGTTCATTATTTAAATGACTTCTCCCCTGTCATCCCTAATATTTTCTGTGTCACAAAGCTGCTCATGACAAATAATGGATAGTTGCAATAGTATTTTACGGTTTCCAAAACTCTCTATATTTTATCTAAATGTTCTGGCTTGAGGCAAATCAGAGAAATGGAAAAGTACTTTTGCAAAACACACCAAAAATCACAGTGTGCCATTTTAAGATCTTAAAATTTAATAGGGGCATGTGGGAAGCAAAACTGAAGAAAATCAGGACATTGTGTATTGTTCTTGTCTTGTAGAACCAAAATACATGTAGAGCGAGTCAGTACAGAGATTTAGAAATGTATTTGTTTAGTGTCAGAAATGGTCATGGAGCAATAAAATAAAATAAAATAAATAGATGCATACAATGACAGAGAGAAAGTAGTCTAGCATAAATGTTTTAATATTTCGATATTGTAAGGGCCCGAAGGCACAAACTGGAGTAGCGGACCAAAGAGGAAGCTGAAGTTCAGCACAGTTCGTGGTACAATAGGATTAGGCAAAAGAATGGTCAAAGTCCAGGCAAATAGGTCAGTTCAGGCAGCAAGAGTTCAATAACGATAAACAGGCAATGGGTCAAGATCAAGAACAGGAATCGATATACACTAACACACCCAGGAACACACGAAGTAGAACCTATAATTGGGCAATGTTTGCAGATCTTTAGGCTCCTTAAATAGGCCTCCTTTGGCGCCAAAAGATGGACGTGATGACATCACTGCGCTGGCGTTATTGCGCAGGCGTTCCGACGCTGGCGTCCATTGAGGCGCTGGCGTCCATTCTGATGCCGGCGAAAACGCGCTGGCGTCACAGTGCCGCGCCTGGGAAGAACCTCGTGGAAGGACTGGGCGCCGCCATCTTAGACAACAGAGCAGCGTCGGCGTGGATGCAGAAGGTAATTCTCCCTTACAGATATATAGTATTCAGGAATTAGTTATCTCTTCTTATGTGTCCACAATTTGTGAAATGATCATAAGGAAGGAGATTCCTACCCTGAAGAGCTTGCAATCAAGATTTTTGCAACCACTAACACAAAAAATATAAGAAAAAAATGAAGAAAATGTGCACAATCTACAGTGCCAGTGACTGATAAATTATGGAAAGACTGAGGAAGTGAATAGAAAAGTATGGGAAATGTAGTCTTGGGACAAGAATGTTGCCGTTTGCAACTCCAGAGAGGAGCGCTTGTATCTCTGTCTTCACATTCTATTGGAAGGGATATATCAATACGGTGGAAATAAAAATACACTTGCTATGACTTATTCTTCCCAGGGCAGCTTAAAATGAACAATAACTTTTTGCAGAGATTTACAGTGTTTTCTTTATTACATCCTGAGCTCAACGTTAATACCTTTTTTTTGTACCAAAATAATGGATCGCTGTGAACCCTTGTGAAATATGAAAACTTTTATTACACCAATATTTAAGTCTAGTGCATCTCACTATAGGATTTATTCATAATACAATAAGCAATCTTTAGGTTGATTGAAGAAAGCAAATACCCACGTGGATGCTGTTGCACCATTATATCTATGCTCTAATATCAGTAGTATAAATAAACTCTAATACACATATAATTACCCATATTGGGATATACAAAAAATGTATTTAGTTTCTTATTCAGTATTTTTTCTTTAGCCAATAGTACGTCTTATAAGCTCTGCTTTTGTAGTAATCTTAAAGGGATTCTGTCATGATTCTTATGATGTAGTTTTTATTTCTAAATTACACTGTTTACACTGCAAATAATTCACTCTACAAAATAAAATTTCATTCCTCAACCAGCAAGCGCATTTTTTGTTGTTCTAATATTGGTGTGTAGGCAGCCATCTCAGGTCATTTTGCCTGGTCATGTGCTTTCAGAAAGAGCCAGCACTTTAGGATGGAACTGCTTTCTGGCAGGCTGTTGTTTCTACTATTGAGTGCTGTTCTTAGATCTACCAGGGAGCTATTATCTTGTGTTAGGGAGCGGTTATCTGGTTCCCTTCCAATTGTTCTGTTGTTAAGATGCTGGTGGGGGGGGGGGAAGGGAGGGGTGATATCAATCCAACTTGCAGTATATCAGTAAAGAGTGACTGAAGTTTATCAGAGCACAAGTCACATCGCTGGGGGCAGCTGGGAAATTGACCATATGTCTAGCCCCATGTCAGATTTTAAAATTAAATATAAAAAAAAATCTGTTTGCTGTTTTGAGAAACGGAAAATTCTGCTGGAGCAGCACTATTAACTGATGCATTTTGAAAAAAAAAAAATTTTTCCCATAAAAGTATCCCTTTAAGGCACGTGTAAGGTTTGCTGTAAGAGGTCACATCATTTTCATTACCAGGTGCTTCAGACTAGGATTCTTGAAATGGGCCTGGTTCAGTTTTTTGAGGAAAACCTATCTTGTTGATACAATTAAAGTCTGTAAGAAAATCTGATAATAAAAAAGGAAACATTTTCCTGTATTGCTTTTGTATTTGCAAAATAAATTCCACAATTTGAGATCTGCAGTTAAACTACAGAAACTAAGGACAAACCACTAAATTATTACCAGCATTGTCAACAACCCCTTTTGTGTGCTGGAGAGAACAGTGTCCTTGTAGGATAACATAAAGAAACAAACATTTCTTCTGAATATAAATTATACATTTTGCTTGTTACAAAGAGAACAATTCCTGCACTTATTATGGGACCATGGACCAATAGAATACAAACAAAAAGATATTGTGTGTGGCATAAAAGGCCTACACATAATTCAGAGGGTACATAACCTTGAACGTGCAGAATGACTTCATTTCCAGGAGCTCATACAGTAACTGGGGTCATAAGATGTTCTGAATTATCTATCAAACTATAACTTTTTATACTTAAAGAGAAAAACGATGACTTACACAGGAATTAATTGCATACTATATCACTGAAACAGATACATGTACTGATATCCTGCTTACATTTATTCTATGAGAGCTATCCTTAAATAGATAGCAATGTATCTGTATTAGGCAACGGTCAACTCTGGTGAAAATGTAGTATCATTATGCCTATATAAAAAAGTGAGTCAGATTATTATGTTATCTATCTTTTCAGTTCTAGAGATACCCATAGGCTTCGATTGAATTTTATGATATAAACCAGCAGCTAAAGTATTTAGTCTAGTTTGGTATTTATGAATATGGGTGTAGACATGTCCACTGAATGTCCACTGAATGCAGAACAAAATCAAAAACATTGGCATAATGATTCCAGAAGAACTAATTTAAAGGCCACAAATATCCTGTAAATTATATCCTTATAAATGGTGCTTAGTGAGGTCATCAGTGATGTCATCAATTTTCAGTAATGTAATTTCTGTCACCCGACTCACAGAAGTTTGTGCATTATAAATAATGTAACCCTGTTGTAAAATATGAGGCCTTTAGAAGTCTTAGAATAGCCTTATATTTTACAGCTCTTTACTCACTATATAATGATCCAGCAGACGGAGTGTTGGCTCCCTGAATCCCTGTTCCAATTCCAATGTGTCAATAGCAAGGATCTAACCTAAACTCATTAGACTAAAGAGGGTGCTAATAGTAGTGACCCAGGGAAAACCAAGAATCACTAGATAGTAGTAGCACAACATGATGGGCAGCACTGTTATGCAAGCATTTAATTTGCTGACCTTTTTATACATATATTATACAAACCAAAAATTATACACATAATTATATACAGTGAGTAAACAGTGTAATGGCCTGGGGTGTCCAATTGTATAAACTATATGATACAAAAAACCAAATCACCCCTAAGGACTTAACCCACAGATACCTATAATTTAAAGGATCATCAATTTTTTTTTTTTTAAAAAAAAATGTGTTCGTATAAAACGGAAAAAAAAAACACAAAGACATATTAAACTTTTAAATCTGTAAGTCTTTATTAAGAAGTAATTTAACAAAACTCCGCTTTTGCTCCTCTTCAGTAAAGGCGACACGGCGACGATCCATCATGCGGCGCTCAATTTCTCCTCCCTGGCTATCTCCTATAAGGAAAGCGGGGAGGAGAAATCGAGCGATGCACGATGGATTGCCAGATCGCCTTTTCTGAAGAGAAGCGCAAGCTGAGTTTCAGTAAGTTATTTCTTAATAAAAACTTAGCGATTTAAAAGTTTAATATGTCTTTGTGTTTTTTTCCGTTCTATAGTAATAATTTTTTTTTTTTTAAAAGAAACTGAACGAGAAATCATGTTTATTACCCTTTTGCCAGTATAAAAACAGTTAAACCGTTAAAAACACGCTAACCCAGAAAAATAAAGACAATGCAGATTTAATCGAAAGGGCCCCTTGTACATATAACCACTTTCTAATGCAAATGTATGACTATTGAAGTAAACTATCAATAATTATCAGTCTGGTGAATATTAACATATATAAATATATTTTTGCAAACAGAGTCTGTCCGTTTATTAATCAAAAGCCAACAAGTGGATTGGTATGAGCAGCATTGTTCAATAGATGTGGATTCTAATACAGCGTTATTTTTAACTGGTATCTGGCTCCTTTTTCGGCATTGTATCAATATTTGTGTAATCCGATTTTCACTTAGTTCACAGGCTTTAATTGCCGTCCGTGTGATATAGATATGACCATCTAATGTGCTATTCAGGCACACATGCCCCGGTGTACATATGAGACAGGGTCTGTAGGTTTGGTCTTAAGTTGAATTTGTATGTAAGTTGAAACACATACCTCCCAACATTTTGGAAGTAAAAAGAGGGACAAAAATTGTTTTTCCGCACGTAGCGCAACAATTTTTGGACCACACCCCTTTCTGTGGCCACACCCCCTAATTACCATGTTTGTTTTACAAAATTTGGCAGGTTATGAAAGTTTGAAAATATTTCTCCTTATCTAAACTGTGTTTTTGTGTCTCAAAATTGTTACAAAGTATCTTATTTGCATCTGTTAGGTGTTCTGGGCTCTCTGCTAAAAGCCAATTAAGTGAGAAACTGTGTTTCTTTTGCTGGCTGTTCAGTGCAGAGAAAATAGGGACTTTCCAGTACAAATGAGGGACTGCGGGTTGAGCTGTCAAAAGAGGGACTGTCCCTCGGAAAAAGGGACAGTTGTGAGGTATGATACCTTTACCTATTAAATGCAACAAGACAGATGTCTGTCTTAACATAGTATTTATTTTTTACCTTTCTGTGCTCTGAAGTAGACAACACACAGCAGAGAGGATTGGGGAAGGTGGTTTATTAAAGCTAAATGCTAATAAAAGTCAAGCAAATCATAGTATGTTATTGTAACAGCCCCAGTCCGTTAAGTGTGAGTTGTAAGTAAGTTGGGTGTATGTAACTTGAGGAATCCCTGTAATAGTGGAATAATTAGGAAGCCTCCATTCGCACATGTAATTAAATCAAGTAGTGATGGGCGAATTTATTCGCCAGGCGCGAATTCGCGGCGAATTTGCGCGATTCGCGTCAAGCGAATAAATTCGCGAAACGCCCGCGAAAATTCGACGAAAAAATTCGCCGGCGTCACGAATTTCGCGCGAAATTCGCGAATTTTTCGGCGAAGCAAAACGACGCAAATTCGCCCATCACTAAAATCAAGTCATGTACAATGAGACAGTAGCTGGAAATGTAAGTTCAGATGCACAAGTGCATATACTCTCTTAGTATTGTGCTTACTATCGATAAATCTCCATGTGCCAATATTGTGCAGTAATTGGTGGCCATGCAATAATTTACATGTACTCCTGTGTGTGCTCCTCTCTCACTTATAAATATGTCTATTATATAGAGACCATGGGGTCTAAAGTGTTCATCATGATCTATTATAGAGCTCTTAATGGGTGAATCATATTGAGAAGAGAAGAAGTAAATTACACTACTTCATTAGTCAAAAAGTTGCTCAGGGGAAACTTCAGCTCTTTAAGTGCTCCCTGGGGAACAAAGTTGTTTACTTTTTATAATGAAAAGAGATTTTCTGGTCATACGCTGAAGCACTTCAACTGCTTATTTTACACCACAAACATTTAAAGTTCAACAATAATTAGTGCAATCAGGTGCCAAGCAATTAAATTCCTCAGGGATGCATAATTTTGAATAAACTGTGGCAAGACTCCAAACAGTATTTGTAACATAATTAGTGTAAACCTAATGTTTTGCTATCACTTTGTAAATATGTAATTTGATCTGTTTAGACAAGCAAATGACAATCTGCAAGATGTGTTGGCAGTCAGGAACCATTTCACGCATCAATACCTAATGTTCTACATAGAAAAATTATGTTAAAGAAAAGTTAGAAAATGCAAAGTTATTAATTTACCTCTAATACCTGCATTGGATATCCAACACTTAGAGACAGACTCATCAAGGGTCGAATTTCGAAGCAATGGGAGTTTTTTTGAACATCCCATAAAATTTAAAAAAAAAAATCGAAGATTTTAACTTCAGGTGAATAAGTTGTTTTTGAATCGTTTGTATATACGTTTTAGCGCATTTGATCGAAATGAAACTAAGGGGCAGATTTATCAAAGGTGAATGTGAATTTTCGAATTTCGAGCTATTTTTTCTGTACTTCGGCTAGGGAATAGTCCAAATGTGATTTGTATTTGAAAAAAATGAGAAAATTTGAATATCAAAATTTATCATTAAAAATTCGACTTCGACCATTCGCCATCTAAAACCTGCCAAATTGCTGTTTTAGCCTATGGGGGACCTCCTAGGACCTTTTTGGAGTCAATTGGTGGACTTTGAAAAATTCGCCCGAATACGGACCTATTAGATCGAAAACAGACCTATTCGACCAAAAAAACCAACTTTGACTTAATTTCAGTTGGTGTTTTTGAATTTGAATTTCGACGTTTTTTTCAATTTGAAATTGATAAATATGCCCCTACGTATTTGCCCCCCAAAAAACTTTGATTTTTCAAAGTCCACAAAATGACTCCAAATAGGTTCTAGGAGGTCCCCCATAGGCTAAAACAGCAATTTGGCAGGGTTTAGATGGCGAATGAGCGAAGTCAAAGTTTTAAAGAGACAGTGCATGATAAATTTTGATATTCGAAAAGTCTAATTTTTATCTAATTTGAATCGAATTTTGGCCAATTTGATTGTCAAAGTACACACAAAAATAGCTAGTAATTCAAATTTTTTCACATCAATTTTCACTTAGACCCTTGATAAATCTGCCCCTTAGGCTCCCCCTAAAAATTGTGTTTTTGATTTAAGCCATTTTTTTATTGCTTTAATTGTATTCAATGTATTTTTGAATACTGAAATAGTTAGTGCTAGAGCTTTATTCCATGCTTCTAATGATGGAAACACACAGGAAGAGTTCCTGGATATCCAAGCATTTACTAGGATGATCAAGTAGTGCTGATTCGGCAGAATATCCGTGGTTAGATCACTAGGAAAAATTGCAGGTCCATTTACATCCAGACCAACCATTGACCCCCATACATGCATCAAATTGTCTGGTGTATGTATTTACATTTTGGTTGATCACCTTTCGTACACTAGAGGTTGATCTGCCAAATTCATGGCAGTTCAAGAATACTGATAGCCAGGGTGCATTGCCACATTCTACCACTACCAATATTTGCTACCCACTTCCAAAAATGTTAAAGGGGAACTCCACACAAACATAACTTAAGCTTTTTGAAAAGTAAACAATTTCAAGCAACTTTGCAATATACATCAATTAAAAATATGCAGACTTTTCATGATTTGTAATTGTTTGGAACAGTTCTCTAAGCCTAGCCCCCCCCCCCACTCTCCTGCTGATCTGTCTGACTACTTTGCTGAGCTGGCTGACTACTGTTATTTTGTATCAACAGCCAGCTGTCCTCAGCCTGCATCCTCCAAACCCCACAATTCCCTGCACATGTGATTTCAACAAGGAAAGGAACATCACAGTGTTGCTGTCTGTAAGCTTTGGAGAAGTTGTTTGTAACATCAGTGTTTAGTCCCTCCTTCCCTGCCAGGATTTCAAATGACACAGAAAGAGAAGAACTGTTAAACAGCAGGATTTCAGCATAGAAAATGGCATTTATTCATACTTCTTGAAGAAACAGGTAACTGTGATCGGTATATTAGGGGTTTCTGTGTTATGTGGGCTCTTTACCAAATTTTGGTTTGGAAGCCGGAGTTCCCCTTTAAAGTACAGAAATTTCAATATTAATTGATTTATGGACAAATTCAGTGAGTAATCTTCACATGTGGGCAGACTTATACCATAGTTTAAGAATTAAAAACATGGGTTATTGAAAACCATATTTGCCACAAACAGGAAGCATTTTCATTGCAATCAATTCAACAAATGGCAAGAATTTGTCAGTAAAATGTCTATATCATCTTTATCAACCCCTACTAAAGGTGCTGAGGATTGAAGCAGATACATTGCATTTGCATAGTCTACTGAAATTCAAAAAATGTCCAAATAGGGCATTCCTTTTTTCTGTTGTTATTTCACTTTCAATCAGTGTGTTCCCCTCTACCCATAGAGAATAGATCACAACCTGGTGTTAACAACCGCTGCTTGTGGCTTTTTAAAAACCAATAGGAAGCAGAGCACAGAGCAGCACAGACAGAAAATAAATGAGGAAAAAGCTCATGTGCAGAGACCCTGAAAGACTTGCTGGTGAAGGTTATTTTTACTCCACTACTTGGAATATCCTAGGCTCCATCATGAGCTAATACTGCCACCCTGGGCAGATTGTTTATTGTTTGAGGTGAATGCTATTGTTACGGTATGTGATTCTAAATGAGATATACTGCTCTGTCAATATACAGTATAGTAAAAAGATCCGGAGCATAGAAATGAGGAGCCAGGCAAAGATTCTGGCCCTGAATACATTTTTGGGATCCATATTAGTAGTCGAATTAAAGGGATACTGTCATCGGGAAAAACATTTTTTTAATAATGAATCAGTGAATAGTGCTGCTCCAGCAGAATTCTGCACTGAAATCCATTTCTCAAAAGAGCAAACAGATTTTTTTATATTCAATTGTGAAATCTGACATGGGGCTAGACATTTTGTCAATTTCCCAGCTGCCCATGTCATGTGACTAGTGCTCTGATAAACGTCAATCACTCTTTACTGCTGTACTGCAAGTTAGAGTGATATCACCCCCTCCCTTTTCCCCCCCATCAGCCAAATAAAAGAACAATGGGAAGGTAACCAGATAGCAGCTCCCTAACACAAGATAAGAGCTGCCTGGTAGATCTAAGAACAACACTCAATAGTAAAAACCCATGTCTCACTGAGACACATTCAGTTACATTGAGAAGGAAAAACAGCAGCCTGCCAGAAAGCATTTCTCTCCTGAAGTGCAGGCACAAGTCACATGACATGGGGCAGCTGGGAAATTGACAAAATGTCTAGCCCCATGTCAGATTTCAAAATTGAATATAAAAAAATCTGTTTGCTCTTTTGAGAAATGGATTTCAGTGCAGAATTCTGCAGGAGCAGCACTATTAACTGATTCATTTTGCCCATGACAGTATCCGTTTAAAGTAAAACTGTGTGTGACCTTTTTGGCACAATTCAACACTTTCTATTATTCTATTTTCTTAAAATAATATTCAAGTTTAACTGGTTGCATTCCACCATAAAAGCATTACATCGGTGCTTCAATGTGGGAAGAGTAAATTGACCAACCGGCAGCTACACACAAACAAAAGCTACCCATATAATGAAAAGACAGGGAGCATTGCTGACGTTTCCCCATCTTCCTAAACAGATTGTGTTGATTAGTACAGGACTGGAAGACAAAATTACAAAATCCTTTTTATATGGAGGTTGTACATACGTAGATGTGCACATGTGGCCTCTAAGACCACTACTAAATTTATGAATGCACTCTTATGCTGAACTAAAAGTGTTATTTGTTGGCCTTTAAATGAATATTTGGTATGATGTAGCAATATTCAGAAACAATTTGCAATTGATCTTCATGTTTTATCTTTATTTTATTTATTTAGCTCGCCAGTTTCAGAATTTTAGCAGCTATCAGGCTGCGATTGTCCAGTTTATCCTATCAAACAGACAGTGGTGTGAATTTAAGGCTTGAGGATGAATAGAAGCAATAAATAGTAACAATAACAATAAAACTATAGCTTTGCAGACCAATAGCTGGACTGCTAGGGTTATTGACCCCCTTCATGAAATATGGAAACATGCAGACCAGGAAGACAAATGTATAATCTATAAACAATTATAACTAGCTGATCAACATTCTAAAAGTATGAAGAAGCAATACTTTAGCACCTGCAAAATCATTTAGAGCAAAAATAACATACACGTGTACACCCTCCATCTTTGAAGGATGTCCAACCAAGGACAGATTTTTGCATAATAAAAGAGAAAAAAAAACAAAACAACATAACATTCCAATATACATTCATTACATTTTCTTTAAAGGGGACCTGCCACCCTAAGAAATAATTTCAAATCCCATTTTATCATGTTAGCAAAATAAACTTCTCATACACTATAGTATATCAATAATTTAACATGTGCTCCCTTCAGTTTGGGAATTCACAATCACAGCAAGCGGGCTGGTGCCATTTTGAGAACATTATTATTAAGGTAAGCTTAACATTATCTTAAAATCTTTTTTATGCTCTAGAATGGGGCACCTGATACCCGTGCCCATGAACTGGCTACCAATTAGATGGTGAGAAGGGAAGGGAATGTAATAAGGGCAGTGTTGTTATCTAGGAAGTGCAGAATGGAAAGTGAAAGTAATCGCTTGCCCCGCCTCTATGCATAAGGCATAAAGGAGGGGCAGGCAATAAATGATTGACAGCTGAGATTTTTTTAAATGTGTTTATAATGGGTATGGATGTCTTAATAAAAAAATGGGTTTCATGTTTAGTTTGAAATGTACTTTTATTATACAGCTTTTTATGTCCGGATGACAAGTCCCTTTAACGTTATTTGTAAATGTTGCAATTGAAAGTAGTACTTGATTTTCATGTTATGCCAGGGGTCAGCTGGCTTTATAGTTTGTAATCATCTGTTCTTTTAATTTTCCATTGTACTTAAGTGGAATGGCTGCCCAGACTGTAATTGGATGAAAAGTGACTGATCAGCTAAGACCTGTGGCTGAAAAATGTTTACATGGATGTTCTAGGTGGCATTGCTACTTTTTCTACATTGTGAGTAAATGAAAATGTTATTTGTCTTGGTGGCTGCTGCCTCTATCGCTCCGACAATGTCACAGGGTCTGGATACTATTACATAATTATACAGGCTTCACTGTAGTAGCTGTTTATTCAATCCTTACATGTATCCTTCATGGACTAATGAAATTGCATATAAATTTCTATGAAAGTAGTTTTACACTCGCCTTACATGGACTCCAGCACAGTACTGAATGTCATTTTAAATTCCACAACGTGCCTTGTTATGAGATGAATAACTGAAGCTCCATGCCAATAATTATGTTCAACATGTGAGAATAAAAGTGTTGAATCTTTATTCAGCGGTGACACTGTCATTTACAAAGCGCAGGATGTCTTAACTTTGAGCATTTCACTTGTGGGAATTACAGTATATTGATTGCAACCACTTATAATGAATGCATTGAAACATTTCAGCTAATTTATTTTATAATGTAGATGCCTTCTGCAAGATGCAAGCAGGCAATAACACGTGCCCGATGTAACTACTAAATACTCAGGCCATTCTAGTGGTGCTTTTTTTCCCGTCATCTTATTGGTAGGTTTGGAAAATTCAATTTTAAGACAAAGTTTTATGCACCTGAAACCAACTGTTGATTAGCCAATTGCCTATGTATATTAATTCATAAAGCAATTTCTTTTTGTGCACTTAACACAGCAAGGTCACCATCTTGGAAAGTGTCTGCGACACTCACATGCTCAGTGGGCTCTGAGCAGCTGTTGAGAAGCTACACTTATGGGTCTTTGCAAATTATCAATCAAAAAATGAGGTTGCCCTGTAATATTAGCTGATGCTACAGGTATGATTATTAAATTCTGATGCTAGTTGCACTGGTTTCTGTGCTGCCATATAGTAATTACCTGTATTAATTACTAATCAGCCTTATATTATGACTAGGGATGCACTGAATCCAGGATTCGGTTCGGGATTCGGCCAGGATTCGGCCTTTTTCAGCAGGACTCGGATTCGGCCGAATCCTTCTGCCCGGCCAAACCGAATCCGAATCCTAATTTGCATATGCAAATTAGGGGTGGAGAGGGAAATCGCGTGACTTTTTGTCACAAAACAAGGAAGTAAAAAAAATTCCCCTTCCCACCCCTAATTTGCATATGCAAATTAGGGTTCGGATTCGTTTCTGTATTCGGCCGAATCCTTTGTGAAGATTCGGGGGTTAAGCCCAATCCAAAATAGTGAATTCGGTGCATCCCTAATTATGACATTTATATTCTATGTGTACTGTATATTTTACATCGGTCCCTAAGCTCAGTAAGTGACAGCAGCAGATGGGGAGCTACTGGGGCACCTCTGGAGACACAAATCGTCCCTGCTAAAGGGCTGTGGTTGCCTTGGGCTGGCACAGAAGACTAAAAAACATTTCTAGCCTACTTCTTTAGTTAAGCTTTAGTTCTCCTTTAAAGGGCTATCTACTAAGGTTTTCTTATTTTTTTTTAAAGGGAACGTCTGACAGCCTTTATTAAGTTCTATATTCCCTCTGAGGAATACAGCTATCTCTGTGATTAAAGAAAACTACTGTCAGTTTAAGAACTGGCATAATTTTAATTTAAATGTTTGATGCTCACAATTGCTTTACACTTTGCCATCTGTCATTGTAATGGAGACAAAGTCAGGCGCATTCAGTACAGTTCTAATAAAACCCTTTTGGAAGTGATCACAAAAAACAGATCGTTGCCAAGCATGCTCCGCTGTCCTACCCACAAGTTCTCCTGCAATGCATCATGTACAATGTCACAGCGGCTTCTCAGTGGTAGCGTCTCTCAAATAATATATTATTGTAAAATGTCCTTTGTTTGGCAGCATAAAACAAACCAGAACCTGCTTCTATTTTATAATGACCCTTTTTTCACTGAGGATTAACAATGTCTAGAATAAAATTTAGAAACCTTTCTCTTCTGAAAACAATACAATTTCCGCACTATTATGAGTAGTATATGGTAGTTCATTCATTTGCTAGGTCAGAAAGAGCGTATCCATAGTAGCACATGGCTGTCTCTGTTTTCTAGTATAAAACAGTATGCTGTATCTAGTAATTCTCTATTTCTGTTTTTTATTCTGTTTCTCTATAACAGAAGGTTACTGGTTAAATTAAGTAATGTTGGCCTGGAACATAGTATTTGTCATAGAATTGTCTAAAAGATAGACTACAAAGAGTGGTGGTAAATGGAACATTTTCTAATTGGACCAGTGTTGTTAGTGGAGTACCGCAGGGCTCTGTACTAGGTCCCTTGCTTTTCAACTTGTTTATTAATGACCTGGAGGTGGGCATTGAAAGTACTGTTTCAATTTTTGCTGATGATACTAAATTGTGCAGAACTATAGGTTCCATGCAGGATGCCGATCTTGGGGTTTTTGTAGATAACAAGTTGTCTAATTCTGGGCAGTGTCATTCTGTGGCTACTAAAGCATGAAAACATAATTATGCCTCTTTATAGGTCCCTGTGAGGCCTCATCTGGAGTATGCAGTGCAGTTTTGGACTCCAGTCCTTAAGAGGGATATAAATGAGCTGGAGAAAATGCAGAGAAGTGCAACTAAACTGGTTAGGGGGATGGAAGATTTCAATTATGAGGGGGGCATAGGGTGCCGGCTGGGTCAGCATATGCATGCTCAGTGTCAGACTGCGATGCCAGGGGCCCACCAGAAAACCTTAGACTGTGGGCCCACCTTAGACCCTGGACTCACTTTCCAAACTATTATTCCTCCTCTCCTCACTCAACCTCTTTATTATACTAGTTTTTTATATCTACTTATTATTCCATTATTAAGCATTTGTTTCCCATAAAGAAATAGGGAATGACCATAAAAGATGCTAAATGGTTAGAAGCAAGAGGGCTCACTGACACCTGGGCCCACCAGACGTTTTCCTTGTATCCCGATGGGCCAGTCCGACACTGTGCATACTTTATAAATACCATCCAGGTCTATTAACAAACTAGCTGCTACATATTTTCAGGAAGCAGAACCGAAGTGGACATGACAGAAAAGAAAAAAAGACAGGTACTGCTTTAAGCAGCAAACACATTTACAAATAATGTCAAAAATATAAAAAAAAATTGATTACATATGGGAAATTGCTTATAATGAGATTTTCTGTTTTTATAAAAAAAAATCTTGTTTTTGAATGTATTTTACTCCAGCACAGAAGAAAGTCTGGTAAATCTGCCAAGATTATTTTTTGTTTTTATTTTTTTAGCTCTGTAAACTGATCTATGATAAAGCAGCCACTTACTCCATATTTATTACAACATATGAAACAAAACTTGTACATACACAGTATATCTAGTCTATATCAGTGCTTTGTATACAAATACATCTTCTTATAGAGCTGTGGTTTTCAAAATAAAGGGCCAGACTTAAGGTAATGAATGAATATCACTATACAACTGGTTATGGTTAAAGTGCATTAAGGGAAATTTTAAAAGGCGTTTTGCTTAAAATTGAACAAAATTCATGGTAGGACAAACAGGACCAGCCAGCAGGAAGCAGTCCAATCAGAAGTAATTTGCAAAAAGTATAGAAAGACACTCATAAGATGGTCTTGAAAATATAATGAATAATGATTAATGTGTACTGATAAACGTGACAGAATGCAATTAGACTGGTGTTCACTGCTGTGACACATACTTATGGAATTCACTCTGTGAAATGTTTACCTGAATGATTAGGAAATTCTTGTAATACATGTCAGCCTGCATTTAACTGTAAGTCCCACTATATTTTACAAGTTCTGTTTTATGAGTTTTGTCACAAATCAGTAACATACTTCATTACATACAACATATTTCTCGCTGAACCATACATCGTTTTCAGGTGGGAAAGTTGTAACCTATTGTTCTAGGTCAGGGATCCCCAACCTTTTGAACCCGGATCCCCAACCTTTTGAACCCGTGAGCAACATTCAGAAGTAAAAGGCGTTTGGCAGCAACAAAAGCATGAAAAATGTTCTTGGGGTGCCAAATAAGTGCTGTGATTGGCCATTTGGTAGCCCCTATGTATGTCAAGATACATTAAAGGGGAAGGAAACCTCGTCGGCGCTAACCCCCCTCCCCCCCTCCCGTGTATTGCCCCCCCTCCCCCCTGGCCTACCCCTCCCGCTGGGCAAATGCCCCTAACTTGTTACTTACCCTTCTGCGCAGGTCCAGTCCAGGGAGTTCACAGGCGACATCTTCTTCCACGCGATCTTCTTCCTCCTTTGACCGGCGTTTTGGCGCATGCGCAGTAGGAGCATTTCGCCGGTATGGATCTACTGCGCATGCGCCAAAAGTCACGCGCATGCGCAGTAGATCGTACCGGCGAAACGATCCTACTGCGCATGCGCCGGTCAAAGCAGGAAGAAGATCGCGTGGAAGAAGATGTCGCCTGTGAACTCCCTGGACTGGACCTGCGCAGAAGGGTAAGTAACAAGTTAGGGGCATTTGCCCAGCGGGAGGGGTAGGCCAGGGGGGAGGAGGGAGGGGGGGCAATACACGGGAGGGGGGGTGGGGGGTTAGCGCCGAGGAGGTTTCCTTCCCCTTTAAGGCTCTTTTTGGCAGTGCAACTGCTTTTATGCAACCAAAACTTGCCTCCAAGCATGGAATTCAAAAATAAGCACCTGCTTTGAGGCCACTGGGTGTAACATCCAATGGGTGCTCACTAGCTACTGGTTCGGGATCACTGTTTTAGTTCTCTCCATATCCAAAAGAAATGTAATTATACCCTGTCAGTTCAGTAACTGAGTTTGATAGACTAAGGTAACAGAATACTTTCTTGCACAGATTGTAACTTTTCCATGAAGCAGCAGTGTGCATCACCCCGAAAAGTCTCTCCAAACTGAAGTCCACTACATCACACTGAGAAAGACCCATGTAATCCTACAGTACAGGTGAAAAGAGTTTGCATTTTCACTGAATAATTCCCATTCTATGAGCAACATAATCCTTTATTGTAAGAAATAAGCAATTTACCTGGAACAAATATTTGCTCCCCTCTCTATTAGACTTTGGTTGTGTGGGATGGTGCTTTGTATCAGAACTCACTGTCCACAGCGCTAAGGCATTCTGGCACACTTTGAAAACATGTTCAAACTCTTCTATGATGAACAAATGGCTTCTTTATCATACTTAAGACTAAACAAAGCACTGCTTGTGCTGGAAATCCTGCCAGAGAAAATCCCTTCTAAACCAATCTTAAACTAAATCTATGATGCTATATTTTCTGAAAAACAAAATTAAATAAATCACCTCTAAATCCAAGAAACATAATTTACACAGAGTACTACTATACTTTAACTTGCCATAAAGCTAAAAGCAGAATGTATTAAATGACAATATTTTTTTCATACAAACCTATTTTCAAAACGTAAATTAAAAAATAGGATGATTTGCAAGTCATTTAAATACTATATTTAATTGTATTTGTACAAAGATAACATATCGAATGCTGAAACTGCTAAATGTTGTTTACCAAATGATGCCAGCAAAACGTTTCAAAACAGATTGGGCAAGGGGCATGTTTTCCACCGTGTTGCATCACCTCTACTTTTAAAGGAAAACTATACCCCCAAAATGAACACTTAAGCAACAGATAGTTCATATCATATTAAGTGGCATATTAAAGAATCTTACCAAACTGGAATATATATTTAAGTAAATATTGCCCTTTTACATCTCTTGCCTTGAGCCACCATTTCGTGATGGTCTCTGTGCTGTCTCAGAGATCACCTGACCAGAAATACTACAACTCTAACTGTAACAGGAAGAAGTGTGGAAGCAAACGACACAACTCTGTCTGTTAATTGGCTCATGTGACATAACATGTATGGTTTGTTGGTATGTTTGTGAGTACAGTGAATCCTACGATCCCAGGGGGCGGCCCTTATTTTTTTAAAATGGCAATTTTCTATTTATGATTACCCAATGGCACATACTACTAGAAAAGTATATTGTTATGTTAATGGTTTATTTACATGAAGCAGGATTTTACATATGAGTTGTTTTATGCAATATCTTTTTATAGAGACCTACATTGTTTGGGGGGTATAGTTTTCCTTTAACAACACTCTGTAACCATTTGGGAACTGAGGAAAATTGCTGTAGTTTTAAAAGTGAAATGCTGAGTTGCTCAAAAGTTTGGGTTCTCCTTTGTTGTATTTTCCTTTCATGCAACAAATGTTTTAAGTGGGTGACAGGTCTAGGCTGCAGGCAGGTCAGTTCAGCTCCTGGACTCTCTTACTATGGAGACATGCTGTTGTAATAGGAGCAGAATGTGGTTTTGAATTGTGTTGCTGAGATAAGCAAGGCCTCCTTGAAAAACATGTATAGTTCAGCATTAATGGTGCTTTCCCAAATGTGCAAGATCCCCTTGCCATGTGCAATAATTCACCCCCAAACCATCATAGATGCTGGCTTTTAAACTGAGGACCAGTATATGCCATCTGGTTGCTATGGGCTACTGCTCCTGGGCACAATTTAGTGCCTTTTATTTCATAATCCCTTTAGAGTCTAATGGGGGAATGTAATAAAAGTCGGTAATGGAAAAACTATTCGCAATGCGAAAAATGATGCATTTGCACGAACAAATTTAGCTTTGCGCAAATTTAATATAGCTTTTGCGAACCCGGAAACTGTTTAGCGACCACTTCCGACAGCGGAAGACCGTTCGCAAATGTTATAGTTTGCGCCAATGCGCAGTCAATGTAATAAAACGTCTTACTGAAAAAGTCGTTATGTTTCCAAATGATTACGACACCTTCAAGCACTTCTTAAGAGTGCGCAATCAAAATTTACAATGTGCAATTAAAATTCACAATGTAATAACAGTTCAAGAATCAATATTACATTGAGAGATGTGGATTTTTATTCTTATTGGTGCGAATTGTTTTGCTCTTTGCGACTTTTATTACATTCCCCCGTAAGCTTTCATGCACAGTCCTGTCTCCTAACAATATTCAAATGTAACGGTAAATACTTTTTGGGGAAATGTTTGTCTGTATATGCTAAACATTTGGTTTTGTGTTTGTATCCCTTCACTCTGTAAATCGCTATGCAAAATGATCGCACTGTATAAATAATAATACTGAAATTCCTTCAACTTTTAAATACAAATTGCTTGAACATCACTAGAAAACTGTCTTCAAAAGTTTAATGTGCTTAGCTGTCACACCAAACCCTATTTATTTGACCAGTATAACAATACTATTTGCAAGAAATTACAGTTTTTAAAGCAAATGCTTTTCTGTATATTTAAATCAAAAAAAGATTCATATAGTATTCGAAAGGAAACCGTACATGGAATTGCCTTACTTTTCCATTCTTAATACATTTCATATCCCTTCTCTTGTGACAGTTCATTGGATGAGCAAATCTCAGGTGGCTTCCTTATACTGTTGTGTATGCTGCAGGCACTATAATGCTTAGCGGATAGGCTTTTTAATTGGTCTGTGATAGCGGAGCACATAATAATATGCCTACATACAATGCTTTGTAAATAGGTGCTTCCTGTTGGGTAGACAACCAAAAACCAAAAAAAGATAAAAATCAAATACTACAGAGGTAGACATTATAAATCCTTGAGTTTTGTTACAGACTAATGCTTCGGAGGCACCCACCACAGAATGCTGAAACTGAATTTATTTAGACAGATTTTATGACTGGTGGCAATTTCATTTTGATCGCCTTAAAACTGAGGATAAACTTGAGTAAAAATTTTATCTAGCATGAGCTTTATGTAGCCTGACTTCATGGTGAGGGATTTTAATGCTTCTGAAATTATTTTACAGTAGTCACTTTATCAAATTCCATTTTACTAGCTTATAGAAATGTAATTGGCTTACAAAACATGCAAGCCCCTGCTGTGGTTTGTTAAAAAATGGAATTCAGATGAAAGTTACAGCTCTTTCGTTCAACATGCTCCCAGAGGTTAGTTGTAAAATGCATTCTTATCCGAGATGCACTAGGCATAAACATAGCCTCTTTGTGAGATACTTTTGAAATAACATATTTTGGAACCTGCACACTGTAAATGTTTGTATATCCATGTAATCACATCACTCATTATTACCATAAGCACAAAAGCCTTTTATCGTTTCGGCACGTTGTTCTCAGCATCTGAAAATAGCTTTTGTCTGTGAATTCAACACCAGCTTCTTCCTGACCAAAAACAGTAACTCATGCTATACAGACAATGAGACGGTGTTCTTCTATAATTTAAAGCAGGCTTCTTCCATACGAAAACACTGGCACAGAGTCATGTATTCCAGAAGGTATGTAGCAAGTACAAATTGGGGGCACTTTTATGAATAAAAACACAAATAGAATTAACAAAGCTATTTGCACCTACTTGGTACTTAGTGGGAGAAAGATATGTTATTCTGGGGGCTGTTTGAAGTAAAAAATAAATACAAGGCTTACTTATCTTTTATTCTCTATATTGCACTTATGCATTCACCCAGCAAGGTATACATTGTGATGTTGTGAACATTAGTGCTCAGGAAGTGATGACATTAGCACACACACTTTTGCATAGCAATAATTGATTGTTGTTTAATGCTTTTTTTAGACTATATTGATCATGACCTAATATGTATGTATGTATATATTTATTTTGTTTAGGGCTGTGTATGCAGTTCTATACTTTTCTACAAGAAAGGGGTAATGTATTATTAGCATGTGCAATCTGCCATTTTTTTTTTGTAATTTGTGCCCTGCACATAAAATAATACCTGCTGGTAAACCTGTGTGTCTCTCCAATGAAAGCAGTAGTAATTGCAAAGTCAAGTGGTCTTTGAATGATGTACATACCTATATATAATACACGAGCCATGAATATTCGGTAAATTACATTTTATAAACAGTAGTTAGTGATAATTTGCCAGAATTGTCACTTAGTGATGTCAATTCAGTTACATGACTCACCAAAAATTGTGTCCTAAATAAATAATTTACCGCCTGTAAAATATGAGAAGTCACCTAGGAGTTCCTTGATCTGTATTAAGGCACTCAGTCTGTGGCCTTGTAACTTTATATGGCCTTTGAACTCCTCTGTGACATATAATAGCCTCATATCTTGCAATATATGAAGAATATAGTCACAGGATCTTCACTGTTATAGGGCAACCCTTTTGAAATAAAACATAACAAAAGTGGTATAGAGGTGATACCTTTATTGGCTAACTAATATAATCATAGCAAGCTTTCAGAACATTTTAGTTCCTTTTTCAAGCTGATTACAATGAAGCTGTGGTGTTCTCTGGTATATTTACAACATTCAGCTCATAGGTCAAACGACCAACAAAAGGGAATATCAATCTATGTGTAAGGTGTCAAAGTCATTTACGAGGGGAACTTTAAAGGAGAAGGAAAGCTATGGAGGCATTTTATTGCCAATAGATTATCTGCAATAGTACAAGCTAGAATGCTATATTTATTCTGTAGAATGTTTTACCATACCTGAGTAAAAAGCTCTAGAAACTCTCTGTTTGTTTAGGATAGGAGCTGCAGTATTAACATGGTGTGACATCACTTCCTGCCTGAGTCTCTCCCTGCTCTTGGCTCAGATTACAGTAGAGAAGGGAGGGGTGGGGGGAGAGGAGCAAACTGAGCATGCTCTTGCCCAGGGCAATGAGGTTTAAGCTGAAGGCAGGAAGTCTGATACAGAAGCCCATGTATACACAATAGAAGGAAAGAAATGCAGTGTTTCTTTTGACAGGGGACTCAGAGCAGCATTACTTTGGGGCTTTACTGGTATATTTAGATGGACCTTTCTGATAAGGCTTACTTAATTTTAACCTTTCCTTCTCCTTTAAAAATAGGGGCAAAAGGAAGTGCGGAGTAAGAAGAATTAGCTAATTATATTTATATTATAATTCTAATCAGCGTCACTGTCACCCTCTGCCTCCTTCACATCAGCACTGAACTTGTACTGCTGGTCACAGCCCATGCATCACTCATGAAATAAAGGGTGTAGTTGTGGTTTCCAGTAGCGGGTGCTACAAAGTCCAGCTTTAACATAGCTTTCTGCTGCAGGATCTTTACTCAAAGGGCTGATAAATAATTATGTTATTGTTGGAGACTGGCCTTTTTCAAAGTGAACAAGCTAGATAAGACTAGTCTAAACACCTTGTGGCAGGAAAGGGGCATGGTGAATGACATCATGAAACATTAGCTGCAAAGAAATAAGAATCATAGAGCAGAAAAAAAATTCAGTGCAAACCATAAAAAAACTTGAACCTATGAATGGCAAAAATAAGCTAGGAGACAGTGTAACAAATATAACTATGATTGGAACTAATACAACTTATAACCCTTATAACTGAAAGAGTAACATAGGGCTCAGTTATTTAATCTCTGTAAAATACACATAAACCATGATTGTTATTAGAATATATGATCAAGGCCCCAATGATTGATACAGATTAAGGGGCAGATTTATCAAGGGTCAAATTTCAAAGTAATGGCGGTTTTTTTGAACTCCCATAATTTCAAAAGTCGAAGAAAAAATAGACCAACGGAAATTTATTAAAAAAATCTAGGTTCTGTTGTTCTGCGGATGAACAGGCTGCATTCGAATCATTTGAATCGAAGTAAGATCATAGTCGATCTAATTTGATTCAAAGTATTTTCAAAAAAAAAAACGTTGCTTTTTTCAAAGTCCACCAATTGACTCCAAATAGATTCTAGGAGGTCCCCCATAGGCTAAAACAGCAATTCGTCTGGTTGTAGATGGCGAATGGTCAAAGACAATTTTTTTCAAATTCAAATTGAATTTTGGCCAATTCGATAGTCGAAGTACACAAAAATAGCTCGAAATTCGATTTTTTTTTTTTACTTCGACCCTTGATAAATCTGCCCCTAAGGGGAGAGCCTGTGCATACAATACATCTTTACTTTCTTTTTTTTTTCTTTGATAAGGAACATGTGATGTTTAATTTATCAAGGCCTTTTCCCTCCACAAGGTTCTAATAGACTGGTGTCACACTGAAAAAGGCTAGATAGCTTGCGAAAACTTTATTCTCCATAATAAGGACTTTTGAGTATTGAAGTGCTGTGTGAGTGTGGATCTTGTGACTATATTTGTGTTTATGTGTGTATGACTGCCGGCTGACTTTAACAGTTCATATGTATGTATATCCCTATTAGAACATCATTCCAGCCAGATATCTGTCTAAATTTCTAAAAAAAGCTGTCTCCTTCATTTCCATACAGGGACACTATTGTGTTTTAGAGCAATACAAACGATGTCCAAGCTGAATGATAACAGTAATACAGTCTTCATACATTTTTGAACTGATTTTGTGAGCATGAATCTCTTTCATGGAACAGCTGTCAAGTCAGACAGCGAAACACGTCTGCTTAGGTCTCAAGATAATACCAACTGCTGTTGTTCATGCATCCACTGTGACAGAAGCAAGATGAAAATCAAAATGAATCGCTTTACAAATGAGACACTTTTCTGCTTTGACTTTCCAAATGTGACAGTGTTGTTTGTTTTCTCACCCCATAACGTTCAGAATATGCTAGGACCATCGTTGTCACATAGTTACTCAGGGACAAATGCCCTCTGAATTTTCACTTTATTTTTTTATTTTGGCAGGGCCATTAAGCTTTCTGCACTCAGGATAGGAACAGATACATTCACTTTGTCTTAGCAAGAAAAAAATATGTAAGTAAAATTGGCACAGAAAAATGCAAACTGGGATAATATTAAAACCACTGGCATAATTTTATTTTTCTTTATGATGCAGTTTTGTGTTTTGACTTCAATGCCAAAACCATCATGGGAAAAGCTGAATAATGTCATTCTCTTCTAAAATATGCCTCTCGTCATGCTTTAGGGCATGTATACGCATGGTGCAATATTCGATTTTTATGGACGTGATACCTTTATATGTAGATACCTATATGGGGAGGCTGTTTCTATTTCGTCTTTATCCTATCCAGCATCTGGCTTTCTATAATGGAAAAAAAAAATCAAATTTTTCGAGATTTATTATAACCCCGAGGATGGAAAAGGTCTGAATCAGAAAATCCGGCATACCAGACCTGCCAATGATGTATATAATTCAATGGGAGAGGACCCTATCCTATTTGGAAGTTTCTGTAGTTGCGCTGGGATGAGCCCAAAAATCCGAAATAGTTGGATTTTCAGAATAATTCCAGCGCAGACCACAGAAAAGTCAAGGCTTTTCGGGGGAAAAAGCCCAAAAAAAATAGAGCGATTCAGGAAAAATCGGAAAAAGTCATATGATTTGGATTTTAGCTCAATTTTATCTGATTAAATCATGCTTTTTTAATAATAAACAAAGTCAAATCATCTATTCTAGTTTGCTCTGACAACACTGCATTCATGGACAGATTTTCATTAAGGCTAGGTAAGGCTAAGCCTTCCAAAACCTGGCTGATAATAAAGAATCAAGAGAAAGAAAACAAACAAATAAAAAGTTTACTTTCTGTTTTTTCCTCTCAATATTTAAGTCCTAGCACAGCCTCAAGTGGATTGGCTAGGCTGGAGGAAGAAATTTGAAGTTTCCCGAGGCCTAGCCAATCCCCCAGTGGCAGGACCGGGAGTTGCACTTTAAGGGAAAAAAAGATAAAGTTTAGTCCCTGTCTGCTGCCGTGATTAATGTTTCCTATTCCTGGGTTATATGTGTCAGGGAGCACCCAGGTCAAGCTTTCATTACTCTTGGGCTTTGTTTTTATTCCCTTTTGCCCCTTTCCTCACCAGTCTGGAAAAGGTACAAACATTCTAAAGCATGGAGGGGACAACAAAATGCAAAGGGGCCTGTAAAGTACAAATTAAAAATGTAAAGAGGAATATAGTGCCAACTGCACATGAGAAAATAATAAGAGAGCTAAAGCATACAAATAGGAGGGTACATGGGGCAGCAGAATTGGGGAGGGCAGAATTGAGTGTCAAGTGTCAATTGCACCTCCCATAATCATTTAACACTGTCTGTTATTGTGTATAATGTGCCTGGAGTGTCAGTAGCCACAGATGGGAAATTGAAGTTACTCCATGTCTCGTCCTTGCAATTAGATCCACAGTTTCTCATTTGTGTTCACTGTTCTTAAAGCAGCAGTCTATTATGCAATAGGAATAGGCACTACATTTAACCATCTTGTCACTAGTGAGAGGCAAAGAAATGTCTTGGCATATTATTTATTTATTATTGGGGTACTAACAGAGGGTTATTATAAAACTAGAACAGCTTTTTGTACTCACATATCCACCACCGATATTAAATTCTAGAGTTTGCTATCACAGACTTAACACAGTACAGCACAGTAATTGCTCTTTCTTTTATGACCTGCCCTGGTGTTTACAGGACATACACAGAGAGGTAAAATCAAGAAGGGGTTAAATAGCCTACCCAAGCACAAAAATCACCCTCAGCCTATGACTGCATTCTTATTTGCTGAAAGCAAAGTAAGCATACAATGGTTGATACGAAGATATCGTTTGATCAAAATGATATGTCCCCTGTTGCCCCCTGTAATATTTTACTGCATTGTAAATAAAAATAGACTGCTTGTTTTACTGGCATCATAGAACAGCTGCTCAGTTCATTGATATTCCCTTAAAATAAGATCCAATCTCTGAAACTATTATTTCTTCATTTTATTTCTCCGTGAACTCTAGAGCAGACCTCAGATTTCAATTTTAATTGCTTAAAATGCATCACCCATATGCTTCATGGAATACAAAATCTAGTTTAATAATCTTAGTTCAGAACAAAAATGTCTCAGATGTTACCCGTGTTAAAGCCTGGCTTGATCAACATCAAAATGCAATAGGGCATTCAGGTTATTAGTTGGCCTTGCCATCTCTAGACAATACAAGGCAGCCCATATCAAAGCTTATTAGGGTTTATGTGCTTAAGGCACCTGTAACATAAAAGAGGTTTTTGTTTTCATATTTTTAAGAGGTACTCATAAAAGTTAACATTTAGGTTAGTAAATATAATAATGGTGCATAAATGTTATGTTTCTGCTAACCATTCATTTCACTGTTCATTTTATTGGCTGTTTAAATCAAATCAAGAAAATGTGACCAGTATATAGGTTGTAGATTGCTTTATATAAAGTAGATTGCTTTATTTGGATACAGATCCATTGGATCTGTAAATTTGTATTGTCATTTGTTATGGAAAGATAAGAGGGCCATGGCATACAAGGAGATTTGTTGCCAGTGGGAAATCTGCTCTACCTCTGGCAACAAATCTGAAAATACCTGTCCCTTCACTAACATTTGGATCACTGCATATAATGTATTTATGTTTTTATTTGTAATCACTGGTAAAGGATTTCTTCTAAATGCTTGTGAAAGAAAGGGTATTTTCAGGAGATTTGTTTCACCCGCAGTAGCGTAGATTACCTGAGGATGCAGATCATCTCTGCCACTGCCCAGAGAATTAAGGAGCCCATTGCTAGCAGCTACAAGTAGTAGATAATCATTCTCTTTTGAAATATGACTTACACTAATTTAACACAGAGATGGCTAGAAACATTTTTCCAACAAGACCAAAACAAACTCCTATAAGAGTATACTTTGCTACCCATGAAATAGGAAAAAATTAAACCAATTGTGACCAAATACAAGTAGCAGATACTTATTTTCCTATGTGATGTAAGCCTAAGAGATCAGCCCTTGACGGGTGCAGCGTCGATTCCCCACCTATCCCTCTACCTCCCCCCACACACCAAATCTCCTACCCCAAATAAGACATACATACCGCTGGTTTGGAAAGAGATGGCCGCAGTTGTTTATTTAACCAATAATACAATTATAATCATGTATAACATTTTTAACCTTTTAACAACCGTTTGTATAACAAACTTTTAACCTTTAACATATTATTCCCCCACCCGAGGAGGAGGGAATGGGGGTGGGGTATCTGTACCCAAACAGCCAAGATAGGTTCCTGTTCCTTTCTCCCAACCCTAAACCGGGCTGCATACCACACTATGAGGACCCAGGCCTACCAGGCTATTTCCACTGACTATGACAGACCCCCCTTTTAACTTCCCCTGGGGGTCCTTGCAAAGCTACCCCCCACAACTGCGACTAACCCACATAATATATATATAGGGAGGGAGGGTGGGATGCTGCGTCCTTCTTCCTCCACGTCCCGGTGCCGAATGGTAAGTATTACCGCTGTTCCTTTCTTCTTCTCATTCGCCCGGGACTCCCAGCCAATCAGCACCTGCAACAAAGAAAAGGGGGAGGGGCGGGGATAGCTGTCTCCTAAGGCCCCGTCAAGACCCTGTTGCCCCTATTCAGGCCATGGGGTCCCCGGATGATTTAACAAATATCTTCTCAGACTGTGCTATTTTGCAGAGATGTAAAGAATGAGTTGCAGCCCTCATCACAATTTCAAAACAAGTCTCATATATTTATTTAACAGAAAGTATCTGTTATAAGCCTCAATTAAGAACTGTGTGCACTCTTAGCTGTATATAGTACAGGTATAGAATCCCTTATCCGGAAACCCGATATCCAGAAAACTTCCATAGACTCCATTTTATCAAAATAATCCAAATTTTTAAAAATGATTTCCTTTTTCTCTGTAATAATAAAACAGTAGCTTGTACTTGATCCCAACTAAGATATAATTAATCCTTATTGGAAGCACAACCAGCCTATTGGGTTTATTTAATGTTTACATGAATTTCTAGTAGACTTAAGGCAGGAAGACCCAAATTACGGAAAGATCCATTATCCGGAAAACCCCAGGTCCCGAGCATTCTGGATAACAGGTCTCATACCTGTAATTTGTACTATAGTTATATAATAATTTGGTCTTGCCCAGTCATGCATAGAAAATATAGTTTGTTTAAAAAGGGAGAAGCAATTGATATGGACTTAGAATAAGTAAGTTTTCCATTGATAGACAAAACGGTAGACAGTCTACCGTTCTTAATTATAACTGCTCAACCAAGAGTTCTGTATATAGCAAAGTGATTTCACTTATCCTTCTAAAAATAAATGATATATGTGTGTGTGTGTGTGTGTGTGTATGAGCCACAGACCGCTGTCATAAAACCCTAGGTCACGGCTTACTCCACTTAATTTGTCACAGTTAGCAGGCATGTAAAGTAAACCACTTTTAATTTTTAGTAATCTGTAAGCAATTCTCACCAAACTGGATTCCTATATCCAACCAAGCTGCTTCCAATATTTTATGTTTAAATTATTTCTAATGATTTGTTAGATTTAAATCATTAAAAAGCAAAATCAAATGTAATTCATAATACATCCATCAAAGTTAATCTGGCCAAATTTGTTCCCATAATTAAGGATTGCGTGACCATTATGATAGGAAATGCTTGTACTGTGTTAGTTAGGAATAAGTGGAATGACGTAGGAATAAGTGGAATGCTATGGAAAACATTTATTGCTACATCGGTAGCTTTATCTTTGGCCTCCTCATTGCTGTCCCTAACCACCTGTCCAACTACGTATAACATAGCTAAAATTGCAAAATAAAATTTGCAAGATTAAAGTTAAAGTAAACCCTCAGAGTTTTTTCCTTTGCCGATCTTTTTCGCAGTTCCTCCACTGAATCCCCAAATCAAGATAAATCAGCGCCACAGGCTATGGAAAAAAACAAATAACAGAACCTAGCATATTATTGTTAATATTCAGGGCAGTCACCAGGGTGTTGCAACACAAATCTGTGTTTTTCTAAAAGCGTTATAGTGATTTTAACAAAGAGCTATCTCCAATTAAAAGTATAATTAAGTTAAACAAGGTGCTTATAGTGCTTTCTTTAAAAGGTAGAGTGAATTAAAGCAAGGTGCAATGGTATTTTCTTCAAACAATAAAATCAGCATGTGGCTTCTCTAGTCTCTGGTGGGATTAGCAATTCCAGATTTCAAAACAGCATGTCAGTATCAACTCCAGGGTATTTTTTTTTTTTGTAGAAACATTAAAAAGCAGGGATGGCATCCATCGTGTAATTTGCCTTTATTTATTTTTTTCAAAAAAATCTTTAAAGGTGAACCGTTGCAATACAAAGAGATGGATTCTGCTGGCCACTCCCTTTCCCATGTGTTCTACCTATGTAACCACAGACCATCTACGACCATAGCAGTGAGTCATAGCAGTGAGTGGATGCACAGGTGGAACACATGGGAGAGGCCTGTAGAAGCCATCTCTTTGTATTGCAAAAAGGTTCACCTCCATGATGTGCTATAACACTGGAGAAAGTGATTGTTTGATATGCACTCAGAAGTGTGACTGATATAATTGCAATACGTTTTCTCAAAAATAAAGGCAAATTACACTATGGACGATGTCCCTGCTTTTTAATGTTTTTACAGACATTGAAGTGGATACCGATATGCTGTTTTGACATCAGGAATCGAAAAACTCGCAAAACAGCTAAAAAATCGTGAAATGGCGCCGGTGTCTCGTTTTTGACGCCGGCGTCCATTTTTTTTTATGCCGGCGAATCACGCGAATTTGCGCCTGGTGAATAAATTTGGCCTTCACTACTTTTAAGTGCTATTCACACCAGAGAGTAGAGAAGCCACATACTGATAGCCTCTGATGAAGTGATCTATTCACAAAACGCGTTAGGCAGAGTATTCTAATCTGACGTGTAAGTGATTACTATGTTTTACAATTAAAAATATCCAAATATTTGAGTTTGCCTTTGTTGCACGTATGATATTTTAACATTATTTTAGGGGTGGAATCCGTCTTTTTTTGCGCATCCAGTGTGTTATTTCTGCACAAGACATATACTGCTTTGTATACATGCTGAGTTTTATTGTTTAAAGAAAACACCATTGCACCTTGCTTTAATTAATTCTACCTTTTGTAGAAAGCACTATAAGCACCTTGTTTAACTTATATATAGCTTATTTATAATTGTATTTGGCGATAGCACTTTGTAAAAATCACTATAGCCCTTTTAGAACACACAAGAAAAAAATCTGTACATAGACTTTCTATGATTTGTGTTGCAACACCTTATTGACTGCAATGAATATTAACAATATTGCACTAGGTTCTGTTATTTGTTTATTTCCTGAGCCTTTGGTACTAATCTATGATTTTATCTTCATCTGTTCCAAGTACCAGCAGTTTCTTATCCCACTAATATACCTGCCAAAATTCCACAAACTTTGCCATCTTTTGTACCAGAAATTTGCCTTTTGGCGCTCCCTCAGATCCAAAACCCTTGAGGCACAGCAGCTTACTAAAATGAACAAGAGATCTAAAGGTTGGTTTCACTGCTGTTTTAAATCTCAGCTAGCCTGTGCACTCTCTTGATCAGAGTATGTTGTTTAGATGAACATACTCTTAGGGGAATTAACCATAAGAACCAAGAACACTTTTGGACAGTCAGAATACATGCTTTAAAAATGCCATGATTTTTATTTCCTGATACTGGTAAGACTCTTATAATAAAAATCCTTGCTAAATGCAGTTTTGATTAAAAAAAAAAAATCAAATGAAGATGTTCAAGGAAGATAACCACATTTATAGGATCACACACAATAAGAGGTGTTTAACATTTAATGGCTCTAAATGTTTAGGTGTTTACACAGAATCTTGTATTATATCAGCTAATTCCATAGCAGAGCAGCAAACAGATTGCAGGTGGGGAAATGTAGAATATAGCAGATGATTACAACTGTTACAGCAAGTATTTCAAAGATTACTTTAATAATATACCTAGCTGCTACCTGCTGAGTAGCTGTACAAGGATATGCCCTTGGACAGGCATTCAACATGCTCAGGCATCCTGCAGCAGTTTTAAGATTCACTCAAGAGAAAATACCATATAATGACACCCGGCTAAACATGCGATGGCTTGGGAGTTATGTCAGAATACAAAGCAGCCAGCATTATAAACACAGCATTTTTTACTCTCCTTTCAAATTGTTAGCTACACTTAGGGGAAAATGTATTCAAATTTAGAGGAGTTTTTTTACCAAAATTCAAAGGAAAAAAAAAATTGAAGCTAAAACCTGTCAGTGAACAACACTTCACCAATATTCAAGTTATTTTAAAAATTCTTATAATTTATGGGGTTTTTTTAAAAAAAAATATATTCACAAGAATATATATTCACAAGAATATATATTCACAAGAATATATATTCACAAGAATATTTCAGAAGCATTTGTTCTAAAAACCAAAGCAGTTAGCACCCACAGCTTTAAAAATAACAATGGGCGGAGGGCACTCCAAATAGAATTTTTTATTACAACAGCTTTACCACAACTCTTTCCACTCCAAAGTGCATGGTATAACAAGAAATCAACTCATATTTATTGGCAGCATTTTTGAAAATCTACACAGTTTTTTGATCATTAAAAAAGAATTTATACATCTGTAATGACTCAAAACTAGGGTTTAAAGCAACACACATTGGATAATTAAATATAAAAGGTGCCTGCTACCCAGTGGGTATTTCCACCCCTGTATATAGGACTTTTATATACAAACAGCTATATTAAATTTGCACAAAGTTAAATTTGTTCGCGCAAAGGCATAACTTTTCGCATAGTTTTTTCCGTTACCCACTTTTATTACATTCCCCCATTAGAGCCATGAAACACGCTAGATCTCTAGTGTAAAGTGCCTGACAACGGTTATCGTGTTAACATTCATTAGAAGGCTCGGTCAAGCAATCCATGTTGCATTAATTGATTATTCCGTAGTGCCAGCTTCATTGTTCATGGCAGCTGCCAACATGAAAAGACGAAGGGCAGTCGGAGAAATGACAGACATTTGCGACTCGGCTAACAAAATGGACTAACAAAATACATGAGTGACAGCCCTGCAATGAAGTTTAATCAATGGCTCATAAAAACAATAGCATTGTAAAGCTGGTCTATTCCTTCTCAATGCATCCATGAATTGTTAAGCAGGTTCCTGAGTATAATAATCCTGTAAACTCCTTATAATATTAGATTACAACAAAACTGCACAGCAGAAATAGTGAAACCAGCCCCAGATACAAAACCTTGCTTTTATGTCTCTCCTCATATCAGAATAGACTACTATACACCAAAATAATGCAGTTATTTCCAACTCAGAACAGCCTTTAATTAAAACATCTCTTTTGCATAATAACATAATTTTTACCTACTTCCAGCCATAGTGTTCTGCCTGTATCTTGGCATGATCAGTTATCCTTATCATATACAATTATAATTTAAAAAGTTAAAGGACACTATAATAATATGTGTTTCTAAATGTTATCAACCCTCAGTGACATGTTAATGGAACACACAGTGATTCTCTGAGCCAATATATTGTTAATGGGACTCTCATTACCGCCTGGAAGCTTGGTTTTAGCGTTTCTCAATTCAAGTGAACGGGTAGTGCAGGCAGCAGTGTGAGGCACTTTTCACCTGCCTGAAATGTGCTGGCCTGACAAGCCAGCCTGCCCCATAAGGAGAGTGTTTGCCTGCTCGCCACTGCCTCTCAAGCAGTAACATGCAATAATTCAGGGTCATTGCTTTTTGCCTGGTCACAATGGCAGTCAAATTATACATTTCATGTTCCATAGATACTGGGACACAATCAGCTGACAAGCAACAGCACAGGAGCTTACAGCAATTGCCATTTAAAATTATGGAGCCCTCTGTCCACAATGTTCTCTAATTTATTTGTAAAGTGTATTTCCTTGTAGTTAAATTGTGTTCCATTCTTTTATCCAGTTTATTTGCACTTTTTCCAGTTCACTGATATTCTTCTTAAGTACTGGACATTAAAAGTGCACTGCGTTTGCAAAGTTATTATGTTTTTAAACCTTGAGTTATGCAAGAGGAAACGCTTTACCCTTTAGTAGGCACTGACAAACTGTTTAGCGTTGTACATTCTTATTTACAAACCACCCAAATCTTTCTCAATTAAAGCAGCCCCAAACTTCAAGGACAAATCTCAGAGGTATGCCAACAATACTGGCGCAATTAAAAGAACTATCTGTATCACCACTTGCCAAATACAAATATTACTGGCAAGATCTATTGTGTCTGTGTGGGGGGGGGGTTCACGCTGACATACACAAAGTACAGTATTGTGAGTATTTTCCTTTATTGCCCTCTCTAAAACCTTTATCATCACAGATGTCAGTCAATCCTATAAATTACATGCTGAGAATGGAATCCCCTTTAGCAATTAACCCAATTCTTGGTACAATGTAAGACACTAAAGAGCCGTTGAGGAAATAAAGTTATACTCGAGTATAAGCCGAGTTTTTCAGCCCCCAAAATATGCTGAAAAACTCTACCTCGGCTTATACTCGGGTCAAGCGCAAAAACGGTCACCAGCGTCCAAGAATAGTCTCCAAGAATATTCGCCGGCGTCCAAGAATGGTCGCCGGCATCTAAAAACGAGACGCCGGCACCTCCAATGGGAGCAGAAACCCTCAATTTTTTAATTGAAACTTACCAGAAGCTGCTGCATTTCTCACCCTAGGCTTATACTCAAGTCAATAAGCTTTCCCAGTTTTTGGAGGTAAAATTAGGTACCTTGGCTTATACTCGAGTATATACGGTATATATTGTGGTATATAAAATATATGCGGTATATAAAATTGTGGGAATTTTATTTTCCCACAAAAAACTGTAAGGTATTCTTTATAAATATGCAACATTCTGTACTAGTTTATCTGTTATCATGTCCATGCAGGAAAATAATTTGATCTATAACAGAAAAACATGACCTTCACCCTCTACTGTTGCTGAGCTACAAGTGACTGTTGTGCTGGGAAATGTACACACAAAGATATTTGGTTCAAATTAAAATTAAAAATATAAAATTTTGGCCCCAGTGTGCCAACTTTGTGCTATATTACACCAGCTGAAAATGCCTGAGAGGGATTTCGAACAGATTTTATTTATAATAATTGGCATAGAAATTTAATAATACTTCCAACAGTTTATTTTTCTCATGAAAAATAGTGGCTTACCTTAACTATACTATTTATTAACATGTATTAAAAACATTTGGAACTAGAAAATTTAGAACATAAGTAAAGGTATTCTCATGCTTACAAACAGAATTTATAATCATTTGGTTAATATTAGTAGTTTAATCAATTAGTGTTTGGCAAATTTGTTTGGTCTTGTAAGAAATATCCATTTTGGGCATGCCATTATGTTATGTTACATATGAATTTGTTTGTGGCCTTGTGCATATTTTTGTGTCATACCTTGTCTGCAAAGTTAATATTTCAGGGAGCTTTCATTCCACCTCACACACATATGTCCATATCAAAGGGTTGTCTTGGAATTGTAGTTGGTTTCTACAGGAGCTATAAAACGTATTTTGCATGCAAAACCCCATTCAAAAGGATGTAGGCAAGTTTGGGGTTTATCTCGGCATCTTATCAGTTGGGAGGTTGCTGTTGGGGTAGGTGTCAAAACTCAGGATAAATGAACCCTGGACAGAAGTGAGGGGAGCTGAGGAGAGGGCAGCCTGGGAGAAGAGACAGAGGGAATTGTATGCAATAAGAACCTGGCTCTCGCACACCCTCATCCAAATTAATTCAGTGATGTCTGGTGCACAGTGGTAGAGGTCTGGCAACCTCAAATCCAATATCTAGAAAAAAATATTCAAAGGCACACAGAACTGCTGAAAGCAAGGAACACCTTGCATGTTTAATGTGAAAGTGCAAAGTAATGTAGCACTCATATTTGTAACTATAAATACTGTAATTATTTTTTAGTTTAATTGTAATTGTTTAATTGTCATAACAGTCCCTTGATTTACTATTCAATATATAATAATTTCACTATACACTTGTGGTGTGGATTCTTTTTCTGCTTACTCATTTCAGGGGCCGTCTGCCCCCTTTGTCAGTGATGTTGCTGACGAAGGGGGCAGACGGCCCCTGAAACATTTGGTTTATTTGTACTCCGCATCAATAAAAAATTTGGAGGTTCCTCTGTGTACACCGCATTGAGCTGTTGATTGCAACTTTCTTCTTTGGGGAGGTATGTTTAAACTGTCAGAAGGATTCTCTCCTTCACCCGACACAGGCTATTCTGTTTATAAGTCTCCCTGTCTGCTGACCTGCAATAAATCTGCACACTTGTGCAGTGCGAGATCAAAAGCAACATTTTCTCTTTCTTTGGACTTCTTCTGTCAGTTGCCAATAGAAATCTTGCAGGAGCATGCGCAGTAAAAGTCGAATCAGGGCATAAATTGAACTGCACATTCTCCTTCAAGATCTGTATAACTGCTCTAACAGAAGAAGACCAGAAGACAGGGGAATATGGCCAAAACTCTGCACATTTAATGCAGGTCAACAAACAGGCAAACATATAAACATAATAGAGGCAAAAGAGTAGAGTCTGTGGGGAGGGAGCTTGGAGAGGGCAGTTTAGGAGGATGAAGGGAGGTGTATGGTTTAGTTCTCCTTTAAATAACAACTTGAAGACCACAGGCTGTCAATCTCAGGTCTAAAAACAATTTGAAAACCACTATTCAATTCACATAGTATATGTTAGTCATCATTACACTGACTTATATGCATTTTGCAAATTGTATTACAAGCCATTATAAAAAAACTATGCATTGAAAGGGACACAATTACCCAGTAAAGACTAAAACAACATACTGTATAATCTTAAAATTTTTGTTGACAAATGTTCATTACAAGGGGAACAAGCAGATCTTATTTTGCCTCATAAATGCAGTAATAAATCTATCACCTAATGGACTTGTGGTAAATGCTGAAATGTGTATATTAAATATTAAAAACCAAAGTGCTATCAACAAGGTTAAAAATGCTATCATGAGCCTCTGCGTGGAGATTTTGTGGGCACAAAAATGTGTAATCTCATTGTCATTTAGCAGAGGCAAACATAGCCTATCACTGAATAGTATTGTCTCAGGGCAGATTAATATTTTAAAATAAAGTATCTACATATTTAACATTTGCAAGTCCACAGATGTACAGCTTGTGGGTTTTAAACAACCCTTAAGAAAAGGCTTTTGTTTCAGCACTAAGTAAAACACATCTGTAATAATGTAAAGGGCCATGTAAGTTAATTATAGAAATGTTTTTTCAATAAGAATTATAAATCTGCTGCCGTTTTGTAGGAAATGTGTTGTTTAATCTAGTACAGCAGGGTCATAGTACAAAGTAAAAACACATGCTTTTTCGTTATGCTTTAGACAGGCTGCTTTAGGGATAATATCTTCTCTCACTCCAATATATAAATAAGATTTTTCCAGGATTTTTCCAGGATATAATTAGGAGAATATTACAGATTTCCATGTTACAGTTAACATGATCTAATGCATGTATTAATTCCTGAAGGGGTATATGGGAAATTAAAGGAATTAATTTACTTAATGAAAAACACAGTATGGGGCCTGAAACATAATGAATACATTACAACAAAACCGAGTTGTTACAATCCATACATTTCCCTTCCAGAAATGACTTACAATCAGAGCTGAACACATTTCATTAATGAAAAATAATATAATAAGATATGCATTCCTGGGGGCAGATTTACTAAGGGTCGAATTTCAAGGGTTAAAAAAAAAAAACCTTGAATTCGACCCTTGAAGGATTTACTGCAAATACTTCGATCGAACGATAAAATTGTTCGAATCGATCGATTCTTAGCAATTGATCGAAGGATTTTTATTCGACCACAAAAAACTGCTGGGGAAGGTCCCCATAGGCTAACATTGAACCTCGGTAGGTATGTAGTCGAAGTATTTTTTAAAAAGGCAGTACTTCAACTATCGAATGGTCGAACGATTCTTACTTCGAATCATTCGATGGTCAAAGAACCCAAAAAAATACTTTGAAATTCGAAAAAATTTTCTATTCAATTTATTCCCTTGAGTTTAGTAAATCTGCCCCTTAATGTAATACCTCCAAAGACAATTAATTAAAAAATGCTATTTTGGTTGTTTTTACTCCATTTCATTTACCAAGGCCAAACGTTATCCAGTGTATTTTTTCAGTACACGCTGTAACTATGTGTGAAGGACATCTCAGTTACATTGGCGAATATTGATAGGTTCAAAGCAGTGTTCGGTTAAATAGCAATAATTCATTTTAAGTACAAATGCATTTGCTTTCTCAGTGCATGTTCCATCAGTCTTTACATAACCAACTTTAGATGGAGCTTCATCCAATATTAAATACCTGTCTTTCAAGTGGTTTATAATGTGAAATGTGTGAAAGAGGTTTAAAACTTCAGCAGATCCATGTACTTTCCATATTAATGCAGCTTAATGCCTTAAAAATGCATTAGCAATAAATGTACAGTGTCTTGGCTAGCTTTTTGTACAGCAAGTCAGTTTCAGAATTATAGAAAAACAAAGTTTGCATATAACATTACAAATGTATATGTATTTGACTTTTTATCTGTTTAGGTAGGCTGATAGACAGATGCATATAAATATTTTATTGCTCTAGTGCATCAAATGAACCATTTCTGCGTTTGTTAGGGTTGCAATGCAAGCGTTTGAGGGGGGGGTAATCCATTGTTTATGTTTAAAGAAAAGTAACTTACTAAAACAAATCACATTAATTGAATATATGTAGCATTTAAAAGGGATGACAGAAGAGCAGTAGCATTTCTAATTGAATTTGCCACTTTCCAGTTTGCATGGACTGATTTTACTATTAACAGCATGCTGACGGCAACATTATAACAGAAGAGGACCCATGCAGGTCATTGGAATTTTTCAGTAATGCAAAAAAAAAAAAAAACTGGTCAAAAAGTGCTTTCCTTTCAAATTGTTTGTTGCTGTTGGCAACCTAAATCCTTTTCAGTAATATTCTCTTTAGTTACACATACATAAATATATATATATATTCTTTGAAAAGATTAAGTAAAGACATTACATTTCTAATATAAATACAGGATTAGTGGACAGGGACATAAAAAAAACTCTCTCTCTCTCTCTCTGTTCAAAATGTTTATCAAATCACATGTATAAATGTGCACCATTCCCTTCTTTTTGGTTGTGTTAGGAAGAAAAAATGTTAAGAAGAAAATGTATTACTATCCCAACCAAAAAGGAGGTTGCTCTAGGTCAAAGACCTGCTAAAGTGCAGCATGATGAACTTGTCATACACAGCTCATTAAGCTTCTTTTTGGCAGTGGGTTGGGATTTCAGACATCCTCTAGAAAGCTTGCACATTTAGCCTTATACAATTTAATAGCCTCAAGGTTGCATATTATATATATTATTACTTGCCAAGGTGGTCTAAACTTCCACATTTGCTTTCCATTGTGGGAGGTGGTCAAGTGCTAGGTTCCATCATTTGACAACAGAACAAAATTAAGGAAGCATTGCAGTACACTGTCTGAGGTGAGGGATGGTCCCTGCAAGCACAGACAGAATAGGCATATTAATGTGTGTTATGTGTTGGCCCTTCCTACAGAGATCAGGTCAGTTAAAGGAGAAGCAAAGGCTTGGTGCACTTGGGGGTGCCAAATGTTAGGCTCCCCCAAGTGATTGTATTGACTTACCTGAAACCCCGGGCTGGTGCTCCTATCAACAGAAAACTCCCGGGGTTATTCCAGTGAGCACCACGGAGCGATCCACTACTGTCTTCTTCTGTCTTCAAATTTCCCGGGGGAAAAGGCATGTGCAGTTGAACAAAATAGCCTATTTTTTAGTTAAAGTTCGGCTTTCGTTCTACTGCGCAGGCGCAGCTGAGCGAAGACGGAAGAGGATCGCTCCGTGGTGCTTACTGGTATAACCCCAGGCCGGTGCAGTTTTCTGCTGATAGGAGCACCAGCCCGGGATTTCGGGTAAGTCAATACAATCACTTGGGGGTGCCTAACATTTGGTACCCCCAAGTGCACCAAGCCTTTCCTTCTCCTTTAATGTGAAAAGCAAAATGTTCTTTTTTTAGAACCTGATACCTGACTTGTAATTGTCTGAAAGTGGCATGTTATCTTCAATGCAAATCTTAAAAACAAGAATTGTCGGTATTGGGAAATCTGCTTCTCTTTGCAATCTTGTCATGCAACATGGAGGATAATGTCCACACAGAATTACTGCAAAAGATATGTGACTCTAATGATGAGAATAATAAGCATTGGCTTTTAGGATTTTAATTAATTTTATACCCTGAAAATGGGGGTACTGAGTTAGACTCCCATCTGAACATTATATTTGCGACGATCATGGCAAGTTTTGAGAGGTGTGGGTGTTGAACTTTTGAAATTGTATTAGGAAAAAAAAATTGCTGTTCATGTTAAATGGATAAAAACTATAAATGAAAATAACCCATTCAGTTTCAGACTTGTTCCATTTGAGGATATATCAATATAATAGAATGATACATTTCCCTTTTCTATCAAACATGGGCTCCACTGACAGTTTCTTATCAAGCCAGGCTTTGTGTCACTTTCTCAGAAATGTGAGAAGAGTTTTTCTGAGCATTATTTAATATGGCTTTATAAATCTCTTTTCATCCTTTCTCAGAGCCTCCAGTCGCAGGCGATAATGAGGCCAAAAGTGGCTGCACAAGGAAGGAAATTGAAATAAATAAAAAAAATAAAAAAAAGACAGCCTTTTCGAGTTGCAAAGGAGAAAAGAATATTAATTTCAAGACTCCGACTAATCAGATGCAAGTAGTTTCATGTTATTTCAGCAAAACTGCATGAGTGAACAGTACTATATGCTGAGCAAGAAATTTACATTCCTGTCAGATATTTTGCTTGTTAGAACATGGAGACATACCATTTGTTCCTATAAATCAATGCATGTTTTATAAAGCACTCTCAGCCTTATCGATGTGTATTAAAAATTTCACTGGATGTTATATTTAATCATTTGACATAACATAAATATGATGAAATGCTGTAGGGAGTGGAAGTTCAAAGATGGTGATGATGGACTGTAAAGCGATATAGGGAGGCCATACAATATGTTTGTTTGAAACTTGTTTTAGTTGCTCAGGATTGCTATTCTGTTGGACTGGTATTATGAGGCATAATTGCACATGAAGTAGGTTACTAGTATTGGTTATATAGTATAGATTACTAGTACTAGACTATTGGTGAGATATGGAGGCTTATTTATATTGGGTCAGTTTTTAGTGGCTTTAGAGGTTTTTGACAAACTCAAACTACGACAGTCATTGAATTTATTAACAATTGTGGCTTAATAAAGATGCAAATAAGTTAACAGGAAATAAGAGAAAGGCATTTAAAGACTACAAGCCTGTGGGGACAGACAGCACTTAACGTATATTATAATGAATGTTTTAAAACAGCAATCCGGAAAGGCAAAGATTGGAAAGGAGGAGAGCATTGCGACAGAGACGAAGATAAACCCCAAAAAGATTTTTTTCAGTATATTAATAGTAAAAAGATGCATGTTGAGAGTGTTGTCCCTTAAATAATGGTACCAGTAAGGTTGTAACAGATAAAGAAAAGGCAAATGTGCTAAATCAGTTCTTTTTTTTGTCTATACAATAGACGAGTCAGCGTTCCCAAACCCACCTCATAGCTGCACTGTAGGCTCACCTCAAACAAGGCAGTGGCTTACTTAGGATATGGTTCATAATGCTTAACTAAAAATGAACGTGAACAAGGCACCAGGGCCAGATGGAAAACACCCATGGGCTTTAAGAGAGCTTAGTTCAGTTTTAGACTGGCCTCTATTTTTGATTTTCTCAGACTCTCTTTCATCTGGTATGGTACGTATGTATTGGAGGAAAGCTGATGTCATTGTTATATTTAAAAAGGGATTATGATCTCAGCCTGGCCATTATAGGCCTGTAAATTGACATCTGGGGTCGCAAATTATTTGAAGGTTTGTTAAGGGATCACATTCAAAGTTTGAGCAGCAATCTGCATGAAGAATAGGTCATGTCACACAAATTTGATTGCTTTTTATGATATGGTAAGTAAGATGCTGGACAGTGGGGGAGCAGTAATTGTGATCTATTTGGATTTTGCTCAAAGCATTTGATACAGTGCCCCACAAATGACTGCTTTCTAAACTAAGGGTTGTGGGGCTTAAGTGAGGTCATTTGCACATGGATAAGAAACTGGCTACAGGATCGGGTACAGATTGGGGTTTGTTAATGGTACATTCTCTACTTGGAGTAAGGTTCTTAGTGGGGTTCCTCAAGGCCCTGTTTTAGGTCCACTTTTATTTAACTTGTTCATTAATGACTTTAGGGAGGGTTTTATAATTAACCTATCAGTGTTTGCAGATGACACAAAATTATTCAGCCCAATTAATTCCATCCAGGATGTGACTCCTTGCAGTAGGATCATGACAAACTATCAATCTAGGCAGCTACAGTAAGTGGCAGATGAGAATCAATGTTGATAAATGTAAAGTCATGCACCTGGGATGTAAAAATATGCAAGACACATACCCTAAATGGAACTGCACTAGGCAAATCCATAATGGAAGGGAGGTGGGGATTATTCTGCCACTGTACAGAGCACTGGTAAGGTCCCATCTAGAGTATGACGTACAGTTTTGGTTTCCAGTGCTTAAACAGGACATTATTGAATTAGAGAGGGTGCAATCTTAGCTATGAGAAAAGACTGGCCAAGTTGGGGTTGTTCACGCTGGAGAAGAGGCGCTTAAAGGAGAAAAACTCTTAATAAGAAAAACCCTACCCCCCACCCAACATAGACCCCCTCCCTGCAGCCTAGCTGCCCCCCCCCTGGGCAAATGCCCCTTTTTTTTTAAAAAAACTGCTTTTTATTGAGTTTAACAGCAATGCATCAATAAAAGAGATACATGTCAAAGGGAAAAAGAGAAAAAAGGAAGGAAAAGTAGAGAAAGAGAAGATAAAACAGAGAGGAGAGGGGAGGAGTCGAACCTGCAGTATGGTCAAATACTATACATCAATATATATACTCTAGACTTTAAAAGACATGAGGGCTATTGGTTTCAGAGTTAAGTACCCAGATCATCCAAATGTCTATGAATTTGTCCGTACAACCCCTAGCAAAATAGGCAGCTTTGTAGCATGGCAATACAATGCCTTGTTGACAAGCTCCTTCCACGTTTCAAGTGTTGGCAGCTCTGGCCTGTTCCATTTTAAAACAATTTGTTTTCGTGCATAGTACATTAGCAGTTGTAACAAAAAAAATTCTGTCAGTCCCTGAGTCAACAACGTCTTTTGTGAGGACAAGCAATGCCAGAGCCAGGTCCGGTGGTATTGTGAGGACCATTATCTTAGATATGAATGCAAAGATTTGTGTCCAGTAGGTCACTATTTAAGGGCAAGACCATATCATGTGTATCCAGGAACCCGGGTGGCCACACACGCGTGTACAACTGGCATCTCTGGTTGGAGTGATGTGGTGTAGGCACTCAGGAGTTAAATAGGAGCGGTGTAGGAATTTCACCTGGATCAGCTTGTCTCTGCTGGCAATCATGGGTTGTGTTAGTAGCCTTAGGATTTCTGACCACTTCTCGGGGTCCAGGTCCCCAATATCTTGGAGCCATTTATTGTAGGAGTGGAGCTCCTGCTTGTCCTGCCGTGTTTGAATGGTTTGGTAGATGGTGGAGAGTGGTTTGGGTACGTCCTGCCATTGCAATTTGGTTTCCATATCAGAGGCTTGGATCAGGGCCTGTGGAGAGACAAATTGCTTTTGTTCTGCATGCCGGAGAAGGCAGCTCCAGAAATAGGCCGATTGACTTATTTGTAATGTTGTTTTTTTGCCTTCCTCTGGATCAACTAGCAGTTAGGCAGGTTATATACAGACTTAAGGATGAACTTGATGGACATGTTTCTTTTTTCAAACTAACTTACTATGTATTAAAAGATCAGAATATAAAAAGCACGGACACTTTACTTTACAAATAAAAGTATAAACAAAATTATAAATGAAACAAAGGTAAACATTGAGACAATAATGGCAATGGCAATTTTTATTTGGACTTTTTTCTCTAGTTAAAGGGATATTTGCTCTCTTTCTCTATAATTTTTTAAAAAATGTGCTTTCAGTATGTAAAAAGTTACACAAAATATGCATTCGGCCTGTTTTGAGATTACCAGGATTTCAAATGACTCAAGTACACTATAATATGTTGAATTTATGACTAATTATTTTATTTATTTTTTATTTGTTTGTTTGAAAATGTTTACAGTGCACTAATAAATATTACATATGGATCAATATGCAAGCCATTTGTCTCTAGTTACAAATGCAAATGTGACCATGCTAAATATAATATCAAGTAACTTATCTTTATCGCTTTTTTCTTTAAAATTACCATTTTAAAGAGTAATCAGAAGAAAAAGCTGTTTGCCTTGCTACTGATACCTTGTAAATGCTTATCCCTTGTGGGACAAAAAGCATACGCAATTTCTCTTTGTGACTTTGTATGTCTTAGAGAGCAGCAGGCTGACCTGACCATGACAAGGAGACATCAATTTTATTCTAAAGATGAATGTGTATTATTAAATGGGGCATCTTAACTATTCTAGGGCATCTAACAACTACTCCTAACTCTAACTACAAGAAGGTATTTAGACACGTACCATAGTGTCAAACCAATAGTCTATATTTAAGAATTTGAAAATTGGCTAAATAACAGAAGCAGCTAAGGTTATTTCTGCCACCTTATCGGATTGCCTGGTTATTTTCATTGCTATTCATAAATTATTTCACAACATATAATAAAGTAAATGAAAGCTGCATACTTAACAGTCAGGTTGATGGTTTTTTGGTTGAAAACAGTATCTGTTATGTTGTTGTGAAAAGCCTCTGCCCTGTATCAGTGCTGCAAAATAATTCTCCATCCTCTGTGTTGTTTGCACAAAAAAAAAGAAGTGATGGGCAAGGAAAAGCTGAGCACAGATGAATAAATATGTACCTTCTCCCCCTCTCCTGCCCTATTACAGCAATTTTAGCAGAAGTCCATAGGATTGGGCATTTCTGCAAATAAAGCTTTGGGCTGAAAACTTCTAATATAGAGCATGTTCTGGGAGCCTGAAGGGAACCAAGCAACAGGGAAAAAACGCGGGGTGATGTGCCCGACATAAAGGGCATGGGGAGAACACTTGCTACCCAGAATTATCTGGGACTAAATACTGTAGTTTGAAAGAAAGTTTTATCATATAAGCACAAAATATATCATGGCCAATATAAGCTGCTGACAGATTAAGTCGGCAGTGTATGGGGGCCCCCTCCAATACCCAGTCCAACATAACAATACCATATATGAAGTCTTTAAGCATACAAAGTTCATCCTGTTCAAAGACCCACCAAAACACATTTTTGTATTCTTATCTGTTCTGGGTCTAGCATTCTAATACTGTACATTGCTAATATGCTTTGCTCTTTAGAGGGACTATATGAAAGTCCCTTCCTAGATTTTATTTAAATGGGCATCTCTGGAAACTCCTAAATGACCTGGGACGACTTGAGCATTTGGTCATTTAGCAATATACAGCTTGCAATGTATTTGTCTAAAAATTGCCCTTGGTGTACATATAGATGTACAGCCAGTCCTTAACTCTTTCCTGTCACTGTTACATTCAATTTAAGGTGCTTTAAATATCTATACTCTAGTACTAAAATGTAAAATAAACATTTTTTTAAAAAGGAGAGTGCGCATAAAGGAAGTTAGTTTTTCCAGTGTAGCTCTGTACATATCTTTCCTTCTGGGAGTCCACTTTTCCATACAAATCCATACACTGTTAATTTACTCACAGTATTATATAAAGGAATTAAGTAAACCTAGGTGCTTCTGGAACAAAGGAAGATTTGCAGAATTGTTTTTTATTCTGACCTGCTACACTACTACTGCTACTCTTATGATAAAGCTTCCTAATGCCAAAAGTATAGAACAAATCTACTTCAAGTGGGATTTATGTATACACTACGTGGAAGTATATAGATTTATGAAGCAATGGTTGTCAGACAATGAAAGCAGAGGCTAAGCAAGTCAGCTATTGTATCACAAAGACAGAACATTCAATTTTCTGCCGCCTGTTCAGCTAACTGTAGGCAGAAAAAGTGAGTTATTTTATTTTGCACAATAGAATAACTTTACCTTTTACCTGAAAGCACTTGCTGCGAAACTGCAGTTTTACCGTGATACTGTAGATGTGTATTTGCAAAGGAACAAGAAAAAAAAAATTTAGAAAAAAAGACATCTAAATGAGAAACCCAATATATTTTCAAATACAAATAGTAAAAAAAAAAAAAAAAAAAAAAGGATTTATTTTTTTTAAATCAGGTTAAAGATATTCTCACAAATGGAAGGACATGCTCTTAATATTTCCTTTATACAAAAATAGAGAAACAATTTCTGCAACCCTCATGTGACTAGGAGCCTCCTGGGCGGTTTGGACAATATCCCCTCTCCTCTTATCTCTGGATGCAGCTAACATATATAAGAATGATGGTCCCCTTCTTCTTCACTATGTATTTAAATCATATGACCTCCAGGTAACTCTTCAATTCCTAAACACTTAGGGGCAGATTTATCAAGGATCGAAGTGAATTTTCAAAGTAAAAAACTTCAAATTTCAAAGTAATTTTTGGGTACTTCGACCATCGAATAGGCCAAATTCGACTTCGATTTGATTTGGGAAAACTTTGAATACTCGACTACTCGAAAATCTAAGTACTGTCTCCTTAAAAAACTTCAACTTTGACACTTCGCCACCTTAAACCTTCCCGAATTGCTGTTTAGCCTATGGGGGACCTCCTAGAACTTGAGTTTTTTTTAAAACTTTTAAATCCTTCTAATAGTCAATCGTATGATTTTACTTCGATCAAATACACTCGTTTTTGCTGGAAAAAATACTTCGACTATCGAAGTACTCAAATTCGATGGTCGAATTTCAAATTTTTTTACTTCGAAATTCGATCCTTGATAAATATGCCCCTTAAAGTACCTATCACACAAAACTTGTAGCACTTGTTTGAATGCTAAATATATTCATTGCCTCTAGGCCGTGCAACCTTTTTATGTTTACATTTAGAAAAAAAAAATATTACATCATTAGTTCCTTATTACACAAATGGGATAGGTTGAAGCTTTGGGGGTCATTTATCAACACCGGGCAAATTTGCCCATGGGCAGTAACCCATGGCAACCACATTGCTGCATTCATTGTTCTACTTGCAGCTTTAAAAAGCTAATCACTGATTGATTGCTATGGGTAACTGCCCATGGGCAAATATGCCCAGTGTTGATAAATGAGCCCCATTGTCTTCAAGTATCAGTAAACTTTAAAATCAAATAATGTATGAAGAATTTCATCTACTGATCCTTTAGCAAAGCAGTTGTAACATAATTGTTTCTTACATTATTTACACAACAGGACAAGACTTAACAAACGACACACATACTAATTAAAACATGTATATTCATATTACATTTAAGAGCCAAAACAAAGTTTTTTTGAGTTTTATAAAAATACCATCTGTAGCTGCTGATCAGTCTAACTGAGAATGATACAAATGTATGCCTTAAATAAAGTTGCTACCTGGACAGTCTGGTTTTCACAATAGCAGTCATCCTGGGTTTAAAAACACAAACCATGGACAGGGCTCTCTCCTGATTGATGTGGTATTTGCCCAATCACAGGCAGCCATGCCTTGGTCCCACCCCTAAATGTCACCAACTCACTCCAGTCACCAGTTCCACCCTCTGACACTCTGCCCTCATCCAAAGATCCAAGATCAAAAGGTAAATAAAAAAATGTAATAAATACTGTATATCTTGTTTTTTGTGAACAGACCTGATATGATAAGCACCTTGGAAACTAACAGTATGTCTAGCCCCATGAAGATTTCAAAATTAAATATAAAAAATTTCAGTGCAGAATTCTGCTGGAGCAGCACTATTAACTGATTCTAAAAATAACGTGTTTTCCCATTAACAGATTCTCTTTAAAATACAAATAAAATGTGGCCAGCTGAGCTTCAAAATGGATATCTGTTCTAAATGTACCCTGATGTTAAAAAAAGGTGAAGCATTGATTGGAAAATCCAAAAGATATTGCTAAAATAGTAACAAAATACATAATACACACACACAAAATTGCCACCTTGATATAACTTGCCATTATCACACTACAAAACAGAGCTACATAACAGATCTCTGTTGCTAGCTGAGAAAAGTTACCTATGATGTATGAGACAGCACCTAGGCATGTGCTGATTATATATTGCAGTGTATCACATATGGGAATGTAATATATATATATAGATAGATAGATAGATAGATAGATAGATAGATAGATAGATAGATAGATAGATAGATAGATAGATAGATAGATAGATAGATAGATAGATAGATAGATAGATATATTTATATATAGATAGATATATTTATATATAGATAGATATATTTATATATTTATATATATATTTATATATTTATATATATATTTATATATTTATATATAGATATATATATTTATATATAGATATATATATATTTATATATATATATATATATTTATATATATATATATATTTATATATATATATATATTTATATATAGACTTATTTATTTAGACTATTTATTTATTTAGACTATTTAGACTTTTATTTATTTATATAGACTTTATTCACTATATATATATATATATATATATACACATATATATATATATATATATATATATATATATATATATATATATATATATATATATATGCATAGAATATATATATATATATATATATATATATACATACACACACACACACAGAAGAAGAGAAGGCATGCACATCCAACTACTGTGCAGAAGGAACAATATAATGTCTGCAAGCAGTAAGCATTTAGTTTCATTTACAGTAAATGCACTGCAAGTGCTAGTGTACATAATAATGAGTAATGATCTATCTGTGCAAGCAAACCACGGATGACTCTTTGATTCAATTAGCATTACTAGAAATTGCATAAAAACCTGCTTCCTCTTTACAAATTGCATCAAGGGGGATGGCAGAAGAATGTTAACATTGTAATGAAATAATTTCAAGGCTCCTTCCATAGTCAAGTAATTTGCTTTATTGATGTGTAGCTGCAGGGCACCTTATGCCCACATTGTGTCTAATGACTTGGGTCTGCATCTATGATAAGTGACAGCCATTTGATAACCTGCTTTACTGGTCATGTACAGATACTGCTTTACAAATGATGTCACCTAGTTTGGCCAGGTAGTATCTTTTTTCGGAACAGTGGGCAAGAAATGAACAATGCCATTCATACTGAAGGTTTATAATTTCCATTACCTGCTGATGTTAAAGCACACATTATCAATGAGCCACTCAAATCTTACCCTCATCACCTTTGAGACTGGGAAGGAATAAGTGTTGCAATTGTGCATTGCCCAACCAAGGTCAACAAAACAGAATTGGATTGTATTAACCTACATAAGTGGTACAAGTTCTACCAGCAATTTCCAAGTATCTAAATCATAGGCTGCTGTACAAACTGACCCTGGTGGTTGCAAATATACACTGTATGTGGATCACTATGGGTACAGAAAGAATCCTTCTGATAATCATTAAACTTGCTTAAAAATATTATTATTATTATATGCAAGGAAGGTGTGTACTGAATGCACAAAAAGTGTAGGGTACTGCAGATTTACATGCATCTAAAAAGGGTGCCACATGCAAAACAACAAAATATGTCCACTGAAGAATATATGTTCTGAAATCTACCAAACAACATTATATTTGCCAAGTTAAACTTTGCTGCTTTTCTACAAGTGAAAGATGTTTCCGTAGTGATTTCTAAACAGTGCGTGAGCACTGATCAGTGCCCAGCTAATGTGTCTGCTGTCATCACCTGCCACATGTTCTTTTCTAGTCCCTAAAGTGCTTACCGGTGACTTTTTACAATTGCTGTCATACAGTATCTTCCATTGCTGTGCGAGGTGGATTTCAATAAAACACTTTGTTTGCCCAAAAGTTATTTTGTCTTCAAAATAAATGCAATCTTCAAAACAAACCTTTATCAATAAAAATGGAAAGGGATGTCTCTGTGCTCGCTGGATACATATACTTTGCCTAAAAATTGGTTTCCTATGGATAAATGCAATCAGAGTTTATATACACACAGAAGCCAACAGGATGGGATTGTTTCACTGGAAAGATCAGAAGAAAATTGTAACTAATGTTGTGGAAAATTACTTTGATATTGCTTTCTCAGAAGAGCATCACAATTAGGTTGGAATGTGAAGCACGGAAAAGGAATAAATGAATAGTAACAAATCAACAAAAACAGCCATTGTCAGGAGTACTTCACTGAGGGATATGTCCTGCTATGTTGTACTTGTTAGCAATGAATATCTGTTTGCCTAATAAAGCACCATAATCAGCAGTAAACAAGGATAGTCTCCATTTATGTGTTTTTTCTGTTTTATTGAACATTTCAAATTAAGAAATTATTGGAGGAGGCCAAACTGTTACAGTGGATGCGCATTAATAAAGGGGTAAAAAAATGTATTACCATTTGTACTCATACTGTAATAGTTATGAGTGTTACCAGTGAATATCCAGTTCATGCTATAGAGTTAGATGTTGTTAAGGCCATCAGAAAAGGTAAATGGATCAATGAGCAGCACATGGCTCAGTGGATAGCACTTTTAACTTGCAGCACTGGGGCCCAAGTTCAATTACAGCTTGGGTATGATTGTGCCGGTTTCCTCGTACACTCCAAAGACAAACAGGCAGGTAAATGGACTCTTGATAAAATTGGCACTATAATAAAAACATTAATTGTCAATCTCATCAACATAGAAAGAGCCTTCTGCTCAGGGCAAGAAGATGATGCCAAATCTTAAGTATAAAAAGACACTGATAGAGATACAGTATATTGGCTCAATTACCAATTTTATGGGTGGTGGGGCATAAACAAATGATAAAAACTGCACAAATAGATATTTCATTTGTCTGCAATGCATCTCAACCCTCAGGAATTGTACTTGATGCTGAATTGTGCACTTGCAGTCTATGGTGATCCACATACACACATGCCATGATCACTGTACTCTTTGGGGTATATTTATCAAAGAATGATGTCTGAGATCGCCACAGATTGCTAGAGTGAAATTTCACCTCTCTCCATTCATTTCTATGGCATTTTTAAAGGCTTATTTATCAAAGGGTGCACTTTCACTTCACCCATTGATAAATACTCTTAAAAATCATAGCATAGAAATGAATAAAACGTGGCAGAATTTCGCTCTAAAGGACTCCGTGGCAACCTCTAACTTCACTCTTTGATAAATATACCCCATAGTCTGGTGCTAAATGTTCTATCTTGCATAATATCAGAAAGTGAAGTTACACTGTGCAAATGCTGTGAACATCTACTTAGGATATGCCATATCTCCCTGTCATCACATCCATATTTAGAGAATAACTGCAGACTAAAAAGGGATTATTCGGAAAAAAATACAAAAATAAACTAAACATAAAAGTTAACCTAAAAGAAGAATGTATTATTTTCAGTTCTAATAAACTGAAGGAAACCTAGAACACTCTTAGAGTGCAAACTTAAGTGAGTAATTAAAAGATCCGAATATAAAAAGTATAATTGAAAAAAAAGTTTTGGGATAATTACTAGCTGGAAAAAATACGTAAATGTCTAATAGTCCAAATTGATAGAAAATGGTCCAATAGGATAAGCACAGATGCCATTGGCTTCTATGGGACCTCAACAGCCTTTATTTCGCACAGTTTTGTATTAGAGTTGTTTGTGGTTTTCTAAAAATGTTTAGAATTTTAAAGAAATCAAGAAAACCCACAATCTTTTCAAGATTTGTGAAAAATACATTTCCCCCAAATGCTCATAGTGACTTCTAAAATGGTACACTGCGTGCGTTTGTATTGTACACACATGGTGGCTAGACTCCAACTACTAAAAATATGTCTTGTGTGCAAGTGCCCTTGAGATAAAATGAAACATTGAATAGTAAAACATACGCAGAAAAATAAAATCTAACCTGGTGCCAGTCTTTGTTGGTGAACCATTTCTGCTGGATCCTGTAAGTGAATGAAAACAATAAGGCCAGCTGCTCCAAACAGCAAGATGAAGGAAAACATGCAGGTTAGCCTCATAATTATTAGTATCAAATTAATCCAGTGTTGAGACCAGAAAAATCCACTGCACCACCAATCTCCAACACCTTTTCTTCATTCATTTTCTCATGTTCTCAGTTCTTGACTCCTTATGACTGCACCTGCAAAAGCAACAGTTCAGAATGTGTTAAGCCATCTTCTGTTTTTGATTATACCTTAAATCAAGTTAACAATTTTACACTTTACAGCAGCCATGCAAATATTTTTCAAAACAAATCTGTTAAAATAAAGCCCTGTTAGCACAGTATTTTTGTTATTCATTCCAAATAAAGGCTGAGAGAGAGAGAGAGAGACAAAGAAAGAGAGAAACAAAACACGAAATACATTTTCATTATTTTAAAACATCTTGCTAAATACAGGATTGATGTGTTACCAATATACATATACCCCTTTATATGACCCAGGCAGGTGGTGGTGCAGTCGCATCCGCACAGCCCCGGTAGTTCCACCTCTGTACACATGCATATACAAATGTGGTGTGTGTGTACCTAGCCTGCAGCGGGGGCTGCTGCAATTTTCCAAAAAAATGGTGGACTGCACAAAATAGGGGAAAATGAGAAAAGCAAGAGAAAGAAAAAAAAATGAGTCTGTGTTGTGAATACTAATTCTGACTGCATAAAAAAGTTTTAAAAAAGAAATACAGAGACAGAGAGAGACAAAAAAAACTCAGATGCTCAGATGCAATAGGTCAGCTAATTAGACCAATAATATCTATATAAAGGGGAAAAAAAGAAGAATGCAAAAATGATAATGAAGCTTGATATTGAGGAAAGACAGACAGGCAGTTCTAAAAGCGTGGGCACTGTCTCCTAGTCTGGCTTAAATAGTCAGGAACAAATTTCAGTATTGATTACTGATGTGTTGATTTTCCATTTCCCTAGAATATATGAGCAAACTATTTAATGTATACAAAAAGAAAGGCTGCCACTGATTCATGACCTTCGTCACACTGTTATTTACATGAACAGCAGTATTTTGCTCAATGAGCAAATCAATACTTTGCATTACTTAGAAACGCACTAATTATGTGAATTGTTTTACACCTTCCATCAACTGTTTCTATGAAGAGTTTCACTTGCACATACTGTACTATCTTTACTCAAAAGACTGGCTATTGGATGAGCGGTCTCATACTCTTCAGACTCTACAGACTCATTTATCTTGCATAAATTTGACATTATATGTAGTCATGAGCGAATGTTTTCGGTAAATTTGTTGACGTTTCGCAAATTTTTGGCAAAGCAAAATGCGTTCGATTCTCCCATCACTAATTATACGACTGCTTTATATGCTCATAGAACAGACTCTGCTCAAACAGTTCATTTGCTGCAGAGTTACTTGACGCACGGTTTTGCATCTTGATTGCTGCCAGTGTATCAGGATTTTTCAGGAAGATCGATGTTGATCAAGACTGTCCTGGAAGTATGAAATACTGCTCTAAACATCGTTGGATCTATGTACTGAATTAACATACTGTGGTCTGGTTATACGTTCTACTCATTAGTCATTTTGTACAAAAGAAAAGTAAAAGTAAGTCGGAGCCAGAACATTTTTCATTTAAAAAAATCACTTTGCTTTTATGTGCCAGTTGTTTGTATTCATACTAATAAATTTATCCAGAAAGCTCTGAATTATAGAAAGACCATCTCCCATAGACTGCATTATAATCAAATAATCTAAATGTTTGAAAAAGATTTCCTTTTTCTCTGTAATAATAAAACAGTAGCTTGTACTTGATCCAACCTAAGATATACTAATTAAGCCTTATTGAAAACAAAACCAGCCTATTGGGTTTATTCAATGTTTACATGACGTTCTAGTAGACTTAAGGAATGAAGATCCAAATTACGGAAAGATCCCTTATCTGGAAAACCCCAAGTCCCGAGCATTCTGGATAACAGGTCCCATACCTGTATATATTCTCTACATACAGTAAATGAATTACATATATCAGGGCCAACTAACACTGTAGAGAAAGACATTACTAAGTCCAAAAAGTTTATATCAAAAAAGATACATGTCCCAAGGCCTCTTAGAGTAAAAATAAGAATAATTTATTGATAATCACATTTAAAAAGTATTCAGTACATACCACCCCACATATGTGGGGTGGTATGTACTGAATACTTTTTAAATGTGATTATCAATATATGTGGGGTGGTATGTACTGAATACTTTTTAAATGTGATTATCAATAAATTATTCTTATTTTTACTCTAAGAGGCCTTGGGACATATATCTTTTTTGATATAAACTTTTTGGACTTTGACTGCCTTGGAACTGGGGCTGGTCCCTTCGGCCATGCTGAATAGTTATATGGACTCCCGATCTTTCAATAGATATACAAGACATTACTAAGGCAAGAAGTCACTGACTTCTGCACAAACTACATGAACAAAGCAACTGTCGGCTCTCAATACATGACCTCTTATTAATCCTATGTAGGAGTGATTTAAACCTAGAGCAGCCAAAAACGTATTATATACTTTAAATGAATGCATTATATCCATTTTCTATAAAAAATTGTAATGTAGATTTTACAATGCATACTGCAAGAAACAGACTGTCACACTCTTCCTTCTTGTAATAGTTATTAAAGCGATACCGACACGTTCCTATAAAAATCATAGGAACGTGGCAGTATCAAGTATGTGCTGCACCATCAAAAGTTCCCGCAAAGCACCCCTTAAAGCTGCCTCCAGTCCCACGAACATTGGTGCAGACCGGCTATCACTACTAACAGATCTTCCATATTGCTTCAGTCACGCTGGGCTGGGGGCTGAAGTAATGTTTTCATTCATAATCAGCCTATGGAAGGATTGCACTGCCCCCAGCCCAACATCACTAAAACAGCACTGAAGATCTTTAAGCAGTGTCGGAGGGTCGGGTTCAAGAAGGTTTGCAGGGCTGGGGCAGCTCTATTCCTGGTGCAGTACATACTGACACGTTACTATGATTTTTATATGAAAGTGTCAGTATCGCTTTAAAAGGACACTAGTGCAAAATGAACATTTCCATAACAAGAGAGCAACAAATATTCCTATAACATACAATGCATCCACAGTGATGATATTTTTCACTAGTCTCAATGAGGCTGGTGTAACTGTTTTTTTTTTCCTATATGTATCATTAGATGCACCAGTATGACCTTTTTTCTAGACTGAAAGAATTATAATCAATTTATATATCTCCAGCCCAGAGGATCTTTACTCTTGTGTGATAGATTTAAATGACTATCCAAACATAAATATTATTTAGCTTTGAGAATCAGTGAGAAGGAACCAGGGAATTCAAGAGTCAAAAAGAATAGAAGCTTCTCAAGGTCTTATTTTATAATTTGGTATAATTCTGTATTCATGTTGTAAGGCAGATTTACTTATACAGTGAAGTTTATAAATTGTGTCTGGTCTCTCAGAGGTGTTTGTTTTTATAAACCCTTACGTCAGCCAAAAAAATTGTTTTTCATATCTTTTTTTTTAGTTATCTGGTAGAATCAGCTGACATTTGCACACCTATAACCCTGCTGTGTCAGCTATGATGTCGCGAGAAAGTGCTTATCCCATAATTATGAACTATTTTTCATTTAAGTCCTAGGACTTTAATCCTAAAATTCTATGTTAATACTTGCAAATATGGATGAAATGATTTTACAACTACCTCATAATTAGAGTGACCAAACTGCTAGTTTATGTATTATGTAATATTTTTCTGGCACTCGTTTTTTTTATACCTTTCTTTTTATTGAGATTTTCCAAGAAAATATTTTTTCCATACAAAGCATTGCAAAAATAAAGATAATACAAAAACAAAAGTTATCCAGTGGTCAAGAAGTAGACATATACAGTTACATCAGATTAGTATAGTGAACACCCAGCAAACCTAGGGGTGCATCCAAATGACATTCCATTTAAACATATGCAAAAGTAAACAGTGGGGCACAAAGTGTTCAATAGTAAGGGTGAACATAGGGATAACTCCATTGCTTTTCCCCATTTTACAGGTATACAAGTTATCAGTACATAGAGGTAAATCACATATACCCCTTTCAGTGGCCATTTCTCCAGGTATCCCCCTCGGGCACAGTGAGTTCCTAGGCACCCTGTCCCCAATACGTTCCAGCCCCACCGATTCTCCCATCTTAAGAGATCAGTCCAATGATCTGGATGCTAGGTATAGTAGCCGCCCAGCTCTCTGGACTAAGTCACCTGCTATGGTCCTCCCAATTGGGTGGTGTCCCAGCTATAGCAAATTTTTTTAAAGTTATCAATATTATCATTTCGAAGTGCAGTCAGCTGTTCCATCCTCCTAATATACCGAACTCTCTCCATGAGGTCAGCCTCCGTTGGAGGAAAGGTATTTTTCCATTTCCCCGCTATAGTACATCTGGCAGCTGTTAAAATTGAGTTGGCTAGTTTTTGGGTTGGATTCTGGCACTCGTTTTTTTGTTATTATTAAGATTCATTTTTGTTTCTAGATAATTATGACTACTTGCATTGTTTTTACATTATCTTCAATTGTGAATATTTTGAGTAATCATGCGATTTGAAATCAAAAGCATTGACAATTTAGTCCATTATAGCTCTTTTTTAACTCCGTGTACAGCTATGGGATCTGTTATCTGGCAACCCTTTGTCCAGAAATATATCCATTTTATCCAAATAATCAAGTTTTCACCTTGCCTCATGACTGGAGCAACCCTGATGATTATATCCTTGTTTGAATCATGCACAAAGTAGTGTTTTATTATTATAGAGAAAAAGGAAATAATTTTTAAAAAGTCTGAATGCCAAAAACTTGAAAAATTCTCGGGAATTTTTCGGGATTTATTATACCCCGAGGCTGCAAAAAGTCAGAATCCGAAAATCTGGCATCTCACACCTGCCGAGGTTGTATATAAGTCAATGGGAGAGGTCCTTTTTTCTATTTGGAAGTTTCTGTGCTTGAATTAGTACGAAAATCTGACTATTTCAATCGGGGGGGAAAAAAATCTAAGAAAAAAAAAACTGTACGATTCAGATTTTCGCTTGGTTTTATTGTGTTTTTCCCCGATAATAATAAATAAGGTCTACAGTGGATTCTAGTTTTGCCAGACTTTTGTTAATAAAATAATCAGAAAAATTCGGATTTTGATAAATAACCCCCTTAAAGTCTGACTTTTAAACTGCTTCTTTGTTTAAAAGTAAACGTAGTTCTGCAATCCACAAAATAGTTCAGAAAAATAAATCAATAGAAGTTAAAACAACCTGTATATTTTTAGCAACTGCTTATTAGATTTTTTGCCCTATTCCTGTTCACCTCTTCTACCCTTTTATATTGAGTATTAAGACAATGCTGTCTGAAAATGTCAGGGATGAAACAAAGTTAGAGCAAATGTCAGTTCTGACAGAATCATTGGAGCTGAACACTGTGATCAGAAAACAAACGAGATGTGAACAAACTCATCAAAACTGCATCATGTAAGGAAGACTCTGTCTTCAAAAAAAACACATCAGTGACGTTAAACCTTGTTTATAAATCTCTGTCTGATATTCTTTTTAAATTGAGTAAGGAACTCATGGTGAAACAATTTTCATACAGAAAATGAAAGGACGCATGGATATTTCTTCAGTTTAATGGGTGGTTGGTTGTCCGCTTTAGGCACAACAAGCATAATAACAAAAGAATTTTGAATATCATGTTTAGTCAACATAATTGTAAACCCCAAAGTATTTTTCCTTTTTGGACATGATGATGATAGTTGCACACAAATGGCTGTATGTTTTGTACCTGTGATAAAACAATTTTATAATTCAGATGGAAAATTATATGTATCTGTTTATGCTGTACCAAAGTATAGGTATCGGACCCGTTATCCAGAATGCTTGGGACCTGGTGTTTTTCGGATAACGGGTCTTTCCATAATTAGGAACTTCCTATCTTACGTTTGCTAAAAATTGGATTGTTTTCTTACCAATGATGATTCATTATACATTGGTTGGGATAGAGTAAAAGGTACAGTTTTGATATTGCAGAGAAAAAAATATGTTTTAAAATTTTGAACTGTATAATTAATATGGAGTTTATTGAAGACAACCTTCCACTAATTTGGAGATTTCTGGATAATGGGTTTCTGGACAACAGATCCTATACCGGTACTCTTCTTGCATAAGAAAATTGTAGAAAACCAGCATTCAGCCTTCATCCCCATTATTAACTGCTGCATTGAGAGCAAACACAACCAAGACTCTCTCTTAACCTGCATCAAAACAAAAGCCTTAAGTTCTCTTGCAAGAGAAGGCAAAGCTGGGTGCCTACCAAAGGCTTTCCCATAGACCCCACACGATTAGCTATGATTTATTCCATTATATTACAAGAGCTGGATTGGTACCTATGATGGCAAATCAAAAAAGGCACATAATTGGCAAACTCTGAAAGCTATTTTTGTGGTTTGCAGAAAGACTCAAAAATGGTTTTGCAATTACAAATATGGCTGTAGCTTGCCAGCCAGCTCCAACGTGTCTGGCAAGAATCCAGTGTCAAGTCTGTATACAAAGGAATAAAGGGCACCAGTCTTTGCCGGCTCTGGGAAGATCAGAGATTGTACAGCCACAACCACTGCAGCTGAACACACATAGTCCAATAACTGGCACTACCAGTCTCTAACTCTACCTTGAAAAAATAAAGAGCCCAGTTTTCTAAAGAAATTGCTTGTGTATATCATACCTTATGCCAACTCCCTGCAAAGGCCTGGGGATGTCACAGAACCTGTGACACGTGACCATCAGTGATCTGACAAATAAATGACCAACAGGGGGGCTTTATATGTTAAAAGAGAACTAAACCCTAAAAGTGAATATGGCTGAAAATGCCATATTTTATATACTGAACTTATTGCACAAGCCTAAAGTTTCAGCTTGTCAATAGCAGTAAGTGACAGCAGCACAGAACATGTGCAGTCAATCAGCAGAAAAGAAGATGGGGAGCTACTGGGCCATCTTTAGGGGCACAAATATTCCCTGCTAAAGGGCTGTGGTTATCTTGGGCTGGTACAGAAGCACAAAACATAATGTACAACATTTCTAGCCTTCTTTACTTCTACTTCTTTAGTTTAGCTTTAGTTCTCCTTTAAGGTCACACACTGATACACTGGTTGGTAGAATCTACCAAGTGACTGTACTAAAATTCTAGACAGGTGGCAGCTGCAAATATACACCTAATGACATGCTTATGAACGAAATGAAGGGGGGTAATTACTTTTTTGGGTTACTTGACAGCAAAATAGCACTGCACTCAATTTTGTATACATCTAACTATGAGGAAAACTTCTGTAACTGCAACAATGGATTCCCCAGACCTTTCCTCATGGCACAAGACTTGCTATGCTTTTTCCATCTTTTGGTGTCACCATAATGCCCTTCCTGGCCATAATTAGTTTAGCATCTATTGGTACCTAATGTCTTTCTGCTTGCTAACAATAATGTATGAACTGTGCATGATCAAAAAGTTATTTGTTCCCTCTGGTGTATGGTCTATTTTGGTGAATAAAAGAAGCTACTGCAAGAACTGTAAATATCTACAAAGATACAACTCTTGTTTATTAACATGCATGTCTGCTATTCTCATACACATCTTTGAAAAATTGCTTTTATCCTTTTTTCCCCTGTACATCTCCCTCCATATTAATTCATCACTAAAAGTGACATGATTTCCATTTTGTTCATGTTAAAAGAAATAAATAAACAAAATACCACTTTGGGGAGAAAAATTCCACTAGAAAAATGGAAATCATTTGTCAAATCCATTCTGAATTAATGGACATGCATTTTCTGAGCATTCTGGTCTTTCAAGAACAATTCAAGCAGATACATTCCTTGAGAGGACAGCTTAATTTTTAAAAGATTACTTGATAGTTGCTTTTCACTGTCAGAAATGTGGGCAGTTTGGACAAACATTGTAATAAATATTATTTTTTTCTCAGTTTCTTATTTGAATATATTTCTTTGCCAACAGATATTCTGTTTTAGTTATTTAATTATACCCCAAAATGTTGGAATTTGTTTCTCTTGTGAACAGAAAATAACACTATGAAACAATTAGGACGATCCTGAGCATAGCCCAATTTATATCAACAGATTCCAATAGTTTCAGATACTGATAAAAATAATTATGGCTCATTTATGCTGGCTATGTGAAGTGCATGGTTCAAACGGAGGTCCAAATTGAGCCTAGTAAAATAACAGACAACATGTTAATGAATCCTTTATAGCACCTACATTTGCTGATATATCACATTCCTGAATCATATGACATTGTAGGCACAATAGGGATAATTTATTAAAGGAAGGGCAAACACTAAGGGGCGGATTTATCAAGGGTCGAATTTCGAAGTGCTAAAATTTCTAAATTTGACCATCGGATTGAAAAATTCAAAGTTTTTTTTGTTTAAATTTAGTTGTTTGCGAATGAATTACAATTGTTCGATCGATCGTAGAAATTGTTCGAAACGAACGATTCAATCGATCGAACGAGTTTCAAAAAAAAACTTCGACTTCTAAAAACTTAGCCAAATGTTGGCTATAGGTTCTAGGAGGTCCCCATAGGCTAACATAGCAATTCAGCAGGTTTAAGATGGCGAAGTGTCGAAGTCGAAGTTTTTTAAAGAGACAGTACTTAGATTTTTGAACGGTTGAATATTCAAAGTATTTTTAATTCAAAGTCGAATTTGGCCTATTGGATGGTCGAAGTACCCAAAAATTACTTCGAAATTCGACGTTTTTTCATTTGAAAATTCATTCGAGCTTTGATAAATCTGCCCCTTTGTGAAAAATGCCCAGTTTTGCACATGCTTGCATTTATAAATCAGCCATACTTTTTAATTATTTTTAAGATACAATGTATTATATGAAGCACAATAAATCACTAGAATGACCCAGAACAAAGAAAGCAGTCTGTCTACCCCCCCCTTTTTTTTTTTTTTTTTTTTTTTTTAACATTAGCTCAATGTAAACGGGCTTGAGCTGAACATAATTTTTGCCTATAGTTTTAACTAGGAAATATCGGTACTTGTAGTTATATCTTGCACTCAACAGGGCAACGTTTGAAACTTTTTTTGAAAGTTTTTCTTAATTAATTTTACAAATAAAAGTAGAAGATGAAAGATTAGTAAGAAGAATAGAGAGTTCATATCAAAAACATATTACACATAGGAAAGCTAACCTTTATGCAGGCCTGCCATACCCCTTTGTGAGTCAGCCAGCGATCCCATAGTTTCCCAGATTTGGCCGGACAGCCACATGCCATGTACATTTTTGCTTTGGGAGCATGTTCTCTATCAGTTTAATCCAGAAGCCAAGAGTTTGGGGCTCTATGTTCTTCTATGTCAGAAAAATTGTTTTCTTTGCAAAAAAAAGAGTAGTTGTTGGAGACACAGTCTATGACCAGATGAGAGGCTCAAGTCTTCTGCGTGTCCCAGGAGAATTCTGGGGTCTGAATATTAGGTAGTCCCAGTGAGGTGTCCAGGAGTGTAAGTATAGACATTTAGAATTACTGGATCTTAGGGCATTCCCAAAAACAAATGCAAATAATTACATTGTTCAATATCACACTTGACAAAAACATCTGGGTATCCCTGATCGATCTGTGCCAGCCTATGTGGTGTTAAATACACTCTATTTAGAAACTTTCGGGGAATGTAATAAAAGTCGGTAACGGAAAAACTATTCGCAATGCGAAAAGTTATGCCTTTGCGAGAACAAATTTTGCTTTGCGCGAATTTAATATAGCTTTTTCGAACCCGGAAAACTGTTTAGCGACCACATCAGACAGTGGAAGACCACTTGCAAATGTTACAGTTTGCGCCAATGCGCAGTCAATGTAATAAAACTTCTTACTGGAAAAGTCGTTATGTTTGCTCCAAAAGATTACGATACCTTCAAGCACTTCTTAAGAGTGGGCAATTAAAATTCAAAATGCGCAATTGAAATTCGCAATGTAATAACAGTTTAAGGAGCAATATTACATTGCGAGATGTGGATTTTTATTCTTATTGGTGCGAATTGTTTTGCTCTTTGCGACTTTTATTACATTCCCTCGCATGTGTGTAAAAACCTGTCTCTAGTTGAGATGTTGGTTTCAGGTATCTGATCAAGCATATGCTTCCAGGTTCCCTCATCTATACGGGGGAGGTTTGAGCTCACTTAAGACTGATATGCATTATAGGATAAAAGTCCTCCTGTAGTAAGATGGTGTAGATGTGAGGGGTTTGTGGCCTACACAAATAACATTTTAGGGTGGATTGCGTGACACTGGGGGCTCCCCCTGGGAATTGAGCTTGAAATGCGTGTCTAAGTTGTAAAAATCTAAACAGTATTTGGTTATTTAACCCAAAGTCTTGATATCAAAGATATTTCACTCCTGCGGCCACCCAGGCATTCACATTGGAATAGGCCCGAAGTGTGAGAGAGCATTGTTTCAACAGAGTGGAGTCCATTTGGACCAGCTGTTTGCTTACCCATAGGCTGCAGTCACCGTTTTTGCGAACACCTGAGTTACTATTTTCATAAGGGTTGTTAGAGAATATGCTAACGGCAGACCTCTATGCAATTGGTTAGCAAGGGCTTCAAAGGAGGAGATCACTGCAGATTCCAGCACTGTGGCCTTGTTGTTTGAATCTGGGTAGATTAATCTGGCATTGATTAATTGAAGTTAAATTGAAGATGAAGTGAAGTTTAATTGAAGATCATAGAAGTAAAGTAGGAAATTAGGGAGGGCAAGTCCCCCTATATTAACTGGGGCTTGAAGAGTCCGCATAGCAATGTGGTACACAGGTATCCAGCTCTTTGACCCATTTCTTGGTTGGCATGATTGGTGTATTGTGAAACATGTAAAGAAATTTGGGGAGAGAGACCATCTTAAGGATGTTGATACAAACATTTGAAACTTAAGACACATTCTACCTCCTGGTCCCATTGAGCAAACTCAAAACAAATCAGCAGTCCACTAAGAAACCTTGTGTATAAATAAACACCTCTTGTTCCCTAGCCAAAGCCTGATATAAAGAGCAGCTCATTTACTAAGGCTTTTTTGGTGGACTAATAGATTGTTTAACTTTGCACAGTGGGGTCAGGAAGCAGAATATGACTTTTGCTCAGAGCAAACAATCAGCAATTAGATTTCAACAGTTAAAAAAAAAGCCAAGATCTGATTGTTTGCTGTGAGCAACATTACCAGTAATGTTTCTCTTCACTTTTTATACATCATGATAAATAATCAATCTGTTATCCTATTTTCTACTATTTTAAAAGGTTTGAAGTTCTTATATTTAGTAAACTGAAAGCAAATACCAGACATCTGTTTCACTGGCATTATATGCAGTATACATATATTTTGAACATGGCATTTTAGCCATATTCATTTTTAGGGTTTAGTTCTCCTTTCAGAATTGAAAACTATAACAGTATTTTCAAAAAACGCCATCCATATTATTGGCTTAATATTATTTTAGACCTGAAATATACACTGGCATATACTTGCATAATGCATTATGTAGTAACATGGCTTCCAGCACATGAGATTTGAAAGTGAGTGGCAAAAGCCGTGTGCAGCTGCCTAGTCCAGTCCTTGCTCCATTTTACCAACCCCTTTTATAAAAATGGTTAATTATTTGGAGCCAGCAGTCAAAAAGCACACTGTTTGTGCTTGACAATCTTTATTCACTTATAAACTGTTAATGCTTTGCAAAATAGTATCGAGCCAAATACATTCTTTGAATGAACTCCAAGTGCTTTGAGACAAATATCCACTAATATATTATTGCTTTCGCCTTGTTCTACATCAGCAGACACAATCTTTTATGTCAGGTCTGCTGCCCTATAAGTCACAGGCTCCACAAGCTAAACCCCTTAACTTGATTATTCTTGTTAAAAATATGAACACGATAAAACTTTCTGATCACCATATTTTTTGCTGTGATTAGGGAGAAAAAAAAAAAAGAGACTTCCAAATAAATTCATAAATCAGGTCCATATAGTACCTTCTTCATAGGAAGCAACATTAAAAATAGTTGTTTTTTTTTTCAAGGGGCTGTCCAGGTTAAACGTTTCTGCCCAGTTTTCAACATTCTGAAAACCGAACAGGAATTCTCCAAATTGCATCCCGCTAACGCAACAGTAACAGGCTGCGCAAGCTAGAATGGATGCAATAACCCCGCAGATAGGCAGAGTAGTTGGATATACAGTTAAATTCAGAATATTAGCAGTCCGACATTACTAACCTGATTAATCACTGTTTTTTGTAGAAATTATATTTTTACTTGGCAAATAATTTACTAGTAGGTGTAGTAGAATAATAGAAAACCAACAGACACAACAGTCATGACATGCCGCTGAATCATTGAGGCTTGTTAAAAATAAAAATAGCTTGTTCCAAATAATAGCAGTGTGGAGTTCAACTAGTGAAGTAATTCATTCTGTATTCTTTCATTCAGGAGTTAATTATGGCCCTTATTTAAGGAAGGAAGGCAGCACATTTTGTTCATACTGGTTATAGTATATTTCTCTCTGAAAATGGAAAATGGGTCATTCCAGACATTGTTCAGAAGAACAGCATACTTTGATTAAAAACTTGATTGGTGAAGGGAAAATGTATAAAGAAGTGAAGAAAATGATAGGCTGATCAGCTAAAATTATCTCAAATGCTTTAAAATGGCAACCAAAACCTGGGGTAACACTTAGGCTGGTGGAAGGAGGGAGGGGAGTTCATGTAGGGTAGGGTTTTTTTAACGTTAGGGTTGAATTCTCCTTTAAGGGCATTAGGTTTGGGAGTTTGGTCATATTTTATTTTTAAACAGAGTAAAAAAAAAAAGTCCAGTTTTAGTAAATGACCCCCTGTGTTTAATGTTAAACCCACTGGCCATATTTAATTACTATAACTCCAGATACCACTAACTGCTGGGTTGCTCCACCTGCACAACTTATTTTTCAAGAAACTTCTTGAAACACAAGTATTTTGCTAACATTTTCTACCTGCCAACATCTATGTCATGCACAATGTTGATTTTAACAGTGAAGCCTAAACAATTTACAAATAAGGAACAAAGGAAAAATCTCAGTGGTGATTTCAATTTAGTGGCAGATAAAAGGATTATATGGAAAGATTAAATCATAAACACGCTCTACAAAGAATTTCTTCTTTAAAAGAAGAGTATAACATTAGCTATTAAGAACATTTATATAGAAATATATAATAGGCTCATAATTAAAATTCAGAAATTTCATTTTTACAGTGCAAAAAAATAAAAGGTGTGGGATTATCTCTCCTAAGGAGTTTTAGTAGTAAATATAAATTCAGATAAGGTTCTAGCAAATCAAAAGCAAAATAAATGCTGTAGGCAAAAAGCATTGTAATCATACCCATTGTAAATGTAGGTGGGAAGGAAGAGCATCCCTACTAAACAATCAAACTTGTGAGGGTGTATTAGATATCCCCATTCATATAGGATTTTCAAGTAGCTTCAACTAAGTGGTATTAATAAAGAAAATAAAATTAGGGGAGTGCAAAAAATGTCAGCAATACTAGATTTGCAACTATATCTGTCAGGCTTTCCTAAAATACAGGTATGGGATCTGTTATCCAGAAACTCATCATTTAGAAAGCTCTAACTTAAAGGATTGACATCTTCCAGAAAGTCTTTTTTTTAAGCAAATAATTCTAATTTTTAAAAACATTTCCCTTTTGCTCCAAAATAATAAAACAGTACCTTGTACTTGATCCTAATTAAGCTGCGTGAATCCATATCAGTGGTAAAACCATTGGCTTAAAGTGGACCTGTCACCCAGACACAAAAATCTGTATAATAAAAGTCCTTTTCAAATGAAACATGAAATCCAATTTCTATTTTTTATTAAAGCATTCATAGCTGTTGTAAACTCATTTAAAAATCTCAGCTGTCAATCAAATATTGTCTGCCCCTCCTCTATGCCATGGGCATAGAGGCGGGGCAGACAGTTACTTTCATTTTCCATTCAGCACTTCCTAGATGTCACTGCTCTCCCCACATTCCTCCGTTCCCTTTACCATTTAATTGTGTAGCCAGGGCATGGGGAAGGACATCAGGTCCCCCATTCTGGTGCACAACAAGATTCTGAGATGATACAAGGCTTGCCTTAATAAGAATGTGCACAAAATGGCTGCTGCCTGTTGCCATAATTTTGAATTCCCAGACTGAAGGAAACAAGATTCAAATAATTTATATAGTTTATATATTTATTTTAAGTTCATTTTGCTTGACTAATGTGATAAAATAGGATTTTTAATAATTTTTTTGGGTGACGGGTCCCCTTTAATTTAATTTTTTTTTTTAGCAGACTGGTCATTCAAATTATATGGATTCTATAACTGTACCAATAATTGTTCTGTAAAGCCCCCATAAATATTGGGTTTGTGATTATAGCCCAACAGGCTTTTCATACATAAAATATCCAATCAATTCTAAATTAAAAGATACCAAAGAACCAAGTTTAATGTCCAAGGTCTTACTTAGTAAGTTCCTGGGAGTGCTTAATTTGTTGTTCTTGTTTGCCTTTGCATTTCAAACTTAATACCACATATTGGACTTAACCTGCCTGCCATCTTGGTCCTGACTTCAATCCCTGTAATGGCTGTGAGGGCCTTGTCACTCAATAACTTTCTCATGATTGACATTTTTTAATACACATCCTTCATGCTTCTGTGCATCATTCCCCCATTCATTACTTCACCAAAAGTTTATCAACTACACTTAATTTGTTAAACTACATAGGGGCAAATTTAATAAAGGACAAAGTGACCAACGCTGGCGAAAATTCGCCAGCGTGACAATTTCGGTACTTCTCCAATTTGCTAATGGGCGCAGGCGGTACTTTGCTAGCGAAAGAGACTGATGCTGTCGCTCATTCGCACTAAATCGCCAGGTAAAGTTGCGCTCTGGCAAATGGACGTAACTATGCAAATTCACCAAGATGCGGATTTTACTGAACGTTACCTCTTGCACCAGACTTGCATTCACCACCTCAGACCAGCCGAAGTGCAATAGAGTAGATAGGACTTCCTCAAACTTTAGTTTAGCTTTAGAATATTTAGGTCCCACAAAACCCTGGCGTCTTTTCCTTTTTTTCAGGGTGATAGGCAGCAAAAGAGCGTAGAATTTTTTTGGGGTAACCGGCTTCCCCCCTACATTTCCTAACATATGGCACATAAAATATACACTGGGCTCATGTGTAGGGCATGATAACAACTCTATTTTCTTTTATTAAGGTTCCCTGGGCTTGTGTAATGTAATGTATTTGCTGCAACATATACGATTTAAATCCCCGCCATATGCAAATTAGCCAACGCTAGCGCAACTTCGCTCTGCTTGCCGAATTAACCCTAGTGCCACTTTGCTAGCAATTGGCGCCTTGGACACAACTTTGCATGTTAGTAAATTAGCGTTGTTTGAGCGAATTTTCGCTTGGCAAAGTGTTGCGCTGTCTGCAAAGCTGTCGCTGGCGAATTTTCTCCGCTTAGTAAATTTGCCCCATAGTTCTTTCAGCCGTACAGTGTAGTTATTTGGAGTTTGCATTAAAGGCCGGCCAGATTTTATTAATATGGCTGCATGTTGTTTAACTAGTTGTCAACTAAACTCAGATATTTAAAATGTATTCATTTTAAATTCAAGACCTGCATGGTTTGCATACATTTGGCTAGCTGGAAAGTCAAGTCAGAATGCTGACACTTGAAATGAACCCCAGTATAAAATACACAAAAAATGGTTTCCTGTGTGTGAATGTTTTTTTCATTTGTGAATAGTTAAGATATGATAACAGAACACATTGTGACATAACTGCTATCGGGGGACAAAAAGAGTGTTTGTTTACAAGTGATATTCTTGTTTAACTGATATTTATAATGATAAAAACATACATAACTGTACATAATTCTTCAGTATTTCATGATTCTATGGATATATCTTAAACATACAGTATTTCAATTATCACTTGTTGAGTTTTGGATTATGCTTGTAATGCATATTCTTCCTGATAACATTAAAAAAGGTAAATTTCTAATATTGCATTCTGCAGTAAATATGCTAATTTATTTATGGCTTCTGTATGCTACACTATATTTTTACATTACATTTTGCACCAACTTATATTGACAGATATAAATATCCAGTAGGCAGACAAGCAAGTTACAAACCTAAACCACAACCTAAATTAATGGGGAGCCATTTCTGCAATATGGTTCAACATTTCCTGACAGTTAGGAAAGTATTTTAACAGTTAATAGTTAAGTGGTGGAGGGTGAAACACAACTGTATAATGCTGCAAAAGAGGCAATTATTAAAAAAGTAATTTAGGTATCTACTTTAAATTTGTTTTTACTACAAATTTTGAATCCTGAGATATATATATATATATATATATATATATATATATATACACACAGCAATTGATTATTTTTCCTAATTATTTGAAAGATCTGCATCTTTAAATAAGTATAGGATATTGTTAATCCATTCTTAATTTCTAAAAAATAATAACTCCCTTTAGTTGGAGCGCTCAGAATCAGTAGTTAATAATTAAGAGCATTAATAGTTATTTTATAACTGTTATTTATAATGCATTACAATTTCCCACAATGCAACACAATAGACATGCTTGAAAAGAACTTCAATAGGCTATGAGAGGTGTATGTGTTAATTGTGTTAATTGCTTGCTACCTCCTGATGTAATCACGTATAGTAAAATTTAATTAACATTTTTCCTATAGCCATGTTATGATGCTATTAATACACAGTGAAGGCATTTTCAGAAAGGGATTCAGAAACTGATTTAGGATTTGTTAAATAGGATTGAATATTCTAACAATTAATTTTTTTAATGTTCCTTAATAGGAATATTTCCTGGTACATATAAGCAGGATGGTGTTATTTCTATCTTATATATATCTTATATATAAATATATATATATATATATCTATATATATCTATATCTATCTATATCTATCTATCTATCTATATATATATATATATGATACATGGAAATAATACACTCCTACTTATGTACCAAGAACTCTTCCTTTTAAGCAGGTCTTAATAAGAGGAGCCAAGCAAGGGTTCTATATATATATATATATATATATATATATATATATATATATATATATATATATATATATATATATATATATATATATATATATATATATATATATATATATATATATATATACATATATATATATCCCTTGCTAAGACCTGCTTCGGGTAATAGGAGTAATATTCAAGAAACCAAGATTTCCTTCCCTGACAAATTTAGTGGGGACAGGAGTAAATTCTATATTTTTCAGGAGGCATGTAGATTGTACCTCAGCTTTTTCCCTCATTCCTTCCCTACCAGAGAGGAAAAAGTAAGGTTCGTAATGACCTTGTTACAAGGTGACCCACAAATTTGGCCATTAAGGTTACCCCCCTCTGACCCAGCCCACTTTTCCCTAGAGGTACTTTTTAATACCATGGCAATATTGTACGACTCAGATCGTGCTACTGTACCTCTGCTGATAGTGCCATCCGTAAACTACGCCAAGGGAAAAGGGAAATAGAGGAGTACTGTACAGAATTCCGCTGCTGGGCTGTTGAGACAGGGTGGAATGACACTGCTCTTCGTAGCCAATTTCAGGTGGGCTTAATGATGCTGTCAAGGACAGTTTGGTTAATTATCCTCCTACGACCACTCTGGGTGACCTTATGAGGTTGGCCATCCAGATTGATAGAAGGTCTTCGCCCTTCGCACCTGCATTGACTATTGTGGCCTCAATAAAATGACGGTAAAAAAAACTATATCCCCTTCCGCTAATCTCTGAGTTATTGGATCAAGTTAAAGATCCCAAAATTTACACTAAACTTGATCTTAGAGGTGCGTATAACCTCATTCATATTAGGGAAGGGGATGAGTGGAAAACGGCCTTTAATACCAGGGATGGCCCTGGTAGTACTATAGACCGTTCATTAAGAAATTTTCTATCATTGTCTCCCCAATTACTGATCTGACTAAAAAGGGTGCGGATCCCAGTATGTGGCCTCCTGAAGCTATCCATGCTTTCGAGTTCTTAAAAAAGGAATTTGTGTCTGCCCCTATCCTTCATCATCCTGACACAACCCTACCCTTTATTGTGGAAATAGATGCCTCAGAAGTTGGTCTAGGGGCAGTTCCTTCCCAAAGGCATCCAATAACTAATAAGGTTCACCCATGTGCTTTTTTTTCCAGGAAATTCTCATCTGCTGAAGCCAATTATGATATTGGTAATAGAGAATTGTTGGCTATCAAATGGACCTTTGAGGAATGAACACTTGTTGGAGGGGGCTAAACATACGATCACAGTCTATACTGACCATAAGAATCTTTTGTATATTGAATCCGCAAAGTGTTTCAAACCGAGACAGGCCAGACGGGCTTTATTTTTTACTAGATTTAATTTTTCTCTGACTTACAGGCCTGGCTCTAAAAATATTAAGGCAGGTGCCAATCGTGACACTGACACTGTCTACATATATATATATATATTCATGATGAAAGCTGACGCACACTGGGAATTATCAAAAATAAAACTTATTTTATTGGATCGACGTTTCGGTCCACACACGGACCTTTATCAAGATAAATACAAAGTGCAAGTGTAGACAATTTTATAGACTCACCCACCAGTGAATCTCCACCCGAACACGCCCATGAATCAAGTGAAAATTTTAACCCCAGAGAACCCAAAAGTCCAGCGAACATGGATAATATTAACTTGGTCTGAAAAACAAAGTGCATAGAACCATATAATTTAGTATATAAAACTACGTAATCACATATTACAGATGCTTTTTTTAAAAAAATTGTAGTAAAAATTGGTGAAAACGTTTTTCTTTTAAATTGACGATGTGATAAATAAAGTGTTAACAGTGTCATAAAATAATCTAAAACCAGTATAATAAATACATAAGACATAAGCTGTTTGCATAAAAATACATTACTGGCTGTCAATAGCAACACATAGAATGATATAAGCTTTATAGTTACTTATAGAAAGCAAGAAAATGAGCAGTATTCATTTAGTCCTCTAGGGGCAATGGTATTTAACATTTTGATCCAATATACCTCCTTTTGCAATAACATGCGATCCCAATCACCTCCCCTGGTGGGTTCGGGGATTAAATCTATGCCCATGAATTTGAATGTTGGGAGGTTATGACCCATTTTTAAAAAATGTTGTGGTAGTGGTAAATCAGATTTTCTAGTTTCTAAGGCTTTTTTAATAGATGACCTATGATTACCCATCCTCTCACGAAGGGTATTCTGCGTTTTCCCAACGTAGGTCAAACCGCATGGGCATGTTATAATGTAGATGACATGAGTGGATGTACAAGAAATGCGATGTCTAATCATGATCTCTTTCCCAGTGTGGGGATGTTTAAAAGATTTACCTGACAGCATGTATCGACACGTAATACAACCCGCACACTTGTAACAACCTTTGTTTAATTTGCTTACAATGTTGCCACCAGACTCGTAGCATTTGGTTGGATCTGTCTGCATTAATAAGTCTCTTAAATTTGGACCACGTTTGTAGCCCCATAGGGGTTTTTGGGTAAGCGATTGAGATAACCTTTTATCACTTTTCAAAATTGGCCAACTATTTTCGACTATATTCCTGACAGCCATAGACCCAGTTGTGAAACTGGACGTTAGAATAAAACGATTCTGTTCCTTTGGACCTATTCTGCGTTGGGTGTCTTGTGTCTGTGCTAAATGTTCTCGGGCTCTTTCAACAGATTTGGTAATTACATGTTGGTGGTAACCCCTTTGTTTGAATCTATCAGCAGTTTCCACTATTTGCCTTTCACGGATGTCTTGATTAGAATTGTTTCGCATGGTGCGAAGAAATTGTGAAAATGGAACTGCTTTTTTGGAGCTAGGAGGGTGGAAACTCGTAGAGTATAAAAGAGTATTTCTATCAGTTGGCTTGCGATATAATTTATACCCCAAACCATTGTTCTGTCTGAAAATTTCAACATCCAAAAATTGGATACTTTGCATATTATATGTGATTGTAAATTTAACTGGAAGATTGAGAGCATTAAGATATTCAACCATATTTAGCAACCCGCTCACATCACCACGCCATATTAGTAGAATATCGTCAATATAACGTAGGTACAACAGTAGAGAATCCCCAAAGTTAGGTATAATATTATGCTGTTCATAGTAAGCCATAAAACAATTGGCATAGGCAGGAGCCATTGCTGCACCCATCGACGTGCCTTCCTTCTGTAAATAATATTGTTTCTCAAAACGAAAATAATTATATTTCAATGTCAATTCCAAAAGTTGACAAATAAAGTCAATGGGAGGGCCCTCGTATGTGGTGGAGTTGAGAAGTGCCCAATGAACAGCCTCTATTCCTTCATGGTGAGGTATTATTGTATATAGGCTACAAACGTCCATGCTTGCCAATACAATGGGTACATCAGGGAGTATCGTATTCGATAGAATTTCCAAAAGCTGTTGTGTGTCTCTTAGAAAGTAGGGTAAGGCTTGAACTGTGCTCTGCAAATGGTGGTCCAGATATAGACCAATAGGGTATAGCAGACTACCCCTTGATGAAACAATCGGTCTGCCCGGGGGATTACACAAATTTTTGTGGATTTTAGGTAAACAATATAATTATATTGTTTACCTAAAATCCACAAAAAGCCTTACCCTACTTTCTAAGAGACACACAACAGCTTTTGGAAATTCTATCGAATACGATACTCCCTGATGTACCCATTGTATTGGCAAGCATGGACGTTTGTAGCCTATATACAATAATACCTCACCATGAAGGAATAGAGGCTGTTCATTGGGCACTTCTCAACTCCACCACATACGAGGGCCCTCCCATTGACTTTATTTGTCAACTTTTGGAATTGACATTGAAATATAATTATTTTCGTTTTGAGAAACAATATTATTTACAGAAGGAAGGCACGTCGATGGGTGCAGCAATGGCTCCTGCCTATGCCAATTGTTTTATGGCTTACTATGAACAGCATAATATTATACCTAACTTTGGGGATTCTCTACTGTTGTACCTACGTTATATTGACGATATTCTACTAATATGGCGTGGTGATGTGAGCGGGTTGCTAAATATGGTTGAATATCTTAATGCTCTCAATCTTCCAGTTAAATTTACAATCACATATAATATGCAAAGTATCCAATTTTTGGATGTTGAAATTTTCAGACAGAACAATGGTTTGGGGTATAAATTATATCGCAAGCCAACTGATAGAAATACTCTTTTATACTCTACGAGTTTCCACCCTCCTAGCTCCAAAAAAGCAGTTCCATTTTCACAATTTCTTCGCACCATGCGAAACAATTCTAATCAAGACATCCGTGAAAGGCAAATAGTGGAAACTGCTGATAGATTCAAACAAAGGGGTTACCACCAACATGTAATTACCAAATCTGTTGAAAGAGCCCGAGAACATTTAGCACAGACACAAGACACCCAACGCAGAATAGGTCCAAAGGAACAGAATCGTTTTATTCTAACGTCCAGTTTCACAACTGGGTCTATGGCTGTCAGGAATATAGTCGAAAATAGTTGGCCAATTTTGAAAAGTGATAAAAGGTTATCTCAATCGCTTACCCAAAAACCCCTATGGGGCTACAAACGTGGTCCAAATTTAAGAGACTTATTAATGCAGACAGATCCAACCAAATGCTACGAGTCTGGTGGCAACATTGTAAGCAAATTAAACAAAGGTTGTTACAAGTGTGCGGGTTGTATTACGTGTCGATACATGCTGTCAGGTAAATCTTTTAAACATCCCCACACTGGGAAAGAGATCATGATTAGACATCGCATTTCTTGTACATCCACTCATGTCATCTACATTATAACATGCCCATGCGGTTTGACCTACGTTGGGAAAACGCAGAATACCCTTCGTGAGAGGATGGGTAATCATAGGTCATCTATTAAAAAAGCCTTAGAAACTAGAAAATCTGATTTACCACTACCACAACATTTTTTAAAAATGGGTCATAACCTCCCAACATTCAAATTCATGGGCATAGATTTAATCCCCGAACCCACCAGGGGAGGTGATTGGGATCGCATGTTATTGCAAAAGGAGGTATATTGGATCAAAATGTTAAATACCATTGCCCCTAGAGGACTAAATGAATACTGCTCATTTTCTTGCTTTCTATAAGTAACTATAAAGCTTATATCATTCTATGTGTTGCTATTGACAGCCAGTAATGTATTTTTATGCAAACAGCTTATGTCTTATGTATTTATTATACTGGTTTTAGATTATTTTATGACACTGTTAACACTTTATTTATCACATCGTCAATTTAAAAGAAAAACGTTTTCACCAATTTTTACTACAATTTTTTTAAAAAAAGTATCTGTAATATGTGATTACGTAGTTTTATATACTAAATTATATGGTTCTATGCACTTTGTTTTTCAGACCAAGTTAATATTATCCATGTTCGCTGGACTTTTGGGTTCTCTGGGGTTAAAATTTTCACTTGATTCATGGGCGTGTTCGGGTGGAGATTCACTGGTGGGTGAGTCTATAAAATTGTCTACACTTGCACTTTGTATTTATCTTGATAAAGGTCCGTGTGTGGACCGAAACGTCGATCCAATAAAATAAGTTTTATTTTTGATAATTCCCAGTGTGCGTCAGCTTTCATCATGAATATATGGTTTTTTTCTGACTAGCACCTGGGTTTGTTGCCTCAGTAAGTGTGTGCCACAGCCCTTCTACATATATATATATATATATATATATATATATATATATATATATATATATATATATATATATTTCAGACCATTTTAAAAGATCTATAATTAATTAATTGGGACAGATATACATTACATGCTTTTGATTATTGCTGCACAGCAAAAAAAGACAAAACATAATTTTAAAAAAAATTAAAAGTTTTAAATTAACGAGGGTGTGCAATAAGGTGCAGTGCCTTTGCTGATTAAAGGACATGTTAACCATACATTCTCCTACCATTTCTAGAAGTTGGAAACTTCTCCCGCACCTGAATTTCATCATTTGAACTGCATATATACCCTGTGTTCACCAGTGCCATAACATGAAAAAAAAATACAAATAAAAAAATTGCAATTCACTGTTATTTTCTATCTGCTTTGAAATCTGGGCGTCATTTTAGTAAGGAAAAGCTGTTATTGAGTATAAAAGGAGAATCCAACAAGATATAAAACAGCTTTGTCACAATATCAAATTACAAGATACATTTGAATATGAAGCATGCAATGTTGCTTTGAGACAAAAGGGTGAAACAGAAAGATTTATGGAACCGAAAATAAAAATAATTTTCACATGCGAGTACAGAGGTACACACAGACCTTTATGTATTGGTGTGAAAGGAGACATACTTTTGCAGTGAAGAATATATCAAGAAAATCACAAGTAATGTGTCCAATAAAAAGATGTTAATATGGTGCAAATATGCAACACAGGTATGCAGGTTTATTTTAGGCTAAATTTATTGTTAAATATCATGGGTGGCCCTTTTAGCACCTATGGCACCAGTTGGACATTGCCCCCCGTTATTATGCAACTGCACATACTGTACCAGGCACACATTACCTATTTGGACCATGCACTATTACTTATACAGTATTTAGTATAGCAGGGATGAAAATACATTTTATGAAATGTTTCCAAAAGGCAGTATATAAAGCTGCATATCCCATGTGTCCAGCAGTCATAGGGCTCTCATCACCAGTCTGCTAATGGAATCCTCAACAAAACAGAGGTGTATTTATTTGTACAAACTCAGATTTTTGCCAGCATTACTTTGAAAGACAACTATCCTAGCCAGTTTATTCCCAAATAAAATTAATCAATTGTTGTAAATAAAAAGATGAGATTCAAAATTGCTTTATTTTTTTGTTTTTGCAACCAACTAATCTGTTCTGTGCCCACTTGTTTTATCTCACACTCAAAAAGAATTGCTTATTACTCTCAGGATTAAAATGTTATTTGTACTTAATAAAATACATTTTGTGCATCTGTTTTATGAAACATTTTCCCAAACCTAGAACAGAGGAATCATATCAAAATACAACTTAATATTTTGTAGACAGTTATTTGGTCAGACAATTCCTCCCACATGACCCTCTAAACAGAGCTTATTTTACAGCAGGGCAAAAAGTTTCCCCAGTGAATCTCAGTTTATATATAACTGGGACAATGGAGTCTTTCAATATCTGTGAATAAGACTGTAATTTAGCACCCCCCTTTAATCATATCATATGGGGCTGTCTCACTTGCTTTGGGTGCCTGTCATAGATACAGATCTACTGTAATTTTTATATAGTAGGTGTTAATCCGCAGCACCCGTGAAAATATGGCAGAGCACCTGCACAATGTTGCTTGCAAGTTTCACAGTCAATTAATCGAATCTGTGCATTTATATAGAATGTCAGCCTTCATTCTCATAGAATCTGCTAGGAGCTACAATACATGGCTAAGGAATACGATATAGGCGAGATGTCCACATACCAGTGAGGTACAGCAATTTGGCACAACATGGGCCAAAAGGGGACTAATCTGCTGTTATTATGAGGTTAATTGAAACACAAGCAATATTATAGGAATTGGGAGCAAGTAGAGTTAGCTACATAAAGGAGTGATTTGCGTGTCTCCACCCATAATGCCTCATGTGAGTAGGGATGTAGCGAACGTCGGAAAAAAAGTTCGCGAACATATTCGCGAACTTGCGCAAAAACGCGAGCGGTTCGCGAACGGTTCGCGAACCCCATAGACTTCAATGGGAAGGCGAACTTTAACATCTAGAAAAGACATTTCTGGCCAGAAAAATGATTTTAAAGTTGTTTAAAGGGTGCAACGACCTGGACAGTGGCATGCCAGAGGGGGATCAAGGGCAAAAATGTATCTGAAAAATCTGCCTGTGTGTGCTTGGAAGAGATAGTGTAGGGGGAGAGCTGTTAGTGATTTCAGGGACAGATGATAGTAAGTTTGCTGGCTAGTAATCTGCTTGATACTGCTCTGTATTGGAGGGACAGAAGTCTGCAGGGATTTGAGGGACATTTTAGCTTAGGTAGCTTTGCTGGCTAGTAATCTGCTGTTCTCTTTAAACAACTGCCATACGTTGACCTTGTAGGCATTGTTTGCCCAGTTTTTTTGGACGCAGCCACTGAAGCACAGTTGCCAGAAAAAATATGCCATATAAATGCTGAAAATAGTCATTTTTCGCCATACGTTGACCTTGTAGACATTGTTTGCCCAGTTTTTTTTGGACGCAGCCACTGAAGCACAGTTGCCAGAAAAATTATGCCATATAAATGCTGAAAATATAAATTTTTTTGGTTGCAGCCACTGAAGCACAGAGGCCAGAAAAATTATGCCATATAAATGCAGAAAATATGCATTTTTTTGGTCGCAGCCACTGAAGCACAGTTGACAGAAAAATTATGCCATATAAATGCTGAAAATATAAACTTTTTTGGTTGCAGCCACTGAAGCACAGAGGCCAGAAAAATTATGCCATATAAATGCAGAAAACATGCATTTTTTTGGTCGCAGCCACTGAAGCACAGTTGACAGAAAAATTATGCCATATAAATGCTGAAAATATAAATTTTTTTGGTTGCAGCCACTGAAGCACAGAGGCCAGAAAAATTATGCCATATAAATGCAGAAAATATGCATTTTTTTGGTCGCAGCCACTGAAGCACAGTTGCCAGAAAAAATATGCCATATAAATGCTGAAAATAGTCATTTTTTGCCATATACGTTGAGTCAACGTATGGCAAAAAATGACTATTTTCAGCATTTATATGGCATATTTTTTCTGGCCTCTGTGCTTCAGTGGCTGCGGCCAAAAAAACTGGGCAAACAATGCCTACAAGGTCAACGTCGTTGACCTTGTAGGCATTGTTTGCCCAGTTTTTTTGGCCGCAGCCACTGAAGCACAGAGGCCAGAAAAAATATGCCATATAAATGCTGAAAATAGTCATTTTTTTGGTCGCAGCCACTGAAGCACAGTTGCCAGAAAAATTATGCCATATAAATGCTGAAAATATAAATTTTTTTGGTTGCAGCCACTGAAGCACAGAGGCCAGAAAAATTATGCCATATAAATGCAGAAAATATGCATTTTTTTGGTTGCAGCCACTGAAGCACAGAGGCCAGAAAAATTATGCCATATAAATGCAGAAAATATGCATTTTTTTGGATGCAGCCACTGAAGCACAGTTGCCAGAAAAAATATGCCATATAAATGCTGAAAATAGTCATTTTTTGCCATACGTTGACCTTGTAGACATTGTTTGCCCAGTTTTTTTGGTTGCAGCCACTGAAGCACAGAGGCCAGAAAAAATTAAACCAGTAGGGTTTGCACCCTAGTTTGTAACGGTGGCGGAGGGAGGAGGAGGACGCTAAAGGACAGCTGTGTGTGGAGTCATGAGGCTTGAAGAGAAGGACAGCTGCATAGAAGTCAGAACAAGTCTTCCGGCGTGCAGTAACCCTCCGAGATCCACCCCTCATTCATTTTAATAAAGGTCAGGTAATCGACACTTTTGTGACCTAGGCGAGTTCTCTTCTCAGTTACAATCCCTCCTGCTGCACTGAAGGTCCTTTCTGAGAGCACACTTGAGGCTGGGCAAGACAAGAGGTTCATGGCAAATTGTGACAGCTCTGGCCACAGATCAAGCCTGCGCACCCAGTAGTCCAGGGGTTCATCGCTCCTCAGAGTGTCGATATCTGCAGTTAATGCCAGGTAGTCCGCTACCTGCCGGTCGAGGCGTTCTTTGAGGGTGGATCCAGAAGGGTTGTGGCGCTGCCTTGGACAGAAAAACATTTGCATGTCTGACGTTACAGACTGGCCAAAGGGCTTTGTCCTTGCAGGTGTGCTCGTGGCAGGATTACTGGCACCTCTGCCCCTGGAATGTTGATGAGTTCCTGAAGTGACATCACCCTTAAAAGCATTGTACAACATGTTTTGCAGGCTGGTTTGTAAATGCCGCATCTTTTCGGACTTGTGGTATGTTGGTAACATTTCTGACACTTTATGCTTGTACCGAGGGTCTAGTAGCGTTGCGACCCAGTACAGGTCCTTCTCCTTAAGCCTCTTGATACGGGGGTCCTTCAACAGGCATGACAGCATGAAAGACCCCATTCTCACAAGGTTGGATGCAGAGCTATCCATCTCCGCTTCCTCATTATCAAGGACTGCATCATCCACGGTCTCCTCCCCCCAGCCACGTACAAGACCAGGGGTCCCCAAAAGGTCACCACTAGCCCCCTGGGAAGCCTGCTCCTGTTGGTCCTCCTCCTCCTCCTCCACAAAGCCACCTTCCTCCTCTGACTCCACTTCTGGCACCTCTCCCTGCGTTGCAGCAGGTGCCTGGGTTCGTTCTGGTGATTCCGACCAGAAATCGTGCGCTTCCAGCTCCTCGTCACGCTGGTCTACAGCCTCATCTGTCACTCGTCGCACGGCACGCTCCAGGAAGAAAGCGAAGGGTATTAGGTCGCTGATGGTGCCTTCGGTGCGACTGACCATATTTGTCACCTCTTCAAAAGGTCGCATGAGCCTGCAGGCATCGCGCATAAGCACCCAGTAACGGGGGAAAAAAATCCCCAGCTGTGCAGATCCAGTCCTACCACCCAGTTCAAAAAGGTACTCGTTGACGGCCCTTTGTTGTTGCAGCAGACGTTCCAACATAAGGAGCGTTGAATTCCAGCGAGTCTGGCTGTCAGAAATCAAACGCCTGACTGGCATGTTGTAGCGCTGCTGAATGTCAGCAAGGCGTGCCATGGCTGTGTAGGAACGTCTGAAATGGGCCGACACCTTTCTGGACTGGGTGAGAACGTCCTGGAATCCTGGGTACTTGGAGACAAAACGTTGGACTATTAAATTTAACACATGTGCCATGCAGGGCACATGTGTTAAATTGCCTAGTCTCAACGCTGCCAACAGATTGCTTCCATTGTCACACACCACTTTTCCGATCTGCAGTTGGTGTGGGGTCAGCCACCGATCGGCCTGTGACTGCAGAGATGACAGGAGTACAGATCCGGTATGGTTTTTGCTTTCCAGGCACGTCATCCCCAAGACAGCGTGACAACGGCGTACCTGGCACGTCGAATAGCCTAGGGGGAGCTGGGGGTGCACAGGTGTGGAGGAGGAGAAGGAGGACCCAGCAGCAGAGTAAGAAGAAGAAGAAGACGAGGTAGAGAGCGATGGAGGAGTAGAGGTGGTGGCAGAACCGCGTGCAATCTGTGGCGGTGACACCAACTCCACTGTTGTTGTTGAGCTACCCATTCCCTGCTTCCCAGCCATTACCAAGTTCACCCAGTGGGCAGTGTAGGTGACATACCTGCCCTGACCATGCTTGGAGGACCATGCGTCAGTAGTCATATGGACCTTTGGCCCAACACTAAGTGACAGAGATGCGGTAACTTGGCTCTGCACATGTTGGTACAGGTGTGGTATTCCCTTTTTAGAAAAAAAATTGCGGCTGGGTACCTTCCACTGCGGTGTCCCAATTGCTACAAATTTGCAGAAGGCCTCAGAGTCCACCAGCTGGTATGGTAAAAGCTGGCGGGCTAAGAGTGCAGACAAGCCAGCTGTCAGACGCCGGGCAAGGGGGTGACAGTCAGACATTGGCTTCTTACGCTCAAACATGGCCTTCACAGAAACTTGGCTGGTGGCAGATGACTGGGAATGGGAACAGGTGGTCAAGGTGGAAGGCGGAGTGGAGGGTGGTTCAGACGGGTCAAGGAGAGCAGAGGTAGAGCAGTAAGATGCTGGACCAGAAGGAGTGTGGCTTTTAGTTTGCCTGTTGCCTTTGAGGTGTTGCTCCCAAAGTGCTTTGTGCTTGCCGCTCATGTGCCTTCGCATAGAAGTTGTACCTATGTGGCTGTTGGGCTTACCAAGGCTCAGTTTCTGACTGCACTCATTGCAAATTACAATGCTTTTGTCAGAGGCACACACATTAAAAAAATCCCACACTGCTGACTTTTTGGAAGTGTGCGATCTGGCGGTAACAGTAGAAGTTGGCGGAGTTGGCGGTATTGGCGGCAATGGCGGGTGCGTTGGCCGGCTGAACACAGGTGCCGATACATGTTGTTGCCCTGCTGATCCCTGCGGGCTGTCCTCCCTGCTTCTTCTAAGTCTTATTCTCCTACTGCCTCTCTGACTCTCCGTCTCTCCATCTGAACTACCCTCCTCTTGCTCTCTTCTACTAGGCACCCACAAAACATCAATCTCCTCATCATCATTCTCCTCAGATGCATCAATTTCTTCTGACACATCACAGAAGGAAGCAGCAGCGGGGACCTCCTCCTCATCACTCATTATGTCCATCTCTATCGTGTTCTCTGCCAGAATTAAATCTGGTGTAAGGTCCTCATCTCCTTCATCTTCTTCTGGCAATAATGGTTGCGCATTACTCAGTTCAAGAAACTCATTGGAAAATAACTCCTCTGACCCCAGTGAAGAAGGGGCACCGGTGGTGGAGGAAGTGTTACGTGGGGTGGCCATAGCAGTGGAGGATGAGGAGGATGTTGTGGTAAAGTTAGAAACGGTAGAGGATGGGGTGTGCTGTGTAAGCCAGTCAACTACCTCTTCAGCATTTTGGGAGTTCAGGGTCATTGGCTTTTTAAAACTGGGCAATTTGCTAGGGCCACAGGATTGCATAGCAGCACGGCCCCTAGCACGGCCTCTGCGTGGCGGCCTGCCTTTGCCTGGCATTATTTTTAAAAAAACAACAACAACAACAAAAACTCAGTTGGTTTTTCTGGAAACGATAATACACACAGCTAGATGGCGGGTTGAAGAAAACACTGTGCAAATAATGCCTACAAAGTCAACGTATACACTACTACAGCGGTGGATACGGATTACGTAAAATATATGAATGCTGCTTGAAAAAAAGTAACTCAAGTGGTTTTTCTAGAGACGATAATATTATCAATATTTAGACAAAATGTGAACAAGGTCACACAGCTCGATGGCGGGTTGAAGAAAACAGTGTGCAAATAATGCCTACAAGGTCAACGTATACACTACTACAGCGGTGGATACGGATTACGTAAAATATATGAATGCTGCTTGAAAAAAGTGACTCCGGTGTTTTTTCTGGAGACGGTAATATTATGGATATTTAGACAGAATGGGAACAAGGTCACACAGCTCGATGGCGGGTTGAAGAAAACAGTGTGCAAATAATGCCTACAAGGTCAACGTATACACTACTACAGCGGTGGATACGGATTACGTAAAATATATGAATGCTGCTTGAAAAAAAGTAACTCAAGTGGTTTTTCTAGAGACAATAATATTATCAATATTTAGACAAAATGTGAACAAGCTCACACAGCTCGATGGCGGGTTGAAGAAAACACTGTGCAAATAATGCCTACAAGGCCAACGTATACACTACTACAGCGGTGGATACGGATTACGTAAAATATATGAATGCTGCTTGAAAAAAGTGACTCCGGTGTTTTTTCTGGAGACGGTAATATTATGGATATTTAGACAGAATGGGAACAAGGTCACACAGCTCGATGGCGGGTTGAAGAAAACAGTGTGCAAATAATGCCTACAAGGCCAACGTATACACTACTACAGCGGTGGATACGGATTACGTAAAATATATGAATGCTGCTTGAAAAAAGTGACTCCGGTGTTTTTTCTGGAGACGGTAATATTATGGATATTTAGACAGAATGGGAACAAGGTCACACAGCTCGATGGCGGGTTGAAGAAAACAGTGTGCAAATAATGCCTACAAGGTCAACGTATACACTACTACAGCGGTGGATACGGATTACGTAAAATATATGAATGCTGCTTGAAAAAAAGTAACTCAAGTGGTTTTTCTAGAGACGATAATATTATCAATATTTAGACAAAATGTGAACAAGCTCACACAGCTCGATGGCGGGTTGAAGAAAACACTCTGCAAATAATGCCTACAAGGCCAACGTATACACTACTACAGCGGTGGATACGGATTACGTAAAATATATGAATGCTGCTTGAAAAAAGTGACTCCGGTGTTTTTTCTGGAGACGGTAATATTATGGATATTTAGACAGAATGGGAACAAGGTCACACAGCTCGATGGCGGGTTGAAGAAAACAGTGTGCAAATAATGCCTACAAGGCCAACGTATACACTACTACAGCGGTGGATACGGATTACATAAAATATATGAATGCTGCTTGAAAAAAGTGACTCCGGTGTTTTTTCTGGAGACGGTAATATTATGGATATTTAGACAGAATGGGAACAAGGTCACACAGCTCGATGGCGGGTTGAAGAAAACAGTGTGCAAATAATGCCTACAAGGCCAACGTATACACTACTACAGCGGTGGATACGGATTACGTAAAATATATGAATGCTGCTTGAAAAAAGTGACTCCGGTGTTTTTTCTGGAGACGGTAATATTATGGATATTTAGACAGAATGGGAACAAGGTCACACAGCTCGATGGCGGGTTGAAGAAAACAGTGTGCAAATAATGCCTACAAGGCCAACGTATACACTACTACAGCGGTGGATACGGATTACGTAAAATATATGAATGCTGCTTGAAAAAAGTGACTCCGGTGTTTTTTCTGGAGACGGTAATATTATGGATATTTAGACAGAATGTGAACAAGGTCACACAGCTCGATGGCGGGTTGAAGAAAACAGTGTGCAAATAATGCCTACAGGGCAAATAATGCCTAAAAGGTCAACTTATACACTACTACAGCGGTAGTAAAATAAAAAAAAGTAAAATAAAAAAAAAATGAATATTAAAAAAAAAAAATTAAAGTTGGTGCTGCTGAACTACTAGGAGCAGCAGATTAGCACACCAGTCCCACTCCCCAACACTGCTAGACTAATAGCACTGGGCTCTTATAGTAGTAGTAGTAGTAGTAGTAGTAAAACAACAAAAAAATAAATAAAAGCAGTCCTTACAAGGACTACTGTTATTGCAGCAGTCAGCAGATGAGATCAGAAGCAGGACAGCTGCCCACTGCAGCTACATACAGAGCACTGCAGTAGAAGGTAGATTACTAGCCAGCAAAGCTACCTAAGCTTAAATGTCCCTCAAACCCCTGCAGACTTCTGTCCCTCCAATAACAGAGCAGTACCAAAACGATTACTAGCCAGCAAACTTTCAACTGTCCCTGAAATCACTAACAGGCAGCAGCTCTCTCCCTACACTATCTCTTCAGCACACACAGGCAGAGTGAAAAAACGCTGCAGGGCTTCGGTTTTTATAGGGAAGGGGAGTGGTCCAGGGGAGAGCTTCCTGATTGGCTGCCATGTACCTGCTGGTCTGGGGTGAGAGGGCAAAAAAAAGCGCCAACAATGGCGAACCCAAAATGGCGAACGTCGCGCGACGTTCGCGAACTTCCGGCGAGCGCGAACACCCGATGTTCGCGCGAACAAGTTCGCCGGCGAACAGTTCGCGACATCTCTACATGTGAGAGTTAACCTCTCATTTGTGATATTAAGCCTTTAAGGCAATGCTATGTATATGGCACAAGGCAAGGAAATACTGTACCTTTTGTTTTCAGAAGGCTTTATGTTGCATCACTCACTGATTACAACAATTTTCTATCTACTTTCCCTCCATTTCTTAAGGTCAGAAAGAGGGAAGTAGCCATTTTATGTCTCCTCTCGGCAGCACCAGTATTAACCATTACACAGGACAGTAACCAGGATGGGACATGTTAACCATACAATATATCTTTCTGAAACCCTTAAATAATTGTTCTAGAAGGTCAGGGCTAAAATAATATGGTTATGGTTTGTCTTAGGAGCCAGTGCCCAACAGAAAGGAATGTAAAAGCATATATCTCTAACATGTACAAGGTGTATATGTATATATATATATATATATATATATATATGTATATATATATATATATATATATATTTATATATATATATATTTATATTTATCATTATCAAGCCCTGCCAGTGTTCTTCATGTATTATTAGTATATATATATATATATATATATATATATATATATATATATATATATATATATATATATATATATATACTAATAAATACATGAAGAACACTGGCAAGGCTTGATAATGATAAATATAATAACTGCCTCTTGGGAAAAGATATTGCATACAGAATGGCTTAAAGGAGAAGAAAAGCTACTGAAGCAGTTTATTGCCAATAGATTAGCTACAATAGCACAAGCTATAAAACTATATTTATTCTGCAGAATGCTTTACCATACTTGAGTAAACAGCTCTTGAAGTTTTCTCTATATGTTTAGGATAGCAACTGCCATATTGGATTGTTGTGACATCACTCCCTGCCTGAGTCTCTCCCTGCTCTCTAATAGCTCTGGGCTCAGATTACAGCAGGGAGGGGGAGAGGAGCAAACTGAGCATGCTCAAGGCCGTGCCCTGGAGGTTTAAGCTGAAAACAGGAAGTCTGATACAGAAGCCCATGTATACACAATAGAAGGAAAGAAATGTGGTGTTTCTGTTGAGGACTCAGCATTACTTTGAGGGTTTACTGGTGTATTTATATAGATCTTTCTAATAAAGCTAACTTAATTTTAGCCTTTCCTTCTCCATTAAAGAGGTTGTTCACCTTTAAATTGACATTTAGTATGATTTGAAGAGTATGGTTGCCACCTGTCTGGTTTTGACCCAGACAGCACCGTTTTTAGAAGGGCTGCCCGGGTCAAAACTGCCTGCACGATTTTCCACATTTGGAAAACCAATTGATAATGCTAATCAAACTCATCACCTACAATTATGTGCTTATGTGGTAACATAATTCAAATGCATTATACTTACTACATCTCTAAATAAAGAGATGTTATAGATTGCAAAGTGCCATTTACTGTAAAAGATTCAGAAGTTAAAGTGCCTGGACGGCATCTAATAAGGAAATATGATGTGTTAGCAACTATTAGTTGATCTTTGTTCATTTTCCAGTGGTAAATTACACTTTAAAAATGCAAACAATTATTATAATTGATTTGGACTAAAACAATATTGAATTTCAATACATTTTCAAGCTCTTTTATGAATTACTCTGCAGAGTCAGGGTGATTATGATGAAAGAGTATTTGCACGCTCAATTTCTTTTCAGCAAGAAACCTTGAAGAGTAGTAATTGTGTTCACGCTGATAATGATAAGCCCATATATTTGAGGAAAATAAGGCAATAACAATTTTAGCTGGAGTGTTATAAATTAGCTTTCAGTTTTAAACATGTAGCCCTATATTGAAGTTTACTTACTGAAGCCCTGTGCAGAATTTAATAACAATGCTTTGAGCACACAGTTATAAATCTTTTCAATTTCACCTTCTCCGGTTTCAATAAATATAAATTTGACAGGGAAGCTGGCGTTTGTTAAGGCAATATTAGAATGGAAATAATATTAAGATGGTACAATTATTAATGGACAAAACAAAGGGAGGGTGTTTGAATCATGAGGGGGAGGTCTCAACTGAGTTTAGTAGTTAAGTTGAAAACTTTTTCTTAGTTATCGTATTTTTTTTTCAATAAAATGCTTAATTTTAAAGTAATGTGACTTATTCTTGGCAAGACATTACTGATAATCTACAAAAAATGGGTTTGGTGGAAAAAATTGTAGGGATCAGTATGTAGGGAAGGAAAGATAATGAACACAAATGGAGTTCATTGTCATTTACTCAGTGCTGTGAAATGTGTTGGTGCTCAATAAATACATGTTATTAATAATAATAATAATAATAATTCTGTCTACCAACATAGCCGTACAGGTGCACTCTGCAATCCCTGTATCTGTTGCACCCATGTATTAGGTACAGAACACACTCTTGTTCAGAACGAAGTTCCTAGAGACCACTTACAAAGTAAATGCAAATAATTGCCACGGTTTGACATGTTTGTTACCCAAGAAAAACAGTCTTATCCAGAATCCCAGCATTCTGTATATACTCTCGAGTATAAGCCAAGTTTTTCAGCATCCAAAATGTGCTGAAAAAGTCTCGTCAGTGGGCAGTAGCTGAGATTGCAGTCACTTTTAATCATTCCTATACCAACAGTTCGTTTGGGGAGAGACTGCAATATCCCACAGCGCCCTCTGTTGGTTATATGAAAGAATAACAGAGCACCCTCTGTTGGTTATATGAAAGAATAACAGTGCCCCCGTTGTTGGTTATATGAAAGAATAACAGTGACTGCAATATCACACAGCACCCTCTGTTGGTTATATGAAAGAATAACAGTGCGCCCTCTGTTGGTTATATGAAAGAATAACAGTGACTGCAATATCACACAGCACCCTCTGTTGGTTATATGAAAGAATAACAGTGCACCCTCTGTTGGTTATATGAAAGAATAACAGTGACTGCAATATCACACAGCACCCTCTGTTGGTTATATGAAAGAATAACAGTGCACCCTCTGTTGGTTATATGAAAGAATAACAGTGACTGCAATATCACACAGCGCCCTCTGTTGGTTATATGAAGGATTGACAGTGATGGCAATATCACACAGCGCCCTCTGTTGGTTATACAAAAGATTAACTGTGATGGCAATATCACACAGCACCCTCTGCACATGGTAGTGGGACAGTGGGACAATGCACACAGTAATCCGTTTGGCAATTCTCTGTTTCCATCAACTTTGGAAAGAAGTCCGGTTGATCCAGAATTCCAGCATACCGTATATAGAGATGTCGCGAACTGTTCGCCGGCGAACTTGTTCGCGCGAACATCGGGTGTTCGCGCTCGCCGGAAGTTCGCGAACGTCGCGCGACGTTCGCCATTGTTGGCGCTTTTTTTTGCCCTCTCACCCCAGACCAGCAGGTACATGGCAGCCAATCAGGAAGCTCTCCCCTGGACCACTCCCCTTCCCTATAAAAACCGAAGCCCTGCAGCGTTTTTTCACTCTGCCTGTGTGTGCTGAAGAGATAGTGTAGGGAGAGAGCTGCTGCCTGTTAGTGATTTCAGGGACAGTTGAAAGTTTGCTGGCTAGTAATCGTTTTGATACTGCTCTGTTATTGGAGGGACAGAAGTCTGCAGGGGTTTGAGGGACATTTAAGCTTAGGTAGCTTTGCTGGCTAGTAATCTACCTTCTACTGCAGTGCTCTGTATGTAGCTGCAGTGGGCAGCTGTCCTGCTTCTGATCTCATCTGCTGACTGCTGCAATAACAGTAGTCCTTGTAAGGACTGCTTTTATTTATTTTTTTGTTGTTTTACTACTACTACTACTACTACTACTACTATAAGAGCCCAGTGCTATTAGTCTAGCAGTGTTGGGGAGTGGGACTGGTGTGCTAATCTGCTGCTCCTAGTAGTTCAGCAGCACCAACTTTAATTTTTTTTTTTAATATTCATTTTTTTTTTATTTTACTTTTTTTTATTTTACTACCGCTGTAGTAGTGTATAAGTTGACCTTTTAGGCATTATTTGCCCTGTAGGCATTATTTGCACACTGTTTTCTTCAACCCGCCATCGAGCTGTGTGACCTTGTTCACATTCTGTCTAAATATCCATAATATTACCGTCTCCAGAAAAAACACCGGAGTCACTTTTTTCAAGCAGCCATAATATATTTTACGTAATCCGTATCCACCGCTGTAGTAGTGTATACGTTGGCCTTGTAGGCATTATTTGCACACTGTTTTCTTCAACCCGCCATCGAGCTGTGTGACCTTGTTCCCATTCTGTCTAAATATCCATAATATTACCGTCTCCAGAAAAAACACCGGAGTCACTTTTTTCAAGCAGCATTCATATATTTTACGTAATCCGTATCCACCGCTGTAGTAGTGTATACGTTGGCCTTGTAGGCATTATTTGCACACTGTTTTCTTCAACCCGCCATCGAGCTGTGTGACCTTGTTCCCATTCTGTCTAAATATCCATAATATTACCGTCTCCAGAAAAAACACCGGAGTCACTTTTTTCAAGCAGCATTCATATATTTTACGTAATCCGTATCCACCGCTGTAGTAGTGTATACGTTGGCCTTGTAGGCATTATTTGCACACTGTTTTCTTCAACCCGCCATCGAGCTGTGTGACCTTGTTCCCATTCTGTCTAAATATCCATAATATTACCGTCTCCAGAAAAAACACCGGAGTCACTTTTTTCAAGCAGCATTCATATATTTTACGTAATCCGTATCCACCGCTGTAGTAGTGTATACGTTGGCCTTGTAGGCATTATTTGCAGAGTGTTTTCTTCAACCCGCCATCGAGCTGTGTGAGCTTGTTCACATTTTGTCTAAATATTGATAATATTATCGTCTCTAGAAAAACCACTTGAGTTACTTTTTTTCAAGCAGCATTCATATATTTTACGTAATCCGTATCCACCGCTGTAGTAGTGTATACGTTGACCTTGTAGGCATTATTTGCACACTGTTTTCTTCAACCCGCCATCGAGCTGTGTGACCTTGTTCACATTTTGTCTAAATATTGATAATATTATCGTCTCTAGAAAAACCACTTGAGTTACTTTTTTTCAAGCAGCATTCATATATTTTACGTAATCCGTATCCACCGCTGTAGTAGTGTATACGTTGACTTTGTAGGCATTATTTGCACAGTGTTTTCTTCAACCCGCCATCTAGCTGTGTGTATTATCGTTTCCAGAAAAACCAACTGAGTTTTTGTTGTTGTTGTTGTTTTTTTAAAAATAATGCCAGGCAAAGGCAGGCCGCCACGCAGAGGCCGTGCTAGGGGCCGTGCTGCTATGCAATCCTGTGGCCCTAGCAAATTGCCCAGTTTTAAAAAGCCAATGACCCTGAACTCCCAAAATGCTGAAGAGGTAGTTGACTGGCTTACACAGCACACCCCATCCTCTACCGTTTCTAACTTTACCACAACATCCTCCTCATCCTCCACTGCTATGGCCACCCCACGTAACACTTCCTCCACCACCGGTGCCCCTTCTTCACTGGGGTCAGAGGAGTTATTTTCCAATGAGTTTCTTGAACTGAGTAATGCGCAACCATTATTGCCAGAAGAAGATGAAGGAGATGAGGACCTTACACCAGATTTAATTCTGGCAGAGAACACGATAGAGATGGACATAATGAGTGATGAGGAGGAGGTCCCCGCTGCTGCTTCCTTCTGTGATGTGTCAGAAGAAATTGATGCATCTGAGGAGAATGATGATGAGGAGATTGATGTTTTGTGGGTGCCTAGTAGAAGAGAGCAAGAGGAGGGTAGTTCAGATGGAGAGACGGAGAGTCAGAGAGGCAGTAGGAGAATAAGACTTAGAAGAAGCAGGGAGGACAGCCCGCAGGGATCAGCAGGGCAACAACATGTATCGGCACCTGTGTTCAGCCGGCCAACGCACCCGCCATTGCCGCCAATACCGCCAACTCCGCCAACTTCTACTGTTACCGCCAGATCGCACACTTCCAAAAAGTCAGCAGTGTGGGATTTTTTTAATGTGTGTGCCTCTGACAAAAGCATTGTAATTTGCAATGAGTGCAGTCAGAAACTGAGCCTTGGTAAGCCCAACAGCCACATAGGTACAACTTCTATGCGAAGGCACATGAGCGGCAAGCACAAAGCACTTTGGGAGCAACACCTCAAAGGCAACAGGCAAACTAAAAGCCACACTCCTTCTGGTCCAGCATCTTACTGCTCTACCTCTGCTCTCCTTGACCCGTCTGAACCACCCTCCACTCCGCCTTCCACCTTGACCACCTGTTCCCATTCCCAGTCATCTGCCACCAGCCAAGTTTCTGTGAAGGCCATGTTTGAGCGTAAGAAGCCAATGTCTGACTGTCACCCCCTTGCCCGGCGTCTGACAGCTGGCTTGTCTGCACTCTTAGCCCGCCAGCTTTTACCATACCAGCTGGTGGACTCTGAGGCCTTCCGCAAATTTGTAGCAATTGGGACACCGCAGTGGAAGGTACCCAGCCGCAATTTTTTTTCTAAAAAGGGAATACCACACCTGTACCAACATGTGCAGAGCCAAGTTACCGCATCTCTGTCACTTAGTGTTGGGCCAAAGGTCCATATGACTACTGACGCATGGTCCTCCAAGCATGGTCAGGGCAGGTATGTCACCTACACTGCCCACTGGGTGAACTTGGTAATGGCTGGGAAGCAGGGAATGGGTAGCTCAACAACAACAGTGGAGTTGGTGTCACCGCCACGGATTGCACGCGGTTCTGCCACCACCTCTACTCCTCCATCGCTCTCTACCTCGTCTTCTTCTTCTTCTTACTCTGCTGCTGGGTCCTCCTTCTCCTCCTCCACACCTGTGCACCCCCAGCTCCCCCTAGGCTATTCGACGTGCCAGGTACGCCGTTGTCACGCTGTCTTGGGGATGACGTGCCTGGAAAGCAAAAACCATACCGGATCTGTACTCCTGTCATCTCTGCAGTCACAGGCCGATCGGTGGCTGACCCCACACCAACTGCAGATCGGAAAAGTGGTGTGTGACAATGGAAGCAATCTGTTGGCAGCGTTGAGACTAGGCAATTTAACACATGTGCCCTGCATGGCACATGTGTTAAATTTAATAGTCCAACGTTTTGTCTCCAAGTACCCAGGATTCCAGGACGTTCTCACCCAGTCCAGAAAGGTGTCGGCCCATTTCAGACGTTCCTACACAGCCATGGCACGCCTTGCTGACATTCAGCAGCGCTACAACATGCCAGTGTAACGATCGCCGCCCGGAGCAGGCCCAGGAGCTCCGGGCGGCGCGTCCATCTTCGCCGGCGTCGCTCCCAAAATGGCGGCGCCCATGGCCGCCACGTGGGTAGCGGCGCCGGGTGATGACGTCAGCGCGCCGACGTCGGCGCAAGTGCGTCAATGGGCCATGGATCCTTCTGAGGAAGCCACACCTCATGTCGGACGAGCGCTCCGCGGACTGGCATCCCGCATGGAGGACTACGAAAACCAGCAAGTTCGCATTGGGCAAGCACTCGATGTCCTGCTGGCTCAAGTGCCTTCTGCGTCCTCTACTGCTCCACCTACTGGGGATCCCCCCATGGCGGCAGCCCCCACGAACACAAGCTACCCGACAGGTGAGCCTCGCATTCCACCTCCCCCTCGTTTCAGTGGGGACCCACAAGCCTGCAGGGGATTTGCCACGCAATGCCAAATTCAATTTGAGTTCCAACCCACACAGTTTCCAAGCGAGCGTTCCAAGGTGGGGTATGTGATGTCTCGATTGGAAGGCAAGCCACTGGAGTGGGCAACGTCTCTTTGGGAGAAGAATTCCCCGCTGACTTTTGATGTTAAAGACTTTCTCCAAGCTTTTCGTATAGTCTTTGATGCTCCAGGTCGGGTTACGAACGCCCCTGCCCGTCTCTTGCAGCTCCGGCAAGGAAGCCGCAGTGTCAATGAGTATGCTATAGACTTCCGAACACTGATGGCGGAGACTTCCTGGTGTGATGACGCTTACAAGGCTGTATACTACCAAGGCCTATCCATTCGCATCAAAGATGATCTCGTCTCCAGAGAGACTCCTGACACCCTGGAAGGGTTGATCGCTCTATCCATTAAGGTGGACACTCGTCTCAGAGAGCACCAGGTGGAGAGAGAGCGCAGTAGACGATTTTCTCCCATGTTGGCCCCTCGCTTTCAAAGGCCGATTCTGCAAACACCCGCTGTTCCTGTGACCCATGTGTCGATGTCTCCCTTGGAGGAACCCATGCAAGTAGGAAAGACTCGCCTCTCCGAGCAGGAAAGACTCCGAAGACGTATGGCAGGTCTCTGTTTATACTGTGGTGGGCATTCCCATTTTGCCAACGCCTGTCCTGCCAAAGCCAAGAGTTTTGTACCCCGAGGTATGTCTCAGGTTTCTTATGTAGGGGGCATCACTCGAGGTTCTCTGGAGAAGTATCAAGAAAATTCACGCAGGCTTCTCCTTCCTTTGCAGATTCACCTGGCAAGTAAGTCTATCTTCGAAAGGGCCTTCCTCGACTCCGGAGCGGATGGCAATTTCATGGATGCCTTTTTTGCCGAACGCATGAAGATTCCTCTGCTTCCATTGTCTTCTCCCCTGCGAATTACTGCCATAGATGACAAACCCCTGGAGTTTGAATTCGTCACAAAGTTCACGGCGGAACTATCTGTACAAGTTGGGGCGCTGCATCAAGAAAAACTTTCATTCTTCATCATCCCCTGTCCTTCTACTCCAGTGATATTGGGTCTTCCATGGTTACGTCTGCATAACCCCACCATAGACTGGTCCACTGGGCAGATCTCTCGTTGGAGTTTATTTTGCCTGCAACATTGCCTTCCGCCAAAACCCCTCGAGAAGGTGAATGTCTCCTCTGCGGAATTAAAGACTTTGCCCTCCACTTACAAGGGATTTTCCGATGTGTTTTGTAAAAAGTCTGCAGAGTTCCTTCCCCCACATCGCTCCTACGACTGTCCGGTTGAACTCCTGCCTGGAGCTATGCCCCCCAGAGGGCGCACCTACCCTCTCTCTCCTGCAGAGACTACCGCTATGAAGGAGTACATCCAAGAAAATCTCCAGCGGGGGTTTATCCGCCCTTCTACCTCTCCTGCAGGGGCTGGGTTCTTCTTCGTGGAGAAGAAGGACGGAGGCCTTCGGCCTTGTATAGACTATCGGGGTCTGAATAAGATCACCGTGAAAAACAGATACCCTCTGCCCCTGATTGCCGAGCTCTTTGACCAGCTGAAAGGGGCCAAGATTTTCTCCAAGTTGGATCTCCGGGGGGCCTACAACCTCATTCGCATCCGGGAGGGTGACGAATGGAAGACGGCATTCAACACTCGGGATGGGCACTATGAATATCTCGTTATGCCCTTCGGCCTATGCAATGCCCCTGCCGTCTTCCAGGAGTTTGTGAATGATGTGTTCCGAGATCTCCTAGGAAGGTTCGTAGTCGTATACTTGGACGACATCCTGATCTTTTCCAAGGACCTTGAAAGTCATCACTCCCAGGTGAAGGAGGTACTCTCTCGTCTGAGGAAGAACTCTCTTTTCGCCAAGTTGGAGAAGTGTGTTTTCGAGGTATCCAAGATCCCCTTCCTAGGATACATTATCTCTCCAGAGGGATTTGAGATGGACCCCGTGAAAGTGTCGGCCATCCAGGAGTGGCCTCTCCCACTGAGTACCAAAGCAATCCAGAGATTCATCGGATTTGCTAATTATTATCGACAGTTCATCCGGGGGTTCTCTTCCCGCATTGCACCTATCCTGGCCCTCATCCGAAAAGGGGGTAAACCCAGCCTGTGGCCTCCATCTGCTATAGAAGCCTTTCAGTCCTTGAAAGAGGCCTTCACGTCCGCTCCTGTTCTTCGACATCCCAATCCTGCACTACCCTTCTGCATCGAAGTTGATGCTTCTGAAGTCGGAGCCGGAGCTATCCTGTCTCAGAGACATTCCTCTGATGGAAAATTGCACCCCTGTGCGTTTTTCTCCAAGAAGTTCTCATCCGCAGAGCAGAACTATGACGTCGGGAATCGAGAACTCTTGGCAGTCAAGCTTGCCCTTGAAGAATGGCGTCACCTCCTGGAGGGTTCTGAAATTCCTGTCCAGATTTTCACTGATCACAAAAATCTGGAGTTCATACAGTCCCTCAAGAGGCTAAATCCCAGACAAGCCAGGTGGGCCCTTTTCTTTTCCCGATTTAACTTTGTTTTGACTTATCGCCCAGGTTCCAAAAATCTGAAGGCCGACGCCTTGTCTCGTAGCTTCACTCCGGTGGACCGTGACCCTGAGAGACAGGAACCAATCATTCCACCAGTCAAGATCATTGCCTCTCTGTATCCCCAATTTGCCGACCAGATTCTGGCTGGGCAGTCCTCGGCTCCTCAAGATACTCCGATTGGCATGGCCTTCGTCCCTCCAGAACTTCGCCTGGCCATCCTGCAACAAACCCACTGCTCCAGGCAAGCTGGACATCCTGGTTCGGCTAAGACCCTTGAACTCCTGAGGCGCCTAGTCTGGTGGCCTGATATCCGCAAGGATGTAAAGGACTTTGTGGCTGCTTGTAATGTCTGCGCCACTTCTAAGCCTAGCCATTCCCGCCCCAGTGGGTTGTTACAGCCTTTGCCGGTACCCTCTCGTCCATGGACGCACCTCTCTATGGACTTTATTGTCGAACTTCCTCCCTCCGGTGGGAATACTGTGATCTGGGTTGTTATTGATCGCTTCTCCAAAATGGCCCATTTCATCCCTCTGAAGAAGTTGCCCTCTGCGGTGGAGTTGTCCCAGCTTTTTATCCAGTACATCTTCCGCCTGCATGGTTTCCCGGTGGAGATCGTCTCCGATAGAGGCACCCAGTTTACTGCCAAGTTCTGGCGTTCCTTATGCAAAGACCTGGGAATTGTTCTTCAGTTTTCATCTGCATACCACCCGCAAACGAATGGGGCAGCTGAACGTGTCAACCAAGCCCTGGAGCAGTTCCTGAGGAACCACGTATCCCTCTGCCAGGATGACTGGTCTGATCTCCTCCCATGGGCGGAATTCGCTCATAATAATGCTTGTCATTCCTCTACAGGAAGGTCTCCGTTCATGTCGGTGTATGGTCAGCATCCTCAAGCTTTTCCCCAAGACTTTGTGCTATCTGACGTCCCGGCTGCCGACGACTCCGCAGCCCATATGTCTGCTATTTGGGCTGCGACCAAGTTGAACCTAGAGAAGAGTGCTCTGGTTCATAAGACTTTCGCGGATCGTCGTCGAAGATCCTCTCCTCTCTACAAGGTGGGTGATAATGTCTGGCTCTCTTCCAGGAATATCCGGTTGAAGATACCATCTCCCAAGTTGGGTCCAAAATTCGTGGGACCATTTCCCATCTTGGAGATAATCAACCCTGTGGCTGTCAGACTCCAGCTTCCACCAGAGATGAGAATCCCCAACGTGTTCCACGTGTCTCTGGTGAAACCCGCCATCACCAACCGGTTCTCTGGCGGTCAGTCTCCTCCTCCTGCCATCTCAGTGGAGGGTCAACTCGAGTACGAGGTGGAGAAAATCCTAGACTCCAGAATCTCCAGAGGGTCCCTTCAGTACCTCATTCAGTGGAAGGGCTTTGGCCCTGAAGAATGCTCCTGGGAAGGACACCGTGATGTTCACGCTCCTCGTCTGGTGAGGGAGTTCCATTCCAAGTTTCCCCAGAAGCCAAGTCCTGGTGGTCCAGAGGCCCCCCGTGAGGGGGGGGGTACTGTAACGATCGCCGCCCGGAGCAGGCCCAGGAGCTCCGGGCGGCGCGTCCATCTTCGCCGGCGTCGCTCCCAAAATGGCGGCGCCCATGGCCGCCACGTGGGTAGCGGCGCCGGGTGATGACGTCAGCGCGCCGACGTCGGCGCAAGTGCGTCAATGACGTCAGAATGGCGCCAAATTTGAAAATAAAAACTCCAACTAGACGCCAGAATGGCGCCCAAGAATAGGATTACTTTCCTGAAGCATATCCTGGGTTTCCTGTGTGCCTTATTGCCTAATATTGTTCCTGCCTTGTATCCTGACCTTTTTGCCTGGACTTTGGACTTTGATTGTATTCTGCCTGCCTGTGAACTCTTGCCTGATCCTGACTATTCTCCGTTTAACCCTTTGGATACCGCGACCTTGTTCCCTCAAGAGGGCTTCCTCCTTGATCCAGACAACCTCCCTGGAGGGAGCTCCCGGCTCCCTGACAGCCAGTCAGGCGTTTGATTTCTGACAGCCAGACTCGCTGGAATTCAACGCTCCTTATGTTGGAACGTCTGCTGCAACAACAAAGGGCCGTCAACGAGTACCTTTTTGAACTGGGTGGTAGGACTGGATCTGCACAGCTGGGGATTTTTTTCCCCCGTTACTGGGTGCTTATGCGCGATGCCTGCAGGCTCATGCGACCTTTTGAAGAGGTGACAAATATGGTCAGTCGCACCGAAGGCACCATCAGCGACCTAATACCCTTCGCTTTCTTCCTGGAGCGTGCCGTGCGACGAGTGACAGATGAGGCTGTAGACCAGCGTGACGAGGAGCTGGAAGCGCACGATTTCTGGTCGGAATCACCAGAACGAACCCAGGCACCTGCTGCAACGCAGGGAGAGGTGCCAGAAGTGGAGTCAGAGGAGGAAGGTGGCTTTGTGGAGGAGGAGGAGGAGGACCAACAGGAGCAGGCTTCCCAGGGGGCTAGTGGTGACCTTTTGGGGACCCCTGGTCTTGTACGTGGCTGGGGGGAGGAGACCGTGGATGATGCAGTCCTTGATAATGAGGAAGCGGAGATGGATAGCTCTGCATCCAACCTTGTGAGAATGGGGTCTTTCATGCTGTCATGCCTGTTTAAGGACCCCCGTATCAAGAGGCTTAAGGAGAAGGACCTGTACTGGGTCGCAACGCTACTAGACCCTCGGTACAAGCATAAAGTGTCAGAAATGTTACCAACATACCACAAGTCCGAAAAGATGCGGCATTTACAAACCAGCCTGCAAAACATGTTGTACAATGCTTTTAAGGGTGATGTCACTTCAGGAACTCATCAACATTCCAGGGGCAGAGGTGCCAGTAATCCTGCCACGAGCACACCTGCAAGGACAAAGCCCTTTGGCCAGTCTGTAACGTCAGACATGCAAATGTTTTTCTGTCCAAGGCAGCGCCACAACCCTTCTGGATCCACCCTCAAAGAACGGCTCGACCGGCAGGTAGCGGACTACCTGGCATTAACTGCAGATATCGACACTCTGAGGAGCGATGAACCCCTGGACTACTGGGTGCGCAGGCTTGATCTGTGGCCAGAGCTGTCACAATTTGCCATGAACCTCTTGTCTTGCCCAGCCTCAAGTGTGCTCTCAGAAAGGACCTTCAGTGCAGCAGGAGGGATTGTAACTGAGAAGAGAACTCGCCTAGGTCACAAAAGTGTCGATTACCTGACCTTTATTAAAATGAATGAGGGGTGGATCTCGGAGGGTTACTGCACGCCGGAAGACTTGTTCTGACTTCTATGCAGCTGTCCTTCTCTTCAAGCCTCATGACTCCACACACAGCTGTCCTTTAGCGTCCTCCTCCTCCCTCCGCCACCGTTACAAACTAGGGTGCAAACCCTACTGGTTTAATTTTTTCTGGCCTCTGTGCTTCAGTGGCTGCAACCAAAAAAACTGGGCAAACAATGTCTACAAGGTCAACGTATGGCAAAAAATGACTATTTTCAGCATTTATATGGCATATTTTTTCTGGCAACTGTGCTTCAGTGGCTGCATCCAAAAAAATGCATATTTTCTGCATTTATATGGCATAATTTTTCTGGCCTCTGTGCTTCAGTGGCTGCAACCAAAAAAATGCATATTTTCTGCATTTATATGGCATAATTTTTCTGGCCTCTGTGCTTCAGTGGCTGCAACCAAAAAAATTTATATTTTCAGCATTTATATGGCATAATTTTTCTGGCAACTGTGCTTCAGTGGCTGCGACCAAAAAAATGACTATTTTCAGCATTTATATGGCATATTTTTTCTGGCCTCTGTGCTTCAGTGGCTGCGGCCAAAAAAACTGGGCAAACAATGCCTACAAGGTCAACGACGTTGACCTTGTAGGCATTGTTTGCCCAGTTTTTTTGGCCGCAGCCACTGAAGCACAGAGGCCAGAAAAAATATGCCATATAAATGCTGAAAATAGTCATTTTTTGCCATACGTTGACTCAACGTATATGGCAAAAAATGACTATTTTCAGCATTTATATGGCATATTTTTTCTGGCAACTGTGCTTCAGTGGCTGCGACCAAAAAAATGCATATTTTCTGCATTTATATGGCATAATTTTTCTGGCCTCTGTGCTTCAGTGGCTGCAACCAAAAAAATTTATATTTTCAGCATTTATATGGCATAATTTTTCTGTCAACTGTGCTTCAGTGGCTGCGACCAAAAAAATGCATGTTTTCTGCATTTATATGGCATAATTTTTCTGGCCTCTGTGCTTCAGTGGCTGCAACCAAAAAAGTTTATATTTTCAGCATTTATATGGCATAATTTTTCTGTCAACTGTGCTTCAGTGGCTGCGACCAAAAAAATGCATATTTTCTGCATTTATATGGCATAATTTTTCTGGCCTCTGTGCTTCAGTGGCTGCAACCAAAAAAATTTATATTTTCAGCATTTATATGGCATAATTTTTCTGGCAACTGTGCTTCAGTGGCTGCGTCCAAAAAAACTGGGCAAACAATGTCTACAAGGTCAACGTATGGCGAAAAATGACTATTTTCAGCATTTATATGGCATATTTTTTCTGGCAACTGTGCTTCAGTGGCTGCGTCCAAAAAAACTGGGCAAACAATGCCTACAAGGTCAACGTATGGCAGTTGTTTAAAGAGAACAGCAGATTACTAGCCAGCAAAGCTACCTAAGCTAAAATGTCCCTCAAATCCCTGCAGACTTCTGTCCCTCCAATACAGAGCAGTATCAAGCAGATTACTAGCCAGCAAACTTACTATCATCTGTCCCTGAAATCACTAACAGCTCTCCCCCTACACTATCTCTTCCAAGCACACACAGGCAGATTTTTCAGATACATTTTTGCCCTTGATCCCCCTCTGGCATGCCACTGTCCAGGTCGTTGCACCCTTTAAACAACTTTAAAATCATTTTTCTGGCCAGAAATGTCTTTTCTAGATGTTAAAGTTCGCCTTCCCATTGAAGTCTATGGGGTTCGCGAACCGTTCGCGAACCGTTCGCGTTTTTGCGCAAGTTCGCGAATATGTTCGCGAACTTTTTTTCCGACGTTCGCTACATCCCTAACCGTATATACTCTCGAGTATAAGCCAAGTTTTTCAGCATCCAAAATGTGCTGAAAAAGTCTCGTCAGTGGGTAGTAGCTGAGATTGCAGTCACTTTTAATCATTCCTATACCAACAGTTCGTTTGGGGAGAGACTGCAATATCACACAGCGCCCTCTGTTGGTTATATGAAAGAATAACAGTGCGCCCTTTGTTGGTTATATGAAAGAATAACAGTGACTGCAATATCACACAGTACCCTCTGTTGGTTATATGAAAGAATAACAGTGCGCCCTCTGTTGGTTATATGAAAGAATAACAGTGACTGCAATATCATACAGCACCCTCTGTAGGTTATATGAAAGAATAACAGTGCACCCTCTGTGGGTTATATGAAAGAATAACAGTGACTGCAATATCACACAACGCCATCTGTTGGTTATATGAAAGAATAACAGTGGGCCCTCTGTTGGTTATATGAAAGAATAACAGTGCACCTTCTGTGGGTTATATGAAAGAATAACAGTGACTGCAATATCACACAACGCCATCTGTTGGTTATATGAAAGAATAACAGTGGGCCCTCTGTTGGTTATATGAAAGAATAACAGTGACTGCAATATCACACAGCGCCCTCTGTTGGTTATATGAAGGATTAACTGTGATGGCAATATCACACAGCACCCTCTGCACATGGTAGTGGGACAGTGGGACAATGCACACAGTAATCCGTTTGGCAATTCTCTGTTTCCATCAACTTTGGAAAGAAGTCCGGTTGATCGCTTTGGGGGGACGCTTTGGCGGAATGTGCGCTGCTGGGAGACATGACCCATGCATCCGCCTACACTCACTCCTCTGACACATAGTAACCAGTGACAAATATCATTATTTGGAATGATCATGGCCACAGCTTTTATTAATACATAACAATGCATAACATCAATCCAAATGTAATCGTGAATAATTTATCCATAACATCCATTTATATAACATTGCAACAATTCCATTAGATGATAACAATAAGTAACCCAAACTTGTCTGCCTGAGCCCATTGTCAGTCTACCCCTTCCAAAGTAACCCAGGATCTCCTCCAGCCGCCCAGTCCCTAGCTGAGAGGATCCCTGCCGCCTCTCCTGGGGCTTCCTATTGCCCCCCTTTAGTACTCCATCTGTTACACGTGGTCACCCACCTTAAGGGGTTAAACCACCCAATTGACCTGATATGTCCTCCCATAACAGATCACCTCCCCGGTAGACTGACAAAAAGGACCCGCCACAGTATGCCGAGCTGGACTCCTTCAGCTCCGCATACAACGCCATGCCCTCCATGCCAATGTAATGGCCTCCTGGAAACTGAAATTAAATAGGTCTAGGCCCAAATCGTTCAAATGCACTCCATCCGGTCGAAAATAACTCCGTTCTTTTTCCAGATCCATGTGCCTCACTATTATACCTCCATTCCCCTGCACAAATTTGGAGACAGCCCTGTTGATCTTAACCCTAGCTCTATTTACCGCTTGATGCGAATGGGCCCCCCTCCAATGAGCTCTAGGGATGATCTCTGACCATATCAGCACAACCCCAGGGAAAAGGGACCACAACCTGAGACAATCCCTCCTAATGTCTTTTATTAGGAATTTCATGGGGCATTGTCCTACATCATTGCCCCCCGCATGCAAGACAATAATGTTAGGTGAGCCGAATTCCTTTGCTTTTTGCACGACCAGGGGTACAATTTCCTCCCATTTAAGCCCCCTCCTGCTGACCCACCGCAACTGCACCTGCGTTTTCTGAAAACCCAACTGGCCATCTGCCCGATGAAACGTGGCCCGTTGCGCTGCCCAATGTATGTATGAATGTCCCAGCAGCCACGCCATGCAGGGCCGGGTACCTGAAAGAGATACAAGTCACTACCGTTTTATTATCCTCAAACACCCCCAACCTCCTTTTCTTCTTTATTTTTTTTTTTTTTTTTAAATTTTAAATTTTAACGTTCAACTCTATTCGGTCTAATGTAAGAACGGAACCTGTTAGACTCCCATCTGCCAATCCGTCTAATGACTGCTTCGTCCAAACCCCATCGGGCCGCTTCTGTGGCGGCCCCCTATTCTAAAGGAATGACTCCCGTATTCGGCCGCCGCTAGGTTTAAACTGCCCAGCGTCCTCCTCAGCACCGCTACAAATTGAAATTTAGATAGGGCCGAACCATCCTGGTGAATGAGAAAAATGCCTATTTGTTCCCTCCTGACCCTATAGTATTCGTCAAAACATTTCACTGGGCAAGCATCAAATCCCCCTACCCCATGAAGCTCCACTAAAAAACCTTTCCCGCTCTTGTCCGTTTTTGCCTCTCGAATCCTAATCGACAAACTGTGTTCTTCCCTCCTTATGTCCTCTCGCAAAACCCCCCTAATCCTGCCCTGTTGGAACTCACCAGCTCAGATATTCTAAATGCCCCAAAGAAAGCCCATGAAAAAGCCAGTCTGAATAACAACAGCTCAAATGGTGACTGTGCAATGCAACCCAATTGGCTAAAAATTCCCTCCAAAATGTTCAGGGTGATGGGCCTCCTAATGTCTGTTGACCTCCTTCCCTTCTTGAACCCCTTAAGCGCTTGTTTGATAGCAAAATCTTTTGTGACATCCGTCCAGCCCCGAAATTTGAAAAGAAAAGCCAAAGCCGATAGCTTCCTTTCAATCACACTGACGGACACGTTACTGTCAAAATCTTTTGACAATTGCCACGCCAGGAGCCCCAGCCTGTCATCACTGTTGTCCGACACCCCCATCTCTTGCTCTAATCGAGCCCAGTCACACCACACTTTATTGTAACTGCTCCAGGTGCTCGGCGCTAATGACCTTCGTACCCACTCCATCATACCTGATGCACCAGCTCCCAAATCCGGTCTGGGCATCACTCTCCCTCCGGCTCCGCCTCGGGCGCCAGCCCCAGAAATCTGATCCACTGTGAGCGAGACAAAGCATCAGCAATATCATTAACTTCACCTGGTATGTGCTTGGCCCTAAAATGTATATTGCGTTGCAAACACCGTAGCACCATGTGTCGCAGAAGAGCTAGCACTGGGCGAGAAGAGGAAGTCAAGTTATTGACCGCTGCCACAGCTGCTGTATTGTCCGACCTAAACAGCACAGATCTGTTCGCTAACAATCGACCCCACAGCTCAACCGCCACCACAATTGGAAAAAGCTCCAAAAAGGCCAAATTGCCGGTAAGTTTACAGTTTTTCCATTCCAACGGCCATTGTCCCGCACACCATTTTCCTTGGAAATATGCCCCAAAGCCAATTGACCCTGAAGCATCCGTAAATAGAGCAATTTCCGAATTTTCGACTGTGGTTCCCAGCCAATAAGCCTTCCCATTGAAATCTCGAAGGAAATCACTCCAAACCGCTAAGTCTGCTTTGTGCCCCGAATTGAGCCTAATGAAGTGGTGTGGCTGCGTGACCCCTGATGTTGCCAAAGCCAACCCTCTGGAAAAAAAACCCTCCCCATGGGAATAATTCTGCACGCAAAGTTCAATTTACCCAATAGGGACTGGAGCTGTCTTAGTGTTACCTTTTTTGCCCTCCTTGCATATCTTATGTCCTCGGCCAGCACGGACACCTTTTCTGCCGGTAACCTACATTCCTGCCGTATGGTATCAATCTCTATGCCCAAAAATTTCAAACATGTCGTTGGCCCTTCCGTTTTTTCCTCCGCTAAGGGGACCCCAAACTGTGCCGCCACGTCCTGCAATGTCTGGAGGAGCACTGCGCACAAATTAGACTGAGAAGGGCCCACACAGAGAAAATCATCCAAATAATGAATGACTGACCCCACGCCTGCCTTGGTGCGCACCACCCACTCCAGAAATGTACTGAAGGCTTCGAAGTATGCGCAGGAAATTGAGCACCCCATGGGAAGACTCCTGTCAACATAGTAATGTCCCTCAAAATGGCAACCCAACTTATGCAGTGACTCAGGATGCACCGGCAATAGCCGGAAGGCAGATTCCACGTCGACCTTAGCCAACAAAGCCCCTTTCCCCGCTCCTCTTGCTAGCTGCACTGCTTCGTCAAAAGATGTATAAGACACCCGTACTAAAACCTTATCAATGTCATCGTTGACGGAATCCCCCTTCGGGTAGGAAAGATGGTGTATCAGTCTGTACTTTCCCGCCTCTTTCTTGGGCACCAGCCCCAATGGTGATGTCCTAAGGTTCGGTAAAGGGGGTTCTTTCTCACGATCTGGATATTTATTTAGCCAAAGGACCATCGCCTCTATTCTCACTGGCGTCACTCCCTTTTCCAGGACCCCTCCTGAAATCGCTCCCTTCTCTTTTTCCTTTCTTAAAGCATCTGCTAAGTGGGTGGTTCCCGGCACACAGGGAACATTCATGCCGGAAACGACAGGATGCCCCCCATTTGCAATGGCTGTCGTTAAACAGCCAACATGTTCCTTTTTTGTGCGCTCCAGCAGGGCTGGAAGCCTGCCCGCTGGAGCTGCCCTGAAAGGGCTGCTGCCCTGAAGTTCCCTGTGTGCCGTAGCCTTGATAGCCTTTATTGTTCATTAACCTCATCCACAAACCAATGTCTCTGTGATCCCAATTCAGATCTTGCCGAATCGACATTCTCTGTCTGAACTGCTCGTCATACCGGAGCCAGGCGAGGCCCCCGTACACCCGGTTTGCTTCCCATATGTTATCCAAGTAGCAGAACAGTGCCGAACACTGTTCGGGATGTTTCTCACCCACTATACTAGCTAAAATTGAGAACGCCTGCAACCAGTTCCCAAATGTCCTAGGGATGAGTCTAAAGCGCCTCCTGTCCTCATCTTCCTCCTTCCTATGCTCCTTGCCTTTCTCAAACTTGTCAATGTTAAACCTTTCCAGGGGTAGTAACGTGAAAATGTCTACATACTCGCGTTTCCATATTTTTTCCCGCACCTCTGGTTTCAGGTGCGCCCCCATAGGACCCTCAAAGCAAATGTACGCATGCCCCTTGGATGCATCAGACATAGGTATTGGTTTTTCCCCCGATTTTGTTGTTGCTGTTGCCTCCACCGCTCCCTTTGCCCCTGTTGAGGTTGATATGTTACTCCCACCAGAGCCCGCCACCTGGCCTGTACTGTCCCAGTGACCTAAAAGTTGACGCAGCCCTGCCATGAAACCTGCCAACGACTCCCCCCCCTAAGTGAGGAGTGCCGGGAATAGTAGTGTCAGTGTTTGCCCCTTGCCCCGTGAGAATACCTTGTCCTGTGGTATTGATGATATCAGTCCCTGTTGCCGTGTCTGTGCCATTGTCTTGGGCTGTCCGCGGTTGCTGCACGTCTCCGTCTCCTCTTCTGTTAACCTGAGAAAACACAAGTGGGGGGGTACACCTTGGCTGGCAGTGCTAAAAGACACTGCTGCCCTTTCCCTACCCACCGCTGTGCCGCTGGGAATCGCTGACCCTGCCAACCATACTTGGCGCCCTGCCACCGAACCTCCTGCTGGCCCTGCCTGTGGCACTCCTGCTGATGAATTCCCTTGTAAGGCTGAACCTCCGCAACAGGCAGCCGTCTGGGGGTCGCCATCCAGCCCCCCCTCTCCCCTGCTCTGTTCAGCTCTGTGCCAGCACTAGTGTTCATTGCCTGAGCCCCCCCAACAAAACCCCCCCCCTCTGATTTGCACTTTGGGCCTCCCTGGAGAATGAGCGCACCCCTGCTCACTTGGTACGGTCCATCTGCCGGTTTCCTGCCTTTGCGCATGCTCCCTTACAATGCCGGCAACTACCGCATCTCCCTCATTACTCGCCTGACCGCCGATGCGAAAGGACGTCTCCCTCTCCTCCTCCGTAAGTTGCTGGGGCTGGAACTCCGCACCTAGCTGGGGATGCCGGCTGTCACCTCCGTCGTTGCCGTGGGTTGCTCCGCTCCCCCTTTGGCCTGGCTGACGGCTTCTCCTGCTGCCCCTCTGCGCCGTGGATGGACCGGCAGTGGGGGTGGTGCGCCGCTCCTCCGTCAGGCGGCTGTCGCGGCCTGCTGTTCCGGACCGCCCGCTCCCCTTACCGCAGGCGGTCAATGCCTGCGGGCTCCGCGACGGGACCCTCCGGCACTGGGTTGGGGGTGATGGGCTGAGGCGGGTCGGCGGCCTGGATCTGCGGGTCCTCATCCCAGAAGTCGGTGGCTGCTGGGGCTGCTCTTCTGGCAGAAGCTGCCGAAGCCAATCGTCTCCCCTGCGCTCTGCCTCTGCCCTGATGCGAGCTAAGAGGGCATCCATATTGTCTGCCATCTGAGGTAGGTAAGTGTAACTTTCCTTCACTGTGCACTCTCCCAACCTCTTTCCTTGCTGTCCACATAAAATGGTGGCTAGCCCAGCCTACCCAGCTCCTTTTGTTTCCCTCTCTCTGGCTGTTGCTATGCCCCTTCCCCCCCCTTTCCCTCCAATCTCTGCCTATCACCCGCTGGCATACAGAGCTGGGTCATGCAGCCCCTCCTCTGACTTCGCTGCTATGGGGCTCTCAGGGCTGTAGTTGTGTCTAGGCTTATACTCAGGTCCGGTTATACTCGAGTATATACGGTAACTTTAATGACAAAATTTTGAATTTGACACTGTAAGTGCAAAGATTTGGTGAGATGGCAAGCAACTACGCAGGAACTGCACTTAATACACATGAATGGGAAATGTGCATACAATCTTCAATTGTGTACTCTATTTTAAATGGTGCATTGCCTATTTGGTGATAACTACAGGTCTTCCTTGTGCCTGAGTGTATCTGTTTGCTGTGTGGTGCACATTATCCACTAGAGTAGGCACAACTGGTAAATTGGCACATGGTACAAGTATTACTGTACCCAATTGGGGGGGTTGAACTTGATGGGGTTTTTTAACCTGATTTAACTATGTAATAGTGCTGCATAGGGCAATCAAGACCTTTTCCACAAAGTTACTTCTAGAAGAAAAGCATTTACCCTTCTTATTACAGCAACTCCATATTTTTAAACATTCCTTTTTGAAAAATAATGTTTGACCTTTTGAGTCACAACTAACAATTTGCATGATTCACCCACAAATCCTTTTGATCTCTTATGACTGCAAATTTCTGGGTGGGAACCACGCTACTATTAAGAATATCCTATGGGGTATAATAAGAGGCTATTTGTTTGTGACTGTTCCAAGGGTGGAATAATCAGTAGAAGTGACTAATGTATTGTTTCATTATAATTTTATTATAATGAAGCCTGGAACATGGCTGTCACTAAATGGGTTAAAGAGTAGCTGTTTTGCCATTTAAGTGCTTAGCTGACATTATAATCTATGAGCATGTCACACTTTGAAGGCATGTTTATATCACACGTCTGCACACTACAGTCTTTCATATGAGGAATATCTATGACAAGATGACTTACAACACATCAGAGAACAAGGGCTAATCTGCATACTCAGACAGCACGTCTGGACCCCAGGTTAATGTCAGAGGGTAGTCATACTTCACAAAGATAATTGCTTTCATGTATAGGTAAAAAAGACATATCAGAAACAAAACTGATAACTGATAAAACATTTTCCCTCAGCTATACTGTACAAAATGCTCCAATATGAATACCAAATCTCACTCTTTTAATAATAAGCTTAGTTATGACTGCTTATCAGGTAACTCGTTCTGCCTTTACGACATTTCTGCAAAAAAATAATTCAGTTTAAATTAAGATGGGAAGGAAATGTTAACAGGTTATGAAGTTTACTTGACTGCAGAAAATACTATTTGTTGCTGGGTAACACAATAAAAGAAAATAAATTGAATTTCACTGTCCTTCACAAAGGTGCTGCCAAAAAATGAATCAATATAAGTCAAATATAAGTCTTAACTTTACTTCTACCTTTCAAAGTAAGCACATTTCCCTTCCAATGTAGGCACTGATACTAAATAGTCCATTACAGTACTTGCAATCTGTTTCTCTGGTGTCCCTCCCCCAAATGGGCAGCCCAGGATTTCCCAGGTAAAGAGGGTTGAAGGTGCATTAACCATGATAATCATACAAATGCAGATATTTTCAATGAAGAACATAAATCTGACAGCATTGTAAATGTGTGCATAGACAAGATCTCTTTATATCTTCTATTTAAAGGTCTCCTATAATTGGCTTCTATGTCTTATGAGAATTAAAAATCACACTTTGGTAGGGATTAATTTAGGCCACTGGAGCCTTAGTCAAATGCTAAGAAATGTATTTCTGAAATTATTAATACATACAAAGGAGTTAATGACCCCTATACAATGCAGGCAATGGGTTAATTTTATAGTAAACAATGTACCAGCCATACAATGATTTTAAAAGATTAGGAAACCCCAAAACAAATATCCACCTTAGCCTCTTTCTCTCCATCCTGCACATGTGCTGATCCTGTGGTCATGAGATGTTCAGGTCAGTATAAAGTTAAGGAACTTAACAATTAACAATGCTTACAATTTGAAGACTTTCTGCACATTCATTTGGTCTAAGTCTGACTATAGGAGCAGTTGTGTTAACCAAGTCTTTTAATATAACAAGACTATTAAGAATCTGAGGGAAAACAGTGCACATTTGAGACAATGTGGTATGCACTATTTTCACTCCCCTAATAGCTGGCCAAGATTCCTTTTTGTGCCTTAACTAGCTGCTAGCTGCTGTTTGCCATTATCTGAAAACCTATTATCCAGAAAGCTCTAAATTACGAAAAGGTTGTAAGATGGGTAAAGATGTTGTAATGTGGAAAAGAACAGTATGTGAGAATGTGAATGATCTTATGTGTGCATGTGGGCTTTTGAATGTTGAAAATTGTAATGTTTGGGAAATTGTACTTTAGTTGTTTGGCCACAAGAGGGCAGTTAATTGTTAATTGGATAGTAATGTAATTTTTACCCTGGCCACCAGAGGAAGCTAGTGGAGGAAAAAGTATAAAAAGGGGCAAGAAACAAGGGGATTGGCAGTTTGTGGTCCAGTGAAGAACACCTGCTGGAGAAGAAGAGCCCAGCCCTAGGTTCAGCCAGAGTTAGGAGAGCAATGCAATAGTGTGCACTAGGTGTACAAGCTAGTTAAGAAAAGGTAGCAAGGGCAGAGGTCCAATAAGGAGCTAAGTGGAACTAGCCTTCCGATAGATACTCTTAGTTAGGGTCAAAGTGACAGTGAACAGGGTAGTTAACAGAGAGGGCTATGGGACCGTGGCCATTGTGGAAATTGCTGTCCGGAATAGCAAGGGGACGCCAGTGAGGAGTGTCGGGTTGCTGAGGGCAGGTGGGGATATAGAGATCCCAATGAGGGAGGTGGAATGGGAACAGCCCATTGGTGTTGAGAGGTAATACCACAACAGGATCCTGTGAGGAAAGTGACGACTGGGCTTCTGGAAAATTTTGGTCATGCACTGGAATGCCCTGGACATTTGGTTATATGTGTCCAACTTGGATATTTGTATTGCCTTTGGAAAATAAACAGAACTTTATCATTTTAAAAGTGGTTGACTTTGCTACTTCTGCCATGGTATATTATGGAATACCTACACATTTATCCCAACAATCCATACCTTTAAAAATGATTTTCTTTATCTCTGTAGTAATAAAACAGTACTTTGTACCTGATCCAACCTAACATAAATAATCCTTATTGGAAGCAAAACCAGCCTATTTGGTTTATTTAATGTTTACATGATTTTTTAGTAGACCTAAGGTATGAAGATCCAAATTACATAAACATCTGTTAACCAGAAAACCCCAGGTCCCAAGCATTCTGTATAACAAGTCCAACACCTATAAAATGTACTGTATAATTATTTGACATACATTCTCACGTATAATATTTTAGTGTTTTCTTGGTTTTTTTTTATTGTGGACTGTGGTGTGATTAATGTTTTAGATATTACAAATAATATCCCTTTGACGTTAAAAATATTGTCCCTTTCAGCCAGCCATAGTTTGCAAATAAATGAATAAGCAAAGACATTTTATGCTTTTGAGTGTAGGGCCATTTTAATTTTGTAACAATGCCTTTTGCTAGGCAACACGTGACATGGCATGAAACCTAGAAATGTCAAATACATGTGGTTGATACTAGTACAGGTATGGGACCTATTATCCAGGTACATGGGGGTTTCTGGATAGGGGTCTTTTCCATCTTAAGTCTACTAAAAAACTTTTTAAACATTAAATAAACCCAATAGGGTTGTTTTGTCTCCAATAAGGATTAAAATATATATTAGATAAGATCAAATAAAAGGTACTGTTTTATTATTACAGAGAAAAAGGAAATCATTTTTAAAAATGTGAATTATTTGATTAAAATGGATATGAAATGGTCACTCCGTAATTCAGAACTTTCTGGATAACAGGTTTTTGGATAAGGGATTCCATACCTGCACTCTCTTGGTCAAATTGTATAATGGCAGATCATATTTCTGATGGGAGTTGATCCATGCAGCTGGGAATACTACATCTAATTTAGAGACCAATAGGGTTATGTATAAGGTGCAAAGGTTTGCTATAGTTCTTAGCACATATAGCAACCAATTAGCGAGTTAAATTATGTTAGTCTTAGAATCAGGCAGATATTCCAGTGATATATATATATTACAATCATTTTTTGATGATGTTACTGGGCCTGGTATGACATGCTCTAAAAGTACTGCAACATTTGAATATACTTCTTTAATGGAATACATGCCTATCTGACTATAAGGCAAGACTTGCACAACAATGTTTTGCATTGTGGCAGGAATTATAGATATACACTGAGAATCAAAGTGCATGGCACAAACAGTGTTTTTAAAAAAGTGAATATCAATATGACCTACCATTAATATTATAACCCTTTAATGTGTTAGAAATTAACAGTACCTGTACTTTGATAATTGTTTAGGATGATAAACAATATCCTATTACAATCATCTTTCTTTCTTGCGAGATAGATTTTGTAAATCTAAAGTGTATATAAACATTAACATAGAACTGCAGGGGTTTTGATACAGATATTTACCATAAAAAGAGTTTACAGAGTACATTACTCAATACAGGTCTAATGCCAACTATTTGTACTAGTATAAAAAAACTAGCCTGAGGACTGAATTCAGAGAATTGTGACTAATGGAATATTTTCTAGTTAGCTCAGTGTTACAAAGTGATGACCTCAGTGTTCTGTCCTTGAGATTTTTTTTGGTTCTGAAAGCAGTCAACATGTCTCAACGATACAGTGATAGTTTGTGGATATTAAAAATGCACCACAAGATTGTGAGATGGGTTGAAACTAAAACTTTGCAAGCGTGGAACATATTTTTAGAAACATATTTACAGTAGAACTAACCCCCATTTTAAGTTTTTCCAGGGGATCAGGAAAACAAATCTTTAAAATTCGTGAAAATGTAAACTTAAGGAAAAGACATTTAGCAGTCCATACTGAAATAAGTCAGTATATATCAGTCATCATTGTGACATATCATATTCATGCAATAGAATGTCTTTTATATTGCCAAAAAGTATATGTTTTATTATTCTCGATGTAAGGATCTTACATATCATATAGCCTTAGAAATGGCTTGCTTTCAAGTTATTATTAGCAGTGAACCATCTATATATAGAGCCATTACAAGTGATCGAAGAACCAAGAGCCTGAAAGTCTTCATGCTATGATGAAACACTGCCATTTGAATACTTTTTTTGGAGGTTTTTTAGTGCACAAACAAGTATATCACACAAGCCATTAATCTTTTAAGATCATTTGGAACTAACATAGGAACTACCTAAGTAACATTTGTTCTAGTTTTGGCATCTAGTATTCATTACCTGTCATATTCAATCTGCCCCAAACCACCTATTTTCTAGGAAGGAATTGAAAAAAAAATACAGAAAGCATTAAAAGTAAATCATTGTCTATGGAACCAGTACAGTTCCCTATAAGATACTATGACTGTGTTAGAAAAATATGAAAAAATGCACTCATCTCACGCAGCAAGTCAAAACGATGTGCTTGTGTGCTGCACATAATGCAAATAACTGATTTTTGTTTTACAGAAAATTTACACCTTATTCCTTATTCTCAAGTCTAGTAGACAATACATATCTAAAATTCAAAACAAAAAGTGAGAAAAGAGCTGAAACAGTAACTAGGCTATACAAGAAAAATTCAACTTTTTATGTGTTCCCTATTATATTTGTAATTTATCAAAAACAGGCAGAGGTAATTTAAAAGAATTTAATTGGGAGTATAACTTAAAAATGTACCATTTGTATGAAGTACATCGTTCACATGCCATTTTTTAATAATTAATTTCTGTTCTTACTTTTTGCTTAAATAATAATAATGTTTTGCCATTTGGGGTTTTGGATTTCTAATGGGGTAATGCAATAATACAATTTGTATCCAGTTGTGGTAACCCATAGTAAACTATTAGCATGTAGCACTGGAAGCAAAGATTTCATTGGTCACAAGGATTTACTTGATCAGGAGCAAATTGTTTGTGTTTTGTTTTTCAAAAAATTATGTATTGTAAACAAAACATATTTAATTCAATCAACCTGACCTAAAAGGTGAGAGGCAAGTATAGTTAGCAATATATTTAATTAGCCGAGGGTAATACATATTTTTTACAATTATATTAGCAAATGTATAACCAGCATCTGCATAGTATAGCATAAAGCCACATACAGTTTGCTTAGTTTCAGTTACCCATTGCAACCAATAAAATGCTTTTAAACAGGTAATTAGTAAATTCTACCCGATGATTGGTTGCCATAGGTTACTAGAAGTGTAGCAAATGTTTCTTTATTACATTAAGACTGAAAGTCACTCGAGGAAGTCACAAAGGAAGTAACTACAATAACACAATATATTAGTAGGATGCAATAACATCTTCTGACCTATTTATCATGCTGTGTAAAGATCAGATTTTTGCTTTTGTTTTCTACCTCTGTTGAAATATAATTGCTGATTGGTTGCTATGGGCAGAGTGATGGTTTTCTCCAATGTTTTACACGGCATGATAAATAGACCCTTTAGTGTTGTGCTCTTCAGAATTGTAAATACCATTTGAAAAATTGCAGGCTAGATTTGCAAGATATCACATCCCAGATCACCAACTCAAACACCACTAAGCAATTTACAGTTGCTCATGAGATTTGGTTTGTGCAATTTGCTCGGTAAAGTAATTCCTCAAGTAGCTTTAGCTTTATGAGCGGGTTGTCCTTACCTTTGCTGGCAGCTATTTACAATGTCATGACAATCTGTGTACTACTGGGCAACAGCAACTTTAGTTGTGTCTGCTCAGTGCCCACCAGGTCACACAATGTCACATCAATGTTTGTTATACTGTCTATAATATGTGTTGTATGGCATAGAAATTGATAGTACGTGTTACCACTTAAAGGTGAACTTTCCTTTTAATTCAACTAAAATAATGACGCTTTCTTTTTAATTAAACAAAAGCATATTGTTATAACAAAGATCAGAGGACTATTTTTAGATATGTGGGAAATTAAGGATATCTAAAAAGTTTGATTTCTTGCAAAAAAACATTTATGGATTTCTTGTAAGGAGTTGAGCAAAAACAGCCTTAGAAAATGCCAAGGCTTTTTGACCCATGAAGGTCACTTTATTTACTGCTCTGTGAGCCCACAGAATCAACATTTTTTCTTGACAGTGCAGATATTTGACCAAGACCTGCTTGGGGAATACAGAAGAATTATTTCAAAGGCATATGTGATTGTAAGTTTTGTCAGTTGGATCAGTGAGATGTGTAAAAACATTTAATCATTTTTCCAAGTCTTATTCCAGTTTCAATGTAAAGTTCAGGATGTCTGCTGCAAAGTGAAGATGCCTGCCTTATTAGTGACCCAAAACTGCAAAACAGATTGAAAATAATCTTCTAGGCAAACTATCAAAGCTGGTGTTAAAGAAGCTGAAGTCTTATTTTCAGGTAAACAAAAGTCTTTTTCAACTAAGGTCAATTTGTAGTGCATTCCACGTTTCTTTTTTTTCTGCATTCTTTGTATTGAGCATGTTTATATCAGTTTACAACCATACTGCATAAACATTATTGTACATTAAAGGACATAGTAAACATAATTTCAAGCATTGTTCATAAACTTATTTTAAGCTTGTAGCAATAGTAACTGAAATGTCATAAAGATTAAACATTCAGTTATTCTAGACATTGATAATCGTTTCCGTGGTATAATTTCTTTTTCTGATTACTTTATAGGTCATTCAGGTCGTTCCAAGGAGAGGGTCAAGCATTTAACAATCAGGTAAGTATTTACGTTAGTCCCAGTTTATCAGGTTGAGAGTAATATCTTATACTAGTATTCTGATTCAGATGGCAACTTTGCTAGGTATTCCTTCCAGGGCAACTAAATGGCTGAATAATTCACATATTTTTTATTTATGGAGGCAGTCAATTCCTCCATTAGACATATGTCATTTATCATTTGAAACCATTTCTCCTTATTCGGGGGTGTTTTCTGTCTCCACATGGGAATCTGAGCCTTAGCTGCAATTATAAGTTGCAATAATAATTATTTTTTAGTAAAGTTCTCTGGTTCAAAGTCATGGAATAATAAAATAGCTGGAGAGTCTGTTTTCACTCTTTCACCTATAATATCAGAACATGTTTCAAATACCTAATTCCAATAAGATTTTAATAATGGACAAGAAAGCCATAAATGTTCTAATGAACCCTGATCTTGCTCACATCTCCAGCATAAGTTATTAACCATCAAACACATCTTTTTTAACACCATTAGTGTTCTGTACCATCTGGACAATAGTTTGTATGAAGACTCTTGTAGTCTGTTGCTTATTGAACATGTATTAGTGTATTTATATATTCTCTCCCAATCTTGGTCATTTAAAGCAATATTTAACTCATTTTCCCATATTGCGGTGTAAGTAGGATGGTTCAGGTATTTAATAATTTTATATATTCGAGACAGAGAATGTCTCATATTACCTTCTATTGTACATAGTTGTTCAAATTCTGTTAATTCCCTGACTCTTGTTCCCCTGAGCTTAAGTTTTAACAGAAAATTTTGTATTTGCTGTTCTCTCCATTTATCTCTAGTTGATCACTGCTCTCTAGAAAGTTCAGCTTCTGTAATACGTCTTGTGTCCATAAGTTTTCTAGTAATTGCCACTGTTGGGGAGAATCAAAACTACAGTATTCTGGCACCGTTGAGAGTACCGCTGACTGGTAATACGTTTCTAAGTCTGGCATAGCCAGTCTACCTTGGATTTATATAGAGTCTCTCTTTTAACTCTACCCCTACTTTTTTGCCATTTATAGTAAAAGATAGTTTGATTTAATTCTGTGAAATAAGCTCTCGGAACTGTTATTGGTAAGGTATTAAATAGATATATGAATTTTGGCAGTATTGACATCTTAATGCTATTAATTTTCCCCTTTCACGTAAAAAATTCTTCTTCACCCATGTCATTAGTAAATGTTTTGCTTCTGTTAACAATGGAGTATAGTTAAACTCAAATAATCTAGACAAATCTGCCAAAATCTCCACCCCTAAATATCTCAATTTACTCTCTTGCCATTTAAACATAAAGGAAGATTATAGTTGTTGTTGGAGAGCAGCCGGGAGATTGATAAGGCCTCAGACTTACCCATGTTTATTTTATAATTAGACATTTGACCATATAGAGTTAACTCTTGTGCATTTCACTTTTCTGTCAGGGTTTAGTTCTGCTTTTTTGGTTGTTTGCTTTAGTTCTTTACACGTTCTCCTCATTTTTGGTCATGCTCTGTTTCCTAGCGCTATGTGCTGTATACCACTGCATTTTCCACATTCACATTCAAAAGGACTTGCTAGCAGCATTCACGATAATGTAATGGACTTGCTAGCAGCGGTAGATGTACTCACTATCTGTAAAAGAATAGCAGTGTTCAAGATGCCCTGTTATCCCATAAGCCTAAAACATTAGTGTAATGTAATGGCACACTTTGCTGAAGCTGTTCTAAATGTTGCTCTATTCCAGGAGAAAAAAATTAATACACCTGTAAGTACAAATGGCATAGTCTTGCCAGTCTTATGTCACAATTGTACACGTCTATGCATTATACATCTATTATATTAAGAAGGCACTTTTGGATCATATCTATCAGCTGCTGGGGCACTACGGCACTTGGAGTGGTTTTCTATATAGGCAGCCAAGGGTTCATGCCTGAAAGCCTGGGTAGATGGCTCACAGGCGCCTATGCAGAATTATATGCATGGGAGGGGTGCCCCTCCCATCCAATCAGCACAATACCAAATACATTTATGAATAACTTTAAAACCATTGAAATTGTGTAATTAATGTATACTGGAAAGTTACTTTGAATAATATATTTTTTTTTGTAAATTCTTTATTTCTTATTTTACCATTGTAAAGGGGGATACAGAATGAAAAAGAGGGGAGGGGGAGGCACAAAGTTGAGTAGAAAATGAATAACATATGTAGGCAAAATTTAACAAGTCATTTCTAAAAAATCATCTATATTAACAGGGCACTCTTTCTAGAGTGGTATATACAGGGCCGGTCTTACCAACTGCAGGCCCAATTGGGGCAACTTAGGCGCCCCCCCAGATTTAAAGAGCCAGTAACATTTTCTAGTAGACTTTATGTATGATGATCCAAATTACAGAAAGATCAGTTATCTGGAAAACTGCAGGTCCAGAGCCTTCTGGATATTTTAGCCCCTGGGAAGGGAGTGTGACTGTGGGATAGCAGGTATAGTAGGGAGAGATGGTGCCTATAGTAACATTGGGATAATAGTCTCTGGGAAGGGACTGTGACTGTGGTATAGCAGGTATAGTAGGGAGAGATGGTGCCTATAGTAGCAGTGTGGATAATAGTCTCTGGGAAGGGACTGTGGCTGTGGGATAGCAGGTATAGTAGAAAGAGATGGTGCCTATAGTAACAATGTGATAATAGTCTCTGGGAAGGGAGTGTGACTGTGGGATAACAGGTATAGTAGGGAGAGATGGTGCCTATAGTTGCAGTGAAGATAATAGTCTCTGGGAAAGGATTGTGGCTGTGGGATAACAGGTATAGTAAGGAGAGATGGTGCCCAACAACAGATGAAGAAAACTGAATGAGATACTAGGAATATTTCTTTGTAAATAACTAAAAGGAGTTTTTGTCCTATTTGCCAATGGTAAGATTATCCTACAACCCTGCCACCCATAAAGACTTCCCTGCATCTCAATATTAGCAGTTAGTTTTTGAATAAATGCTACTTTGCATAAAAAATCCCATAACCCAGTGCCAGGGGACGGTGTCTGCAACAGAATATGTCACAACTGTGTTGGAATGGGCTATTGACTTGCCATGTAACAGTCTGTTCAGATGATCATTCTCAGACTGAGGATATTAATTGGGGGTGATGATGTACCAGGCCCAGCAGAGAAACTAGATTGGAGCAGAGCTCAGCTCCAGGAGTTGAGTCTGACGCTGTTCCTGCAGGCTGCAGTCTGCTCGCCATGGTGCATGTGGTGCGGTGGCGGGATGGCTGCAATGTTACTGGTAACGGTTCCACGTCAGCAATGTCGCATTGCAGGCCGTCATCATCCTTGTGTGTACATCGCAGCCGGCGTGATCGGGCCGGACCATGTTAAAAAATAAATGGGGGTGTACTGGCTTCCAGCCAGGGTGCGGGGCTTACTAGTGGCCGACAATGAATAAGACAAAGTAGGTGAGGAAGAGCCCTAGTCAGGTAAGTCTATAGTTTGAAGTTTCATCACAGAGATTTAAAATGGTTTATCCAGGGGCACCAAAACGTGACTATGGTTGTAAATTATATGGGTGATTTCTTCCATTTGTCTAATCTCCTTGGTATTGGGCTTTGAATAATATGTTATGTGTGTAGGCAAAATGTATTTATGGGGGTTTAATAGGCTTTTACTACAACATTATTATTTATAGAACTATAAGAAAGGGAAGATTGGTATCTTGCCACTGATAAAGAAACTACCTGAAATTAAGTCAGGTAGATTCTAAGTCAGTAGTGGATACAATTGGGGTGGGGGGGGGGTAATTCAACAGGATTTTCCCCCCAATTTGCTATTTACAGTTAGTTCTAGGAAAATAACCTTACAAACATACATATCAAGCTAAGGAATTTCTACAATAACATAGTAAAAACATTTGAACATTACATAAAGCAGTTAGAAGGCCATTCTGGTTTGACTTACAGAATATTACTATATTTTTTCTTCTCTGAAATAATAATAATAAAAAAATCTGAATCAAATGTTTTTAATCTTTATTATAGAGGCACTAAAATAAATGTGTAGTGCTATCAAACACAGTAATAATCATGTTGCAAGTACTTCAGTTGTTAGAAAGGGATGATTCCCACATGAATAAGACTTTCCATTAGCAGCCATTAAAAATCTTGGTAATATTTATTGCAATGGGGACAAAAAATATTCTAAAATCCTTAATGGATTGGTTTGGTAGTGCATACTTAGGCTCTGGAAGCAATATGAAAGAAAACAGCATTGGGATAGATTAAAAGGAACACAGAGCTATGTCTAATTCACCTCTCATTTGTCAATATCAATAAAAGATCAATAGTACTGCAAGTAACAGCAATTAAGTTTTATAGATGGGGAATGAAATGCATTTTAATTCACCTGTCATTTTTAATGTCTGGCAACATAGAAACATTGTTTCATAACAAACTACTTCAAAAAAAGTATACGCTGAAACAACTATTGATTCAACTGCTGAATAAAAACTCTAATTAGCATACTAATGATATAATATTAAATTAGATGTTACATACTTGACAGCATTTCATGATGTTTCATTTGCATACATAAATTCAGCACTGAGTGCTCATTTTAAAATACAGCTTTGAGCATGAATGTATTATTTAAGGAAGATTTATATTATTTAGCAATGGTACAGTGAAATAAAACTTCTGTTTTCTAAGTTTGCTAGAAAACAAACCAACAATAGTATTACATATTACAAGCAGAATGTGCACTATTTATAAGCAGGGTCTGTTTTTACCTGATTTTTCCTATAAACATGGACATACATATTGTATTGCTTGGTATTACCATACATACACTGAATGAATCTGATTACCACTGCCCGGAGGCACATTAGATATATGGCATCGGATTTAATCACATGTCTTTACTAACTTAATGTGTATTTTTTGTCATGTGCCACAAAAGAAAAAATTGATCTGGTCTGGTTACTATAAAGTTCCACTAGAAGTCAGTTTAAATGGATGCTACTGCGAATTATGTCACAGGGCCCATTAGTACTAATCACAAATATAACCTTGTGAGTTAATAACAATTCATATCTAAACAAGCAGGATAAGGTCTCTCCTGTTCAACCTATCTTGTAAGAGTAGTATCTTTAAGCTTTGTTTTTAGCTTAGTTTATCATCAGCTACTCAATGCACACTGAGCATGTGCGTGTCGCTGACCCTCATAATGAAATCCAACATGGATCGCCTTTCTAGAAACCCAATATGAAAAAAGCCAAACAGAATGTTTGCTTTTTAAATTCTGAATGATGCATGTGCAGTCATATTCAATCAAATTCTGAACCGGGAATCTAGAGCAACCTGCATTACTGCTCTGTGCTTTGTATTGTAAATTAATGGGAAGATATACAGAAAATAAATATCTTTGCTTGCAAAAACAGAGTTCACATTAGCGATGTGTCAAAAAATGTTGTCAACATGGGGACATGATTACACTTTACAAGTACATTAGAGGACATTATAGACAAATAGCAGGGGACCTTTTTACCTATAAAGTGGATCACCGTACCAGAGGCCACCCCTTTAGACTAGAAGAAAAGAGCTTTCATTTCAAGCAACGTAGGGGGTTCTTCACAGTCAGGACAGTGAGGTTGTGGAATGCACTGCCGGGTGATGTTGTGATGGCTGATTCAGTTAATGCCTTTAAGAATGGCTTGGATGATTTTTTGGACAGACATAATATCAAAGGCTATTGTGATACTAAGCTCTATAATAAGTATAGGTATGGGTTTATAGAATTTATGTGAAAGTAGGGAGGGGTGTGTGTATGGATACTGGGTTTTCATTTGGAGGGGTTGAACTTGATGGACTTTGTCTTTTTTCAACCCAATTTAACTATGTAACTATGTAACTATGTAACCCACACCTGACCTTAACCTGCCTTCTCACTACTTGAACTCAACCCGACTTGGCATGTTACCTGTATTTATAAACCCGACCGCTCATCTTTTATGTCAAAAAAATGGATGGAGCAAGCATGTATACAGGCTGCTAAAGGCAAAAGTGGGGCATTTTAATGTGTGTGTGGATGTTGGCCCTAAACGACTGATTTTGAGTCCACATAAACATCATTTGTTCACATTACTGCATCTACCTAAAATATTTTCATGGACTGCTTTCCATAATGTACCCACCCATGTATCTGACACCAGTGATGGGGAATTTCTCCCGTTTCGGCAAAAAATTCGGAACTTCCCGAAAAATTTGCGAAACTGTGAAAAATTTGTGAAAAAAACATGAAAATGCAATATTATATTAGAAGTAAAGTTTGTATAGAGAACAGGCCTAAGATATTGACTGGAATGCTGAACACATGTGATAATATGGTAGTAGGTGACTGACCTGTCATTATCCCTTGTCTGCAAAAATTATACAAAAGAAACACTGCAGTAGAAGGATAGATAAATCCAATTTTAAAGTAATTTGAAATGACTCGGTTTGTTTAATAGAAACACACCAGACATCAGTAAAGCCTATGCGAGGAAATTCCATTCTTGAATAAATAGATAATAGTTATGTTTTGTGTCCAAAACTGTAACCTAAGGATAGGTTATTAAGGTTGGACTGCCATAAATTCCAGCAGAATAATATAAAAATAATATAAAGAAGAGCCTGGTGTCCCAAGAATCACTGTGAAGTCATAATGTACAAGCCCTCTGTTGGTCAAAAATGGTACTCCCAACCAAAGGTGCAGGCTAATAGGTGTTAAAATTCAGAAAACAAAGCAGAAAATATCAATACAAAACATTCTAAAGTGCCAGTAAATACGAATGCCCTGGGACTCATTTAAGGACAAGGGCCTTGGTGCAAAGTTGCTTAATAGAAGTACAATTTGCACCCTCATATTGCATGTGATTTAGCTGGCACAAAACAAATAAAATAGTGCCCGAGGATAACTGTGCATAAAGGGAATATTGTATTTTATGCCTTGGCAAATATTGTACAGTGTTTCTCAGTGCCTTACAGCACATCTCACTATGCCCTGTATCTAGTGCACTAATAAGTAAATTATTGATGCTAAGAATGTGGTAGGAAGGTGTCAAAGGCTTTTATACAATCTTTCCATTATCTACAGTCTGGTAATTGGCTATGGGACCAGATTGTAAATTCTATCCTTATAAAGTCGCGTTCTGATGTCAGAACGCGCCGTTTATACCTAAACGTGTTAGTAGTTGTCACTGCTGCACTCGCCCTACAGCTTTTCCGCCTGCCTGTCTGCCTCACTTCCGCCTTTACTCTGCGTGCTCTCTCGCACCTCTTAATAAGGTCTTCTAGCCTTTCCTACCTCTCGGTTCTCCTTTTGTCTCCCACCCTCTGTTACTTGCTCCCTCAGTTTCCTCGTCTGTTCCCCCTCCATCTCTAGTCTCGCTGCGTCTGTCCGTCTCTTCTGCTCCGCCTCCTACTTCGGTCACAGCCATTCTATCCCTCCCACACCCTGTCACTCTTTACTCGTGTTTCTTCTGCACTCCGTCTACCTCTCACTCACAGTTTCAATCCCCCTCCTTCTACAGGCACACTCCCTCTGCCCTCCCACACCCTGCCACTCTTACGTCTTGTTCTGGCAGTTTCTCCCACCCTCCAGCTATCAAACCTCTGTCCCTCCCACCAATGTTTCTATCCAGTCTTGTGCCCTCAATCATCATCTCCTCTCTCTCTCTCTGTCCCTCTCCCCCTCCCACTCTCTGTTCATCTCTGTTGTTGGCCACCCGCCTGCATCTTCCACCCTTCATGCCTTTCCCCTTCTGTCACTTATTAAAGGGGTGGTTCACCTTAAAATGAACTTTTAGTATTTTATAGAATTATTAAAAGCAAGTTTTCAATTGGTCTTCATTATTTATTCTTTATAGTTTTTACATTATTTTCCTTTCAAATGGGGGGTCACTGACCCCATCTAAAAAACAAATTCTCTGTTAAGCTATAGATTTATTTGTATTGCTACTTATTACTCATCTTTCTATTCAGGCCTTTCATATACATATTCCAGTCTCTTATTCAAATTAATGTATGGTTGCTAGGGTAATTTGGACCCTAGCAACCAGATTGCTAAAACTGCATACTAACAAGCTGCTGAATTAAAAGCTAAATAAAAACCACAAATAATAAAAAAATGAAAACCAATTGCAAATTGTCTCAGAATATCACTCTCTACATCATACGAACAGTTAATTTAAAGCTGAACAACCCCTTTAACCTACAGCAATATGAGTGCAACATGGCATGGTCAGAAACTTAGATCAAAGGATAAGAACCACGCAAAAATACCTCAGAGGGTACAGAGGAGCTACAGGGAGACACAATAATAAAATGAAAAACCACAAGAGGAACAAAGTGTGGCATTGGGTAGCGAGCAGAGGCAGAGAACTCCTTGAAATGCTGCACATAGAAACACTGTAGATTATAGTGGATAATGCACCCCATACCGAAAGTTATAAAGATATTGGAAGTCACCTTGGAGTTACGTGACCTATATAAAAGCATCTTAGCCCATCAATATTTACCCACCTTGTCTCACAGACAGCCGAAGTGAATAAACTGCTGTAACAGGTTACGCTGGGATGAGGGTGGCACAATTCTTCTATAGACTGAAGTACAATTTAATTTTGAAATCTGACATAGAGGTAGATAAATTGTCAGTTTCCCATGTGCGCCTAGTCATTTGACTTGTGCTCTGATAAACTTCAGTCACTCTTTACTGCTGCACTGCAAGCCGGAGTGAAATCAACCTCCTCCCCCCCCCTCTCAGCAGCCTAACAATAGAACAATGGGAAGGTAACCAGATAACAGCTCCATAACACAAGATAACAGCTGCCTGGTAGATCTAAGAACAGCACTCAATAGTAAAAATCCAAATCACACTACAACTCCTCCTGTAATATTGAGTTGGAGAAACAATAACCTGCCTGAAAGCAGTTCCATCATGAAGTGCTGCCTCTTTCTTAAAGCACAGGATCAAGTAAAATAATCTGAGATGGTTGCCTACACAATATTACAAGTAAAAAAATACATACTAATTGGTTCAGGATTTTTTTATATGGTAGGGTGAATTAGTTAGAAGTGTAAACAATAACATTTAGAATTAAAAACTACACCATAAAAATTATGACAGTGTCTCTTTAATAAATGGTGTCAATATGTGCAACAAGTTGCATCCATTTTGGCACAGCCACAGTTGCTCCTTCAGTGATACATAAGCCCCATTATTTTAAACAGTCGGAAAGAACACATTTATATGCCCCGCTGCCCACTAATATAAGAGCAAAGTTCTATAAACAAATTGTAGTATCCTCCAATTGCCCCTTTTAATAAATAAAGCTACTACTATGGTTATCTTTATATAGCCCCTTCCCATTTCTGAGGCACATTGAGTACAAATAAAAGGCCTTGTTTTAGGAGATAAATTTGTCAAATAATATGGTCAATAGCTTCAGTTTTCATGTAGCTTCATGTTGGTAATATCAGTATTTCAACATAAAATTCTCTAATTTAGATAATATAACACTGTTTTACAATTTTCACAAAGACTATAATCATTCAATGATCTACCCTTCCCCAAAAGCTAGATAATTCTGTCCGCAAACACTGCCAATAGGAGTAAAAGCATTTCACCTATTTATTTTTATCTTTAAAGGATAATACAAAAATCAATTTTGGAAAGCATGCAAATGCTTACTAAATTGCTTTATAATATTCGCACAGGATAGAAGCTATTATGAAGGTTATTGGCATAAAGGAATAGATTAAATTACTGCTGATAATAGGATATATCTTAACATCCTAACCACAAGAAAAATGTCATCTACAGCTATATTTTATAACTGATTGGTAACCCAGGAACAGAGAGAATAAAGCAATTTTTCCTCAAGTTGGCTACTATCCAGAGGCTTCCAATATCAAACTTTAACATGCTGAAATACACTTTTCATTTCAAAGATATAAAGAAGCTGAATGAAAGCCAGCATTCTTTTGTCCAGCAGAAATAAAATTACATCATAAATGAAAAAGTTTTTATTAGAACCAAAAATAAACACAGTGTGCTACAGAAATGTACAGGCTCCTAAGCCATCAGATGTCCCCCATGTCTACAAGTAAATAATGTTAAGATGGAAAAGTTAAGGTGGATAAAATGAAACCAAGTGGGTGGGGGATTACTGAAGTAGTCATATAATTGGGTTTATGGCAAAACGTCTGTCCAGTGTCAATTTAGCAGATTACAAAACACCTGTCCTAGTTGTGGGCTGGCTAAGGACATCAGGCATTGTATATACCAGTTAGACAGCCATCACTAATACTTCTGAAATATTTCTCGACTGCATAAATCACAAAGGCTAAATCCATTTGCACCTTTAACCATTGGCGCTGTGGGTTACCAGAATCACCTGCACAAAGTTGGAAGGTGAACTAGTACAATAAGATGGTGGTGATTCTAGATATGGTAAATTTATAGGCTGTTCTGAGGGCCTCTTCATAAGTCTCAATGGTTACACAAGCAATAAAGCCTTGCAAAGACCCAGTACCTGTTTACAAGATTCCAAAAGCACAGTTTCTATTTATTATGCTGTGGGAAAGGAAATTAACTGAAAAAAGTTTTGAAAACTGTAAAATTAATAACGAGTTTATCAAGGTATGTTTTATTTTACTCCATGAAAACGCCAGATTTGCCACCGTTATTTTATACTGCTTCAGATCTTTGTGAATTCGTTTCGGCGGAACTTACTCCGCCTGTCTGTTCTAAAAAAATAGGCTATGACTGGTTTGAACACCTTCATTCAAAGTAAATGTTTTGCCATGTACCGTTCCCAGTATTATGGCTTGTAAATAAAAGGGGGCTTGAACAGTCACTTAGACAACAATAATATACAGAGCTTCATTTTAAAGTCCTAAAAATGATCCTTTAAACATTACACCTATATTGGAGTTCACCATACTAACTGACTACTGCAATTAGCTATCAGGGGAATTGTATCTAAATGCACATTCATTCTATCTTTAGAGGAAAATACTTTGTGTTCTTGACACCCTATGTCCCCTTTCATACAATATCATAAACATATACGTTAAATGCAATAACTGCATTGGCATCCTAACATAAGCAACACAGTTACATTTAGTACATTTAAAGTTTGGCTTCTTAAAAGATTACAGAATATATTTTTATTCATGGTAGCATTAGCACTATATATACACAGAATACACAGAACACAATAAAAACGTCTGTAGGAGTTTTGAAAGAGAAAAACACAATTTTTGAGATTTATTATACCACGGGGCTGCTAAAAGTCAGAATAAAAAAATACTGCATAAAATCACAAACCTGCCAATGTCATGTAGAAGTCATTGGAAGATGTCCCTTTTACATATAGAAGATATAATGATCTGTGCTGGGTTTTGTACAATAATTTGAATTTGTGGTTTTTCAGGTGATAATCCAAAAAAATTGGGAGTTTTCAGACATCAAATCTGAAACAATCGCATGATTCAGATTTTTTTATGACTTTATTAAGTCTTTTCCTGCATCAGATTATTTCGTAACAAATTAAGTGGAACAAAAAGGTAAAATTACGGATGGGAGTTTGGTCGAAGTTGTTTTAATATAATTAGAAAAATTCTTATTTTAGTAAATAATCCCCTTAGTATTAAGGGCTAAATATTTTGCCTTGTTTCGACAAGAAAAAAAAGCACATTGACTATAATAGATAGTTAAACAAAAAAAGTCACACAGTTTAAACAATTGTTGCGTGGTTTGAAATCCATTGACTTTTTCCATTTCGCAAATTTTTGGTGAAACAGTCAGATTCGCCCATAACTACTTAGTAGCTTTGATTTATATGTAAATAACAATAACACAATATACTCAAAACTAGAAAGCCAGGAATATACTACAACCATTCATAGGGGTGATACTGACTATAGTTGTGCTTCAATTCTGTAGTTAGCTTATACTTGATTTTGTTTACTCACAAACCCCCAAGGTGACATCACTAATTCTGTAAAAATGTAATACAGAGTAAATCAACTCTAAACTATTGCAGAGGAATAAAGTAGGCTTCTTTTCTCACCTCCTTTATTTTCCTTTGGAGTACCATCAGCATTTTTAAAGAAAACAGAAATCTAGTTTTGCATCTCCTGTACCTTATGGAACTCAAAATTCTTTTGCAAAGACTGTCTGACAATTTAATACCAAGGCATTAAAAAAATCTGCATTCATGAAACTGTAGTTAGGTCTTATGCAAACAGCTGGAACTGTTGCTTTGCTTCCGAGTTTTCCATTTTTCAAGAAAACCTTGAAGCCTACCCACAGCACTGATCAGCTATAGAGACTGGTACTTTTTCTAATGAACACCTTGTAAAAATCGAATGTTGGAGGGTATGCTGCAGTAGTCCCTGCAACTACTACAGCAGAGTTACTTGTGTGACCAGAAATACAACACATATTACTTTGCAATTTTTTTAGCAAAGACATGACCTGATTACTTGCCATTTTTAAAAAGAGAATACCAATCAGTAAGGTCTATATTGTGATTGTGGCTTAAAAGAATTATAACCTATACAATTTAATTAGAAATTTCTAAATAAAAAAGCACCACCCTTGAGTTGTAATATTTGCTTTACGTAAACACGTTTAATTTAATAAAAATAAAAAAAAAGATCCAACAAGTAGACAGATGTTCTGAAATAAACTGAAGAAAAGGAAGCCAGAGCTTCATGGGTGGCCTTACAATCTGAAAAGGTCACTTTAAACTTCCAGGGTAGACTGTCGATATTCTAATTCTAAAAACAAAGTCCAGACGTCAGGGGTAGCCTTTCACAGTCAATGTTTATCTGGATCAGAGCCATTACGGAATTCTGAAAAACTGAGAAACATGCTAGCACACATATTTGCTATTATGAAAATTCACAAAAATGAATATCTGTATACTTTGCAGAGGCAAATTTACTTCACACAGTCTAGCATAGAGGTTCCTAACTGGTGGCTTCTAAGTGTGGCACCATGTAGGTCATAATACATGTATGCGGAGATCTGGAGTGAATACTTCCCCTCATGGTTTCAAAGGAGGAATATACATAGGGTTGCCACCTTTTGGCCTGGTTGAATCCGGGCAGGGGACGGGGCTATGACGTGACGATCGGCCGATTGCTGCTTCAATCATTGGGAAACCTGCCCAGTTTTCCTAATTTGGAAAAAAAACTAGGCTGTAGGGGTTAAAATCAGACAGGTGGAAACCTTAGATACAGAGAATCCAGGATTCAGTTTGGGATTTGCCCCTTTTTCAGCAGGATTTGGATATGACAGAATCCAAGTGTCAGGCTGAACCACTTTCCTAAAATAATGTGACTTTTTGGGACATTGTGATTATAACTTCTGCATACTACATGCGTGGTTCTTTTTAGTCCTACTTTGCCCTAATTTGTATATGCAAATAAGAGTTCCGATTTAGTTTGGGATAAAGACAAATCAAAAAATAGTGTATCTGGTGCATCCTTCTTTCAAACAAAGCCAGGAATGGCATTACAAGCATCATATAACTAAAAAAATTAGCTTTCTACAAGCCCTTGATTTCAGTTCAGATTTGAGTTGTCTCCCGAAGGTATGCAGCCAAATATTATGTATGGTGTCAATTACATGGCAAAGTCATTTTTGTATGGTTAAGGACTGCACTTACTTTTCGCAAGGGGGGGGGCACACCTCTAGTTCAGAGAAAACCCACTCTGATTAAACTAATTCCATCTCTTAAAGTTACCAGGAGAGCGGCCTGGTACCTGCCAACCTGAAGAGCACTGCTGCCTGAGGCAAGTTTCTCAACTTGCTACATGGCAGGAGCGCCCCTCTCCTGATTGGGTGTGCCAGTTAGGCACCCCACGTTAAAGGAGAATTCAACCCTGTATAAAAAAATCCCATACCCCAACCCCAGGTAGACCCTCCCTCCCTCCTCCCCCAGCCTAACTGCCCGCCCCCCCCCCCCCCCCGAGGGAAATGTCCCATACTTTATACATACCCCTTGGCGCAGATCTCCCAGTCAGCTTACCAAAGACCCGGAAGATGGGTCTTCAGTAAGCTGCGCCGAGGCGTAAGTAGGTAAGTGGCAAAAATTCACCAAAATGCATTTGTCGCACAACATATTTTTTCCATCCATCGGAGTCTTTATATTTCGTTTTCATGGCAAAACTCAGCAAAAAATGTTGCTCATTACTAGTGAAAACCAGACAGATGGCCACACTCCCAATGCAAACTTTTAAATTGGTAATTTATTTACCTCTAATGCAGAAAACTACTGAAATTTACCAAATGTAAAACTAAAATGAAAAAAACAAACAAAACATCTCAGGTGCTTGTTTTCAGCAATTCCATAAGTCAGAATGCCAGTATCTCTGATTTTCTCTAGCCCAAAGCAATAAAGGCCCAACCCATGGTTAATCACATGCGATTAAAAGAGACATGTCTGTACATGGCTTCTCCTTCAAAATGAACAGATAATTTAAGTGCCTGCCATACAACAATTCCACCGTTAGCAGACAACCATTTAATAAAAGCAGACAACTAACACAGACATGAAATGAATGCATACTGCAAGAAAGAGTAGCCTTTTTTTACAACAATGCAGAACTAACACAGACATGAAATGAATGAATACTGCAAGAAAGAGTAGTTTTTTTTTTTTTGTTTTTTTTTTTTAAACAATGCAGAAGTCTTTCCCAGAAGTAGACCATATTATGCCTGCTACAGACAGGCACACAGATTGGACAGCAGTTTGTGAATGTGAGCAATGGGGTGTCCATTACACAAGAGATAGAACTGGAACAACAGACATTACTTAAATCACAGTTTAACTGCCATAATTTACATAGGGTGCACTATGTTTACTTTACCTTGTGCACTTTTTCCCCTTCAATTTGTGTCTGTATGTTAGCCACTCACCCATTTAGACTGTAAGCTCTACAGACCAGGGACCTTATTCCTATTGTGTCTCTTACCACATAGCATCTGTGTCATTAAATGAGCTCTGTGTCGTTATATGAGCTCTGTGTACTGTGCAGACAGAATTCTTGATTCAAAGGCTATTCAAGGATAATATTAAATCAGGCTTATTCTAATGGAGTAAAGGATGTCATTGGATTTGTTCTACTACCTTTACACATTCTAGTGTGTTGTCATTGTATTTAGATTTTTCAGAATTAAAACAATAGGCAAAAAGTATATTGTTTTGTTATTACTGAAGCTAAAAATGAAAGCTACTCTATGTTTGGTCCTTGCAAGTTAGATTACCAGCCAACAACCCTCTTCATTCACCCTTTGTTATCACTGCTTTGCAAGCTGAAGTACATTATGCAGGCAGGGCCCGGTTTAACATACCAGGTGCCCCTAGTCCCAATGCCGTTTGTCGCCCCTTTATTCGTGCACATTTTCATCGGAACCTGAGCAATGGGGATTGGGGCATGGGAAATTAAAAAAAATTGATTGTATCTCCTGCGCATCCCCAGTATTTTTTAACCAATGTGGGTGTGGTTGGGCAGCATGCCACCCTTAAAATTCTGCCTCCCTAGGCCTGGGCCTTGGTGGCCTTCCCACAAATCCGGGCAGTGTAGCATCAATTTCCTGTTTGCTCCATTTAACTTTAAATAACTAAAACCACAAATTGTGATTTGCAGAAAGCATGCAAGAGTTCTCATGTTGAAGAACTTTAGTATACTATCCCTTTAACATGTTTTAGCCTTCCAAACAAAACAATCAAAACAACTGCCATCTGCCCAAGGCCAGCACTGCCCTGACTCTACAATGAGCAAACAGCTGGACAAGTATCAGGTACCTGTTTACTTTATAGGTAAAATATAAAGAGAAGGTGAAATTCTTATAAAACCCCAATCACCAAAATACTTATTTTTGCAATTGGTGATGTATAGTAAATAGTTCAACAATACAGACTATGACATTTATATGCATAAACCCCTTTATCCATGATTGCATTAACAATGCCATTAGGACAGAATAACCTTCTTGATATTGCTAACTTTTGGACAAATTTAATGCTCAAATAGGACAGCTTAATAAGACATCCTTTGTTGGGGGAACAATAATTTGAATGCACTAAAAGGCTGTCACTGTCTTTATAACTTAATGTTTGCAAGAGTTCAATTTAAAAAAAAAAAATATTTGTCATCAACATTTATCAAAATAGAACAGCAATTTTTACTGTATAAATAAGTTCATGTTAGCAATGATCAGATCTGATTCTGATTATGAATAATGGCTGACCATGCTTAACATAACTAATGGTTATTTCAAGCGGGCCATTACACAAAGAAATTATGGCTTTGTATATTTTTTTCTTTTACAGCAAAACAAAGCTACAGAATTATGGAGAAATACAGTTCACTAAACTGAAAAATTATCTAGTGAAACTTGGCGTTTCCTTAAACATAAATAATATACGTAATACAAATAGAAAGCGTATATCTAACATGAAAAACATAATATAAAAAAGCAATTTGCCCATTTTGGTCAAGTGGGGTCCTAGAAGGCAAATTTAGCATGTTCTCATCCAATAATTTCCATACATGCAGGTCTCTATCGGCAATAAGATGTATGTCTATGTGTTGGCTTGCAGACACACTAAAAATTCTCCTTGGACAGTAGGCATATAGTTTGTGACCATGCAGGAACAATGGAAAATCTATGCTAGGGAAATTAAAATCTTAATTGAAACATTTCAAATAAATCTGTCAACCTACTACAATATATCAGCATTTCCACTCAGCATTTAAGTGACTTTTTTTTTTTTTTTGAACGAGCCTGTTCTTTTGAAAAAAAAAAACATTTACCGGTACTTTGGCCAAAAAAAGGGAGACTTGAGAATAAATCTTCTTCATCTGGGTGTAATACATCAATAACTTTAATACCAACCAATAAAAAGTTATCACTGAACTCTATTGAAGAATAAATAACCTGCCATCATTCAGTCTCTAGAGAGAAGTATTTACAGTAAGCTTTTAATGAATTAAAGGCTTTAAAGCCAAACATCCAGAATATGAGAAAATAAAGAGAAAAAGTACATGAAAATGGCAATTTTGCTGCAACATAATGCTTTGTTTCCACATACTTCCAATATATTCCTGATACAGATCTATGAATTCCTTGTGATTCAGTTCTAAAGACATTGGAAAGATCAACTGATTTATTACTTGTGGCTATTCATAGAACACAAAGCATAAAGCTATTGTGTCTGCTTCTACTGTTCATGACACTTGTATGGCAACCTTGATATAAAGACTTAATTGTCCCAAGTTAGTTTAAGTACTGCGGATGCTGCCAAGACAGAACCCCCTGCTAGTTTGTATATAGCCTATTCCAAGCTTTTTAAATCAATTTGTGTTTCTCAGTCAATTTTACACTTGTACATTAATTATTTCTTTACCCCTCAAGTGCTTCAAAACAAAAAACAGATCTTGTAATGATTTATGTGTTTTGTTCAGAGAAACAACATACTCCTTAACCTTTAACATTTGCTTTAAAGTAGTATACTTTTCAAAAGGCATGACACTGCATAATACAAGTATGGGGCCTGTTATCCAGAATGAGGTTTTCCAAGTAAGAGATCTTTCTATAATTTAGATCACCAAACCTTAAGGGCCAGGGCACATGCTCAGATTCAGGGAGATTAGTTGCCCGGCGACAAATCTCCTCTTCTTTGGGGTGACTAATCTCCCTGAACTGCCTCCTGCTGGCTAGAGTCTATGGGAGACTTTCTTTCCGTAACTTGGAGTTTTCTGAATAATGGGTTTCTGGAAAACAGATCATATACCTGTCACATTTAGTCGTAAGTCTCTCTGCCCAAGAGCTCACACTATGTTATGCCCATTGACTCTTGGTGAAGCCATTCTATGAATTGCTTTGAGTGCATTGTAAAAATATAATAATGAATACAAAGTGGGTGAGTTTTCTTGTGCCGAGCTCTAATCTCACATTTTAATAAATCTGCTTTTAAATTTGTTTTTGCTTATAAAACTTTTTATACCAATTGGTATTCTAGGGTTAGGCAGAAAACATGGCTTACACCCCAACAATAGGCTGCTAATCCCCATGAATATGTCAATGAGGACAGGGGGGAAGATTTACACAGAATTTTAATCCATCATAAAAACTAGGGGCATGTTTTATTTAAAAATTAAAAGCTGTGATTAGATAACCAGTGCCAGTATAAATTTAACTAGCTACATAGATTATTCAGTGCTTATCGATATAAGTACAGATATGGAATGTGCTATCAGTAAACCCGTTATCCAGAAAGCTTTGAATTATGGAAAGGCCTTCTCCCATAGACTTTTATCCCAATAATCAAAATTTGCAAAAATTATTTCCTTTTTTTCTGTAATAATAAAATAGTACCTTGTACTTGGTCCAAACTAAGATATAATTATTCCTTATTGGAAGCACAACCTGCCTACCTATTGTATGTCTACATGATTTTCTAGTAGACTTAAGATATTGAGAGCCAAATTACAGAAAGAAGAATTATTAATATTTGTTTGCTGGTTATTGTTCTTTGGGATTTTCAACCTCTATTAAATGAATCCAGCTTTATAATTATATGATATCCATATATACCTAATCACTTCATTCTTGCTCTCTCAGGATGCTAAAGGGTTGACCACAAAGCTGAGACACCAACCAAACTGCCAATCTGGTTGAAACCCTCCATCACTTTGCACACAATATGTAGTTCCCAACCTTTCCAACTTTAGTCAGGTGATCCCAGTGGTGGCCAATAAAAATGTCAACCACGTTTGGGAGTTTTAACTGTGAAAGCAAGCAACTTGCAGGTAAAATTTAGTCCCTGCATAATAAAGTAGTACAATTCTTAATGATTCAGATGAAAGTTGAGTGTAGGAACTGGCCAGACCAGGGATGACTTTGATGTAGTTGGCCAGCTTAAATATTCTTCCTCTATACTTTCCGAGCATTCTGGATAACATGTCCCATACCTGTATAGCAATTCTCCATTAATGATATCTGTAGGAAAGCCTACTGTTGGTGCAATTAAGAGTACCCAATATACTATAATAATGAATATGAATCTTTTTTTTTTGTATTTTGAAAAAACGTTTTCAGAAATTGTAATTGCCCCTGCAATTTGAATGAGCAAGAGCAGCAATAAAACTGCGAAGAAGCTAATATTTCCAGATTTGCATATATATTTTTAGCTAACACATGATCTCCCGTGGGTTGCACACTCATCAGGAATGAGCAAACCAATAATTTTGTAAGACCTCAGTGAACAAATCTTTTGCAAAGAAATTGATGACTTATTTCCTCTCTCCCCGTAGAAGTCATATTATCTGACGTATTTGAAATGTTTAAGAGTAAACATAATTAAAATGCTTTCTCTATAGAGCACAGAACAGTAATTTTGGTGCCAACACATTTCTCTTGTGTAGGAATCAGCACAGAACAGAATAATATCTTTTTGCTCCACAGTCCCCGTTCCTGCGACAATCCAACAAATACAATCAGTCTGTAGGCTACAGAAAGCATTACATTTATTTTCCTTATTTTGCTGCTCTCCAATGATACATTTGTTGAATTTAGGAACAATTAAAATGTGAAATTGTGAACCAATTTAATGTATACAGTTCATCATTTTCTCCACAGCATGAATGTGCCTTGGCTTACGAACAATTAATATAGGAAAAGTACTTTTTTTTTTTTTTTTTTAATGACATAGTTTTGGAGTAAAACATTTAAAGGCAAAACACAGTATATCAGTATATCATTTCTTAATTGCTTTATATTGTGTACTACTTTATAAAGCTGCAGCGACAACTCAATAAGGCAATAGGGCATGTGATCACTAACAGCTTGTACTTAAGAAATATAAGTTTCAGCCTAAAGGGCATGCACTACGTTATAATGTCAAAGGCTTGATATATGACATTAACGTTTCAGTGTGCAATCAACGAAACTCCTGCAGGAGATGGGTAAATTGGTGCATGTGACATTTCTGGATTTTTCAAAAGGGCACTATAACTTGTTTCATATTTTAGCCCTAGAAGTGTTACTTATTTATTTTCATGGAATAAAACACACCAAGCCAAACTTATATGTTCCCGTACATTTTTAACAATCATTTATCTGCGAGCATAACATTATGCAGGTATAGGTATAGAATATATAATGGAACCTGTGTTTTTTCAGATTAGGGATCCATTTGGATCTCCATGCACGGTCTACTAAAACATTTAAACGTTTAATAAACCCAATAGGATTGTTTTCTAGGGATGTAGCGAACGGCGGAAAAAATGTTCGCGAACATATTCGCGAACTTGCGTCAAAAATGCGAACGTCGCGAACCCCATAGACTTCAATGGGAAGGCGAATTTTAAAAGCTAGAAAAGACATTTCTGGCCAGAAAAATGATTTTAAAGTTGTTTAAAGGTGCAACGACCTGGACAGTGGCATGCCAGAGGGGGATCAAGGGCAAAAATGTATCTGAAAAATACATTGTTGACACAGCGCTGCGTTTTGTGCTGTAAAGGGCAGAAATCACACTACGTCACTCAGGTGATGTTTCTGGACACGGAATGTGAAAAAGCTCACACAGCTAGGTGGCACTTGGTTAAAGACTGGGCAAACAATGCCTGCAAGGGCAACGTATACAGTAGTGGATACGGAATATATTATTGCTGCTGTAAAAACATCACTCAGGTGATGTTTACGGACACGGAATTATTATTGTTATTTAGACAGAATGTGAAAAAGCTCACACAGCTAGGTGGCACTTGCATACCTCCCAACTGTCCCTCTTTTGACCACTCAACCCCCTGTCCCTCTTTTGTACTGGAAAGTCCCTCTTTTCTCTGAACTGAACAGCCAGAAAAAAAAAACAGTTTCTAACTTAATTAGCTTTTGGCAGAGAGCTCAGAACAGCTAACAGCTAACAGGTGCAAATAAGATACTTTGTAACAATTTTGACTCTGGTTGGTGCTGGTAGTGGTGAACTACTAGGAGGAGCAGCACACCAGTCCCTCTTTTCTCTGAACTGAACAGCCAGAAAAAAAACAGTTTCTAACTTAATTAGCTTTTGGCAGAGAGCTCAGAACAGCTAACAGGTGCAAATAAGATACTTTGTAACAATTTTTATGAATGATACCGTCAAGTGAGCAAATAATAGTTTTTAATTACTAGTTGCTTGTCACCTCCAGGATGTTCGTCCTGTTGGTGGCAATATTTCTGTAGTGGTGTGTTTAGCAGTCACCGTGCTTGTGCGCACGTGCACGGTCAGGCAGAGGTAATTCAATGTACAGTGAAGTGAACCAAAAAACACTGATTCTGCAGTGTGGGCCCAGTTTTGGTCTACTTTATTGATCACCTGCGGTGACCATAAAAGATGCGATTTTGCCACTGTTGCAGAACCCTGAAAAATTAGGCATGTGTACTTTCCTGAAAAATTATGTTTTTTTTGTCGCAGCCACTGAAGCACAGAGGCCAGAAAAAATATGCCATATAAATGCTGAAAATATAAAAAAAAATTGTCGCAGCCACTGAAGCACAGAGGCCAGAAAAAATATGCCATATAAATGCTGAAAATATTAATTTTTTTTTGTCGCAGCCACTGAAGCACAGAGGCCAGAAAAAATATGCCATATAAAGGCTAAAAATATAAAAAAATTTTGTCGCAGCCACTGAAGCACAGAGGCCAGAAAAAATATGCCATATAAAGGCTAAAAATATAAAAAAAAATTGTTGCAGCCACTGAAGCACAGAGGCCAGAAAAAATATGCCATATAAATGCTGAAAATATTAATTTTTTTTTTGTCGCAGCCACTGAAGCACAGAGGCCAGAAAAAATATGCCATATAAATGCTAAAAATATAAAAAAAAATTGTCGCAGCCACTGAAGCACAGAGGCCAGAAAACATATGCCATATAAATGCTGAAAATATATATTTTTTTGGTTGCAGCCACTGAAGCACAGAGGCCAGAAAAACTCAGGATTTACTTGTCCAAAAAGTTTTGATTAAAATGAAACCAGTAGGGTTTGCACCCTAGTTTGTAACGGTGGCGGAGGGAGGAGGACGCTAAAGGACAGCTGTGTGTGGAGTCATGCGGCGTGCAGAGAAGGACAGCTGCATGGGGAGTCAGAACAAGTCTTCCGGCGTGCAGTAACCCTCCGAGATCCATGCCTCGTTCATTTTAATAAAGGTCAGGTAATCCACACTTTTGTGACCTAGGCGAGTTCTCTTCTCAGTTACAATCCCTCCTGCTGCACTGAAGGTCCTTTCTGAGAGGACACTTGAGGCGGGGCAAGACAAGAGGTTCATGGCAAATTGTGACAGCTCTGGCCACAGATCAAGCCTGCGCACCCAGTAGTCCAGGGGTTCATCGCTCCTCAGAGTGTCGATATCTGCAGTTAATGCCAGGTAGTCCGCTACCTGCCGGTCGAGGCGTTCTTTGAGGGTGGATCCAGAAGGGTTCTGGCGCTGCCTTGGACTGAAAAACCTTTGCATGTCTGACGTTACAGAGTGGCCAACGTGCATTGTCCTTGCAGGTGCGCTCGTGGCAGGATTACTGGCACCTCTGCCCCTGGAATGTTGATGAGTTCCTGAAGTGACATCACCCTTAAAAGCATTGTACAACATGTTTTGTAGGCTGGTTTGTAAATGCAGCATCCTTTCGGACTTGTGGTACGTTGGTAACATTTCTGCCACTTTATGCTTGTACCGAGGGTCTAGTAGCGTTGCGACCCAGTACAGGTCCTTCTCCTTAAGCCTCTTGATACGGGGGTCCTTCAACAGGCATGACAGCATGAAAGACCCCATTCTCACAAGGTTGGATGCAGAGGTATCCATCTCCGCTTCCTCGTTATCAAGGACTATATCATCCACGGTCTCCTCCCCCCAGCCACGTACAAGACCAGGGGTCCCCAAAAGGTCACCACAAGCCCCCTGGGAAGCCTGCTCCTGTTGGTCCTCCTCCTCCACAAAGCCACCTTCCTCCTCTGACTCCACTTCTGACACCTCTCCCTGCGTTGCAGCAGGTGCCTGGGCTCGTTCTGGTGATTCCGACCAGAAATCGTGCGCTTCCTGCTCCTCGTCACGCTGGTCTACAGCCTCATCTGTCACTCGTCGCACGGCACGCTCCAGGAAGAAAGCAAAGGGTATTAGGTCGCTGATGGTGCCTTCGGTGCGACTGACCATGTTTGTAACCTCTTCAAAAGGGCGCATGAGCCTGCAGGCATCGCGCATAAGCACCCAGTAACGGGGGGAAAAAATCCCCAGCTCTGCAGATCCAGTCCTACCACCCAGTTCAAACAGGTATTCATTGACGGCTCTTTGCTGTTGCAGCAGACGTTCAAACATGAGGAGCGTTGAATTCCAGCGAGTCTGGCTGTCGCAAATTAAACGCCTGACTGGCATGTTGTACCGCTGCTGAATGTCAGCAAGGCGTGCCATGGCTGTGTAGGAACGTCTGAAATGGGCCGACACCTTCCTGGACTGCCTGAGAATGTCCTGGAATCCTGGGTACTTCGAGACAAAACGTTGGACTATTAAATTCAGAACATGTGCCATGCAGGGCACATGTGTTAAATTGCCCAGGCTCAGTGCTGCCAACAGATTGCTTCCGTTGTCACACACCACTTTTCCGATCTTCAGTTGGTGTGGGGTCAGCCACCGATCGGCCTGTGACTGCAGAGATGACAGGAGTACAGATCCGGTATGGTTTCTGCTTTCCAGGCACGTCATCCCCAAGACAGCATGACAACGGCGTACCTGGCACGTCGAATAGCCTAGGGGGAGCTGGGGGTGCACAGGTGTGGAGGAGGAGGACCCAGCAGCAGAGGAGGAGGAAGCAGAGGAAGAAGACGAGGTAGAGAGCGAAGGAGGAGTAGAGGTAGTGGCAGAACCGCGTGCAATCCGTGGCGGTGACACCAACTCCACTGTTGTTGTTGAGCCACGCATTCCCTGCTTCCCAGCCATAAGCAAGTTCACCCAGTGGGCAGTGTAGGTGACATACCTGCCCTGACCATGCTTGGAGGACCATGCGTCAGTAGTCATATGGACCTTTGCCCCAACACTAAGTGACAGAGATGCGGTGACTTGGCTCTGCACATGGTGGTACAGGTGTGGTATTCCCTTCTTGGAAATAAAATTGCGGCTGGGTACCTTCCACTGCGGTGTCCCAATTGCTACAAATTTGCGGAAGGCCTCAGAGTCCACCAGCTGGTATGGTAAAAGCTGGCGGGCTAAGAGTGCAGACAAGCCAGCTGTCAGACGCCGGGCAAGGGGGTGACTCGCAGACATTAGCTTCTTACGCTCAAACATGGTCCTCACAGAAACTTGGCTGGGGGCAGATGACTGGGAACTGGTGGTCAAGGTGGAAGGCGGAGTGGAGGGTGGTTCAGACGGGTCAAGGACAGCAGAGGTAGAGCAGTAAGATGCTGGACCAGAAGGAGGGTGGCTTTTAGTTTGTCTGCTGCCTTTGAGGTGTTGCTCCCGTAGTGCTTTGTGCTTGCCGTTCATGTGCCTTCGCATAGAAGTTGTACCTATGTGGGTGTTGGGCTTCCCAAGACTCAGTTTCTGACTGCACTCATTGCAAATTACAACGCTTTTGTCAGAGGCACACACATTAAAAAAATCCCACACTGCTGAGCTTTTTGAAGCTGGCAATCTGGCGGTAACAGTAGAAGTTGGCGGCAATGGCGGGTGCGTTGGCCGGCTGACCACAGGTGCCGATACATGTTGTTGCCCTACTGTTCCCTGCGAGCTGTCCTCCCTGCTTCTTCTAAGTCTTTTTCTCCTCCTGCCTCTCTGACTCTCGTCTCTCCATCTGAACTATCCTCCTCTTGCTCTCTTCTACTGGGCACCCACAAAACATCAATCTCCTCATCATCATTCTCCTCAGATGCATCAATTTCTTCTAACAGCTCACAGAAGGAAGCAGCAGCGGGGACCTCCTCATCACTCATTATGTCCATCTCTGTTGTGTTGTCTGCCAGAATTATATCTGGTGTAACGTCCTCATCTCCTTCATCTTCTTCTGCCAATAATGGTTGTGCATCACTCAGTTCAAGAAACTCATGTGTAAATAACTCCTGACTCCAGTGAAGAAGGGGCACCGGTGGTGGAGGAAGTGTTACGAGGGGTGCCCATAGCAGAGGAGGATGAGGATGTTGTGGCAAAGTTAGAAACGGTAGAGGATGGGGTGTGCTGTGTAAGCCAGTCAACTACCTCTTCAGCATTTTGGGAGTTCAGGGTAATTGCCTTTGTAAAACTGGGCAATTTCCTAGGGCCACAGGATAGCATAGCAGCACGGCCCCTAGTGCCTCTGCGTGGCGGCCTGCCTTTGCCTGGCATTTTTTTTAAAACAACAACAACTCAGGTGATGTTTCTGGAGACGGTATTATTATTGATATTTAGACAGAATGTGAACAAGCTCACACAGCTAGGCGGCAGTTGTTTGAAGAACACACTGGGCAAACAATGCCTGCAAGGTCAACGTATACAATACAGCAGTGGATACGGAATATATTATTGCTGCTTGGAAAACGTCACTCAGGTGGTGTTTCTGGAGACGGTATTATTATTGATATTTAGACAGAATGTGAACAAGCTCACACAGCTAGGTGGCAGTTGTTTGAAGAACACACTGGGCAAACAATGCCTGCAAGGTCAACGTATACACTACAGCAGTAGATACGGAATATATTATTGCTGCTTGGAAAACGTCACTCAGGTGGTGTTTCTGGAGACGGTATTATTATTGATATTTAGACAGAATGTGAACAAGCTCACACAGCTAGGCGGCAGTTGTTTGAAGAACACACTGGGCAAACAATGCCTGCAAGGTCAACGTATACACTACAGCAGTGGATACGGAATATATTATTGCTGCTTGGAAAACGTCACTCAGGTGGTGTTTCTGGAGACTGTATTATTATTGATATTTAGACAGAATGTGAAAAAGCTCACACAGCTAGGTGGCAGTTGTTTGAAGAACACACTGGGCAAACAATGCCTACAAGGTCAACGTATACACTACAGCAGTGGATACGGAATATATTATTGCTGCTTGGAAAACGTCACTCAGGTGGTGTTTCTGGAGACGGTATTACTATTGATATTTAGACAGAATGTGAAAAAGCTCACACAGCTAGGCGGCAGTTGTTTGAAGAACACACTGGGCAAACAATGCCTGCAAGGTCAACGTATACACTACAGCAGTGGATACGGAATATATTATTGCTGCTTGGAAAACGTCACTCAGGTGGTGTTTCTGGAGACGGTATTATTATTGATATTTAGACAGAATGTGAACAAGCTCACACAGCTAGGCGGCAGTTGTTTGAAGAACACACTGGGCAAACAATGCCTGCAAGGTCAACGTATACACTACAGCAGTGGATACGGAATATATTATTGCTGCTTGGAAAACGTCACTCAGGTGGTGTTTCTGGAGACGGTATTATTATTGATATTTAGACAGAATGTGAAAAAGCTCACACAGCTAGGTGGCAGTTGTTTGAAGAACACACTGGGCAAACAATGCCTGCAAGGTCAACGTATACACTACAGCAGTGGATACGGAATATATTATTGCTGCTTGGAAAACGTCACTCAGGTGGTGTTTCTGGAGACTGTATTATTATTGATATTTAGACAGAATGTGAAAAAGCTCACACAGCTAGGCGGCAGTTGTTTGAAGAACACACTGGGCAAACAATGCCTGCAAGGTCAACGTATACACTACAGCAGTGGATACGGAATATATTATTGCTGCTTGGAAAACGTCACTCAGCTGGTGTTTCTGGAGACTGTATTATTATTGATATTTAGACAGAATGTGAAAAAGCTCACACAGCTAGGCGGCAGTTGTTTGAAGAACACACTGGGCAAACAATGCCTGCAAGGTCAACGTATACACTACAGCAGTGGATACGGAATATATTATTGCTGCTTGGAAAACGTCACTCAGGTGGTGTTTCTGGAGACGGTATTATTATTGATATTTAGACAGAATGTGAACAAGCTCACACAGCTAGGTGGCAGTTGTTTGAAGAACACACTGGGCAAACAATGCCTGCAAGTGCACTACTATTGGTGCACTACTATGAAGAACAGCAAACAGCACTGGACACGTTAAAGAACAGTAAGATAAGTAAAATAAAAAATTTATATATGTATATTAAAAAAAAAATGACTCTGGTTGGTGCTGAACTACTAGGAGCAGCACACCAGTCCCACTCCCCAACACAGCTAGACTAATAGCACTGGGCTCTTATAGTAGCAAAGTAAAAAAACAAAAAAGAAAATAAAAGCAGTCCTTACAAGGACTATTGGGTTACAGGCAGCAGTCAGCAGATGAGAGATCAGCAGCAGGACAGCTGCCCACAGCAGCTACATACAGAGCACTGCAGTAGAAGGTAGATTACTAGCCAGCAAAGCTACCTAACCTAAAATGTCCCTCAAATCCCTGCAGAGTTCTGTCCCTACAATACAGAGCAGTATCAAGTAGATTACTAGCCAGCAAAGTTACTATCAACTGTCCCTCAAATCACTCAACAGCTCTCTCCCTACACTAGCTCTTCCAAGCACACACAGGCAGAATGAAAAAACGCTGCAGGGCTTCAGTTTATATATGGAAGGGGAGTGGTCCAGGGGGTGTGGGGGTGGTCCAGGAGGGAGAGCTTCCTGATTGGCTGCCATGTATCTGCTGGTCTGGGGTGAGAGGTCAAAAATAAGCGCCAGCTAAGGCGAACCCAAATTGGCGAACGTCGCGCGACGTTCGCGAACATTCGGCGGACGTGAACAGTCGATGTTCGCGCGAATTAGTTCGCGGGCGAACAGTCCGCGACATCCCTATTGTTTTCTAGTCAGAAACGCAGAGAAATGAAAGGGGTAGACAAATTATACATTTGGAATGTTTTGCATTAAAGAACATGCACAACTAGGTAGCATCTCCGGCCAAGTGGGCCTTACATTAGAAAGGTGGTAAGTAAAGTGCAACGCACAGAAAGCAGAGTTCTGTGCATTATTTATAATTCCATAGCACAGTAAAACAAACTGTAGCTCTATTTGCTTCCAGTTATTTTGTTGTAGGAAAAGAGCTTTGCATTAATAATCTATTTGTTTCAATGGGTGAGAGGTAGAGTGGCATTGTAAAAGCTGCCACATTGAGCAGCTAATTGGCACTTTTGCCGTTGTCAATTTCTAGGCAAAAAAAACTGTAAAAGCGGTCAGTATTAGGAAAAGTGTTAACTGTCAGATCTTGTATTCCATTAAAGCAATAGTTAACTTATGATTTTCCTTTCAAACTTTGTTGTACACTTCTGTAAGTTTATATTTCTACTTTCTCTAACAAAAACTTATATACTAACAGTATAAGTATCAGGCAGGCCTGGATTTCAATCTGTGGGTTCTGGCAAATGCCAGAGGGGCTGCTGTAAGATGCCATAGACACTCACTATTTAGTGGGCTGGTGGGTGGCTGTTTTTGCCTCTGTGGCGCCTGTTGGGGCCTCTGGGTACCTGAAATGCCAGGGCCTATTTTGATTCTCAGTCTTGACCTGGTATCAGGCACCTTAGTCATACAGGTAGCCATGTATACACAACTAGGGGCCATTTACAACCACAAGTGCAGGATACAAAGTGCGAGGTAACTCAGGAATTCCCCTCTGTCAACAGTCAAGTAATTGGAGCAGAAGGCTCCAAAGATGCACTGGAGCCGAGAAGGACTATAATAAAGTGGACTCAAGTGTCAGTGCATGCAATGACTGTCAGTTTTTGTAAGACCGCAATTCTGAAGTCGTAAATGAGCCCTATCCTCCATTTATTTTACACACTTGGCTGCCAGTACTTAAAACCTATGGAATACTAGAGTTCATCTCAGCATCATTATTTCTTTTTCTAAAAATTATTCCTCTAAAGAAAAAAATTAGATCTTTTTAACCCAACATTAAAGACACTAAGAATAATTCCAAATACTTTTCTATCATGTTTGTTGAGCAATATAAATGTTACTCACAACATATATATTACTTAAATTGTGTTTCCTTCGGTCTTGGAATTTACACAATCAAAGCAAGCAGGCAGCTGTCATTTTGTGGACTAAGTTATTAAGGCAAGTTGTGTATCACCACAAAATTTTGTTTATGCTCCAGAATGGGAGACCTAAGGTCCATACACAGTGCACTACACAAAAGTACAGTGAAAGGAGGGAAGGGGGAATGTGAGAACAGTCACACCTGGAAAGTGTAGCATGGAAAGTGAAATGAATTGACTGCACCACCTCTATGCCTCATGCATAGAGGCAGGGCAGGCAATATATGATTAACAGCTCAGATATCTGTGTATTAAAACTGACACTTGGTGCAATGACTTTCATACCCTCTTCACAACTTTGGCAAATGTATGATCTGTTTGCATAAGTGAAAGGGATTCTCTGAGCCAAGACTTTCAGTTTTCCATTCTCAATGATTTATAAATAAATTATCCACACTCCCTGATTGATGTGCACCTATAAATAATTAAGCCAGGCATGTGATCACAATCTCCTTGCATTTTCTTTCCACTTTCCAATAATAACTTGCAAGAAAGGAAAAAGTCTTATTTATTTACCTTGTGGCTTTGAACTGGTTTGTGCTTTGGTGAAAAAGGTAAAGTTTTGAAATCTATAATTGTTATATATCTATATATCTATATATATCTATATATATATATATATATATATATATATATATATATATATATATATATATATATATATATATATATATATATATATATCTATAGATATATACACAGCGTTTTTATGTCCCTTGGACATAGTTCACATTTAGTGGCAGCAAAGCATGAGTCAAAAGTGACTGTTTATAAGAAATAATACTATCCATCCTATGGACCAATAGTTGTTGAAGCTATGCTGTGAAGTAAAATTACCTCATACAGACAGATACAGTATAAAGTGTTCCAGTGACCATGTATCTCCTAACCCATAGATCACACATTAGTCTATTTTCAGAACTACTATAGCAACTGCCGATTCTCCCTGTCGATTGCTGCTTCTCCGACCCATTCATAAGCCATTGGAAGCTTGGACCCCCAAAAGACAGCTGTGCTGTAGCACCAAGCTAAAATAATGGGTATTTAGTTGTGTTGTGCATCTGGGGAAGGGGGAAGACTGTCCCAAAAATATGTTTGTACTACACAATGTTAGGCTTTATTTTTCATGTGCACAAATTTGATACACAGCTCCAGGGCCAGCATTTCTTCACTTGTCCGAACCCTTTATCTGCTTCTATTTCAATGGATGCACCCAAGATAATATCATAACTGTACATTCTATGAATATTTCAGTGTTTCAAATACTAAAAACTGAACTTCTGCAAGTAGACTTAACACTTCTATTCTACTTCAAAGATCTGCACTGTCTAGCCAATCTACTCTTTTTTATTCTTTCATGATATACTTAGACTTTTGGGTACTTGGCTACAATATTTATAGAAGATAGGTTTCCAGGCAGCAGGTGTCAGCAAGCCTTTCATTAAACCTCTACGATTTCAGAGAAGGAGAGATAAGCCTCTGCTGAAAGAAGTCCTTACCAGATTTGCTGCGCTTCTCTACAAACCCCATAGAAAACAAACAATTACTACAGACAATCTGGTCTATGCCATTTGTTTGGAAATCTGTTCACTCTGCCCCTTCCCTGGGCCCAAGCTTATAAACTTCAATTGAGGCTAAAGTTACATAGCAGTATCAGGTTTTTATAAATGAATTCACTTTGGCTGAGGTCTGGAGAATGAATGCATAATGAAAAACTTCCTCTAAAAAATCTATGATTGCTCCCATCTTTAATTAAAAAAAAAAGATATTTTATGGCATTGATTTCATTTTATTTTCAGGCCATCCAGCTTGAGTTAGAGCTTTGCACTGGCACTGTGCCAGAGGGAGCAACTGGGAATTTAACAGCAAAGACTGATGGTAAAGACATTTCAAGAAAACCAAAGGTGTCCCATAGTTTAGCAGAGTATATATTGATTCCAGAATGGTTTCATCTTTACTGCTCACTTATTATATTGGCTTTTTATGGAGGAAATCAGTGGGCGATTTCGGCGCAATCTGACGTGCTGCACAAAAACACAGGCGTCACGTAGGATGCGACGGAAATAAGGTAAGTAACAGCATTGTCGGATGGTGTAGCAGGGTTGATCCGATGCAACACAACTGTTGCTGCGACTTCATCCGACATTTCCATCTCTTACCTTATTTCGGTCGCATCCAATGTGACGCCTGAGTTTTTGTGCAGCACGCCGGATCGTTTCAAAAGCGCCCGTGGAGTTCCTCCCTTAAAGTTTCACTACAAACCAATGGCATTCCCTCTGTTCCCAACACTTTTGACATTTAGCATTGCAAATGTTTCCTTTTCTCCATCACTGATCAAATTAATAGAGAAATATTTGAAAGATAGCTGGATGTATGACACTATTGATTGTTTTTTTTTTCATAATCTAGAAGAAAATTCTTTGTTTACGAAGTACTGCTTGTACCTATGAACACATAAATATTTTATTGTGAATAATATTCAGTGCATTTAAGTTACATAAATAACATGAGTCTATGAGTAAGTGCCCCAATAAGCACAAAACGAATTAGGCTTTCATCTGTTATATAAATGTTTTCGTATTTTTAACCATTTTTGGTTGATTTTTTGGAGAATCTCACAACTCTTGCTTTTGGCTTTATATCCATGCACCCACAGACTGGGTGAACTGCGAGTATTCTCTTTCTCATTATTATTGTTTAATCTGGTTATTGGACTTTAATATACTTTTGGTAGCGCTCATATATTTTTTTTTCATTGACATCTTGCACCATTTTCTTTAAATGTTGTAAATAACAATGTCCAGTAGAAACTAGTGATGAAAACTAGTCAGGACTACAAAGCCTATGTGATACAACTAGCACCTGTACTTCAACAAGAGCTTAAGGCTGACAGCCCTGTGCCAGGGTGGATATGGGACTACAGAGATATCTAAGAAGTCTGCACATACAGTAACTTAATGGAAATCTACCCCAAATCAGTTTTTCCATAATGAAAGTAAATGTCAGTCTAAGCAACTTTTCACTATGTATTTATTTAAAAAAAAGATGATGACTTAAAGGGGTTGTTCACCTTCCAAACACTTTTTTCATTTCGGTTGTTTTTAGATCATAGCACAGAAATAAAGACTTTTTTTCAATTACTTTCCATTATTTATTCTTTACTGTTTTTCCAAAATCTAAGTTTAAAGTTGAATGTTCGTGTCTCTGGTGTTTCAGTCGGGCAGCTCATTAATTCAGGTGCAGACTCTAAACTGTTGCAATTTTCTACATTTAGTTGATACATTTCTCAGCAGTATCTCTGGAGTATTAGCAACTATTGTATCAACTCTAACAGATTCTGCTGAGCAGGTACAAAGATAAGAAATGTACACAGGGTCAGCGATCCCCCACAAAGAGCTGCTTAAGGTTTAGTTCACACGAGGAGATTCGGGGAGATTTTGTCGCCTGTCAACTAATCACCTCTTCTTCTGGGCGACAATCTCCCCGAACTGCCTCCTCGTGTCTTCCCGTTCGTTATAATGACAAGTCGCCTGCACTAAGCACACGCGTCGCAGCGTTTTCCAAGTCGTCTGAAGTTTCCTCACAAGGCAACTTCCGGGCAACTTTGGAAAACGAATCGCCGCGTGTGTCATAAGGCAGGCGACTTTTCATTACAGCAAGCGCAGGACAAGAGGAAGCGGTTTCGGGGAATTTTGTCACCCCAAAGAAGAGGTGATTAGTTGCTAGGCAACTAAATCTCTCCAAATTGCCTGGTGTAGATTGACCCTTCAAAGGTGAAAATTAACCCTTTACACATCAATATTAGAAAAACGGCCACACATAGAAAATAGAAACTAATTGGAAAAAGTTGTCATTTCTGGTGAACCATCTGAAAACAACTAGTTGTTCAAAGACGAACAACCCCTTTGAATGTTATTTATAAATGTAATCGCTACTGAAAACCACGTGTGGCTGGTCGTTAACCTTCTTTGCACTGCTGGTTCTGACTCCTGAAACAACGTAGCAGAAGCAACCTGATTAAGCGAGGTGGAAGACAACACATTGACTACATTGTTTTAAAGAGTCAGAAGCAGAGAAAGGGACACACGCTGCTTTCCATTCCAGTTACATTGACACTTCATTAAAATATAACTTTAAAACCGTTTAAGGAATGTAAATTGGAATTATGTAAATCAAACAAAAAACAGTTCTCTCGGGGAGAATGCCCTTTAACAATGGGCAGGAAAAAGTTAAGTTTGAAGGCAGCAGCCCCTACAGCTGATGGCAACACAACCCACCAGGTGTCTTCACCGATTTCTAGACAGCAAATACGTTGAGAAGTCTCCTTTGTCTGTCAGTCCTATAAATGCCCCCATTACAGAGTGATCCCTACAGACAGGTGCCAAGGTAGGAGCAGCACTGACCTGGATGACTGGTAGCAGCTCCCACAGGTGCCCATCTGCGCCCCTCTCTGTCCCTCTCTCCTGTATCAGCAGCCGCCTATGGGATCCGCTTGCACCTGTGTGTGTGATGGGGAGACGCCGTGGCTGAGCCTGGAATCCTGCAATCAAAGTGCCGGCGGCAATTCGCGGGGACAGGGGGATGCCATTAAGCTGCGGGTTCTCTTCTAGCGGCACAAGTTGCTGCCCAGGACGAAGCCATCGGGATGCCCCTGTTGTGCCCCATTCAGCTGCTGCAGGTGAGTGTCCGCTCGCTGGACAAGCGCCTTTTGTGAGCAAAGTTGTGCAGGTGGCAGAAGTGAAAGGCGAATGGATTATGGCATAACGGGCTGTACTGGAGGGGCGTGTGTGCTGTATAACTAAGGGACAACGAGTGGAGCTCAGTGCCCAGGTCCGGGGCCGGCTGCATGAGATACTGAGGAGGTAAAGTGCGCGCAGCGTGCGTGTGCATGTGACTAAGCTTCTGGCTACGTTACAGCGCCCTCTACCCTCGTGCGGCGCGCACTGCCCGACTAGTTCTCTTTTGTTGTGTTGTGAAGCGCGACTGGCAATGAGTGTTCTTACTTACCGATGCAAGAATGGGGAGAGAATCGCACGAACACCAAATATGTTGCACAGCTTCCCCTTTTCTTTATTGTGACCACCTGTGCATCAACGTTTGGGCCTCCCTTCGTCAGGAAATATTTGTGCTACAAACATATTATTTGGGATACATGTGATCCCGCCCCTTTACCCATAGTTCACCAGGGTTCAGTGTATTCCAAGGTGAGGCTTGACCCACATTGTCCACATTGTGTTGGCATTAGTGTTGCCACCCAGCTGGTAAAATACCTGCCTGGGCCGGCAATGCAGCTGCCGGTAAATTTGCAATACACTTAAAAAGACTCCTCCTCCTGCCCCCAATCCCCTGGAACTTAACTTTTCTTTTCCATCTTCAAACTGTACGTGGCGCGGCTCTGCTCCTTTTTACGCCGTGGCCCACCCATTTTGACATCACGGCCTGTCCCTTTGTGTCCCCGTCCCCCACCAGTCGGTAAAGAATTTTAGAAAAGGTGGTATTAAGGGGATTAAGTATACTAACAATAACTTGGTTATTCTCTAAACTGTTGTTAGAATAACTGTGAAAAAAGGAAAACATTTTAAAATTGTCTGTGAAACGTTTTTGTGTTATATATATATATATATATATATATATATATATACACATATATACATATATAAATATATATATATACAGGTATGGCACCTATTATCCAGAATGCTAGGGACCTGGCTTTTTTTTGTAACTAGAAAATCATGTAAAATCATGTAAACATTAAATAAACCCAATAGGCCGGTTTTGATTCCAATAAGGATTAATATCTATGGAGTCTATGGGAGACGGCCTTTCCGTAATTCGACCTTTCTGGATAACAGATTTCCGGATAACTGACTTGGAGTTGAGACCAAGTCAAACAAAGCTTTTCATTTGCAATTTTATAGTTTGATAATTTGTAATTAGCCATGTTTATGCTTTTGTTCATCTAACAGCATCACATAATTTTTGCACTAACAACGGTTTACCAAATGAGCCCTCTCAGAGCATAAGAAAGAAAATGTTGAAAACCAGCCAGCTACTCCAAGTGAAGAGAAGGTGAGATTAGAGGGCTTTAATCTTTTTCTTCACCACATGCAACACTAATTAGAATCCAATTACTAGAATCCCTTGCCATCAGAAATGTACATACCCACTAGATACTCCGAGAACTGAAAAATAATTTGAATAAACTCAATAAAGAGATCATGAATCAATCCGAGATTCAAACTGGGAATTTTAATCATGTACATTTCAGTTTTAGTATTGGGACAACGTCTTAAATGGAGTCTAAGGTATATCAATTAGAAACTTCTATATGATAACAAGATCAACAGTCTGCATTGTTTGATCAGAAATAAGTCATTTACAACATATGAAATAATGTGTATGTATGGGTAGTAGTAAATAGAAGTTGGCTACAATAAACCACTTTGTACTATTGTGTGTTAGTATGATTGTGTGTAACTACTGAATAAACCATTTGGATGACTAAACTCTGATGTGTCTATAACAACATTGACTTAAATGGAATACTAGGCTTAAGGCTTCTGTGCTGTAACAAAAAGGTACAAATGATAATTATACCTTAATAATAAAAGATAAATTAAATTACCTTAAGTGTGACCGTCACATGCAAATTTGAAAAAACCCTCCAGCCAATCAAACTGTCTTAAGTTCAGCTCATTGCCCATTGTGCTCTATTAGGATATAGAAAGGCAATTTAAGTACAAAGTGACAGCAAGTGAAGTACTTTATTGCTTAACACAAATCATCCTGAAACCTTAGTAGAGCTTTCTAACAGTTTGAAACTAAAACTTTCTATTTCTTTTTAGGGCTTCTGAAGACAGGTTTAACTGAAACGTGCAGAAGGATACAAGGATATGATTAACATTCCCAAAGATCATCCAAAAATGACTTATTTCTTTGTGAATATACTATTTTTTACATTTCCTTTTTGAAACGAACAAATGATACAGTAGATTGGTTCACAGTGCCACCATCGGGTAGTATTTCTCTCAGTGGGCCTTGCAGCAGTAGGGGTTCCAAAATACATGACATGGGATTGATTCAAGTAGGTCATGTTTAAATTGAATGTGGTTTTCCTTGGTGTTACCGGGTTTGGTCAAGTGTCATTCTACTTGCCAGAGCAATGTGTCTTGGTGTCTATATTTGTAGATAAGGAAAAACAAAAAAACATAATTTTAATTTGTTTTAATTCAAGAGGAACCCAGTAGGATGTCTCCCTCCACAGCAACACATAATGGGTCAGAGCATCCAACAAAACCTGTTAATTCATTATAATGGAGATTGGGTAATGCAAATGCTGAAATATTTTCCTGTGATTAATTAAGATCAGAGCATTTTGCATGTGGCATGATTACATTAGCCTGAGGGGAGGAAGGGAGTAGGTTATTGCAGTAAAAATAGTTTTTATTAACCTACAAGAATAGATACACAAGGATAATTACACAAATAAACCTAGGCAACCAATTCTATGAAGCCAATATTTGAGACCAAAAAGCATTGAGCTTTTGGCCAAGACAACTAGATATGGACTCTGGATCCCTCCCCCCTACAGTTTTGATAGCAAAACAGCCTTTTGACAGGAGTATTTACAAGATCTCTGGGAGCTAATTATCTTCAGCTACAAACTGTCAACTTGAGCAAGTTTAATAAATATTTAGAAGATGAGTTTCTTTCTTTAGTGAGTCTTCATGTGATAACAACTTGATTTGAGATTCACCTCCAGCTATTACCCTTTGGAAAACAAGGTTTGCGTTGAGCAATCACAGTTTTTTGAGTCCCCTGGGTTTCAGGCCAACAAGGTCATCACTAGTGCAAAGGTAAGTACAGGCTCCTTATCACCCCTGAGAGCCCTCAACCCCTGATAGAGGTGTTCTAATCAACATATATGAAGCCAATTTAACTAGACAAAGAGTTTATGGTGATCAAAATTGTGATGAAATGTACACTCCTTACCAGAAGTATGTAAAGGTGTCCAAGGTACAGTAAATAAGTCATTCTGACATTATTATTTAATTATGTTAAGAAAGCCTTGTAGTTTAAAAATCAACCATTGAATTATAAAAAAAAGAAAAATCTCAAAGAAGATACCATGAATTGAGGGAAGAAACAGATCTCTTAAATTACTTATACATATAAGTAGGGTCACTCTTGTGTTGTAAATAAAGGAATGAAAGATATAAGAAAAAATTAGTAGGAGCATCACTGAATTTGGTAGATACTGTACATTTGGATTCCATAATAAAAATCTCAGGGTCTTTGGTACATTCTAAATGTAATTTCTTAAGCTCTCTTTCCTGAAAAAGGCCCCCCTGCGGCTGTGGGGTCTGTTTCCTCTATAGTTACACCTTCAGGACTGTCCAGGATGTACAGTATTCTGAAATGGCATTATGGAATTCATTCAGAAAAATGTTGCCTTATTTAATTTTAAGAAAACTGCAATATGCCTCTTGGGACGCTTTCACTATAAATATGTGTCTATTCATATGATACTGCTCTATGCAGAAAAAGTCAATTGGTATTGAATAGAAATTACTAGGGGCTTAATAATTTGCCTTTTATAAAAATAAACTGATCAACCATGCCAAAGTGCAAAGTGTGTCCAAGTAAAATATGAGGTCAGTGGATTAAAGGAGAAGTCAATTCTCCGAAGCATATTTTTGCTTTTAAGCATAGGCCTCCCAGACATGTAGGCAACCTCATCACTTATTACTAATTTACTGAATTGTGACCTCATAGTGTGTCCAGAACTGTTGAGCAGCACAGAAATGCTGGTGGCCACAATCTTGGACTGCAGCTCCTCTATTACCAACCTTTATCTTCATGATCATCAAGGAGATGCATGCATATTGTAACTCAATTTGTGCTCTGGGACAATGTATAGATCCCTTGTCACCACCCACTGACACAAGGCTGTGAACAGAAATCAGGTTGTCTAAGATGTGATTTGCCTATACTGCTGTGCAGTCTGTAACTCCCAATGGGGGCACAGTTAATTTAAGGAAGCTGTGAGTGATGCAATTACAACATTTCTCTGTAGTGTGTTTACTTCCCCATTAACATTCAGGATACAATTACAGAATTAGAAGACTTATACAAACCTTGTTACAGATAACCCGCATTGAGGAGCTTTCCCCTTTCCCACATACATTACCAATTCCTATACTGTACATCCTAACTTTGTTTGATTTTGTTTGAATTTGTCTGTTTTTGCAACTGAATTAAGCATAGTTCCTTGCTAAACTTTGATGGTTAGTCCATGTGGTTCTCAGTGATATCCTACCTTTTCCAAAGCTTTGAACTACTGAAATTTTTTTAAAGGTGTATTATTACCTCTGTATAGGGATGTAGCGAACCGCCGAGTATGTGTTCGCGAACGCCGTTCGCGAACACCGGCAAAAAATGCGAACAGTTCGCGAACAGTTCGCGAACTTCGAACATCCGAAAATCGTTCGATTCGAACGATCGAAGGATTTTAATCGTTCGATCGAACGATTTTCGTTCGAATCGAACGATCGAAGCCATTCGATCGAATGATTTCATTCAATCCAATGGCTTCGATCGTTCGATTCGAACGAAAATCGTTCGATTTTAGCGATCGAATGGTCGAACGATTTTGACGCGAACGCCTATTGGCGAACGTCGCGCGACGTTCGCGAACTTGCGGCGGACGCGAACAGCCGATGTTCGCGCGAACAAGTTTGCCGCAGAACAGTTCGCTACATCCCTACCTCTGTATGCATGCAGTTAAGGGCAAGTGGTGCCAAGGTTCTAGTCACGGCTCACGTTCTGCCTATAACCATCACCTTTCACGTTGGGAGGAGCCTTGACTACTCAGATGCCGCCAGGTCTTAAAGTGCGAGAACCAATGCAAGAGTTCTGGGCAGACAAGGTAACCAGAACGTGTGACTGGAATAATGAGAAAAGAGCTGGGCATACAAACTAGCTGGGGTCAAACCCAATCAGTCAACAAAGTCAGGATCTGTAAGAATCGTCAGTAACAGGCAAGTGTTAGAACAGGCAACGAATTAGCAGTGGTCAGGGACAGTCAAGCATCAAAAAAAGGAAACCAGAAAATAAGGACACCCAGGAACTATCTAACAATAGACCTACATAGGACAAGGGAAAATGGACAAAGCACCTTTAAATATTAAAATTTTGTGTCAAGTGCGATGACGTCAGATGCACATTTAAAATAAAAAGACATGAGTGCCAAAACCCTGAAGAATGCATGCTTGGCAAAACCTGGAAAAATGTGTGAGGGAGAGAACACGCCAGTTCAAGCATGTGGGCATCCCCACCACCCCAGTAGACCACTAGGTATCCTTACAGTTAGTCCTAGGAACTGCATTCTTTCAAAGATAATAAAAATTCTGTATCCAGAAAAAAAAGCAAATAGGAAACGGAATATGCCCCAATTGATGGACACAGGCAAAAACAAGGTAGATCTGCAACAAAAATATACTATGATATTTCTTTATTGCACTGGTTAAAGATATTTGATAACAGCAAATGAAAGTACTGATTTATTACCTAGCATTAACTATTAATGAGTAGTATCAATACATACTGTACAATCGATTTCAGTTTGCAATATAATTGTCTGAATAATTTCTCCACACAGAACAGTGCTTAACTTCTCAGAATACATTCTGATAAACTGACACTGGTATAAGTGTGGATAAATGTAATACGACAGGCAACTTTTGAAAAAAAAAAAAGGAAAAAAGATCCTTTTGGAATTCCAACTTTGATCTTTACTTCATCTGCCCCAAAGTCTATTTTTACCAAAAACTACCTAAAAAAGGTTTTTGGAATTGGATACGGAGTGGGAGACTCAGTGAAGGAAGTGACTATGTAGAATATTGTTTTGCTTATGAAAGCTGTTGAAAAGGCTATAATTATTACAATGACATTTGCTAAATCAAGCAAAAACTGGAAACATGTCTTATACATTTATTTCCACAGTTAATAGAGATTCCTGGCATGACCAACTGGCTATTTTCCAGACATTAAGAAAACAATGTTGTGTTTTTTCCAGATAGTAGATGGTAGAGCCTGATGAAAGCTCAGTTTGAGAGGCCAATTTGCTCTGGACTCCAATGATAAGGGGTCAGCTATCCAAAATAATTAATTTACCCCCTGTTATAATCATTTTATGATATCATTTCTCAGCATTTTACCTCTTTTTCTACATGTCTTTTTCTATCACAGTCAATCTTTTCTTTTCATTCTGTCTGTTTTGGTATTTCTCTTCTCTTTTCTCCTCTACCTCTTGTTGGGTATTCCTAACAATGCTTTTTCTAACCTGATAATTTTGTACTTTTGTATACATACTGTATCTTTCGTTAGTGCAAGGCTTTATCTACAAATAATTATTTTGTAACAAAAGATCTGTTGTGAAGGCTTGTGTGGAAATGGAATGTTCATCTTGTTAGGAAAGTGCCGATCTTTAACAGCACAACATTGCAATACATGGTTGCACACCCACAAACAGCAACAATTATCTGGGTGCTGGCAAAAACCATATGGGAGAAATCAAAAGAACTACACCAGCTGGTTTGGTCTCCTGCTGAAAGTGTCGAGACGTCCTATGAGTGCAGTGCTTTGGATTTACTATATATAGCTATACGACATACAAGAGAAAGTGGGGGATTGGGTATATGAAAAATTTAAAGCAGAAGCTGAAGAGACTTGCAATGATACACTGGTATTAAATTTCAGGTTATGGATTAGCAGATGAAAAAACTATTGAAACTATTGAAAAGTAGCAGTGCACTTTTAAGCGTCTACAGAGAACAGCAATAACCGGACCCCCCGCCTCGTGTGTGCACATGCGCATAGTGTTTTTGCCACAGCCCCCCTCCCACCGAGTGTGTGCGCATGTGCGAGCACTGTGTTTTTGCCATGACCAAAAGAGGCACAGGGTGCGGAGCTGGGCTGGTAGAGCCCACAAAAGACAGGGGCCTATCAGCCCAGTCCGACCCCGAATATGTTTTTAGGGTAGTTTAGACATGATTTGGTACTGTGTTTATACTGCTATGTATTTGGGGTGTAATAAACATGATATTGGCACTGCTTTTATACTGCTGTTTGTTCTGGGGGCATTATACACAGTTGGCACTGCATTTATGCCTTTATGTGTTCTTGGGACATTACATTTGAAGCTGGCACGTCATTTAAATGACTGTGTTATGAAAACATTAAACATGAGTTTAGCACTGCATTAATACAACTGCTTGTTTTATACCGCTATTTCGTTACAAATGAAGTTGTTATTGCATTTATACTGCTACACGTTTTGAGGGAATATTTCGATGTATTCTGGGGGCATTACTATTAAACAGGATTTTCATTTATTCTGTTATGTGTGGGGGATTAAACATAAAAATGGCACCGTATGTATACTTTTATATATCGTGAGGACATTCAATTTTGCCACTATTTTAAGTTTGTTTTACTTACTGTATGTATTAGCGCTTGGTTTTAGCTTGGTATTAGGAGTAAACTTTTGAGGTTAGTAACAGGATAGAACACAGTATGGGCACAAGGACAATACAACATTTATTTTATATCTGTACTAATGGTTTTTAGCATAATTTGTTTTACACCTATTAGCTCATATCTACACGTCTGATGTCCATTGTTCAGCTACAGATTTCAATACCTCACAAATAATAACAGTCAATCACAACCCACATCTAGGTTCAATCCTCAGCTGACTGTTACCAAAAAATACACCATAACTGATCAAGTACCAATAAGCCAGAAGAGACAAAATGTCAAAGTATGTTTCTCCAGGGAACTTTTTGTGAGCAAATGCAAGACCATTAGTGACACCAAAAAGCAAAGAATTGGGAACTAATTCATAAAAATGTTTATATTGCTATTGCTTCCAGACTTTAGAAATAAAAGTAATAACTCTTAATTCAGACTGCAACATTTGAATATGATGCAGAAGCCTATAGTGCACAGCACTATAAATATATCCATAACCCAAGATCATAGTACAGGTATGGTATCCGTTATCAGGAAACCCGTTATCCAGAAAGATCTGAATTATGGAAAGGCCATCTCCCATAGACTCCATTATAATCAAATAATCCACATTTTTAAAATGTATTCCTTTTCCTCTTTAATGATAAAACAGTAGCTTGTACTTAATCCCAACTAAGATATAATTAATCCTTATTGGCGGCAAAACCAGCCTATTGGGTTTATTTAATGTTATATGATTTTCTAGTAGACAAGGTATGAAGATGCAAATTATGGAAAGATCCCTTATCCGGAATAAAGCAGGTACTGCTTATCTGTTAGATGTTAATTTATTATAAACCTGCTTACAATTCAGGCTTTTTTTCAGGATAGATTCTTTTTGGGGGGTTTAAATGAATTCATTCATTCTTAAAATCATTTGAGTGAACATTTGGAGGCCTATTTATCAACAGTTTAATTTTAATGATTTTAGAGGTTTTTGAAACCATGACTAAACTCCATTTTCTAAAACAATGAATGTCATGAAATTTGTTTTAAAAATTTGAACTGAAAAACCACGAACAGGAAAAGTTGCAGAAAAGTCGTGAACATATTTTCAACTTGTCGAACAATAACTACCATTTTTACGTATTGTTGCACAAAAGCCAACCACCCAAAAACCTCTAAAACCAACCAAAAACCTCTAAAACCACCCAAAAACCTCTAAAACCACAAATCAAAGAAAGCTCTTACGGTTGTTAAAGGGACATCTGCCATTGACTTCTACATGATTTCGTTTTAGCTGGAGTATTTTCGTATTCAGAATTTTCACAGTTTTGTCACATAATCAATCTCAAAAAATTCATGCTTTTTTTCCTGCAATTTTTTTTGGATTTTTGTTCTGAAAAAGTTATCATCGATTAAATCGGCCCCATAAAAACTTTTAATGTACTGGACAACTAAATATGGATTTTTTTTCACAGATGATGCAAAAAAATATTTACCTCAAATTAGAATAAAAAAAATTACATCTCAGATTCAGGGATGGGCGAATTTGACCCGTTTAGTTTCGCCAAAAATTCGCCGCCGGTGAAATGTCGCAGACGCCCATTAAAGTCTATGGGCGAAATTATTTTGTCGCGCGTCTTTTTTTTGACGCACGTCTCCATACAAGTCTATGGGCGTCATTTTTTCGGCGAAACGAGGCGAAAAAATTCGCCCATCCCTACTCAGATTCAGTTCTGTATTCAACAAAATCTTTTGTGGAATTGTTTGGTATTCAGTCAAAATCCAAAAGTTATGAGTTTGGTGTATCCCTAAGTAAAAATGGTGAAGACTTGCTCCAGAGCAATAACCATTGCATAATTTTGAGGCTAAACATGTTAATGTGATCCTCCAATGTTATATATTTATTGCTTAATATATTAATATATTCATTACAGCTCTTTCTCTTGATCTCTGGAAGCTTGCCCAAGCTCTACCTATAATTATGCACATTATGTTTACATTAACCAGAAACGTATATTTTTTCTGTATATATTATATATTATCTGTATAGTTGCTACAAATGCTTGATATATTTTATCTATTAGGAACAGCTGGAAACACCCTGTACTGACAATTGGTATTTGCATCAAGCCATTTAGTAGAATTGAAATGCATGCCGAACACTAAGGGGCTGATTCACTAAGGGTCGAATATCGAGGGTTAATTAACCCTCGATATTCGACTAGGAATTGAAATCCTTCGACTTCGAATATCGAAGTCGAAGGATTTAGCGCAAATACTGCGATCGTACGATCGAAGGATTATTCCTTCGATCGAATGATAAAATCCTTCGAATCGAACGATTCGAAGGATTTTAATCCAACGATCGAAGGAATATCCTTCGATCAAAAAAACTTAGGAAAGCCTATGGGGACCTTCCCCATAGGCTAACATTGACTTCGGTAGCTTTTAGCTGCCGAAGTAGGGGGTCGAAGTTTTTTTAAAGAGACAGTACTTCGACTATCGAATGGTCGAACAGTCGAACGATTTTTAGTTCGAATCCTTTGATTCAAAGTCGTAGTCGTAATCGAAGGTCGAAGTAGCCCATTCGATGGTCGAAGTAGCCCAAAAAATACTTTGAAATTCGAAGTTTTTTTACTTCGAATCCTTCACTCGAATTTAGTGAATCGGCCCCTAAAAAATGCTGAAAGATTGACTGTATTTATTTTATCATTAAATACTTTTTTTTTAACAATTCTATCTTTCAAATTTACTTAAAACATTACTTATTAACATTATAATAATTACCCACAACCAGTTGGGAGATTACAGCTTATCTGACTGAATTTACCATGTCTATACATTCTACACTGTTAAAATGATGTCCTTTTTAGAAATAGTGAATCTTTTGAATAGTATTTTTTTTTACAGGCTCGTAAAATGAGTCATTGATTATGCTGATCAATAAACCGGCAGTGAAGATTGAGCAGTTTCACCATTCTTTATCTCCAAGAATCTATTAGCAGCCGCAGACTTAACCCCTTTTACTTTCAGGGAAATCTAAGACAGACCTTGAAAAAAAACAGATAGGAAGTCAAACAAACAGGGAAATCTAAAGCCACTTAATTTCTGCAATTGGAACATGCACACCTGCTTCCAAAAATCTCCAGGGATTCTTGCTTTGGCTTCATTAGATTTGCATTAATTTGAGAAACAAGATCTTTTTTTTTTTTAAATAAAGCCCAGCTGCTTTCTGTAGCCTGTAAATGAAGAAATCTTATTTGCAGCTTCTGCAAGAAGTTCAAGAAAATACTATATTCTAAACAAAAGTTACCAGATTTTCAAAGTGAAATCTGGGAATACATACATGACCCCCTAGGCAGGGTGTTGCTGATTGTTTTTAGCGATTAAACCCCTTTTGACAACTCCAATTCTGACCACAGGCACAGTTTTATTTCCTTTTACTTTAAAAAGGTAAATTGCTTTATGCATATACCCAGAGAGGCTTTCATATAATTCAATTTTATGCATATTACACTAGATAATACTCCAAATAATAATGTCCAAATGCATTAAAGTCAATGGGCGTCAGAAAAGTCACGCGCATAAAAATTGATGCACGTCAAAATTATTCAGACACGTGGCCAAATTTTTTTGATGCGGTGGATTTTTCGCCAGTGAATATTCTGCGAAGTTTCGCAAATTAATTTGCCTGTTGCAAAATTCTCCACAAATTCGCACCTGCAGAATTTATTCACCCATCGCTACATATATAGTATATCCTTCTTAAATACTTTGCGGCCCATTTTAAGAAATCAAACATATAGCAGTTTAAATGCAGTTCCAAAACCCCAACTATACCTAATAGTAAAACATCAGTGACACGTCTGTTGTTAAAGAGTGTTTACCAGTGGCACTCTTCAAAATGGGCCTCCATTTATTTTGTTTTTAATAATCACCCTTTTGCAAAAATGTGGTGATTGTGTGTTAGATTCTAGATTCTGTGTAGCTGAGGAGGAGGCAATTGTTACCCAACTACTATACTGTATGCTTTGATTATAACAGGAGGGTTGCAACAGTTTGCAATACTCTGTATATCCCCCAGCAATGTAGGAATTAAAAATATTAAATTTTCTTTAGCACTGAGATACATCAGTGCTTGGAGTACAGGGTCAAAGTGGATTATCTAGGAAGGGAACCTTTACTTCAAGTTTATTGCCTGATAGGAACAGGATGTAAGCAAGATGCCCAATAGTGTGTTTGTCCATTTCAGTTTATATATATAATTTTACTGCATGTTTGTTAGTGATTTAGTTGCAGAACTGCAAGCGGTAGGATCAGCACTGGATTTTTGTGTTTATGATAGTCTGTGTTTTATTAAGTTTTGTGAGCCTTTTTAATGTTAGTTTATGTAAGGAAAATGTATCTCTTGACCTTTTCTTTGAGTATGTTACAGAGTAACATTCTAGCTCTCACATGGTTTCCACAACATTCACAGACAATGATGATGTACGTATTTGAGCTTCTCTTTGTCTCTCTTCTCTAATTCTCTATAGGCTGGTCTGACAGCATACAGTATGTATATCCCCTGGGAGATACCCACAAAGGTTTGCTGCCTGTCCAAGAGATCCATGTCTGAGATTCCTAATGTTACATATTATTTTATGTAAAGAACACTAATGACTGTTTTTTTAACAATGTAATAATATTGTAATTTAAGGGGCTGCTTTATCAAGGGTCGAATTTCGAAGTAATGGGAGGTTTTTTTTTTGCAGGTGAATAGGCTGTATTCAAATGACTCCAAATAGGTTCTAGGAGGTCCCCCATAGGCTAAAACAGCAAATTGGTAGGATTTAGATGGCTAATGGTCAAACTCAAATTTTTAAAGAGACAGTACAATAGTATAATATAGAGCATTCAAATATTCAAATTTTTTTCAAATTCGAATAGAATTTGGTCTATTCCCTAGTCGAAGTACACAAAAATAGCTTGATATTCAAATTTTTTTACTTCGAATTTTCAATTCAACCCTTGATAAAGCTGCCCCCAAATGTAACTAGCAGTAAAAATAGCAAACTAAGCATTTTGTATTCAATATTTTAAAATTATATGAAACATAAATGTACATTCTGGATACAAACAAGCCCTTTTTCTAGAACAAACAGAGTTCTTCTCTAATTTGTTTACTATGGTTTACTAGAACCAGAGATCATTTTACAAAAGCAAATGAAGCGTGCCTTTGGAGCATAATAAATCTCGAAAATTTTTAATTATGTTTTCACCTTAAAAACTGGACCAGAAAAATTAGAGACTCAATAAATAGACCGCTAAAAGCATATGTAACTAATGAGTATCTAATAAAAGTCAAAACATCACATTTTATTAATCATTGTTGGTGCTTATCATGCCCTTTTCATGCACCACAAATAGTGCACATTTTAACTTTATAATCATAAGCTGTACTTCAGTAGCCTCAGCTCCATAAGTCTTGTTAGTGTTACACATATGTTGTTAGTTGTTTATTTAGTACATCTGTCCTATCAATATTCACACTGCCAAAAAGTATTTAGCTATTTAGTAATTGTTAAAACCATTGATATGACAGGATTGAATTACACCTACCAGCGGCCCTTTATAATTTGTGTCATTTTTCTGCAAATGTTACAGTGGAGCATTTCTTACCAGCTGCATATGAGTATATGTCAGCTTTTGAAAAATCTTTATGTTGCATGTCTGCTCCATTTCATATGATAAAGTAAATGCCATTTTGGATACAGTTAAATTATTAAAGTACATACTTTGTGGAAATGCATTTGTTTGAAAAGGTGTTTTTTTTTAGTAAACAAGATTGGTATTTTTTTTGAGAATTAGAACATTAACGAGGGAATGTAATAAAAGTCGGTAACGGAAAAATTTTTCGTAATGAGAAAAGTTATGCCTCTTTGCGAACAAATTTTCCTTTGCATGAATGTAATATAGCTTTTGCGAACCCCGAAACTGTTTAGCGACCACTACCAACAGTGGAAGAAGGTTTGCGAATTTTATAGCTAGCGCCAGTGGGCAGTGAATGTAATAAAACTTCTTACTGAAAAAGTTGTTATGTTTGCTCCAAAAGATTACGACACCTTCAAGTACTTCTTAAGGGCTCTTACTGACGAGTGGTTGAAGCTGCGCTCCCCTGCGTTCTGTTTTTCTGCGTTCAGCTGCAGGGGAGCGCAGGAATAGACGCATTTAGCTTTTTTCAATGGGGCTGTACTCACACAGGCGCGTGTAGGCACCGAACACAGGAAAAATGCAGTATGTTGCGTCTCAACCTGCATTCGGGGCAGTGTGAGTACAGCCCCATTGAAAAAAGCTAAATGCGTCTATTCCTGCGCTCTCCTGCGGCTGAAAGCTGAAAAACGGAATGCAGGGGAGCGCAGCTTCAACCGCTCATCAGGAAGAGCCCTTAAAGTGGGCAATGCACAGGTAAAATTTGCAATGCTCAATTAAGATTCTCAATGCGCAATTAAAATTCGCAATTTAATAACAGTTTAGAGAAGAGTATTACATTGCTAAATTGTTTTGCTCTTTGCGACTTTTATTACATTCCCCATAAGGGGTTTATAGATGTGACTTAAGTGGTGCTTCCAGCATTAGACAATAGACGCTCATTTAGAATGGAAGCCTGACAATGATTTAAATTGTAATTACAAGGACGTGAATTCCAAGTACAATATAAATCCTCAATACTGCTTTTGACATGTGCTAATAAATGTATTGATAACCGGAAAGCACACAGATGGCCTCATTAAGGTCTCATTTAATAACCAGCTGCCCCTTTAACACTGATCAGGTGATACCAGAAAACAAATGGTAAGGCTGACATTGTTTTCATTTACTCTAGAGGCACAAATGTCTGGAAAGAATGGGGCTTGACTTACCCTTGAAACAAGATATACCTATGAAAGTAAAATGTATTATGGTAATTAATCATCTACCTGTGCCTATTTAGGCAGAACAATCCCGAATTGCAGGCAACCAAAAGGGTGGTGTTTAATGTAATGCAGAGGGGGTTTGCGTCGATTGAGTGGTCATAAATGTGCATGGCATGGAGTGGATTGAGATATGGTATAAATAATCCAGATTTTTAAATTTCAAATTTGGTGATATAAAATGGATTTATTTGGTCTGTCATTGCTGTTTGTAAATGCAAGGCCCCTTCAAATCATGTTGTTTCCATTGGCATGGAAAATATCCGTGACAATTTACAAAGCGTTAAATGTGTATGTCAAAATTATACTGGCATTTTTCAGTAGCACCATAAACCATTTAAGTGACACTAATGCTTAACCCAACTAGCATTTGCCTGTAAGATATACAGTATATCACTTACCGGCTTTAAGCAGCATGAGATCTTTGATTTGCTTTTGTCACATTTAACAGCATCGCACAGAGAGTCTCCTTAAAATTGAGAAAATGTTCTGTTTGTTGCCTGAACAATGTGCCTTCGGTAAATTGGCAAAGGGACCAGACTGCTTGCACTGTAGAATTTATGTTTCCTTCTGATCTGTGCTGCACTGTGTGGTGTTTGGCAAAATGCAGCATGGCCAAATCATCATCATTTCATCATCATTTATATAGCGCCGACAAGATACGCAGTGCAAAACCAAAGAACCCCAGCAGGCAAGGGCTTTAAACACCTGCATTCACCAACTAAGGGGCTGATTCACTAAGCTCGAGTGAAGGATTCGAATGAAAAATACTTCGAATTTCGAAGTATTTTTTGGGTACTTCGACCTTCGACTACGACCTTCGACTTCGATTCGAACAATTCGAACGAAAAATCATTCGACTATTCGACCATTCGATAGTCGAAGTACTTTCCCTTTAAAAAAAACTTCGACCCCCTACTTCGGCAGATAAAACCTACCGAAGTCAATGTTAGCCTATGGGGAAGGTCCCCATAGGTTTGCTAACCTTTTTTTGATCGAAGGATTTTCCTTCGATCGTTGGATTAAAATCCTTCGAATTTAATCGTTCGATCGAACGAAAAATCCTTCGATCGATCGAACGAACGTTTAGCGCTAAATCCTTCGACTTCGATATTCGAAGTCGAAGGATTTCAATTCGAGGGTCGAATTTCGAAGTATTTTTTACTTCGAAATTCGACCCTTAGTGAATCTGCCCCTAAGTGTTTTAGTTTAAATTCTGCTGTATTTTTATTATAGTAGAAGAGTAACTCACTCATGTTATAAATTACAACATAAATGTTCGTGCCTTCACATTTTTATTTTGCGTTGTACAAAATTGCCTGCAGTGTGCCATAAAGTAAGGAAAAGAGCATTTATGCTTAGGAGCACAGCAAGGAACATCTTCTGTGCCCTTATCTTGTACCTCTGGGAAGTTAGAGAAGGTAGAAAGAAGAACATTGTTTATTTTTATCTCCTACCAACCCCAGGCCTAAAAATAAATAAAAGGGCAGCTAAGCCCCTTTATTTTCTTTTGCTCAGTTTCATAACGTAAAATACTTTGTCCCACAAATGTCTATATTGTAAGATATATTCTAGAACTGTCCCAATGGTTTGTGATATGACTGCGTGTTGAATGGTTTGTAGATAGTTATATAGTTCAATATAAAATGTATTTATTTCCAGATGAACAACATTTTTGTTTTGTTTTTTTAAAAGAGATGTTTTGCACACGCTTTTTTAAAGGGGACCTGTCACCCAAACATAAAAACTGTATCATAAGTCCTTTTCAAGGAAAACATAAAACCCAAATTCTTTTTGTTGTTAAACCATTTATATCTGATATAAACTCTTTTAATGTCTCAGCTGTCAATCATATACTTATTGCCTACCCCTCCTCTATAGCCTGCCTTAGGCAAAGGGCAGGGCAGACAATTACTTTCACTTTCCCTTCTGCACTTTCTAGATTTCACTGCGGTCCACACATAAACAAAATTTTGGCATGATGCAAAGCTTGCCTTAATAACAGTGTCTATACAATGGCACATGCCAGCTTGCTGTGATTGTGAATTTCAAGACTAAAAAATCAGATTTAAATCAATCAATCATTAAATAGGATTTGGAATTATTTATTAAGGTGACAGGTCCCCTTTAGGGTCAGGGCACACAGGCAAATTCAGGGAGATTAGTGGCCCGTCGACAAATCTCCTCTTCTTTGGGGCGACTAATCTGCCCGAACTGCCTCCCCGCCAGCTAAAACGTAAATCGACTGCGGGATGGCACTCGGCTCGATTCGTTTTCCGAAGTCGCCTCAAGTTGACTCTTGAGGAAACCTCGGGCTAATGACATCCCGCCGGCAGGGTTAAGCATTGCAGCATATATGTTATACTGTGTGCGGGGGCATGTGCTAGGTCTCTCTTATAGTCACATGCACAACCTAAAGCAATAAGTGATTTGTACTGTATGAGGTGCCAACTAATTGGACTTAATTATTTACAGAACCATGGCAAACTATGCATATGGTTGGTATTTTAATTTAACTAATAACTGCATTTACAGAGGACAAAGTAATTTTTCTGAATATCAAAAACATTTTTGTGCAAAATCAAGGAAAAGCAGCCATTGAAATACATTATAAAATGGCGGACCACAAAAAAGCTGTGTAAAATGCTTAAATTTAAAATCAAGGTATTTCACTGTATACTATAACTTTTCTGTTGAAAACAGTAAACTGTAGACTTACCGTAACATAACAGCCAATAATGAATGGCTGGGATGGTCATTTATGTAAACAGAAAATTTGGGAAAAGTTAAAAATGGATGTCAACTTTCCCAAGTTCTGAATATTTTCCCCAACATGCCTACTATTGTGTGTGAGTTACTTAGTGGTGTGGCTTTTGAAATGTATATAATGATGTTGTTTGTAAATGCTCTTGGTTCATATAGTTTAGATATTCCTTACTAAAACTTAATTTAATATGTGCCTGATGCTGCACAGGTTGGGATAGAAAAGTCATGCGACAGACAGTTTGTAATCACTGCATTTGACCTCTTTTTAAAAAGGCAGAATACATCTCATTCAGCATGAGCTCAATGGATATGGCTTTTACTGAGCATACTGCCTTTTGTTTTAATCACAAAAAAATCTATGCTTTTTTTATTTCTCAAACTACACAGGGAAAACAGGGACACTGAAGTTGCTCAATGTCTGGTCCTTGCAAGGTAGATAAATAGATTATCAGTAAACAACCCAGTTAAAATACTGTATTGTCCATTTCTTATAGTTAAGCAGGAGTTTATTATACAGGGGGATTACCTATGCACTAATGGGCGAATTTTCGCCAATGTCGGCTTCGCACAGCTTCGCGCAGCTCACACCATTTCGCCAGGTGCAAATGTGCTACGACTTTTATTAAAAATGTCCAGGGAAACTTAATTAAAGACAAGAGAATTAATATAATGCCCTACACATGAGCCCACTATAAAATGAATGTTCCACATTTTATGAAATGTCTGGAGAAAACCGGTTACCCAAAAAAAGTTCTAGTCAGGACTTTTGCAGGCAATTCTGCTTAAAAAAGGAAAAGTCGCCGAACGTCGTCGTAGAACTTTAATGCATTTTCAGCACACAGTATATGATGTAAGTGACAGAAGATTGAGGAAGATCTACCTTCATATTTTAATACTTTGCATGGTCTGAGGTGGCAAAGTCATCTCTGGCGAAAGCGGTAATGACCATTCACCAGAGTCAAAAATTGCCTGGTGATAGAGTGCGAATGAACGCTAGCGACAGTCTCTTTCCATATCAAATTGGCACCTGCGCCTGTTAGTGAATTGGCGATGTCCCTGCGGATGGCAACGCTGGCGAATTGTTGCTAGCTTTATCCACTTTGTCCTTTAGTGAATCTGCCCCATGGAGTAGTTCAGAAAGAATTATTTCCCTATAAGAAACGCTACATTGCCCTTGCAGGAAAATTCCAAAAGGGTTAACAAAACAAACTCAAATGACTAAACACCCTCATGCATTTTTAAAAAACGAAAGTGAAATTTCAATGATCATTCCCTCTTATAAAGTCCATCAAATATTATGCCTCTTTTAGCTCAATTCATCCCTAACTTTAAAGGGGAAGGAAACCTTGTCGGCGCTAACCCCCCTCCCCCCTCCCGTGTATTGTCCCCTCTCCCTCCTCCCCCCTGGCCTACCCCTCCCGCTGGGCAAATGCCCCTAGCTTGTTACTTACCCTTCTGCGCAGGTCCAGTCCAGGGAGTTCACAGCCGACATCTTCTTCCACGCGATCTTCTTCCTCCTTTGACCGGTGTTTTGGCGCATGCGCAGTAGGAGCATTTCGCCGGTACGGATCTACTGCGCATGCGCCAAAAGTCACGCACATGCGCAGTAGATCGTACCGGCGAAATGATCCTACTGCGCATGCGCCGGTCAAAGGAGGAAGAAGATCGCGTGGAAGAAGATGTCGGCTGTGAACTCCCTGGACTGGACCTGCGCAGAAGGGTAAGTAACAAGTTAGGGGCATTTGCCCAGCGGGAGGGGTAGGCCAGGGGGAGGAGGGAGGGGGGCAATACAAGGGAGGGGGGGTGGGGGGTTAGCGCCGAGGAGGTTTCCTTCCCCTTTAATATAGAGTATGTATGTGTGATGTGAATTTCATCAGGCATCTGTTGTACCCTAATCTAAATTCTCTTATCAATGAATTTTAATAGTAAAATAGCATATTCATTTTAATACACAAATCCATCAAGCAATGAACTAAATATTAAAAGAAAAATATGCCGCAAATGGAGCTCTAGATTTCTAAGGCTTACAATTCTGTTACTTTCATCTGCATGATCTGTTGTCTATTCATACATTAGGGGATTATGTGAAGTACAGAATGGAAGCATATTGCAGGGAATGAATTATGCGGACCAGAAACTCAGGCTAAACCTAGCAGGTAGCTATAGGATATATTGAAAAGCTCTGCTGAAAGAAGATGAGAGGGCAAAAGGTGCAAGGTGAAAGCAAATACAGAACAGACTCGTGTTTCTTGGGAAAATTGCAGACATAAAGGATTTGCAGTATGAGAGAAAGTGAAGAATAAATAGTTTGAGTTTAAATTCTGGAATCCATGGATCCAAATCAGAGCCCACAGGGATGACTCAGGTCTTCATCTAACATTATAGCACTATACAACTTTTTTTCATGGACCATGCACCAAATATTCAAGGTCCAAATTATATTCTGTTCTAGTGTATTAAAATAAACCAATAACTCAGCAAGACACCTCCAACTCTTATACATAGTAAGGGTTTTACTAAAGCAGGTCCTTGGTGAGGAGAAGTGATGCCTCTAGGTTCACAATAATGCTGAAAGATATAAAATTCATCTTTTATTAAGAGAAAATTCTATCAAATATTTTTTTTGGAATTGGGCAAAAAGATAACAAAATTAGTGTGTGCTATGACAGCAAATATCTGCATGCACAACCCGCTATATGATACTATGTTTGGCCAGGTGCAGTAACTTATAGCAACTAATAAGACATTTGTTTTTAAACAGGTGAACAGAAATGTTTGAATAGATATATAAAACACTCACCCATTGTGTCCAAACTTTATTTGATGCAGGTCCTCCCTATGGCCACTGGTCTGGGATTGTATATCAAAGAATTTCTCAATGTCTCAAAGAGAGTTTTTGTCTCTCATAGACAGTCCACCGTTGCACCTTCCTTTACAGTGTTAGCCTTTTTTTATCTGCTTTATAAAAAACAGTAAAAAAAAAAAGAAAAGCTGTGCAAAGAGGTGGGTCCACAACTTCAAATACGTACAAATTTTAACACTTGTTTTTTTGCAACACCAAATTGGTTGGATTAGCTAAGGCTTGAACTTGATAGGCAGGTGTGTCCAATCATGAGAAAAGGTATCTAAGGTGGCCAATTGCAAGTTGTGCTTCTGTTTGACTCTCCTCTGAAGAGTGACAGCATGGGATTCTCAAAGAAACTCTCAAAATACCTGAAAACAAAGATTTTTTAGTATCATGGTTTAGGGGAAGGCTACAAAATCTAAAGATGATGTATCTGTACATCGTTCTACAATTCGGCACAATTTGCACAAAGAACATCTGTATGGCAGGGTGATGAGAAAGACGCCCTTTCTGCACTCACGCCACAAACAGTCAATTTTTGTATGAAAAAGCTCATTTAGACAAGTCACATTTTTCATTTTGGAAAATGCTTTGTACTGATGAGACAAAAATGGAGTTATCTGGTCATAACAAAAAGCAATTGCATGGCGGAAGAAGAACACCGCATTCCAAGAAAAACACCGGCTACCTACTGTCAAATTTGGAGGAGGTTCCATCATGTTGTGGGGGTGTGTGGCTCGTTCAGGGACTGGGGCTCTTGTTAAAGTCGAGGGTCGGATGAATTCAACCCAATATCAACAAATTCTTCAATATAATGTTCAAGCATCAGTCACAAAGTTGAAGTTTCGCAGGGGTTGGATATTCCAACAAGACAAAGACCCTAAACACACTTGGAAATCTACAAAGGCATTTATGCAGAGGGAGAAGTACAATATTCTGGAATGGCCGTCACACTCCCCCAACTTGAATATCATGGAAAATCTATGGGATGATTTGAAGCAGGCTGTCCATGCTCGGAAGCCTTAAAATTTAACTGAACTGGAGAGATTTTCTATTGACAAATGGTCAAAAATACCGCCATCCACAATCCAGACACTCATCAAAGGCTATAGGAGGCATCTAGAGGCTGTTACATTTGCAAAAGGACTCTCAACTAGGTATTGATGTAAAATCTATGTTGGGGTGTCTAAATTTATGCACTGGTCAAATTTTGTTATGATGCATATTGCATATTTTCGTTAATCCAGTAAACTTTATTCCACAGCTGAAATGCTACTGTTTCCATAAGGCATGTTATATATTTAAAGGATGTTGCTGCTTTGTAAGCTCATCCAATGATAAACAAAACTAAAAAGAATTTAGAGGGGTTCCCAAACCTTTTCATATGACGGTAACTATGCGAGAAGTAGTAAATGCTCTTTTAAAGCTTTAAAGGGGAAGGAAACCTCCTCGGCGCTAACCCCCCACCCCCCTCCCGTGTATTGCCCCCCTCCCTCCTCCCCCTGGCCTACCCCTCCCGCTGGGCAAATGCCCCTAACTTGTTACTTACCCTTCTGCGCAGGTCCAGTCCAGGGAGTTCACAGGCGACATCTTCTTCCACGCGATCTTCTTCCTGCTTTGACCGGCGCATGCGCAGTAGGATCGTTTCGCCGGTACGATCTACTGCGCATGTGCGTGACTTTTGGCGCATGCGCAGTAGATTCGTACCGGCGAAATGCTCCTACTGCGCATGCGCCAAAACGCCGGTCAAAGGAGGAAGAAGATCGCGTGGAAGAAGATGTCGCCTGTGAACTCCCTGGACTGGACCTGCGCAGAAGGGTAAGTAACAAGTTAGGGGCATTTGCCCAGCGGGAGGGGTAGGCCAGGGGGGAGGAGGGAGGGGGGCAATGCACGGGAGGGGGGGAGGGGGGTTAGCGCCGACGAGGTTTCCTTCCCCTTTAAAGCTTTGAAGACAAATGGTTTGTCAAATTAATTAATTAATTCAGCAAGTCACAAATATAAGAAAGTTAGACCATGCTCCCTGTGCTACTAGGCCTTGTCCCCTTGCAGTCTTTTTGTAAAGTCCTGTTTTTTTAAGTTTGTGCCCCCAGATGTTGCAGGACTAAATATCACAGCATTATTTTAAATATAATTATAAATAAAAGCATGTTGAAAATTGTAGTCCACCTAAATTTGGGGACCCGAGTTTACCAAAACAGTATTGTTACGGCGTTTTCACTTGAAGGCAATATAGCTGTTGCAAGTTATGAACTGTTATCAGTTCTTATGATCTTAACTTGTTCATTGACAGAACTAAACAGTGTGATCTATTTATGAGCACAAGGTTAGCTGCCAAAGCAATGTATGTTAATATTGTATAAAGAGGAAGAATATGAATGTTGTGAGTACAAATTAAAGTAAATTTAAAAAAAACATTCATTTAATTCTATTGAACGCTTCTATCCCTGTAGGCAATTTGCTTCATCTGCTCTAAATACATCAGGTGGCAGACATATTTTTTAGGATTACCATTTTTTCCTACTGCACATCCAGTTTACCCATAGCCACTTTATTTCCCTTACTGTACAGTCTCCCACTTGCTGGATGTCTCTACCTGTCCGTTTCTGGAATCCAATAGCAGATTAGCAATGTCAGAAAATAGCCAGAGTAATCCGAGTGAAACATCTGTTCAATAATTCATTGATGAGGTTCTGTGTTGTTTTTTTAAAAATCAGGTTGTATATTTAAAAATTCTCCAATTGAATAAATCAGTTGGTTTGGCTTTAGTGTAACTGAACCTTTGTTGATAAGATCTATACATATTGCAATATTCAAGGAGATAACTGCCAACAATGTCATTAGTGGTGTATATCAGACTTTACATGTTACATTTCATTTTCTATATTGCATTACTTCTCAGAGCTTCTGTTACTCAGTATCAATTTACATTCAGGGCAGGAAATATTAAAAGTTGTTAGATGAATGTACATAACATTAGAAATTGCCTGCCTTTCTTTGTTGCAGTTCTTTATTAAGCTTCTCTATTATATAATGTATTACAAATAGAAAATAAGCTATTGTGAAGATAATAGTAAGGAAATCAAATTATGATAAGTACCTCTTAGCTATATGAAGGAGACTGAAAACAAAGATGAGAAAAATGAAGCAGGTTATAAAACAGTTGCCAATGAATACTGACATTATGTTGTTGGTTTCCTCTGAACAAAAATTTGCACAATAATTGTATATTCTCAAACATTGCCTTTTTCAGAATCACATGATACTTTTCCCCAATGCACTGAGCTGTTGTTCATACATAGCAGCGTTTAGACATTTACCTTACTTGATATTCTATAACTGTTATTAGAAATATTCTAAACAAACCAATTATTGAAATGGTATCACGCCTTCCCTCCAGAATATTACCTTTACCTCCACAGTCCCATACAAATATAAACAGTGCACCTTAACTGCTGTGCAATTCATATAAAGATGTTTTAGAAAACAGTCTATTCTGTTTTAGCTTTCATCTTCTGGATATGTAACAAAAAAGGGTCATTATATTTTTTTTTACTAGCATACCAATTCCTTCAGGAGATTGCATATGCTCATGCTACAATTTGTAATGATAAAACAATGTAGGACTTTTAAAAAAGGTTATTTCCCATTTCAGAGCAATGGAAAATTATTCTTTTAGTAGTTTAATCATTGAAATCTGTTTAATAGCTTGTTATAATGATTCTCTGAAAGTAAATTTCTTTACCTATAGATAGTAAGGATCCTGCTAAAGTGTATTAAAGAAAAAAAAGAAATTAATGTAATGTGTTGACTGAACATGAATTTGAAGTCATTCTATAAAAGATAAGTAAGGGTTTGGGGATAGTTTTTAAAGATCAAACATATACCTGTATACTGTTTTAGGAATTCCATCCAAAAGACAATCTGTTTGCAGGTCTGTGTCAAAGTTGCCTTCAAGAAACAATACCAACTAACCCATGAAAGGAATTACAGAAATCACTGCTCCAACTTCCATCTACACCTTATCTTGAAATACATAGGACTTTCAGTAAAAATCAATAGACAAAGATTTATTACTAGCTACTAGCAGAGAATCCACACTCTTTAAACACTGCCACTGTGTTAGGCCTTTGGTCATTGCTGATGGTGGGCTTTTTTTAAAATCTGATTTGTAAGGGCATCAAAGGTTGGCACTGTGCTGATTGATGTTGAAAAGAAAGGTTATTCAAGAAATTGTGTTTTTCAACAATTTGATAAATGTAAATGTTTTGACCCTAATTATAAGATCTAACATTACTTAAAATAAGAAAACTTAAAAAAAACAGCAGAACTCCGATTTTGTGTTTCCTAGGGGGCATGTCAAAATGGCATAAATTCCAGAAAACCATTAAATCCGGGAAAGAAAAAAATGGAGCATGTCTGAACGGGACAACAAAAAAGCAGGGTTAATTCCGGGAAAACATAAAATTGGGTTTCTACTGTACTACTGTATTTCACTACATAAAAATCTTGCAGTGAAATACTGTAAAGCAGGAGTGTGTGTACTTTACTAATGCGAGGTCTACTTTTAGTGATCTTGTCCCATTATGATCTAAAAATATAATAATAAAAATACATAATAAAATATAAAAGCATTGTTAGCATTCTGTTCCATGGAAAATATTACTTAAATATTATATTGATTTATGAAATAATTTATATTTCTATGTTTAATAAAGAACTATTTCTTATGTAACCTTAACATAATAAAAATCTGAATTAAACGAATCATACAGAAGGTTAATTTAGACAAGCTGTTTGTTAACAGTGTCTAAAGGTCTAGTGGTAGTTCCCGGTCTACCTTTTGGGAACCCCAGTTGTAAAGATATGGGATCTATTATCCAGAAAGCGCCAAATTATGAGAAGGCCATCTCCCATAGACTCCATTTTTATCAAATAATTAGAAATTTAAATTTAAAATTATTACAGCACTGTAATAATAAAACAGTGCTGTATTCTTGATCCCAACTAAGACATAATTAATCTTTATTGGAGGCAAAACCAGCCTATTGGGTTTAATATTTTGGGGTTAATATTTAATATTTAATATTTAAATGACTTTTTCGCAGTGGAGATCCAGATTATGAAAGAACCCTTATCTGTAAAACCCCTGGTGCCAAGCATTTTGGATAACAGATCCCATACATGTAATAAAGTTCACCTCCAAACACCTCCAGTACTTATCTGTTGTAGTTGTCAGTTGTCCCTAAAACTTACATTTTTAACTATAGGCCACCATACTTTACAATACCTACAACTAGCTTCACTTAAAGGCTATAGTTCACATATTATTCTTGATCATTATCAGTGACTGTCAGGACTGCCGGAAGCACCCGGCGGCGCTGCTTACCTTCCCGGCGGCGCAATGAAAATCCAAGATGGCGGCGCCCATGCTGAACACATGGGTGTGGCGTTGCTGCATGATGACGTCATCGCTGGTGCTGGGATTTTGTAATAAAAGGGCGCCCTGGACGCTGAAACCCTGCCCAATTATAGGTCTTTAATCCTCTGAGTACCTGGGTGTATTATTGTCTGTCTGATTCCTGGTTTTGATTCCTGCTGTGATCCTGACTCTGATCCTTATCTGCCTGCCTGTTTAAACTCTTGCCTGGACTTTAACGATTTAACGATTGTGCCTGATTCCTATTTGTACTGCATACACGGACTTTAACCCTTGTTGGGCTTCTTCCTCGGTCCTGACTACTCCCACTGGGAGCCAATAGGCCCCCTGACAGTGACTATACAATTAGCCAAACTGAATTGATTCAATTGATTAAGTGACTTATTAAGTGACTGCTCAATTGTGTGGATTGAATTACGCCATAGTTTAGTCAGCAAAATGTGCTCCTTAGAAGGCACGCACAGAATATGATAATAATGTTTTCTTGAAATAACTCAGTTAAATAATAAATGGTCCCCTGTGTGTGATAATATTAGGTTTGCAGCAATTTTGTGAGTTTGTGTGAATAAAACAATATTTGAAGATTTTGTGCAGATTGTCTTATTATTATCAGCGCAAACAAAGCAGTTGAAAGTGCACTTTTGGGAGATTTCATTTATAATAGGCGGAAAATACACTTTTTTCAGTAGGAGGAAATTGTGTGATTGCATGTGTTAATGTTATATTTAAAAAGAAAAGAAGAGTTTTAGTAAGGCTGAAGAATCGTATTTGGAAGGGGCTAAAACATCTGCTGCTGCAAAGTTCATTGTAAAAATCAAGTGTAGAAGATTTGTTAAAGAGAACTGAAAAAAAAGTCAGCATTTGTTGCAAGTTTTATGGAGGTCAACCGACCTTTAATTTTGGTTGCATTTAAAAAGAAACACTGCCATAGAGGGAATAGTGAAATGATTGGATGTTATGTTATCCTGCAGTCTCTTGTGATTTCATGATAAGCAAGATACTGTATATGTGACCTGTGATCAAGCTTTTTGTGTCCTTTGGAAAACATATGTTACTTAATGCAGTCTAAGCAGTTCACTATATAGAGGACACCATGACTGCCTCAACTCAAGAGAAGTGTAACAAATATAAATTGAAGTATAAATTGATTCTGGCACCACACCTCCAAGATATTCTAGTGGACAAGTTTCAACACCTTTATAGTAGTAATGATAGTAATAATGATTCAGGCCTTCAAAGGTGTCATGGAGTGTCTGCAACACACACACGTTGTGCTCTAAGCAGCTAAGGGCTAGTTGTAAATCATCAAGGAGAAGATGAGTTTTGTCTGATATAGGGCTGATTATTAATTCTGATGCAAATTGTGCTGGTTTCTGAGCTGCCATTTGCCAATAATCGGAATTATTTCCTAATCAGCCTAATATTGTGGTATTTATATTATATATATTCAGAATATTGTGCATCGTCCCTTAGCTCAGTAATTGACAGCATCACAGAGAATCTGCCATGAATTAGCAGAAAAGAAGATGGGGGGCTACTGGGGCATCTTTGGAGACACATATCTTCCCTGCTAAAAGGCTGTGGTTGCCTTGGGCTGGTACAGACGCCCAAAACATAATCTGCAGCATTTCTGCTCTACTTCTTACACAGAGAAGTTGGGTTGAAAAAAGACCAAAGTTAGGTTCAACCCCTCCAAATGAAACCCAGCGCACATACATACACACATTCACTCATATAAACTATAGTCCCTCTTAAAGGCATAAAAGACATTAATTCTTTAATGTGACATGTAGCTCAATTAATATAACAAACTGACAATGTACTGTACAATGATAATATTTGTAATGTTTATTACTCATGAGAAACTACAAACATATATAAATATACTGCATACAATTAGCTGTTTTCTAAAACAATTTGCTTCAAAAGTTGATTGTTCATATTTCAGCTTTTCAACTATTTCACTTCTTTGTTTTTTTGCAGTCCATGTTTTTTTTTTTTTTAGTTTTGCATATTTTCTGTAGCACTGCATTTTATATACTCAGGAATTATAAACGCTGACATAGTCCCTAGTGGGACATTCTAATCTACATCTTACGGTGTTAGGGAAAAGAAAATTAACCATCTGGTTCCCAAGCAGCCAAAAGTTGAGCCACTGAGCCATTCATATCATTTAATATATTCAAATCTAACTCTACTTTAAGAGGAAAACTGCAAATGACTTTCAATTAAGGGGTTACGCTGAGTGATAATATTAAGAAACCCCAGGACCAAAGTGTAATTTCTTTGTTCTTAGCTTTTATGATTAAAACTGCCAACACAACAGCTTTGAAATACCTTTCTGCAAGTGGAGATCTGGGAATCCTGTGTATAAGTCCTGGTACTTCAATGTCACTCTAAGTAGCCTGCATCTAAATGATGGTTATAATTGGGTATTGCGTTATGACTGCAGCTCACTCTACTTTGGAAAGTCCTTACAGTAAGTGCAAAAGGAATCAGATTCCACAGTACCACAGCTAAGTAGGTTTTCAAACTCACATTTCAAAAGATCAGCTTCTCATTTTTAAACTTTGGCACAGTCGCTTTCAGATAAAGAATTCCTCATGTTCCATATAATACCAGCTGATTTTATAATTAGCGTTACACTCAACAATGCACAGTAATTAACTGGACAAAGATCAATCATTTGAAAACCACAAGTTGTAAAAACGAAATTAATAGAACCTATTCTAAACTAATTACTAGCGTGTCCCCTTTATTATGTCTCAACAATTTATCAAGCAAGAAATTAAGTTTGTTCTAACTGCCAATTATTATTTTATGATTTATTATTATTTTTTTTAATGATTTTCATAAATGATTGCATGATTTTTGTTATTTGAAAGCAACTTTCAAATGAATCCAGTTGAACTGGAATTCCTCTGTGTCTTTCAATATCCTCATATTTTACTCTATTTTTTAATACTATAAAAAGAAAATTTGAATACAAGTTTCAGTCAGTCATGTGACACAAGTAATATCGCTAAGCCTGATCAGAAGTGCCAGCAAGACTAACAACCATTTACAGGGATGCATTTTACAGACATCATACTGATACTGTATATAGTGATGCTGTCTTTAGGCTTACTAGTTTTCTGAGATTTGGTACCTCTGCATAGTGTTGCCTTTTTTCTGGGCTAGTGAATATTTCAATACTGTTAAAGTAGGAAACACCTTGTTCTCTTTCTTGTGCAGAGGGAGGAACAGAGCTGTTCAGAATGCTAGCACATTACAAGGCAATGCAGAGAATATTGGATCTGTTTATCAGTGTTTCTTTGATGCAAAATTAAAGTAATGCTATTGGTAAAATGCAGATTAACCCATCCAAAATGAAAAAAGGCTGATGCTTGGATATTCACAGATACACAGTACATGTAGAAACTGCCGTGCTTTATAAGAACTTCTATCTGGGGATAACCAATATATCTATATATCATATTTTGCCCTTTCTCTGACTCTAATGATCTGCAATGTTAATACATCCTTTTCAGCTCTATCTTTCTGCCCCCGACACCACAGCCTGAGTGCTTAAGACAGCATCACCGTGAGACATGTAGAGCCTGCAGTGATCAGACAAGGGTCAGGACTAGGGGTAAGTGATGAAAGAGTTACATGCCTAGCGCCCCCACCACTTTGTCCTAGGCACATACCTCTTCTGCAGTGACGTACTGGCCCACTGGGATACCAGGAGAACTCCCAGTGGGCCCAGGTGTCAGTGGGCCTTTTCCTTCTAACCATTTGGCCTATTTCATGGTCATTCCCTATTTCTTTATGGGAACAAAGAGGCTTAATAATGGAAGAAAAGAGTATAGTATGTAGAGAAAAGAGACTAAGAGAATAAAGAGATTGATTAAGGAGAGGAGGTATAACAGTTTGGAAAGTGGGCCCTCAGCCTATGGTTTTCTGGTGGGCACCTAGCATCCTAGTCCTACACTGCTCTTCTGCCTACTCATAGATCAGTCCCTGGATGCAGAAAAAGGTGGGCTGAAATTTTTGAGACCTGGTGCATTGAATTTGTCTTTAAAAGGGATTCTGTCATGATTTTTATGGTGTAGTTTTTATTTCTAAATTACACTGTTTACACTGCAAACAATTCACTCCATGTAAACAATTCCATGTAAAATTGAATTCCTAACTCAACAAGTGTATTTTTTTTAGTTGTAATATTGGTGTGTAGGCAGCCATCTCAGGTCATTTTGCCTGGCCATGTGCTTTCAGAAAGAGCCAGCACTTTAGGATGAAACTGTTATCAGGCAGGCTATTGTTTCTCCAACTCAATGTAACTGAATGATTTGCAGCGGGACATGGATTTTTACTATTGAGTGCTGTTCTTATATCTACTAGGGAGCTGTTATCTGGTTACCTTCCCTTTGTTCTGCTGATGGGCTGCTTGGGGGAAAAAGTGAGCGGGTGATATCACTCCAACTTGCAGTACAGCAGTAAAGAGTGATTGAAGTTTATCAAGGCACAAGTAACATGACTGGGGGCACTTGGAAAACTGACAATATGTCTAGCCCCATCCATTTGCTCTTTTGAAAAACAGATTTCCCTAGACGAACTCCATGTCAGTACGTTACGGGATAGCCCCTCCTCCCTGCTCCCATTAGAAGGAACCTCCCCAAGCCTTTAAAAGGCCAACCACACCCACCTACCGGCGTCTTTTTGTTCCTTCTCTTATGCTCTTGGCTTTGTTTTCTGAACAAATGCCTCAATCATTAGAAGCAAATTTTTGTTTTTCTCTTTTTAAGCCTAGGAAAGCATTAGGCCTGCCCAAAAGGCATCCTAGGGACAGGGGTTTTCGTCCATGGGACCTTTTTTCCCCCCAGCACACTACCTCTGTCTTCTGAACTTCAGCTCCTGAATCAGGTAAGGCACTGAGGTGCAATGTTTGCTACTCCTGGTCTGCCTGTATTTCAGTTGCCTTCCTGTATTGCTATCAAGAGCATTGGATGGCAGGTGCTTGTCCCCCCATCCGTGTGCCCTCCCGACCTGCCCAGACGGCGTCCGGCGGCAGTGGTGTATGTGGCCCCTACACCCCATTTTTACGGATGGCCGAGGGAGGTGGCAGTTAGTTTAGGCTAATTAGTTAGGGGCCTGAACCTTACTGCCCCCTGTTACCTTTGTTTTATTTTTGTTTTAATGGGGGCAGGTCATGGCCAACTGCCTTCCTCAACAGACTTTCCTAAGGTGCAGGTAGTTAAAATAATAATAAAAAAAATAGAAAAGTTGCGCTATAGGCTTCATATTATAGCAAACTTGGGCCTGTGCAGGAGGCACCAACACTAATTATCCAATTTGCCTCAGTATAACCTACGCAGTTGCTTTGGGTTCCCTGCCTATGCAGACACCAGCTGAGTATAATCAACCCCCCACTGAGTACAGACACCAGCTGAGTATAATCAGGTCCAGCTAAAGCAAGTGGAGATGGCCCCGCCCACTCTCTAACTCAGCAAGCGAGGAAGCTGCAGCCTCAGGTAAGTCCTGCTGTTGTCAGTAAACTTGTGAGGCCTGTTTTCCTGTTAACAATAGAGTGTCCTGGAATTTGTGGCATTAAGGGGTCTGCTTCCAGCCTTGCATAATGAGCAGCAGGTAAGGAGTGTGTCCATATGCTGTTGTGCAGTGTACTAAAGTCTAACTAACTGCTTGCATGCTATATATTCATATGCTTATCTGCACTGTGCCTGGTTATGCTTGTTGCCTGCCTGAAACCAGTAGCCCTTATACAAATAGATAATTGGGCTAACATTCTCTTATGCTGACAAGTATTGTATACTGACAGGCTGGGTGCTGAATTCAGGCCATTTACAAATAGGACACCAGTAGCCCTATTGAATATGGATCACTGGGCTGGGGGGCTGCTAGGCTCTGATATATACTTGCTCTAAACATCAGATAATCCATAATTTGTATTGCGCTATTTTTGTTCTGCATTCTATATTTTTGGCTATTGCTTACATAGAACAGGTAGCCATAATGGAGGTCGAGCAAAGGTCTGGCTGAATGCTAGGGCCTGATATAAGCTTGCTCGAAGCAGCAGCTAACCTAACTATGTATTACATGTTGCTGTGATTGTACCTGTGCTCCTATTTGGTTCTACAGCTTATGCTCTGGCTATTGCTCACAAGGAACACGTAGCCCTGCGAGATGTAGAGCACAGATCTGTCTGGCTGCTAGGCCCTGATACATGCTTGCTATAAGCAGCAGCTAACCTAACTATGTATTGCATGTTTTCTGCAGTATACAATTTGGCTATTGCTCTCTTGGAACAAGTAGCCCTAATGGATGTAGAGCACAGGCCTTTCGAGTTGCTAGGCCCTGATATATGCTTGCCCTAAGCAGCAGCTAATATAAACTATGTATTTCATGTTACTGTGATTGTATCTGTGCTTATATTTTCTTCTGCAGTATATGCCCTGGCTATGGCTCACCTGGAATAGGTAGCCCTAAGGTATGTAAAGCACAGGCCTGGGAACGGCTAGAACCAGATATACGCTTGCCCTAAGCAGTAGCTAATATTTTTTGTATTACATGTTGCTGTGATCATATCTGTATGCTCCTATTCTCTGCAGTATGATATGCTCTAATTATTGCTCACCTTGAAACAGTAGCTCTAATAGATGTAGATCACTGGACTGGGTGGCTGTGAAGGTCTGATATAGGTTTGCTCTGACTGCAGCTAACCTAAACTATGCATTACATGGGGTTGTAATTTTTTCTGGGGTACATTCGGGTTTAATCCAGATGAGTACTGATAGGAATACCTACATATGAATGTCTTTTCATTCCATGGCATTGCTCCTGGGATAAGATATGGCTTAATAAATTAAGCAGGGAATGTAATTTTTATACTGCACTAGGCAATATTTTTCCCGATAGCAGGTAAGCTTAATTTTTCTCTTGATAAACACTACAGGAGTTCTGAAGCCCGTCTGTCATAAGGATTGCTGGGTTAACAATAACCACAGGTATGTACTACTTTTGGGACCATTGAATGTAAATTTTTCCAGATTCAGCAGCCTTGCATCACTGATCACTGCCTGAACGAATGGAGGACCAGATAATTGCTTTGCCCAGTCAATTGTGCGGTTTATTACTACCCACTCGGCTTGAGCTCTGGGGTCGGGTACTGTGCTCTACCAGAACCAGGAGCTTAGGACTCTGACCGAGGTACATATTATAATCACACATTTTAATATATGCTCGCACCATGGCCCACATCCTGCAGGGGGATTCTACTGCCTTCAGAACAAATGCTTAATTAATGGATAAGCTCCATAATTCAACTGGTCTACCAAGCAACATATATGTTTGCATCTATAAGAGGGCCATAGGCAGGTGCATATATTTTAATACTAAGGCATGTATATGAATGTGTATATATGTTTGCACAGATATCTATATATGATTTGTGTCCTTGGGATGGGTTCTTCTGTGGAACCAGAAACGTTGGCTCAATAAACCTATATTTTTATGCAACATATAGTATTTATGAAGATTCCTGGAACAATCAGTACTTGAACTCTTCAAGTCTGTTCAAGTCTGGCCCAGGATAGGGATATTCTGCTTATACTACCAGCAAAACAAAGCAGCAGCAAAGTTTTCTGCTCTGTGTCCAGAAGGCACTTATTTTTGGCCCATTTTTTCTTCAATTTCACTATCCCCTAGTTAGTGTTTTTTTAGAATACAGGGCCGGATACAGGGCCGGCTGTTCTTCCACACCAGATAGGTAACTGATTGGACAGCAGATGGAGGCATCCTAGGAGTGTTCATTTTTTTCCCTCTCTATGTCTGTGCCCTCTTGGAACACCAGCAGTTTTGGATCTTTCCTCCTCACAGTTACATATTTTAGTTGCTACCTGTATTATTGCTTCGGGCAAGAATGTATTTGGCTCTCCTGAGCAGGATCATAGTCTTCCCTTAAGTGGGACGGTTGCAGTCATTACAGTAGAGTGTAATCTCTTACAACTTCCAGTCTTATTAATTTCATTGAGAATGAATTAGGGATATTTTATGTATCTGTCCTACAGGTTTGTCTAGCTTCAAATGGGAGGTTTGGAAGTGTTTTTTTGTCTGTTTTGACCATGTCAGTCACATTGTTCCCTATACTAGGGGGATTTACATTTACACCTGCTGAGAACTGTGTCTGAAACATTCGCATAGAGCTCAATGTCCAGGTAACTTCCAGATACGACACTCATATTATCCTGGTTTGTTCTCGGATTCACATTCCTGTGCCACTCCTGATACATATGACCGAGCATGACTCTAGTGGATCAGAAGCCCTTCTGACACTTACTGGAACATCCATAGGGTCCCTCCAGTTCTAAGGTCAGCCTCACCGATTAAATATGTAGTATAGTTGATTCCACATATAAATGGGTCCCTTAAGGGTAGAAAGAACACAGGTTTGTTGGTGACTATAAGCATTTATCCAGGGCATATAATCTGCCTCCATAAATCTTGGGATTAGTCCTTTAGTTGCACGGGGGTTATTGGGATCTGTAACCTTAAGGGTATTCAGTTATACCTCTCAGAGTACTAGGTTGGGTCAACCAACAGGGGATCTATTCTTAGGTACTGTAGTTGCTCAGCTCTTCACAGTTAATTGAGTCTGCCTCATCACAGGACCTTACACAGTGTAAGGAATTCTAATTCCAATTATTTTCTCAGGTGCCCTTGTCTCCGATCTTTAGGATCTGTTTTCTGTTAGAACAGTCCTGACTAACATGCATTCTGATATGAAGATATTTATGGTACTGGCCTTGGGTACCTCAGGGTACATTGTATAACCTACATTTATGGTTATATCCTAAACAGATCATTCCTATATTGGGTCTGTTTTGGGTTCTTACTCCTACAAGTGTTTCTTACAGGTACCTTGCAATTTGCACTGAAATTAGGCATACATGTGATGAATGCTTTTTGGTGAGTAGGAGAGTAAGTATTTCAGCTTGCTGAATTCGCCATGCACAGGACTGTCTTCCTCTCTCTCTCTTCTGGAGGGTGAAGTGGTGGTTAGTGAGCTAACTTGTTCCTCACTCTCAGTGGGCTAACATCTCTCTCTCTCTCTCTTTATAGTAAAAGGCTATACTATAGCGCTATTCTTAGCCTGGTGAACTTATTCTGGGGTTTTCACCTGGACTCTCTATATTAAAGTAAAGAGTTTGCATGATGGTGGACTATCTAGTCAGCGATACTCCTTTCCTTATTACAGATTCTTTTTAAAGTATATTCCCTCCCATGGGATAATGTTAACTTGCTACGTCCCATAACGTACTGACATGGAGTTCGTCTAGGGAAAAAGGAAGATTATTTCATACTTACCGACGAACTCCATGTCAGTACACCCGCCCTTTTTTTTCCGGTAATTTAAGAGCTTGTTACAAAGACGCCGGTAGGTGGGTGTGGTAGGCTTGGGGAGGTTCCTTCTAATGGGAGCAGGGAGGAGGGGCTATCCCCTAACGTACTGACATGGAGTTCGTCTAGCAAAGGAAGATCTCGGTAAGTATGAAATAATCTTCCTTTTTCAGTGCAGAAGTCTGGAGCAGCATTAATTAATGCATTTTGAAAAACAAAATGTTTTCCTAAGACAGTATCCCTTTAAGAAACCCTTGACATAACTATATATATTTATAGATCTCCTATGCATTTTGTTCAAGTAAAATAAACATTCTGCCTGTGTGTGCTTGGAAGAGCTAGTGTAGGGAGAGAGTTGTTTAGTGATTTGAGGGACAGTTGATAGTAACTTTGCTGGCTAGTAATCTACTTGATACTGCTCTGTATTGTAGGGACAGAACTCTGCAGGGATTTGAGGGACATTTTAGGTTAGGTAGCTTTGCTGGCTAGTAATCTACCTTCTACTGCAGTGCTCTGTATGTAGCTGCTGTGGGCAGCTGTCCTGCTGCTGATCTCTCATCTGCTGACTGCTGCCTGTAACCCAATAGTCCTTGTAAGGACTGCTTTTATTTTCTTTTTTGTTTTTTTTACTTTGCTACTGTAAGAGCCCAGTGCTATTAGTCTAGCTGTGTTGGGGAGTGGGACTGGTGTGCTGCTCCTCCTAGTAGTTCACCACCACCAGCACCAACCAGAGTCAAAATTGTTACAAAGTATCTTATTTGCACCTGTTAGCTGTTCTGAGCTCTCTGCCAAAAGCTAATTAAGTTAGAAACTGTTTTTTTTTCTGGCTGTTCAGTTCAGAGAAAAGAGGCACTGGAGTGCTGCTCCTCCTAGTAGTTCACCACTACCAGCACCAACCAGAGTCAAAATTGTTACAAAGTATCTTATTTGCACCTGTTAGCTGTTCTGAGCTCTCTGCCAAAAGCCAATTAAGTTAGAAACTGTTTTTTTTCTGGCTGTTCAGTGCAGAGAAAAGAGGGACTTTCCAGTACAAAAGAGGGACAGGGGGTTGAGTGGTCAAAAGAGGGACAGTTGGGAGGTATGCAAGTGCCACCTAGCTGTGTGAGCTTTTTCACATTCTGTCTAAATAACAATAATAATTCCGTGTCCGTAAACATCACCTGAGTGATGTTTTTACAGCAGCAATAATATATTCCGTATCCACTACTGTATACGTTGCCCTTGCAGGCATTGTTTGCCCAGTCTTTAACCAAGTGCCACCTAGCTGTGTGAGCTTTTTCACATTCCGTGTCCAGAAACATCACCTGAGTGACGTAGTGTGATTTCTGCCCTTTACAGCACAAAACGCAGCGCTGTGTCAACAATGTATTTTTCAGATACATTTTTGCCCTTGATCCCCCTCTGGCATGCCACTGTCCAGATCGTTGCACCCTTTAAACAACTTTAAAATCATTTTTCTGGCCAGAAATGTCTTTTCTAGCTTTTAAAATTCGCCTTCCCATTGAAGTCTATGGGGTTCGCGACGTTCGCGAACCGTTCGCATTTTTGGACGCAAGTTCGCGAATATGTTCGCGAACATTTTTTCCGCCGTTCGCTACATCCCTAGTTATTAAGAAGATGTCAGATAGCTGTGCTCACTACTGTACATTACAGGGCTAAATTTGAAACATGCACATTCACTCACTTAAAACATCATCTGATGAAACGCCCAATAGCGCAAAATGCGTTGAGAGGGAGTGGTGGATGAGGGAGGCTGACCCGGGGGGGGGCGGGGATACTGTCTTGTGGTGTGATATGTTAAAAGTTTTTTGATTAATGTGATTTATATTATTATGGATGAATTGCACAAGTGAGTGACTGAGCATGTTTCAAATGTAAAGTCTAAAATAGAATAAGGCTAGAAATGCTGTATTTTGTATACTAAATATAAACATGAACTTACTGCACCACAAGCCTAATCAAACAAATAATTTATGCTTTCAAAGTTGGCTACAGGGGGTCATCATCTTGTAACTTTGTTATACATCTTTGCAAGACTAAGACTGTGCACATGCTCAGTGTGGTCTGTGCTGCTTAGGGATAGTCATAAACAAAGCTGCTTGAGTTCTGCATGGCTGGGAAGTAAGGCGAGGGCTCCCCCTGCTGTTCATAAGTATGATTGTTTCCCTGCTCAGCAGTTAGGGACCATCTGACAATTCCTATCCACAGCAGTAAATGAAGTAAGAATTTCACTGCATACAGTCAGGTTTCTTATAAAAACGTTACACATTTTTTAATTAAACTATATTGGAGATAGGTTTCTTTTTCATTAAAGAAAGTAAAAATGGGATTTTATTTTTTTGCCTTTACATACCCTTTAACACGTGGTAATGGACTCGTGCACAGCTCTCATTTACCCTTAAATTTAATTTTCTATTACATTATAAGGATACACCAAATCCAGGATTCAGTTTAGGATTCAGTCTGGGTTCTGCCTTTTTTAGCAGGATTCACATGAATCAAAGAGCCTGGCCAAACCAAATCCGTATCCTAAAAAATTTGTGACTTTTTATCACACAACAAGAGAGGAAAAAGAAAATTTAGCCTCATGCTAGGCACTCTTTTCCCTCTCCTTTCCCTAATTTGCACGTGTAAATTAGGATTCAGATTCAGTTGTATATTTGACCAAATATTTTTGTGAAGGATTTGGGATTTGAATCCTAAAGTAGTGGATTTGGTGCATCCCTAGTACATTGTAACAACAAGGGCCACACAGAAGAACCTCACTGTGTTTGAGAAACTCCATATTTAGAGTATTTTATTAATAATAATAATAATAATAATAATAATATAAAAAAGACAAATATTATTGTCATGACACATTTATATCATCATGCTATTTTTCATGCTATGCTGTCATGTGCACCATGTAAGCTTTATTTTGCAGACCTGCATGTTATTCAGTAGTGCCCAAACTCTAATGTTGGGGAGGCCCATTAGTCAAATCTCATTTTAGTGGTTTTAGAGATTTTAGAAACCACGAAACACACTCTCTAAAACCACAAATGTCATGAAATATATTAAAATATCTGAATATAAAAAGCATGAATGAATGAAACCGAATGAGCCAAATGCAAATATAAAAACCTCTAAAACCTCTAACACCTCTCAAAATCTCAATTTTTTTGTAGAGAAACAAATTGTTAGAGATTCTTGAAAAAAAAGACATTCAAATGTTAGTCATTCATATCATTAAGAAAATCTGAAAATCAGTGCCCTCGTCAACAAAGTAGAATTTTTGTACAATTCTTCCATTCATATATCACAAATATTTTAAAACAAATATTCATATTATGATGTATTAATAGTTTACTTATTTAAATATTTATTGAAACATTTAGAAAATTTAGACTGAATAGAACCATTTGTTTGCTTTTCTAACTCTTAAAAATATTAGTTCCTCTTTGCATTTCAGTCTAGATGCTGTCGAAGAGCTGAAGAGAATCCTATTTTTTTAAAACTGCAAAAGGTCCGTTTTGTTGAAGGTTTCTATGGCGAATACAATAAATTAAACATTTGCCAATTTATGATTTATATGTCATGTAGATGGATTTATTGATATTGATTTCAGCTTTAATCTGTTTTTCTGGCATACCTAGCAAACCACACACGATATTATCCCCTTAATTCTATTTCCCCATTTGATTGTTTTTATGGAAAGGCAAGTAGAAGTACATGAAAAAATCTTCCTGCACTTATAGGATAAATATGTTTAAACATAGGCAAACAATATGTTTAACCTTATAATCGTTAAATATAAAAAAAAGAGTATTATTCAAACTGAGCAGCATGTTAATTGATATTTGTTATATTTTGGAAACTGCAATAAAAATAAAAAAATATATTATTTTCTATAATTGACTTGTTATACCAGCACATTGTTTCTTAATAAACACATAGGGGCCAATTTATGAACATTCCAATTGCAATTTTTTCCACACATATTGAAAACTTAGCATTTTTTCTACATTTCTTAAAAGCTCTAAAATATGATATTTGTAAAAAACATTTAGATTTGTGTAAAAACCAAGAATATCCCTGAACTGCGCTGATCTTATTGGACCGCTTTAAATCAATTCATACTTAAAGAGGTTTTCAGATTTTTCTTTGTAAGGAATTTGACGTTTGATTTTGAGTTTGTACTTTTTATATTTGGGTCTTTTAATAATTAAATGTCAATTGTGGTTTTAGAGTTTGTAAGTTTAGTAGTGGTTTCAAAAATTTCTAAAACCACTGAAATCTTACCTTTAATAAATAAGCCTCTTACTTTAGAACCATATCTCATTTATCCATAGAATATCTGTATACAGGTTTGGGATTCATTATCCAGAAAGCTTTGAATTACGGAAAGGCCATCTCCCATAGGGGCATACACATATATATATATTATGATGTATTAATAGTTTACTTATTTAAATATTTATTGAAACATTTAGAAAATTTAGACTGAATAGAACCATTTGTTTGCTTTTCTAACTCTTAAAAATATTAGTTCCTCTTTGCATTTCAGTCTAGATGCTGTCGAAGAGCTGAAGAGAATCCTATTTTTTTAAAACTGAAAAGGTCCGTTTTGTTGAAGGTTTCTATGGCGAATACAATAAATTAAACATTTGCCAATTTATGATTTTTATGTCATGTAGATGGATTTATTGATATTGATTTCAGCTTTAATCTGTTTTTCTGGCATACCTAGCAAACCACACACGATATTATCCCCTTAATTCTATTTCCCCATTTGATTGTTTTTATGGAAAGGCAAGTAGAAGTACATGAAAAAATCTTCCTGCACTTATAGGATAAATATGTTTAAACATAGGCAAACAATATGTTTAACCTTATAATCGTTAAAGATAAAAAAAAGAGTATTATTCAAACTGAGCAGCATGTTAATTGATATTTGTTATATTTTGGAAACTGCAATAAAAATAAAAAAATATATTATTTTCTATAATTGACTTGTTATACCAGCACATTGTTTCTTAATAAACACATAGGGGCCAATTTATGAACATTCCAATTGCAATTTTTTCCACACATATTGAAAACTTAGCATTTTTTCTACATTTCTTAAAAGCTCTAAAATATGATATTTGTAAAAAACATTTAGATTTGTGTAAAACACATATATATATTAATATGAAAAAACACCAAACCGGAATTTATTTTCTGAGCTATACTCCGACCAAGTCCGCACGAGTTATTTCCCCTTATTTATCAATACATTTTCCCAAAAAATTCCAGTATGGGAAAAAAACTCGGAAAAAAACATGAAAATAGTAAGAAAATTCTAATGATACAAATTTTACTGATTTTTCATTTGAGATTTTTTTTCTAGGATTTTTGCACAAAAACCACTAAATTTAGGATGTCATTGATATGATAATATTGAGGATGTAGCTTCATCTTACCAATTTGCTAGCCTGAACCTGGCAAAATAGACTTTGACGAAAAGGGTAATGTCAGGTTAAGCCACAGGTGAGTGAATGACTGATAGGAGCCTATGTGCTGCGTAACATGGGTAAAGTGGGTATTTGATTTGAGGATAGGCTGGGAACATGTTGTTAAGTTGAAAAGTGAAGAAAGATAATGAATCAGGGTTAATGAGAGGCATCAGAAAAAAGAAAAGTCCTTATTACCAGGCCAGTGGTCGGAGGCAGGGGGCAGACAAACAAGTCCATAATATACAGTAGGAAGAGGTCTGGGCTGGAGGCAAACAAGGAAAGTCCAGCAAACAGGCAGAGGTCTGAGCAGGCTGAAGACAAGGATGAATCCAAAGAACAGGCCAAGGTCAAACCAGAAGATCAACATGAAGCAAGGCAGGGAACTGAACAAGGACAGGAACTCACAGCAGATAATCACGGTATGACTACGACATGTCCTTCAGATACAGCACAGTGGAACTCCCCAAGGTGATAGCATAACACCTAGATAGATACACCCTCAGGATCTCAGCACAGTGACCTGGATCCTCACACAGGGGATCAGTGAACACACTAGCCCTAATTCCCTATTAGGCTGTGTACCTATACCACAGGCCAGTCTTGCCTGAGGGCAGAGTTGCCTCTTTGCTATCCCTCTTGGAGTCAGGCTGTTCTTGTTACTTAACCTACCTATCTTACTCTCCTAGAGAGTACTATTACAGGTAGTATCCTATCTCTAGCTGGCCTTATTCACAGGGTCCCTGCTCCCCAACTTTATGTTCTAGAGGTACTGGTCCCTCTAGTGCAGAATGGCTGTACCAGGCCTTGGTGTACCCAGGCTCCCTGGAAACATCCACCTAGGTCAGCAACCAGAAGAAAAAGAGGAAGATCCACCCCTTCACAATCACTATACTAAAGTGTGACAGGAAATGGTCACAACACCTCTTAACCAATAACACAACTATGCAAATTACAATTAGCTACATAGGTATCTGCCCACAACTACTAGTTGTCAACACATATTATTAACGAGGGAGGCAGAGGAGGTAGAATAGCCAGAAGACATAACCCATGTACCTTGGGAAGACAGACCAATGCTAACTCTGACAGTACCCAGTGGCTCAGGAGATTAGTGCAGATAGAGTTCAGCACACAGTCTAGAGTATGATTACAGGTGATTCCTGACAGGTAACGTATAGAAAAGTTCACTCTTTAATAAATTTGCGTATTAATGATCCTTTACCTGGGTGAAAATTCACCTGGCCAAAGGGAGCAAAACTTCTCTTGCGCTGAGCTTTTTCGCTAGAGAATTGTCTTCTTCGCCTTTAAGTAAATTGGAGATGTCCCTGCTAATTGTCATTTTGGTGAATTGTCACTAAAACTGATCTTTACTCTTTAGTAATTTGCCCCATAGAGTCCATTTTAATCTAATAATTCAAATTTTCCTTTTCTTTTTCTCTGTTATATTTAAACAGTGCTTTGGATGTGATCCCACTACGATATAATTAATACTTATTGCTATCAAAGAATCCTGATGCGTGTAATTAATATCTAAATTATTCTTAGTACACTTGGGGGCACATTTACTTAGCTCGAGTGAAGCATTAGAAGGAAAAAAACTTTGAATTTTGAAGGTTTTTTTGGCTACTTCGACCATCGAATGGGCTACTTCAACCTTCGACTACGACTTCGGCTCGAACGATTCAAACTAAAAATTGTTTGACTATTCGACCATTCGATAGTCAAAGTACTGTCTCTTTAAAAAAAACTTTGACCACCTACTTCGCCACCTAAAACCTACCGAGCACCAATGTTAGCCTATGGGGAGGGTCCCCATAAGCTTTCTAAACATTTTTATACCGAAGGAAAATCGTTCGATCGATGGATTACAATCGTTCGATTCAAAGGATTTAATCGTTCGATCAAACAATTTTTGAAATGCGGTAAATCCTTTGACTTCGATATTCAAAGTTGAAGGATTTAACTTCGATGGTCTAATATGGAGGGTTAATTAACCCTCCATATTCGACCCATAGTAAATGTGCCCCTTAGGGTATGAAGATCCAAATTACAGAAAGGCCTCCTTATCCGGAAAACCTCTGGCCCCAAGCATTCTGGATAACAGGCCCCATACCTGTAATACACAAGAGCTACACCTTTTATAATTGGAGTTTCGTGATGTAATTTGTTTTGCATGACTCACTGAAACATGTATATCATTATTATATTATATTATTGTGACCCAATTTGTAAAATAAGAGGTTATTAAAAGTAACAGTGTTCCAGGACTATACAAAGAACAGCCATTTCTGCTCACTTCTCAGGATCCAATAAATAAAAAAATCTGCCTAAAATATTATTTTATTTTTAATGTATCTCATTGTGAGACTCGGACAGAAATGACTGTTCTTATATACTGTGAAGATGGGTCACTATAATTTAGTCGCATACAATTAATACTCACTGTCTGTATATGTTTATGTTTATGTTACCAGAGAAAGTATTTAGCTCACTGGGGTGCAAATTTCTTCATGGTTGGTTGTGCTTATTGTGCTTGCCGAATCCTGCAATTTCAATATAAGCACATTTTTTATGTTAGCTCAATTATATAATTCAACTGGTGCACCAGACTACTTAGAGTTTGTCTGATTTCAAGATCTGCTGTCTAGTTGTCCAGCCTCAGGCAAGTCACTATGGTGTCCTGTAATAATGAGACACTCCAGCCCACAAAGTGTTTTCAGACACAAAATATCAAACAGTGCAACACTTACAAAAAAAGGCCAATATACAAGTCTAAGCTGAAACTAGCTATATTTACAACTGTACTCTGCTGGGACAATTATCAATACTTCATATTAGTCTCAGCAGAGCACCTCACACCTACATTCAGCAGTGCAACTTCAGAGTAGAACACAGGTATAATTTTACCTTGGAATCTAGAGCATTAGAGAAAAGAGTAGCAACACAAACCAGAGATATTTTTTTATAAGTACCAAAATCATAAATAAAGAGCACAGAGATTGAAATGTTGTAGTAATTGATCACTTGTACTTGTATGAATCACTTGTATGAATTAATCATCTGCATGGCTATTATATTTAATATGTCTCCCTTTTCCCCTAAGTACTCGTGTGTGTTCTTTAAATTATGTATCACAAGGCTTTCATTTATTTATAATTGTTTGCTTGCGCAGATACAATAGATACTTTACACTGTATATTTAATCAATACACGTTTCTTAGTATAAAACAAATGATTGTAATAGATAAATATATTAAAGGAGTTATTGTAGTTATACTCACACACTGTGTATTTGATCAAAAATTGGTCTAAGTTAAATTGTCCCTAAAATGAACAAATATAGAATTAGTAACATGAGAAAAAGGGTCATAATAAATGATGATGATGATATAAAAACAAAAAATACAAAGATTTCTGAATAACATAAAATACTGCAAAGTAAAACTTAAACAAAGTGCAAAACACATTTGCACTTTGGCAGTAACCTATAGTTGGGAATCCTTGCCAAGAAAAACGTTTTGGCAGGCACTCTAAAATGCTAAAGAATTGCGAAAGTTATTTTAAACAATATAGGGCACATAATCGTCTCATGTGTTTTGTGCACAAAGCACTTATGCATCAGCTCAGCCTCTCATTACTTTAGTTACTAACAACAGAGAAACATCTATAATCATGATATTTTCAAAGCAAAACTTAGAGGGACTGGTAGAAGCGTCAAGACAAAGCGTCAAGACAATGGATAATTGGGGATTGACTCCCTTTATTAAAACAACCTCAACTTTCACTGTTGATAGAGAGTTATTGTTAACCAATATGATTTTGAACAATCAGTTTAGAAAACTTTTTCCTTCCACTGTTCAACCTGTAGACAGCTGAATAATTTCGAGTTATGGGGTCATTTTTCCTTTTTTGTTTCTTTTGCAAATTTTCCCATTCTTTATAAATGAGCCCTATTGAATTATCCAAGGTGACCTTAATTGGGCAGTAGACTGACTAACTCTGTTTATGTGCTGCATACATATAAAAAAGAGAAGAATTATTTTACCATGTTTTGTTCTTAATGTCTCAAATATTTCAATCCACCTGGAAAATAACTTCTCATTGACTTATCCCATTGCACAGTATACCAAATGTAATTTTTTATTGAGATGATCCACCTGAAACAAGAATGGCTACGACAATAGCCTCCAGATCATACAATGTAGGACAATTCATTTTGGCTGAGAATACATATTACATTTGTATAAAAGGGCAAATGAGATCTGGGAAAAAGACCCATGATTGCTTCTAAGATTTCTATAAATATGGAATACTCTCAAGCTAAAGCTCACCACAAGGTTTTAAATCACAGCAAAGGTAATATACTGATCAGATTCCTAACTACAGACCAATTTCACCCTTGTGGGCTTAGGGTTTTGTGATAGCATAAGTAGTGCTAAGAAGGTGAATCTATAAGAAAAGCATTTTGGTGGAGAAAAGAACTTCCTGATTTGTATGCATAACAGAAGGAAATTGTGATCTACTTCCTATGATGAACTGATAAACCCCAATTAAGAGCGATATTAATCTGTAGGGCGATATTAATCTGTAGTTGGGAATGGGATTGGCATACTGCCCTGGCTGTGCTGTAAACCAAGTGCATGAGATACAGCCTTGAGGGTATTCCATTTATGTGGAAATATAAGGAGCAATCCTGGGCCTGTTTCCCCAGTGCTACTACACTCAGTGAAGGATAAAGCATTATTCAAGACTTGTCTTTAAGAAACCCAACAGAAGCAACAACTGGATTGTTCCATTAAAACTACTAGGTAAAAATTCAGTGCTTACAGCTGGGACTGTTAGTTGCTCAATTTAGAACATTGACTAAAACTGACAATCTAATAGCTGGAAACAATTATTGAGTGACAAGCAGATTCACCGCTGCCCTGTGCTATTTATGCTCATTGTCTGCAAATCTCCCTTCATTACTCTTCGAAAAAATGACTGGCATATATTGATCCTTACATAAATTTCTGTCAGGTCAGTGCCACCAGCACGGAAGGTGCCGAATTAACATCTCTTTGAGGTTGCAAGCTAAGGATTCTGTTACTAGAAGATGCCTTATGCCTGGGCAGCATTTTGAGGGTTACAGTAGAAGAACACTCTAAGCAATTAACTGTAAACTGCATGGTATCTGTAACTCTCAGAGTTTCTCAAAATCAACATTTTATCACAAAGAAACTGGTAATTGTTGGCAAGTACAAAAGCTAAAGACACAAAGACATTGAAGTGAAATTGATACTTGTAACTCTTACTCCCAACCACACACTTCAAAGTAAACCAGTTCAGTGTAATACATGTACAAAGTATCTAAGTGTTAAGACATAACTTTTAATAAAGTATACTTAAAAGAGGAGCGCTCGTGAAACTACACTCACTGCTGTAGCCAACAGGCTGCAGTGCTGGACACGTGTCCTTAAAAAACAATCAATTTAAAACCACATATGGTGGAACGGTGGTGCCAAAGTCAAAGTCAAAATAAATAGCGCCTTTCCAGGAATGGAATTCTGGAGAGGCCTCAGTGCATAGCTACCAGCTCCCACCCTTCCATTTGTGCCCAATGTGTGCAAAAAACCTGCCTATCTACGTGGGGACAGGGTGGAAGCTAGGCTAACCACCGTCCTAGGGAGGCATAGGTGGACGTTGGTAAGCCTAGCTTCCACCCTGTCCCCATGTAGATAGGCAGGTTTTTTGCACTGAGGCCTCTCCAGAATTCCAGAATTTGGCACCACTGTTCCACCATATGTGGTTTTTAATTGATTGTTTTTTAAGAAAACGTGTCCAGCACTGCAGCCTGTTGGCTATAGCAGTGAGTGTAGTTTCTCCTCTTTTAAGTATACTTTATTAAAAGTTATGTCTTAACAGTTAGATACTTTGTACATGTATTACACTGAACTGGTTTGCTCTGAAGTGTGTGTTTGGGAGTAAGAGTTACAAGTATCAATTTCACTTCAATGTCTTTGTGTCTTTAGTTATGTTCATACAAACTTGCAGTGTATATACATGATTCAAACCAGCAAATAGCTCCCATTTATAACATAAGTACAAAAGCTGTAAAGATGCACTCATGAGAGCAAATAAATCAGCTAAATATGAATGAAAAGCAGGGGAAGTGGGGAAGCATTTCATCCAGTTTTGTCCACTCTATGGAGAAAACGTCAAAGTCAAAGTAAACTTTATTGTCATCTCAGCAGTATCCGGATACACAGTGAGACGAGACGACGTGGCTCCAGCTAGTACATATCAGAAAAGGGCACTTAAAATACACAATAAATATGTAAACATTTGAAATGTGCAATATATTGGCAGAAATTGGATATATACATGTGTAAACATTTAGAATTGTGCAAATAAATTAACAGTTCACAAAGTTAAATTCACAGTTCAGGTGTGTCTGGAATGTAGTGGGAGGGCAGGCAGTGAGTTGAAGAGTATGATCGATTGCGGAAAAAAGCTTTCGCGCAGCCTGGTTGTTCGGGCTTTAATGCTGTGAAAGCGTCTGCCGGATGGGAGCAGCGTGAACAGTCCGTGTTTGGGGTGTGTGGAGTCCAGTGCAATGCAGGAGGCTTTTCTTGCACAGCGCTTGTGGAAGATGTCTTGACTTTTCCAGTCAGCAGAACTGGCACTACTGGACCACTTAATGTATTTCATAGCTTTTTTTAAAATCTGTTATTTATGTTTTCTAGAATTTGTTTCAATTACTTTTCTAGAAAGTCATTCCATTGCCAGACATTGTTTGTTTTTTAAAGCTGCCGGATAAACCCTTCCAATCCACAGCCTATCAAACTCAGAATGAATTACACTGAGAAAAACTGAAGCGGAAAGATTTCTTGGACATTTGGATAAATAGGCTTCATGGCATAACAAAGGAATTAAAGCATTTTCCCTGCTTCATAGATTTTGGCTGATGAGTCTGTTCTGTTTAATTGTTCTGTATATAGTGCTCAGACAGCACTGTGTAGAAATAAAGGTTTTAATATGGCACAGAGCAGGCAGCGGTTAGAAACAGACATTATTAAAAAAAAATAGATAAAATAATATAAATAAATATAAAGTTAAGCAGTCATTTAATTAATGTCAATTAACTCTGGACATTTATATGATGTAGCTTATTCTTTATTAGCCATATAGGAAGTACTTAGCCTTGTCTCTTTGGTACTTGCTGTTATTATTTCTGTTAGACCTATTGGTGGTACAAACTGTGTTTATTGCTACAGGACACAAGGGAAAGATTTCTCTTTAAATACTGTGCTGCCCATACACCTTTTTTGTGCCAACTAAAATGGGTGCAATTGGAGGTGTTTAACAGAACACCATTCCTTGGCCACATTTCACCCATAATAATGTAAATGTAAATGGGTAAAAATGTTATGTATTGCTTGTGCCGAGCAGCTGCTTAGTATTACAGCTGACACAGTTAAGTCAGGGGGAAGAACACTGCAAGCACAAGTTTTTTAAACTTTTTTTTTTATGATTGGTGCTGTGTAGTGATGTACGGGCCAGCCCAAAACCTGTGGGTTCGGGCCAACATTTACACAGTGTTTCTGGGTCGCAGGGGGGTTTAAGTCGAGCTCTTCCTTCCTCTCTCCTCACCCACAACTGTACTTTGCCTGGCTTCTGCCTCTGGCAGCCTCTATGTATGTGCACATGCCTTCTCTGCCCCTTGGGTCTTTTACTAGTGGTCAGGCCTGGATTTGTGGCGAGACCACAAAGTTACGGGCCTAGGGCGGCAACAAAAATAGGGGTGGCATGCCGACCAGCTGCTTCATGGGGAATTGGGCATCCCCAGTTTGTTTGGGCACATGTGCTTGCATGCTCGTGGGCAGGGGATGGGGGTAGAGCGGGCAGGTGCTAGGACTGCGCAGCCGGGTGATTGGACCGTGTGGCCTAGGGGTGCCTGCCACAGAAATTTGGTCCTGGTAGTGGTACCTTGACAGGTAGGGTTGGGTTTAGGTGGGTTTGGATTGGGTGGGTTTGGGTTGGGAGTGGGTGGGTTTCGGTCAGACGAGGGTTGATTTTTTTTGTCACCCCCACACAACACTAATGCAGTGCTTTTCCCAGATTTCCACTGGGACCCACAAAATACATTACACCACAAGTTGCACAAAATTTATCCCTGCAAGTTAATATTAGCACCTATATTACATTGATAAATTGAATTCAAGTTGGAGGTAGTCATTTTTAGTCAATGTAATGTATGAGTGAATGGCATCACCTCTGGCACTCTATGCCCACAGTGGCAAATACATTGTTAGCTTGCTATTCCCAAGATAAAAATGACTTGCCTGTGTAAGTGCAACATGCCAATATAACCCTAGAAGTACCGTCTTCTTCAAGTACATGTTAATTCCAGAGCTCCCTTCATCTGTTCTCCCTGTACTTTGCACCTTGCTTGGAATTGATCACACTTTATGAAAGCAGAATCAACTGACATGTTTACATTACATGTAGGGTGCAAGTTGTGGATACAAGCATAAGGCATATTTGTGAGCCATTTTGCACTTTTCACTTGCATTGTTGTTCATTCAAAATAAAAATCAATAAAGTAATATAGGTATAGTATGATTATCCAGAATGCTTGGGATTTGGGATTTTATGGATAAGGGATCTTTCCATAATTTGGATCTTCATACCTTGGGGCAGATTCACTAAAGGGCGAATTTTCACCAGGGACTGCTTCACACACATCGCACCACTTCACCAGGCGCAAATATGCTACCACTACACTTATCCACTAATATGCGAAGTTGCGCCTTGGGCGCTGAATGCTGGTGACTTTTCACTAGCGTAACTTCGGCAGTGCGAGCAATCTGGAAGGCAAAGAAAGGAGATGAAGAGTGCATTACGGCGGAGGCTAAGACTAACCCCAAGAAGTTTTTTAAATATATTAATAGTAAAAAGATGAAGGTTGAGAGTGTTGCTCCATTAAATAATGGTACCAGTATGGTTGTAACAGATACAGAAAAGGCAAATGTGCTAAATCAGTTCTTTTCTTCAGTGTATAGAGGAGTCTAAGTTCCCAGGCTTACTTCATAGCTGCACTGATGGCTCAGCTCAATCTAGTCAGTGGCTGACTCAGGATATGATCCAAAAAGCTTTAATAAAAATGAATGTATACAAAGCTCCAGGGCCTGATGGCATACACCCCTGGGTTCTAAGAGAGCTTAATTGAGTTTTAGACCAGCCCCTATTTCTGATTTTCTCGCTTTCATCTGATATGGTTCCTTTGTGCCTGATGAAAATTCACCAGTGATCTTGCATATGGCGGGTAATTTTGGTGCAAATACTTGAAGTTACCACTTTTTATTACACATGTCCAGGGAACCTTAATAAAGACAAGAGAGTTAATATAGTGCCCTACACATGAGCCCACTGTAAAATGAATGTTCCATATGTTATAAAATGTGTGTAGAAAACCGGTTACCCAAAAGAAGTCTAAGTTAGAACTTTTGCAGCCAATCCTGCTTAAAAAAAAGGAACGTTGCCAGCGTTTTTTGAACTTTAATGCATTTTCAACACACAGGATATGGTGCAAGTGACAGAAGATTGAGGAAGATCTAGCTTCTTTTTAGCACTTCGTCTGGTCTAAGGTGGCGAAGTCAACTCTGGCGAAAGAGGTAACATTCAGTAAAATCTGCAGTTTAATAAAATTGGGGAGTAACGATCGTTCACCAGAGTGAAAAGTCGCCTGGCGATATAGTGCAAATGAATGCTATCGACTGTCCCATTCGCTAGCAAATTGGCGCCTGCACCTAGTAAATTGGCAATGTCCCTGCGGGTGGCAACGCTGGTGAAAAGTAGCTAGCGTTAGCCACTTCGCCCTTTAGTGAATCTGCCCCCTTAAGTCTATTAGAAAACCATGTAATCATTAAACAAACCCAATAAGCTGTTTTTTTCCTTCCAATAAGGATTAATGTACAAGGTACTGTTTCATTTCCTTTCCTTCATTTGGAGCTTTCTGCATAATGGGTTTCCAGATAAATAATCTCATACCTGTAATATTGTGTGGATTTTTTATCAACTTCCTTGGTTTCATACCAATCAAGTATTTCTTCTTTGGGTGCAGTATCATATTTGATATGCAATAAGCTCAAGATTCATTGAGTTCTTTCCATCCAGAAAATACAAATATTTTAACATGAAGATTCATTCACTGATAATACACAGTATCAGAAGGCTCTAAGGTTTGATACCCATGGAGCTGTCTATTACTGCAAATAGCTCAGGAAATCTTTTCTAACAGGAAAAATGGCTTATCAGTTGCCAGTAGTTTGCATTAGTCTGACCCTTCAATAATTTCCCCAGTTCAGCTATAGCTATACAGTACCTGATTAACTGAGTACCTCCAGAATGCTTTTTAATTTGTCCAACCATGTGACTTTCCTTTAGAATCTTTCCAAGAGCATGGGTTAAATCCTAGTGCCTACATTTAGACATCTTCAGTAACATCTTTTTTTGCAGCAAAGCATTATATGATACTTTAGTGTATTGGGCGACTGAAAGTGACATTTCCAGATGATGCCTTTTTTTGGATTCTGATTAATCTGCAAATATACATTCTGGTAATGTATTTAGTTCAGTATTTGTCCAATCCTTTGTTGAGGTTTGTAATTTGTTGAATAAAATGATGGATTTGGTGCATCCCTAGTTTTTAAGTATTTCATGGGCCACATGTAAAGGCAATGAAACCTTGCAAGTCAGTCATCATCGCAATATGTAATGCCCCCATGATGTTGTTCTGTTGTGACAAGATAATAGCACTGACTTAAGGATTTTAAGATAAAGATCAATATGATATTATGGACTTAGACCAGCTGCAATTCTAAGCAGTGACTCTGATGATTCCCCAATAATGCGAGTGAGAGAGTGCAATTAATCCTTATTGGAGGCAAAACAATCCTATTGAGTATGATTAATGTTTAAATAGTTTATTATCAGACTTAAGGCATGGAGATCCAAATTACAGTAAGACCACATATCTGGACAAACCCAGGTCCTGAGCATTCTGGATACCAGGTCCAATACGTGTATACTGTATGTAAAGCATTACAAAACTACAAAACAGGAGTCACTACAGTAATAGATACAAATAAATACAAAATACGGTTACATTAAAGATTAAGAGCCAGGTGTCAAAGAGACAAGAGGAAACAAGATCCCATCATGCAGTGATCCTTCTGATACCAATTGCACACAATACAATAACTACATTGCAGTGTAATATTAAGTATTAATATACATATACATGGGCTGTTACATTGTGGAAATCCATAAGAAAAGGGGATATAGTGCCTCCAAAGAAAGAGAGAGGGATTAAGAAGGGGAGTAAGCCGCAGTATAGGTAATGCATACAGTATATAGTGCTGAATGATTGCTTGACCAACAAGCATAATGAACTGGGTAAGGGATTAGGTCATTATTGTAAAAGAGTGCATAGAGATCTGCTGTAGGGGATGGGACAATGTAGATGTTGACAGTCTGTGACGTAGTGAAAGGTGATGTGGTGTCTGTCCAGGTCAGGGTCTAGTAAGATTACAAGACTATTTGAAAAATTTCATGGAGATCTGTAATAAGTGCATGTTGCTGAGCTAAAGTAAGTCATTGCTAAATGGCTTGATTTAAACGTGCTTCAATTAAATGCAATCACTGCAGCCCTGCTGGATCAATTTTCTAGATATGGGTCAATTGTTTAACACAATGTGATATTAGGAAATGTAAAATCCATCACAGCTGGGAACAGCAGCCATAACTGAACTGTTAAGGTGGCCATACATTATAGGATCTGGTCGTTTGTCAAGGTCGCCCAACGAGCGGATCTTGACCCGATTTGCCCACTAACGGCTGGGCGATATTGGATGAATCCGAATGTTCGGCCCTGGGGCTGAACGATCAGATTATGATACTACAAATGGGCTCCGACGGGTCACAAGACAACATCAAGAAGCCAATGTGGTTCTGGATTGTACGAAAAATCAAACTTGACTGATCGATATCTGGCTGATTTTTTGCCTGATATCGATTGGTTGGACCCGTCGGGAGCCCCCCACACATGGGCAGATAAACTGCCAAATCGTTCTAAAGGATCGATAACGGCAGCTTTAATCTGCCCATGTATGGCCTCCTTTACATGAGCGCAGATGTGTTAGAATGGGAGACACCGGGTGCTTGCTAAACCTTCCCTGTACTTCTTGTGCTATTAACCACATTTCTGCAGGTAAACATGAGTTAGCATGTTCACTCAGTACAGTTTTGCTGCAATGTTTGTGGTTTTGCCAGTAGGGAGAACTCCAATGTGGTCCCATACTGTATATATGCCTGCATCTTACAAATTCCCTTGCAAGTTCTCACTGAAACATTGAAGAAGCAGCTCATTTCATTAAAACAGAAAAGCTGAAACCTGTATATTTAAAATTTTGTCATTTTTTTCTATTGTAGCTTTCCAGCAGAGCTGTGATATGGTGCGTGCCAGTGCAGTGTTTCTGAAGCAAACACATCAGTTTTACCAGTGCAGCACAACAGTACATGAAACTGTCATTACTTTCAAACATTCATTTTTTTGGTGTGACTGTTCCTTTAAGCAGGATGATTGACAAATGTGCTTTCATGTCAGCAGGACATTTATCTATGTGTGTCTATGTGAACATTTGATTCGCCATCTGTAGTTTTAAGTGGGGTTTTCCCCCCCAAACTGTATAGCTCTAGAGGTACTGTGAATACATTATAAATGTAAAACTTTAGCCACTGTAAAAACCTAAAAGAAAGTTTTACATTACAGGGAATTTGAAACTTGTGAACTTTTTATTTTTAAGGATGTGTAGAATTCTGGGGAGTGTGGTGTGTCATTGAATCCAGAGGCACCTTGTGTTTAATTCTGTCAGTTCTATGATTGAAATTCATTTTTTCAAAGTATTTTAGAAGTTTTACCTCTGTTCAAAACTTCTTCTATCAGTGGATCAGTCATAAGGAAGTGCACTGTTGTTCAAACTATGACTTAATATATTTTATCAACATACTTTTCATACATATCACATGTATAATTTAAGCTAGTCAGATCAACCCTTTAAAGGATAAGTAACATACATTTTACCTTAATTAGTTGCCAAGGGCCATTCTCCCTGGGCAATTGGTACATCAACTGCAAGCCAAACCTGACTACCCAGCATCATTGATCACCCTCTTCTCAACCTCATGGCCTCAAGTCTAACGTTCATTTCATCATGTTAACATTCACAATGCAGTACTGTTCTCAGAATTCCAGTGTAATTATGTTCCCCAAATTTGTGAAATCTAACAATCTGTGTGCTACATTTTTTGAGTGTTTCTGAAATGTCACGTAGTAAACAAACATTGGCCATGTCAGGGAACACAACACCAGTTAAGGTGGCCATACACGGTCCGATAAAAGCTGTTGACAGACCCTGTCAGAAGCTTATTGGCCAATGTATGGGGCCCTCCGATGGGCTTCCCCAATTGACACCTGGCCGAAAGTCGGCCAGAGGGATGTGGATCTTATGGGACTAAATATCCCGTCGGATAGCGGACTGCATCTGTTCGTTGATGCGGTCCCATAATCTGACCGCCTGTTTACCCATCATTATGATTTGATCATTGGGCCCACGATCGGATCAGCCCGATATCACCCACCTCAAGGTTGGCATATAGGGGAGAGATCCGCTTGTTTGGTGAAATCGCCAAATCTCTCCGTGTATGGCCACCTTTACATGTGATTATGTTGGCAATATGCACAGATAATGCCCTAAACGTAATACTTGATGACTTGCATGTGTAAAGTACTGGGCATTGCGTCATTATTCGCACAATAAATCACATAGCAGGTTTGGGGCTATTAAGTGCAGCCCATTAAGATGTCTTATCGTTGTACAATTGTGTATAATGTGTAAACTAGGACTAAATTATACATCATTCCTTTTGTAACTAACTAAACAACCATATAAAACATATATAACTACCATAAAAACCAAAACAACAAATATATAACCAAAGCTTTGATAACTTAAAGATTTTAGTTATCACAGCTTATTTTCTAAAATAATGTTAACGTCCCCTTTACAATACACAAGAAAGCTTGAAGAAATGAATCATGATTTTTTTCAACACATAGCTAGCCTTGAACCAATGTACCCTTGTGTGTAGTGATGGGCGAATTTGTGCCGGAAAAATTCAAGAAACGCATTGAAGTCAAAGGGTGTTAATATTATTTTGACACGCGTCTATTCCGATGGCTATGACAATTGTTTGGCCTATTTTGGCCAAATGCATTACAGTCAATGGGTGTCCGAATAATTTTGACGTGCGGCAATGTTTATGCGCGCGACTATTCTGATGCGCGGCCAAATTTTTTGACTTTGGCTCCGGTCAGAATTAATACAAAATTTTGGCACAGTTTTGTGGTGAAATTCACAGTTTTGGCAGCTCTGAAAATTTTCAGGAATGCATGCTAGAAATCTGCCATGTATTTTTTTTAACTGAAAAAAATGCAATTTTTTTTATTTCACTGAAAAAAAAGATGTCATTATTATGCTCCTTGCCTTCAACCACATCAACCAATTGAAAATGAGCCCTCCCTGTCTGTCTAAGATGATATTGCTTCTCTAACATTACAGGTAAATGTATACAGTATGTAGTGATGGGCGAATCTGTTTCATTTAGGCGGAAAATTTGCGAATTTACCACAAAATTCACAAAATGACAAACAATTTGCAAAAAAACATTCAATTCAAAAAAGTCAATGGGTATCAAAATAATTTTGACACTCGTCAATTTTGACGAGAGCGACAGTTTTTATATATGCAAAACACATTGAAGTCAATGGGCGTCAAAATTATTTTGACACACCTCAATTTTGACGCAAGCGACAGTTTTTATACATGCGACTATTTGGTCCAAATGCATTAAAGTTAATGGGCGTCCATTTTTTATTTTTTGACACGCCGGATTTTATGCAGGTGAATTGTTGCTGCAGTTTATGAATTAATTTGCTTGCGGCGGAAATTCACTGCAAAGTTTTGTCTGGCAAATTTTTTTCATCACTATGTATATGCTATTGCAGATTAAATAAAAAATGGTTGTCCACCTTTAAATTAACTTTTACTATGATGCAGAGAGTGATATTCTGAGACAATTTGCATTTGGTTTTCATTTTTTATTATTTGTGGTTTTTAAGTTATTTAGCCTATTATTCGGCGTGATGGGCGAATTTATTTGGCAGGCGCGAATTGCAGCGAATTTCTGCATTTCGCCACTGATGAATAAATTTGTGAATTTGCCACGAAAATTTGACCCCGTTAAAGTTTTTTCTTGATGCAAGCGACCATTTAGACGCCGGTTAACGATTAACCAACGCCCATCAGCAGCTCTTCAGTTTGCAATTTCATTAAGCTGGTTGCTATGGTCCAACTTACCCTAGCAACCATACAATGATTTGAATAAGAGAGTGTAAAATAATAGGAGAGGGCCTGTATAGAAAGATGAGTAATAAAAAGTAGCTTACAGAGCATTTGATTTTAAGATGGGGTCAGTGACCCCATCTGAAAGCTGAAAAAGGAGCTGAGAAGAAGGCAAATGATTAAAAAACTATATAAAAAAAATAATAATGAAGACCAATTGAAAAGTTTCTTAGAATGGGTCATTCTATAACATACTGAAAGTTAACTTAAAGGTGAACCACCCCTTTAACTCCAATGTCATTTTGCCGTCCCATTGGCTCCAATGTATTAGCCGAAATATCACCATGTTGTACTTTTTTCCATGGTTTTGCGACTTCAGTGAAGTTTCGTTTCTTAGTACTTAGGATTAATAAAAATATATTTAGATAACTGCATATTATTGACTGAAATAAATCTGAAGGTTTAATTTTCATAGAGGCACATTCTTTTCATTTTCTTATTGTGTGAATTAGAGTAATTTTATTCTAGTTGAAAGAGGTAAACTCAGACTCAGAGTACTGTTTTATAATTACAGGGAAAAAAAATGTTTTTTTTAATTATTTGATTAAAATCAAGTCTATGGGGTATATTTATCAAAGAGTGAAGTTAATAGTGAAGTTCCGCCACTAGAGTGAAATTCCGCCACTTCCCATTCATTTCTATGGGATTTTTATAGGCGTATTTATCAAAGGGTGAACTTTCACTTTCACCTATCGATAAATACGCCTTTCAAAATCCTATAGAAATGAATTGAGAGCTGCGAAATTTCACTCTAGTGGCGGAACTTCACTCTTTGATAATTTTACCCCCAAGGGAGATGGCCTTCCTGCAATTCTGACCTTTCTGGATCATGGGTTTCTGGATAACAGACCCTATACCTGTAATTCATTTCTAGTGAGGTGATACTGATTAAACTGATTAGCATTCAAATAGCTGTAAAAAATATCACTTTCAGCAGTAGCCCACCAAACATCAGCCTGTTTACCTTCATTAAGGATTTTTCAAGTGTGAGTGCAGTAGGTAGTGTTAACAAGGCCACACTGTGTACTACAACAAGGAGTCACAGATTTCTTGACAAAATTACAGAATATGTTTTTCCCAAGTGGTAGAAGAGTTGGCTGCTTGCCTAGACTCTTTCTGTCTTGCATGCTAACTGCTAAACTGGTTGTCATGGCGTTTGTAGTAATTGCCCAGGACTGTTTAAGGTGTAGTATGGGGAGGAAAACTCACTCTTATTCCAGCACATCTTCAGCCAATAAGGGTTTATGTTGCTGTATTTTGTTTGGCAGCATGGAGTAAAATGCAGATATCTGGCATCACATGTACACACGAATTTTGTACATATTTTATGGAGTTAATATTATGAGTCACAGAAGAAAATGTTCACGTTGATTGCAATTACTGGAGCTGAACTCAGCAAAAGTACTATTCACTGGTACTATTCACTGGGGGCACAGGTGGTTTTATGGGTGAGCAAATTCACACTTTATTTGGATTTAACAGTATGATTCAGGAAATATTAAAATGCACATACAGTATAATAAAATGACAAATAAAATATGGTGAACCAGACAAATGCTTCAGAGGCAAGCTAGCACCCATGCAACCTTCCTCAGTTTCTGAATGACATTCAGGGGCCTATTTATTAAGCCTCAAATTTTTCAGGTAAAGTTTTTAAAGGAAGCAAACTTTTTAGAGGAAAGAAACCCTTGGATTTATCGAGATTGATTATGCTCTGAAGCTGCTACAAATTCAAATCCTAAAAGAATCCAGCGAAAACCTGTTGCAATCATGTAGAAATCAAGGGCAATAATTGGAACATGTTCTCGAGTTTTCGGAGTGACAATTTGAAAAAGCACGATTTGAATTGACGCTTTATTTTGTCTCAACTTTTTGTTGCACAGATTTTTTCCGAGAAGTTTTATTGATAAATTAAAGGGATTCAGGTTTGGGAGTTTGCTTGATTTTTTTTAATATATAGTACTTCACCATAAATACATAATTCTAAAACTAATGAAAACGACTAAACTACTGAAAAGTTCATGAAACTACAATTGTGGTTAGGAAGTTTTGTCAGCCCTGTCTGAATGGTGGACCAGGTTTTGCACATTCGTCCTGCTCCCGCCAACTGACACTTGCCAGACAATGATGGTTGCATTCATCTTAAAGCAGGAAAAAATACTGGTGTTGATCTTGATGCCAAACGTGTCAACCAAGGCAAAATACATGCGTTGATCTTGAAACAGACCCCATGGCAAATTTATAACAACAACAACCTCAACTAACCACAAATTTCATCACAAAACTGTACAGGATTTGTTCATTCTAATTATTTATTCAGATCTGCCCACAGACTTTAACTCTGGAATAGCATGAAATCAATGCTCCAGCATATGGGGACAGATTCACTAAAGGGACGAAATGGCCGATTCTAGCGAAAATTTGCCAGAAATCCCATCTGCAGGGACATCGCCAATTCAGTAACAGGCGTAGAGGAAAATTCGCTAGCGAATGAGACTGTCAATAGCGTTCGTCTGCACCCTATTGCCAGACGACTTTTCAATTTAGTAAGATACAAATTTTCTGAGTGGTAGCTCTTTCGCCAGAGTTTACTTTGTCACCTCATACCAGGCGAACTGATATAATGAAGCTACATCTTCCTAAATCTTATGTCAGTGACATCATCTCCTGTATGCTTGAAATGCATTAAAGTTGTAAAGAAATGCTGGCAACTGTTCTTTTTTTAAAGCGGGATTGCCTTCAAAAGTCTATTAAAGATTTATGTGAACAATTTTTTTTAAACTAATTTGAGGGACATGGGCTCATATCTTGGGCATTTTTTTGTCTTTAGTATGGCTCATTGGACATGTGTTTCAAAATGTGGCCACTTCAAGCATTTGCACCAGCATTACTATTAAAGACATTAATACTTTTAGGTACCCGCCCTATTTAAATTAATATAAACGTAAGAGTGCTAGCGAAGTTTCACTAGGCAGAAATGAATGCTAGCAAAAATATGATATGAAATGCTCCCCCATCCGAAGTAATGCTAGTGAAAATTCACCAGTGTTCGGTTGGTGAAACGCAAATTTGAATTTTTTGTGAATAAGCCTAGTGGTAACGAATTTGCGCCTGGTGAAGTGGCAAAGCAGACGCTGGTGAAAATTGGCCGTTTAGTGAATTTGCCCCATGATATTTTAGGAAAGAATGAATGAATTTGTCCTGGAAAGGTTAATTGCTCCCCTAGCCTGTATTGGGGGTGAGTGAGGGTAATGTAATAACAGACACAAGGTATGCTGTAGGTCTAGCAAGCCATAGAAGCCAATCTGATGTTTACTTTCAAGCAACAGAGCAGAAGATTTCCGGAAATCAGTAGGCGGCATTTACTAGTTTACTAGTTTACTAGTTTACTAGTTTAGTGCCAGTGACATTACATGCAAATTTAACTCTTGTATGTCTGGAAATTAACCAGCAGTGATCAGATATATCAATACAAATCATAAAACCCCATACAAAAAACAATTCTGTATTAATCAATGACATAAATATAATCCTAAAAACATTTTAAAGTGTCTGTGCATCTGTGAATAAACCCTATAAAATTTTTTGTTTGTCTAAAAACAACAACAGCCATGCCTAATATACCACATTACAGATATGCGGAGGCTTATTTATTAAAGGTCGGGTTTTAGTGGTTTTAGAGGTTTTTTCAAACCATTACTAAACTCACAAACTCTAAAACTAGAATTGTCATTGAATTTATTAAAAGATTAGAATATTAAAAGTACAAATGATAAAAAAAGCTCTGAACGATCAAAAAAACATAAAAAACGTATACCTCAAAACCCAAAATTTTAGGGAAAAAAGGGATTTAGACCTATCTAGAGTTAACGCCTTTTTTCAAAAATTGAATATTTTATTTACTAAAGGCATATCTTGATATATTTGAATTGTTTATAATTATGTGAGTTTTATAAATGTATGGGTTCTTTGCAGAATAGGCTATACAGTACGTGACCTGTTTACTAACAATCGAATTGAGATTTTTTTCCATGACTCTCAAAATATTTGTGGTTTTCCTATATTTCTTAAAAGCTCTAAAAATTTGAGACTTATTAAGTGACAGATATACTAAGGTTCGAGTGAATTTTCGAAGTACAAAAAGTTTGAATTTCAAAGTAATTTTTTGGATACTTCGACCATCAAATAGAATACTACGACTTCGAATTTACTTTGACTCGAAGTAAAAATCTTTCGAATATTCGACCATTCCATAATCAAAGTACTGTCTCTTTAAAAAACTTTGACTTCAATACTTCGACAAATTAAACCTGCCAAATTGCTATGTTAGCCTATGGGGACCATCTACAATCTTTTACACATGGAATAAAAATCGTTCGATCGTTCGAATCGTTTCAATTCGATGGTCGAATTTCGAAGTTTTTTGTACTTCGAAATTCGACCCTTGAGTGTAAAAACCACGAAAGGCAAAACTTCCAGTAAAAATGATTAAGGTCCTATAGAAGTCAATGGGACTTGTGCCGATCCTATTGGACCGTTTTTAAACCAATCAGAAAGGTAGAGGTTTTCTTAGAGGTTTTTGAGGTATTTGTATCTTTTTTTCAGATCAGTCTGCACTTTTTTTCATTCATACTTCTTTATAATTACAACTTTTAATAATTTTAATGGCAATTGTGGTTTTAGAGGTTGTAAGTGTAGTCGTGGTTTCAATACCTTTCAAACCACAAAAATCCGACTTTTAATAAATTAGCCTCCATGTTTTAGTGTACATGCATGTTTAATGTGCTCTCTTTGTGAGCTTTTGATTTGTGTTGTGCCTTTGCTGCTGCATATATGGTTGACTCACGTGAGTAGCATGAAACTGCTAGTACTTTTAAGCAACATTCTTTAAAATGCAACATTCTACAAGAAATGTTAGCAGTGGGTTACATTTATTAACACAAGTTGTGAATGCAAAGTAACAGATATTCACTTGAGCCCATGGCCTAGTGACCCCCACCATACATACACATAGACCATTTGCATTATATAACATCGTCCAGTGGACTCCGGGGCAGAGCTTCAGACTTCTGTTTGGAGATCCATAAGGGATGAATACAGCTTGTAAAATGTATTTCTGAATTCTTTGCTATATTATTATTTTGTAGTAGCACAAGCTACATGTAAATTCTAAATTCCTTCTTGTTACATAGAACTGTATAGTGCTGATTTAATAACGCTGCAAAGCACTAAATGGTTGAACAAAAGCTTCAAGGTCTGCAATGCATGTCAAAGTTAGCAAAGCCATCTACTAATTATATAAATAATAGCCTGAATATTTAAAATATGCTTCTTGAAGCAGAAACATCTGTCATTTTAATAGCAGTATTAGTGTTAAGCATTAGACTTCAGATGTCAGTTTATGCAAACATGTGCAAACAATTGTTTCCAGTCAGCTCCACAAAAATATGTGAATTTTGCATACTTAAAGATAAGCATGAAATTGACATGCTCACCTGAATTTCACTCACTGCTATTCCCAAGCTGCGAAAACCTTCTCTGCCAGAGTAGGAGGTTCTAAATCAGTGTTCACAGTCTTCAGAACACACAGGGGCCCATTTACTTAGTTTGAGTGAAGGAATAGAGGAAAAATAGTTCAAATTTCGAATGGTCGATTATGGCTACTTCGACCTTTGATTACGACCTTCGACTTCGAATCGAACGATTCGAACTAAAAATCGTTCGACTATGCGACCATTCCATAGTCGAAGTACTCTCTCTTAAAAAAAACTTCGACCCCCTAGTTCGCCACCTAAAACCTACCGAGGCCAATGTTAGCCTATGGGGAAGGTCCCCGTAGGCTTCCTAACAATTTACAGATCAAAGGAATATCCTTCTATTGATTTATTAAAATCCTTCGAATCGTTCGATTCGAAGGATTTAATCGTTCGATCAAATGGTTATTCCTTCGATCGTTTGATCGTAGGAATAGCGGTAAATCCTTCGACTTCGATATTCAAAGTCGAAGGATTTTACTTCGACGGTCGAATATCAAGGGTTAATTAACCCTCGATATTCGACCCTAGGTAAATGTGCCCTACAATATGGTAATATGTCAAAATGCAACAGCGGAGATTTTAGTGAACATGCCTTTCCCTCTGTGCTATTTGAATAATATGCTAAGGAGTGACAGCAGACAGCAAAGTCCATCTAGTTCAAACTAACCCCAGTGCACATACATACACAGACCTATTTATACACTCAAATATGTAAACTATATATACTGATACCTGTATTAAAATAATGGTAGATCTTAAGATCACAATAGTCTTATTATATTTGTCATCCAAGCCACTCTTAAAGGCATTAATAGAACCTGCGATCACATCATCCAACAGGGCATTCCACAACCTAATTTCCCTGGCATTAACAGTGACAATGACATTGGGAAAATAGTTTATGGCTAAAAGCACACAAATCTCGGTTGAACCAAATAATTCTGCTTTTGTTTAATCTACAGAAATAACAATATCTATTCTCAAAGCATATACCTCCAGGTGGGAAAAGCTGAGTTTCTGAGTTTACATTATATAGCAAGAGATCTATTTTTCTGGTTTGACTTTGAATTGAATTTCAATATTGAGTATGTCAAGAATTTAATGGCCTATCCTACTTGAAAAACCACAGCAAAAAGGTATTTTGAAAAGGTCATGACAGCATGTTACTTTTTCATTTAATATTTTTGTGAAGTGTGCCTTTGCACAGGTAACTAACCCCTTCTGACTTTTACATATGGCAAATATTTGCAGCACAAAAATTCTGCGACAAAACAAAATTGTCACAGATACAAAAAGGTTGCCTATAGATTTATGCAATTGAAGAGCATTAAAAAAATAATCACTGGTGATGGGAGAATCTGGGCAAAAAATGTGCGAAACGCATTGAAGTCAATGGGCGTCAAAATTCGTCCAAGTTCATTACAGTTAATGGGCGTCCGAATAAATTTGAGGATCGCATAAAAATTGTCTGCAATTTTGACACTCGTCAATTTCTTTTTGACGCAGCAAATTGTTCGCTGGTGAATTTTGGCTGCAGTTTCGTGAAAACATTCACAGGGAAACGCGGAAATTCGCTGCAAATCCATGCCTGACGAATTAAATTGCCCATCACTAATGATCATGCATAAAATGTTTTGGTTACCTATTGACTTCAATGTGTTTTGTAAATTTAAGAGCAGGTTCACAAATTTTTGGGCAATACAGGTCAGATTTGCTCATCACTAGTGGTGGACCTTCTGGAAGGGCTGGGAGTAGAATCAGTAGGGCTTAGCCTGGAGGAGAGTTAGGGTGAGATTCAGGGAGAATAGCTATTTCCTCGTCTACATATACCTTATATGCTTAATTTGGAGGTAAGTTAGTATTATTTTTGGGGTAAAAAGATATCTACTCTTCTAGATATTCATGGACCTATAACTGAATTACTGAAATACCATTCCTTTCCTATATTTGTAACAGTGTTATAAGATAAAGGTGCTCTAAACAAAGGTCACCCTCCAAATGGGGCTGGAACTGAAAATGTGAAAACTATACACTGGAGAGAAGACTGTTAGAAGGCTTAACGAGGCTATTTTCTGCTCAAATAATTAACAATTTGCTATTTTAAAACATAAACTCTCCTGACACAAAAAGCCAATGTTTCACTCATGTTGTTCATCTTTTAATAAAATGTGTATAGGGAAAATAGTTGTTTGCCATCAACCACAATATCCTTCAGCTTCCTTGTTGAAATTTTTTTTACTACATACAATTCCATTTCTGCTTTTACTTGCTCTTATATTCTCTTCTTTCCTCTTCATTTCCACCACTGTCTTCAATACATTTTGACACATTGTCAAATACTTGGGGGCCCATTTACTTAGCTCGAGTGAAGGAATAGAGGAAAAAAAACTTCGAATTTCGAATGTTTTTTTTGGCTACTTCGACCATCGAATGGGCTACTTTGACCTTCGACTACGACTTTGATTTCTAATCAAACGTTTCGAACTGAAAATCGTTCGACTATTTGACCATTCGATAGTCGAAGTACTGTCTCTTTAAGAAAAAACTTTGACCCCCTAGTTCGCCACCTAAAAGCTACCGAAGTCAATGTTAGCCTATGGGGAAGGTCCCTATAGGCTTAGCTATCTATTTTTGGTCAAACAAAAATCATTCGATCGATGGATTAAAATCCTTCGAATCGAATGATTCGAAGGATTTAATCGTTTGATCAAACTAATAGGGTTAATTAACCTTCGATATTCGACCTTAAGAAAATTTGCCCCTTGATGTTCATTGTGTGACTCAGTGTTAAAGGTCAAGAAAAGGGGCTGCAAATATGTCCTTGCCCTTAAATATAATACAGGGGAACCCCCATCTACATTATTTTATTTGCAGGGGACGTTTACACCATTCAGACTTCTCTTCTCATTTAGCAGGCTTTGTTCATAAGATGATCATTGAAGTTATTAAACAAACTTTATTCTAGAAGGAAACATTTAAATAACACTATATCATTTTCTTGATGCTAGACAGTGTAATATCAGCACAGCAAAATTACACCGTAATTTCCATATTAGATTAGATTGCAGTGAACAAAATACAAAGTCATTTTTTTAGATTGTAGTGACAATTATTTTTTGCCCATGTACTTTGGAGAGCAAGGAGAAAAAGCTTTCTGGTGAGTACATTTTCCAGAGAGTTTATTACATCTTTAAAGATTTGCTAACACAAAACATTGAATATTGTGCTTGCTTAATACATTTTATTTCAGTAAAATATATAAATGCTAGGTGGGCAGTCATTCAAGTTAAAAAAGGACCACATTTAGGATACAGAAAGATGTGCTTATGTGGCAAGGTTGCCAAATGAGAGGAACTTGCTCAGTTTGGCTGCTCTTGTGCTGGGCCATTTGGGTTGATCCTATCATCTGGTTTCTGACCATAGATTGGACCGCAATGTAGCACTCACCGGACAGGATGGGTAGCATGCAGATGCAATGGTTAGTGCACCGACGGTCATAAGTTTGATTCCAGCAAAGGCACTAAATGAAAGGAGTTTGTATGACCCCATATTTCACCTAAAACACAATAATTGTTGCCAGAGTGACATTTATTTACAGTTGTGGAGAGAAGACTGTTCCCTTAAGTTACATAATACTCATTATAACTGAAATATAGATTAACGTTTTTAAATGCCTAGTTTATATGAATAAAAACAGAGGGGTTGATTGAGTGCAGCTACCCATAGCAACCAAACAGATCTCAGCCGTTTCATTTCATTGCCTATTAATGGTAATTGCACTTGTGCGCATTAGTGTCTATGTTAGTAATTGAGCCCTCAGCTCTATGTAGGGGCCAATTTATCAAAAATTGAGTTGGCAATTTTCATGAATCGAGAAAAAAATGGCAAAAAACACAAACATGAATATATTCAAGAATATTCTTCAGAAGCTTGTCATTAATTATTAAAGAGAAAAAGTCGGGCGGGCACTAGGACTGCGCTGCCGGGCGCTAGGACCATGTGGCCTTGGGGCACCCACACCAGTTCATTACAACATTCCAGTTTTATATCCTCATTGAAAATTAATGGATCGATATGACTATGAAGATTTTCATTCATCCAGGTCATGGTATATCTAATAAAGGTAATTCTAAAACAACTGAACATCTTCAATGATTACCCAGCAAGTCCAGTTGTTTTAGAATTACCTGTATTAGATATAATGGATCAATAAGATTCTCGCTGGTGTGCAACTTTTTATCTGAGAAAAAATGCTCACAAGAAAATTTGCCACTTTTATCTTTAAATAAGCTAATGTTTGAGAAAAAAAAAGTTGCACGAGTTTTGTCGCAGATTTCTTTTTGTGCTTTTTTCCCCCCTCGTCCTTGAAAATTAGTAAATAGGCATCCCAATCTTATTTTATTTGTAAAATTCTAAAGAAACAACAAATGTATTATATGTTTTATTACATGCCAATTTGATGCATTTGGGGGCCGATTCACTAACTTCGAGTGAAGGATTCGAAGTAAAAAAACTTCGAATTTCAAAGTGTTTTTTGGGCTACTTCGACCATCGAATGGGCTACTGCGACCTTCGACTACGACTTCGAATCGAAGGATTCGAACTTAAAATCGTTCGACTATCCGACCATTCAATAGTCGAAGTACTGTCTCTTTAAGAAAAAACTTCGACCCCCTAGTTCGCCATCTAAAAGCTACCGAACATGTTAGCCTATGGGGAAGGTCCCCATAGGCTTTCCTAGGTTTTTTTGATCGAAGGATAGTCCTTCGATCGTTGGATTTAAATCCTTTGAATCGTTCAAATCAAAGGATTTTATCGCTCGGTCGAAGGAATAATCCTTTGATCGTTTGATCGCACTATTTGCGCTAAAAACCCAGTCGAATATCGAGGGTTAATTAACCCTCGATATTCGACCCTTTGTGAATCGGCCCCTTAATGTTACTTCCATGTTTTTCTGTCTGTTTTCATCTCTCTTAGCTAAGATACTTTGTCATTTTTAAGGCTATGTTCCTCCAGAGAGCCCAACATAAATCTAAAGGTTGCCGTACTGTTAAACTTAATGAAGCCATTTACATTATGTATGATAATAGCTATACACATGTAGGTCATAATCAGGGGAGCATTTAAAGGCCAAGGCAAGATAAAAAAAGAGAAATGATTAATGGTTTTGGTAATTTTAGCCTTAGAGCTGCAATCAGTAATAGCATAAGCCACATTTACACCATACCATACAGCTCACTTCAGATATGAAGCCAAAACATGCCGTAGACTACCTTAGTGTTAGCTGGTTATAGTCAGTTTTACTGACAAGACTAATGTAATACAACAGGACACTGCTGCCCACTAGATGCTGATAATGTGGAAACATTTTTAAATTATATAATCATAATTCCATTGAACAGGAGATCCAGCGTTTATTAGTAACTGTTGGTTATTCCTAATGTCTTTGGGGGTGCAAGTAACAAATGGAAAAGAATTATTAATTTAGAAATGCTACGTCATATAGCTCATTTACTAATGTAGGTTCTAAACTGCACTAACGTAGATGTCAATAGTAACTAATCAGTAGTGATGAGTGAATCTGTCCTGAAAAATTTGCAAGACTGCAAAAAAATTTGGGAAATGATGGAAAATTTGCAAAAGGCTTTAAAGTCAATGGGTGTCAAAAAAAAGTCCATGGGCATATTTCTTGTGTCTTTGTCTCAGCGACAATTTTGTCTTGACGACTTTTTTGTCCAAATGCATTAAGGTCAATTGCTGATTTTTCTTATGGCAACTTTTTCGTCTTGGCGACAATTTTGTCGTGGCAACATTTTTCACTGCAGATTTATACCTCTTTTTTGTGAAAAAATTTGCAGATGGCAAAATGCGGAAATTCGCCACAAATCCATGGCTGCCGAAAAATGTGTTCATCACTACTAATCAGCTAATCAGGCTACTATAAGATACAGAACTAGAACAAATGCTTTGGTCCATATTTGCCTGGCACCTTGATTGCTATTTTGATGACAGTATCAGAAAAGGAAAGGGGCCCCTCTGAGGCTTAATTAGAATCGAGCTTGTTGCAGGTTACTTTAACGTGATGATCATATATGACTTTTTCAGCTTCTCAACCTACGTAACTATGTCTGTCTACAAACACGATCCATGTGAAACATGCACAGAAAATTGTATAAAATAATAATTCATTATTCATTATAAATGATTCAGAATGTGTATTCATTTGATCTGAATTTCAGACATTCTATATTAGCCCAGCATGGACTGCAGATTTCATAGCTAACACCTTGGCAACCAGGCCCTGTGGGATATTTTGTTTTTACAACACAAAGAAACTAAAATATAATTTGGCGAGAGCACAAAAATAGTCCTCATGTCAGAATGCAAAACTGCCAGTCATGAAATCTGACATCCAGAAGGTAAGGATGGAAAGGGATGTCAGAGATTTAAAACCAGGCATCCCAACTAATTTAATTCAAAAAGGATTGTTTTCGAGTGCAGTCTTTTCTCAACATCACCCACCCTGTGTCATTTAATCCATTTGAATGGCAAACTTTAGAGGTGACATTGTGACCATCCATCCCAGGGGACAGCTTTATATCGGCAGATAAATAATTTATTATCTTTTTAATTATTCATGCAAAAGTACAAAATCCAAAATGAAGCACCGTGGCAGAGTAGTTAAGGTGTCAACAATGAAACCTGAATCCAAGTAATTCTGTAGCTAGCTTAGCAGCTAATTAGAGGGGCAGTCAGAAACATAAATGAGCAGCGATACACCTGGAATCAAATATATCGGGCTTTAATGTGCCGCATACCTTTACAAGATTCACTAGAGGTTTTTGATATTTTACTTTTTCATTACAAGTTACAAAACACAGTGTAAATAACTGAATAATAGCTGACATTCTGGATCCCCTCTTACTGGAATTGACTACTTTAACGAGTTCAAAAAGGTCAGCATCATCCAAGTCAGCATACACTCCTGTTACAATATGAGAAATCATGAGCGCTCTAGAATTGCCCAGCTGCTATTTTTTCTTCAAGGCTCGGACTAAACTACATTCTGGAGTTGACTAGCTGCTACACATATACTGTAGCTATTATCTGCACAATCAAAGAGAAAAAATATATAATTGTCAATGATCACTTTTATTTACATTTTACAAATAAAATTTGAGTACCATTCTTTGCCCAAATCTAAATTCTCATAGAGTAAAGAGGTTCTTGAGCTTGAAATTTACATATGAATATTGTTGCTAGGGGTTTAACATTTTAAAAGTACCCTAATATTTTGTAAACAGTGAGCTTCCATATTAACAGCACTGCCAGTGTCAGACTCGGGGGGGCTCAGGCCCACTGGGGCTGCCACATCAGGGTCCCGCGCACACCAGCCTGTGGCCCATGACCCTCCCACAACCTTCCTCCATTTTGTATCGAAAGGGGCAGGAAGAGGTCAGGGAGCTTCAGGCAGGGAGTTTCAGGCAAGCAGAAGGAGCAGATCTGAGCTGGATGAGCCCATGAGGGCCTGGGGCCCACCGGTTTTTCCTGGTGTCCCACCAGCCCAGTCTGACCCTGAGCACTGCGGATCATCATCAGTCAAAGGGCAAATGTTAACTAAGGCAGCAATGGAAAATCAATCCTATTCGGTTTTATAATGCCTCTGTAACATCCTACTTAGATCTGAACCAGTGGCCCGCAGTTTGTTATACCTCTACTCCACTAAAACAGACTGCTAGGAATCTGATTTGGTGCTTGCATATGTTTTACTTATCAGGTAAGCGTAGTCTTTTCTGGCCAGTGCTGCTCAGAATATACCATTAAACTGCCTATATACATGTAATCCCCAGATCTGAGTTTACTCACTGCCTGTTGTAGGTGACCAGCTTGTTCCTAGGTTCCTTGAATCCTGCTGTTTTCTAAGTCTTGATATCTGCCCTGCCCTGGTCAGGTACTTTACGATTTTCTGTTTTTTAATCCCAGTCTGTTCCTGATTATGAGTTTGTCTCACAATTTAATAATCTCTCTGATTCTGACTCACCGTATTGTGTCCTTATCGGTACAATGAATTTAATTTTGGGTAGCCCTGGATTCTTGTCCGTTAAGATGGCACCCAAGTAGCTGAGGGTTAGGCACAAAACCAAAAGTAACTGCTATAGGCAGAAAAATGCACCAAAACAAGAATCCAGTTACTCCTTTTTTTGTCCTTGTAACACCTTGAAGTATGCACTCCGCAATACAGAAAGACCACTGGAACACCCCAGATCCCAAGAATTCCAAATAATATACTGCATTTCAAGTTTTACTTTTTTACTACTTATTTTTTCATTATATAATATGACACTTACTGTATATTTTATACATGGTGAAATTTTCAGCTGAGAGCTAAAAAAAATGTCATTCTGGGTGTAAAAAATGCAGTACCTCTACTAGGCAGAAATTGTGAAATACCACATATACGTCTCTGCAATACTGGTAACAATGAAGTCAAACAATTTCTGTATAAACTTATAGAGCAGGGGGTTTTCCAAAAAGCATTTTATTATTCACTGTATTGAAAAAAATGTATAGAATGATATCTAATAATAGAGAACTATATAACAGATTTTGTCTTAAATTTCAAAAATCCATTAAAAATGGTTCAATTTATTACTCTTCAACTAACAGAATAAAAATAATTAGTACTGTAGCTTTCAAATCTCTTTAAATGCATTTAATTGGTGTGATGCAACAAAATCCCATTGTGCTTTATGACTAAACTTTACCAGGACTCCTAAACATAATTCATATTTTTCATATTTGACATCATTCTGAATGATGTGCAACATCTGATAGGGGTTTGATAATTATTGTAGAATGTTGTCATGTTTTTTTGCATGGGGAAAAAAAAGGAGATGAGAAAATGAAATGTCCATTGATTCCATTGCATTTGGCACAACAATAAAATCCCCGTTGACTGAATGCAAAAAAATGCCCTGTGACACCAATGCATTTGGTGTAAGAAGAAGTGGCAGGAAAAAATACCCACTGACTCCAATGCATTTGGCACAAGATAAAAACATGCAGAATTGACACCATGCATTTGGCTTGAGAAAAACATGGAGAAAAATCACACACTGACACCAATGCATTTGGAACAAGGTTAAAAACACAGAGAAAAATGCCCACTGACTCCAGTGCATCTGCCACATAATAAAATAGTGCTTGGGAAATGCCCATTAACTCAAATGCTTTTGGCCTTTTTTTAGCAAAAGTAAACAAGGCACTATGGATAACTGAATACAGGAAGAACATAGACAATTCATAGACAGTTCAGGTTCTTACACAAGGGCCTTTTTTACAAACATGTCGAGCTAAAAAAAAACTCATATATTGTGTCTATATTGTTCACCTTCAAAAAGAGCTGTTGAGAGCTATCTCTGAAATCACTAAAATTAGAAGACTAAGGGGGTTATGTAATAAAAGTCACTAAGTTTGCCCAGGGCTGTAACCCATAGCAACCAATCAGCAAGTAGCATTTACCGGTCACCTGTTTAAAAAGCAAACATCTTATTGGTTGCTATGGGTTACTGCTCCTGGGCAAACTTAGTGCCTTTTATTACATATGGGGGTAATAGTGTTCAGAAGAACTTTGCTAAATTGGAGTAAAATTTTAAATCATATGCAGTTTCCAAAAACATGCATTATTTTAAATTTGTGTAGCTAGATTGGCAGCATATCTATTTACTTTTTTTCATTTTGGGGTCTATACATAAACATACATTGTTAATCGAATGCATACTGAACATCAAATTATTCAAAAGAATATTTATGATGTTTTATAATTTCACAAGTAGCTATTTACACTTTTATATTGTCTCATAGGAGAATACTGTTATGATTGATTACTGTTTTCTTCCAGGCTACTCATTTACTCATTCACAGACGTCAGGTAGGAGTTTTTTTCTGCTGGTGCTTTTCTTCCAGTGGAGAAAATGCCTGCTGTGACATTAACCTAAAGGCTGGGAAAATTTACTGTACGTTACAGGTATGGGACCTGTTATCCAGAATGCTCAGGACCTGGGGTTTTCCAAATAACGAATCCAAAAGGCTGGTTTTGATTACAATAAAGATTAAATATATCTTAGTTGGGATCAAGTACTGTTTTATTATTACAGAGAAAAAGGAAATATTTTTTTTAAATCTGGATTATTATAGATAAAAAGGAGTCTATCTGAGATGGCTTTTCCTTAATTCTGAGCTTTCTGGATAACGGGTTTTTGGATAACAGATCCCATACCTGTACTTTGTTTATACATATTGCAGAGCAACTTTGTACGAAAGTATTTCTTTTGATGAAGAGAGCCACTTTGTTCATTATGATCATATTTTCAGCTAATTTAATTTGGCTGCTGGTATACCTCTTTTGTTGCATACGGTAATTAGACTTTCAGAGACTTCCAAGTTCTTATCAGCAAAAGTCAACATATCATAGCTTTTGATTATTGCTTTCATTTACCAAGACCAGACCAGCTTTAATGTAATTACATTATGAAAATGACATATCCTTGAGCTGAATATAGAGTTGCACTCATGGTATGGGCTACCTTACCTATTCAAGTAAACGTAGGGTTTGTCTTTCATTTAATCAGACTCTATAGTTATAGAAACATAGAGGTAGAGGTATTCATTACTAAAAAGGGAAGCCCAGGGACATGGGAAATGCTGATATATTTGCTGATATATTTTTACTTTGTTAACCATTATTACCGCTTGGTAAACTATATTGGGTCATGGTAAATCTGCCACATTTTTTGTGTTAACAAAAATGCTAAAATTACCTGTAAATTTTCAACTATGGCCAGTGCTGGACTTCTCCTGCTCGCCACCCCGAGGCCTCTGGGTCCTAGCGCAGAGAGGCAGCATGGTGCCCCTAATATTTCGCTACCCTTTGTGGCCTTGCTATGGCTATAGTAGCAGCTTCTCTCAGCAAAGTCTACATGGCCTCTTGTATTGGTCAAAAATATGTTGTTGTTTTGTAAGAACACCATGGTGTTTTTTAAATTAAAGTCCAATGTTTTCTGGTTGGACTTTTAAAGGGGAAACCCACCATGTTAAAAGTCAGAATAAAAAGTACTCCAACTCAGACCTGCCAAATTCATGTAGAAGTCAATTGCAGATGTCCCGTTGATATCTGCTCTGGGTTTTGTTCAATAAACCAAAGATTTTGTGGTTTTCAGGTGTCAAATCTGAAAAAGTTGCAGTTTTCAGAGACAAATCTGAAAAAATTCTGCAATTCAGATTTTTTCATGCTTTTATCAATTTTTTTCCTGCCCAAGAAATTTTCTGAAAAAGGTATTGATAAACAAGGGGAAAAGGTCCTTGCAGATTTGGTCAGAGTAGTTTTCAGAAAAGAGTGAGAAATTTTTGGATTTTGATAAATAGCCCCCATGTGTCAACATGAAGCAGCATTTATAAATGTAGTACATGTTCTAGGCATATAATAAATAGTGGTCTCATATATTAATTAGTAAAGGAAGACCTACACTATGTAGAAACAGGGCATAGTCTCTAGTAAAGGCTTTTCAATTATTCTGGCACTCGGGGTGGCTAATATTTAACAATTGCAAACCCTAGGGTTTCTTCAATAAATAATGCCATAAATATTTAAGGAGAAGGAGATTTCAAGTATAAATCCCCTATAGTATCATATAGGTATAGCACAAGTCATATTTAATCAATAGCTAGAGATGTAGGCAAGTTAAACGTAATATTTAAATGATAAGAGAAAAAATGCAGCAAATAGCAATACTGTGACTCTGACAGTTGTAAAGCACGTATCAACATTGAATTAATACCTCTTTAATGGTAGGAATCACAGCTGAGACAAAGAACACAGAAGCATTTATCTTGCATTACCCGACATATTTAATTTCCATTTTATGGAGCATGACATACAGCCGACATACAGCCCCCTTAGCAGTTTATATTCGTTGTTCAACCTGGTGAATCCATTTCCGGGCAAGCTTCCTTTTTATCTCTGTGTTGTAATCCTAATCCTGAGAGCAATAAATAAAAGGCAAGTGCTGGTGGAAAATCAATGACATGTTCCCTAATATATCAACAAGCCATTGTGTAGTGTCCTAATTAGGCCCTGAGGGTGAAATATTTTTTAGGGGGTGGACTAAATAACTTCAGCTTGATTTATTAGATTATAAATAGTTGTCTCTAACAAAGTAATGGCTCATAAGGTTAATATCGGTAATGTCTATCTTTTATTAATACGTTATTGATATGCTCAAGTAGAAACTATTTAATAATATTCCAATAGTTTTCTTACTCAGCATGCACGTAGAAGCTAATAATCTCCCCATGTGACTTACATTTTAAGTAGACATGTGTCTAGTTAAGACTTTGTTCATTTATTTTTTCTCATAAGCATTTTGCTGTACTAGAATGAATCAAATAAATCAAACAGTTTAAATACTCTCTTGGAATAGAAAAGTTGCCTAGAATACTGTGCTTTTTCTATGAAGCATCACATCATGCACTGTGAAATGATCAAAAACTATCTACAGCCTTCCCCTCCCCTCTGCCTTTACATCTGTCCTGTTCATCTTCTCTTTGAAACAGAGCAAAGTCTTTATCTGCCGTACAGCTGACAACTGAAAAATAGCAAATGGGCATTCTTTGATTCCCTTTGAGCAAGTCTGTGGAATTGTGCTTGTTTATCCGATTGATATGCAAACAAGTTATTTACTGAAATATCATTCTGAGAGCACAGAACCATAAAATACAGTTGGTCAAATCTCAGTTTGACTTCCCTTAAATATATTTTCAAACACATACCATTCAATAACTGTCAGACTCAAACCTTTCTTAAAATTTAAAAATATAACGAAAGTTGGAATAGATAGTAGAACCAACTGGTGAAAATGTCCTGTTTAAGCCAGAATTGTTTTAATGGTTTCTTTTCTTCTGTGATAATAAAACAATACTGTATTTGTTGGTAATGTAGACCATGAATCTATTTTGGCAATGAAACCATTCTATTGGGTTTTCAATGTTTAAATATGTTAAAATAACCTGCATGTATCATGATCTAAATGATAGAAAAAGCCTATGGGGTATATTTATCAAAGAGTGAAGTTAATAGTGAAGTTCCGCCACTAGAGTGAAATTCCGCCACTCTCCATTCATTTCAATGGGATTTTTATAGGCGTATTTATCAAAGGGGGAACTTTCACTTTCACCCATTGATAAATACGCCTTTCAAAATCCCATAGAAATGAATTGAGAGCTGCGGAATTTCACTCTAGTGGCGGAACTTCACTCTTTGATAAATTTACCCCCTTATCTGGAAAACTCCAGGTCCCACGCTTTTTAGATAATAAAGTCCCTCCCTGTACCATCATTTTACAAAGCAACCTGTGTACAACATGAGCCGTATACAAGGGGTTTGTGCAAAAGAATATCCATCTTGTCAGAAATGTAATATATTATTAAAATAAAAAGCAAATAGAATATCTTTACTGTATCCTACTGTATTTCTTTAACTGGGGGTGATCAGTGTTGAAAGGAGAGATAATAAATGTATACTCTGTTTTACCCTTATCTCAAGCTTCCACATACGCAGGTGTTCATTATATAAGAAGTTTAGATAGGAGGGGAACTCTCTTCTCCTTATTTAACAACAAGAACCAATGAGAAGAGATTAAGTGCAACATGAAAATGTCCTTTATTTGTACTGTTATATCCTTGTTATCAAAGGAATAGGCAGGCATATTTTCAGCACTTACTTGGGCTCAATAAAACTATTTATTGTTTTAAATCCTTGTAAAATAAGAAATGCTAAGGGGATAATATCTAGTAAATATGACTCCAGGGTCGTGATTTGAAAATGAAGTGTCATTAAAACACATGTACTTAAGATTTGTACCTGGGGAGCTTGACACATGACAAAACATGAAACATAAAACCAGGATTTGACAACAATACAGGTAAAAATTCATATTTAGGGGGATAATTATCAAAATCCAAAAAGTTCTCACAATTTTCTGAAAACTACTCTGACCAATTTCGCACAGATTTCCCCCCCCCCCACATTTATCAAAAAATTTCTCGTGTGGGAAAATACAGCGACTTTTTCAGATTTGACTCCAGAATACTGCGTCTTTTTCGGATTTGACACCGAATACCGCAACTTGTCCAGAAACCCAGTGCAAATGATGATATCTTCAGAACATCTGCCATTGACTTTTACATGAAGTCGGCTGGTCTGAGTTGGAGTACTTTTTTATTGAAATTTTTAACACCATTAAATGGTGGTTTTGCCCTTTAAAAGTACAATAAAAAAAATCGGACTTCGATAAATAACCCCCCTACATGTTTAAAAATAAATAGAGGATCAGAATAGTGGTACTACTGCTTTACAATGATATGATATATGAGAGAAATGAAACAAATGAAATAAATGGAACATGAACATCCTCAAATGGTTTAGACCAATGAAGATTGTATGATGATATGATCAGCGGAGAACTAGATGGCACTCAAAAAATAATATATATATCATAATCAACAAGCTTTTAAGTATATAGACTATATATCATTCAGGGTACCCTAAGTTGCCCCTTAACCCTATGGGGTATATTTATCAAAGAGTGAAGTTAATAGTGAAGTTCCGCCACTAGAGTGAAATTCCACCACTCTCCATTCATTTCTATGGGATTTTAATAGGCGTATTTATCAAAGGGTGAACTTTCACTTTCACCCATTGATAAATACGCTTTTCAAAATCCCATAGAAATGAACTGAGAGCTGCGGAATTTCACTCTAGTGGCGGAACTAAGGGGTTGGACAGTATGAAAAGGTAGGTTGTAGCTTGCTCCTTTGCTTCCTATAGTATTTATTTTATTAGTATTTAAATTGCTAACACATGATTAAATGGAGGAACAATAATACTAATACTATTATGCATAAATTCCACAGTGTACTGGCCAAAGGCATGCAATGTTCTATAATATAATAAATGCATATTCATATTTATTTAAGGAACAACCCGTGTTTAGACAGTTGTATTGTTATGCTATTGCACAATATATTCCTTTAAAATTATATACATTTCCTACCCCTTTCTTTGTTTTCTATTTCTTTGGCTTGTTCAGAGGTCTCTGACTGCTCTGAAAGGAACTGATGGCTTACCATTGTCATAAAGATATTTATAATTCTATAAACGATAACTACCAGCAATACACTTTTTCATGCACGAATAAAAAGTGACTACAGATTTTGTAGAATATATTGAATGACCTTTTTTTCCAAATTTAGTCTGCACTGTTAGACACTTTAGTAATGGTGTGCTGTTGTGTGTTTTAAACAATAGGATTTATACTATTTTATCAATTTTATTATTTAGACATTTCTCCTGCAATGTCCTGTTATGCACTCTTTTAGCTTTATGCAATGAAATAAATATTTTGATGTTTAATACTGCCTTGGTCCCTTCTTAATTAATCAAGCTAAATTAAAATACCTTTTACTTCCTGCTTATTTCTTTACTTATCATGCTATTAAGTTGAATTTAATTAGTTTGCCTGCCTTTTTTTAGCCAAAGGATATATTGTCAAATATATAATTATATAATTTCAGAAAAGTTAGTGCACTTTCCTAATGCTTCCCTCGGAGAAGGATTGGTAAGTTATTCTTATATTATTTCATCCTTTTTTACATTTATGAATTGCTTTGGTTACTCTAGGGCTGTGTGTCTCTTTATTTATAATGTAGTGTTTTCCTTGTTGCTATATAAGTGACAGTGTGTATTATACTTTGAAAGCATTGTAAAAAGAAAAATGTTCTCTTATAGAATGTACATGCTTTATATATTGTAATTGATTGTACAGCTTGCTTTATAATAAATAGATGCATGGAGAATAATATTTAAGCAGGATATTATTTAACTGTGCATTTTAAGTGGATCCCAGTCTTGTCGCATCTGAAGATTTGTAGCTGCCACGTATATACAATTTCTTATACAAAGCATGGTTTCCAAAAGAGAAACCTGTAATATATTGTGTGGCTAAATATGGCATCCCTCATAAGAAATAAGCATACTGTTTGTATAGTTTATGGTGTTTGTTATTTCTTGCGCTAAACAGGGCAAACAGTTAAATTGATACTCTCAAAATTTATAACGTACCAATATACCTCAGTGATAAAATAGATAAAAGAGAGAGTTACACAGCACTCCTTTCAAACCCTTTCAATGCTTCATACAAGTATAAAAGTTACTTGTTAGATGTTAAAAGTTCCCACAGTTCTCTAGTTACTTGTGTGCGCGTGAGTTATCCAATGTTGGAGTCTCTTCCAGATGAACACAAAGTATAAGTGCAGTGGTGGGTGAGTCAGTCCTGCTCCTCCACTTGTGATCCCTCCAAAATAAGATCATAGTTCATAGTGCAGCAGACTTCTTATAATCACCCCTGCATGCTATTAAGCAACTTACTTACCAGCAGGATCACTCTACTTCAAACACAGATCTTTAGCTTGCTTCCCTTCCTCGCATGCAAAGTAGCTTAAAGGGATACTGTCATGGGAAAAAAAAAAATTTCAAAATGAACCAGTTAATAGTGCTGTTCCAGCAGAATTCTGCACTGAATTCCATTTCTCAAAAGAGCAAACAGATTGTTTTATATTCAATTTTGAAATCTGACATGGGGCTAGACATTTTGTCAATTTCCCAGCTGCCCCTGGTCATGTGACTTGTGCCTGCACTCCAGGAGAGAAATGCTTTTTGGCAGGCTGCTGTTTTTCCTTCTCAATGTAACTGAATGTGTCTCAGTGGGACATGGGTTTTTACTATTGAGTGTTGTTCTTAGATCTACCAGGCAGCTGTTATCTTGTGTTAGGGAGCTGCTATCTAGTTACCTTCCCATTGTTCTTTTGTTTGGCTGCTGGGGGGGGGGGGAAAGGGAGGGGGTGATATCACTCCAACTTGCAGTACAGCAGTAAAGAGTGAGTGAAGTTTATCAGAGCACAAGTCACATGACTGGGGACAGCTGGGAAATTGACAAAATGTCTAGCCCCATGTCAGATTTCAAAATTGAATATAAAACAATCTGTTTGCTCTTTTGAGAAATGGATTTCAGTGCAGAATTCTGCTGGAGCAGCACTATTAACTGATTCATTTTGAAAAATGTTTTTATACCCATGACAGTATCCCTTTAACAACCTTCCCGGGGGTCAGTACGGTAGGATAAAACATAACTGTACAGAAAAGTGAGACTCCCATAAGGCATGTAAGAGAAATGCATACCAAATTGATGGAAAAAAGGCTACAGGGAATCAATAATTGACCAGGCAAAAAATAAAGTTGACATATCCACTAAAGAGGCCCTTATGAAGAAAAAGTAAATAGGGAGGAAGTCGCTTTTATTACCCAGTATAGTGCTGACCATAAGGCACTAGAACTGATAATGAATTACAATTTGGCAGGTTTTAGATGGTACGTGATAAATTTCAAAATTAGAATTTTAGATTTTTTTTTCAAATTTTAATAGAATTTGGACTATTCCCTAGTTGAAGTACACAAAAATTAGCTAGAAATTCGAATATTTTTATATATTTTTATCTATTTATTAAGGGGCCCATATAATAAACCTCAAATTTTTCTGATCAAGTTTGTAAAGGGGAAAAAATATAATTTTTAAAGGAAGAAAATTAATTTTTCATGATTTATTATGCTCTGAAGCTGCTAAAAATCTGAATCTAAAAAAATACTGTCAAAATCATGTAGAGGTCAATGGCAGATGGTCCCTTTAACAATTGAAAAATATTTTTTACCTTTAGAATTCTTGATAGTTTCAGGTTGTTTGCGCTGGGTTTTTGTTCAATAATCCGATAAATTAGAGTTTTCTTGGAGACAATTCAATAAAGTTGAGTTTTCAAACGGACAATTTGAAAACGTCGCACTGTTGGAATTGATGCTTCATTTTGTCTTGACTTTTTGTCTCACCGATAATAAGGCTAGAAATGCTGTATTTTGTATACTAAACATAAACATGAACTTACTGCACCACAAGCCTAATCAGACAAATGATTTATGCTTTCAAAGATGGCACAGGGTGTCACCATCTTGTTACTTTGTTAAACATATTTGCAATTTGCAATTTTTGCAATTTGGTATGGGCTGCTTAAATTATCAAAACAGCACAAGTCAAATAATATCTGCCAGAAGCCGACACAGCAAGACCGATTAATAATCAGAATAGCAGACTGCACTGGGTCCTGTGTTGTTATGTAATCTAATGTGGATTTTATCGTTTTTGTATTGTTTAATACAAACTTTCTCCAACTCTGCAGAACCAGTGGCTGCAGCAAAATAATCCACCAAATAGAATCCCAGTTTATCTGTTTAAATCTGGCTCCATGATCTTTGTCCCTGCAGCTGGAGTTGGAAACAGTAAAGGGTATGTAAAGGTAAAAATAAAATCCTATACAAAAGTAAGGCGGGGCTCCCCCTGCTGTTCATAAGTATGATTATTTCCCTGCAGAGCAGTTAGGGACCGTCTGACAATTCCTATCCACATCAGTAAATGAAGGGAGAATTTCACTGCATACAGTCAGGTTTCTTATAAAAACGGTACACATTTTTTAATTAAAGTATATTGGAGATAGGTTTCTTTTTCATTAAAGAAAGTAAAAATGGGATTTTTTTACTTTGCCAAGTAACTTTTGGAGGTTTTCATTAGTGATGGGCGAATTTCTCCCGTTATAAATTCGCCCACCACTAGTTGTCAGATTTTTTTGCTAAGAGTTGTCAATTTTTTTTTGTTCATACTTTTAAAATGCGGATTAATTTAAAGTTTAGTCATCTTTGCAAAAATCTCTAAAACCACTGGAATGAGAATGTTGATAAAAAAGTATCAATGCCTCTTCCACAAATACTGGAATAATATATGTAATTATATTATTATTATTATTTTATTTTATTATTATATGGAACACCATTGTTCATTTATTAAATCTCTTATACTAATATGGAACTGAATTTTAATATTCCTTGGGCATTATACAATTATATGTAATCAGGTCACAAGTTTTAAGACATCTCTTTAATTTCTGAGCTTCCATGGTGATTAGGCTAAGTAGTGGCGTATTAATTGCTCTTCAACATAATTTTACATGATCTGTGCTTTGATGTGCCTAAATTACTTAATTAGCTCAATGTTAATGCAGTCTTCAGCAGATTCAATAAAATATAATACAGGTAACCTGATCGTATATTTTGTATTCTGGTTATGGACATTAATTTTATCATCAGATCTCATTATCTTAATTACATAGAATGCCCTCCATTTGGAATTGCAAATAACTTGAATGAAAACAGTGATAGGGAATATTAAATAAAAGTTAAATACAAATTAAATTATTGTATAAGATTATTTGGAACGAGTATTTGGAACAGCAGTTGTATTTGTATTTAAAAAATATTGAACCAATGTACTGTTTTAAAAATTACTTCAAGATTAGGGATGTAGCGAACTGCCGATTTGGTGTTCGCGAACGCCGTTCGCGAACACCGGCAAAAAATGCGAACGTTCGCGAACAGTTTGCGAACTTCGAACACCCGCTAAAATCGTTTGATTCGAACGATCGAAGGATTTTAATCATTCGATCGAAGGATTTTCATTCGAATCGAACGATCGAAGCCATTCGATCGAATGCTTTTCATTCGATCGAATGCTTACAATCGTTCGAACGAATGGAAATCGTTCGATTTTAGCGGTCGAAGGAATTCGAATGGTCGAATGGTCGAACGACTTGTATTCGAATCGAACGCGAACTCAAAATGCGAACGTTCCCAAACGTTCGCGAACATTCGGCGGACGCGAACGGTCGAAGTTCGCGCGAACTAGTTCGCAGCAGAACAGTTCGCTACATCCCTATTCAAGATCAGAGTGAAACATTTAATTATAGTTATTTATTTTTATTTGCAAGGGAAATGATTTACATTGCAGTGACAGATATTCAGTGGGCGAAGGAAATCCGGGGACTATGAAAACGTAAGAATGGCAGTGGAAATGTCAGAAAGGAATCATAAAAAAAACACATCACATTGAACGCTTGAAAATTTTTAGGTGTTATTTCAATGCCTTGAAGGCAATAAGCTATAAAAGGAAATTCAGCTTCACCAAAGAACAATGTGCACAGAATATTACAGGAGAACCACTTAACATTTGCTTTTTCGCATGAATTTTTAGTGTAATGGTTCAAGGCTGTCGTTCTCCTACTTTTATTCAACAATGTCTATACAGGTAATTGTCTTTAGTTAAAAGAAAACATATGCCTGGGTAAACAAATATTTTCCACAACTGTGACTAGGGAATGTAATACATGTGTTTCTACACAAAATGTACCAAGTGTTTCAATAAGTACCCTGAACAGTTTTGTTTATATACTAAATTATTGTCATTTAAGGCAAAAATATTATTAACTATATTTGCCACATTTTTGTAGTATCCCCTTGTTTGTGCTAAAAGTGTCTACTAACTGCCACCCCCTTTGAAATATATCAACTTGTGATAAACCAGCAATATATTGCTACTAATACACTTTTAATAACTAAGAAAAAAATAGAGATGGCAACTAAAAATATTAAAAATGAACACTGAGATCAATGGAAAGGCGCAAGATATTTAAGAGATACAATAAGAAATGCATGACATTGCATCTAAAATAATAGCAAAACCATAGATCATATGCATAGCTCAGATACCAAAATGCAATTCATAGAAGTAAATAGTGTGGAGCAAATTTTTTTGCCATATATGTGTAATGAATTTACCTTTAGGAGCGTGGAGGGGATGCCTGCTTCGTTCTGTATCTTTGTGTGCCATTCAGGAGGTTTGCACGCTCAGCGCACCTATGGGTTTTGACACAGGTTTGCGTCTAACATGATTGCGGTTTGTGCAAAGTTTAAATATTTCAAGGGGCCTTGGGCAAATATTCACTGCCCAACATTAGGGGGCAGATTTATCAAGGGTCGAATTTCGAAGTGGAAAATACTTAGAAATTCGACCATTGAATTGGATTACTTCGACTTCGAATGTCGAAGTTTTTTTTTCTCGAATTTGGCCGTTTTCGGTCTAAGTCAAATCGTTCAATTGTACGATGAAATCCTTCGGATCTAACAATTCGAACGATTTCATTGATCGATCGAACGATTTTACTTCGACTTCTAAAAACGTAGCCAAATCTTGGCTATAGGTTCTAGAAGGTCCCCATAAGGTTTAAGGTGGCGAAGTGTCGAAGTCGAACTTTTTTAAAGAGACAGTACTTCAATTTTCAAAGTCGTACTTTTTACTTTGAATCAAAGTCGAATTTGGCCTATTCAATGGTCGAAGTACCCAAAAAATAGTTCAAAATTTTAAGTTTTTTTGAAGTTTTTAACTTCGAAAATTCACTTTGCCTTGTTTTGACTACTCTTTTAGATCCTGTTCTGTAATGTGATATCAGTGTGTTTGACCTGGCCTGTGACCTTGACTATTCCTCTGTCTCCTGTTTTTGTCTCATGTTATTCAACTGTTGCCAACCTGGCCTGGCTTCAACTACACTTTTTGTCCCCGTTCTACTACCTCCTGCTTGGTTCCCTTGGTCATACCTTAAATTTGTATAGAAAAAAAATGTTGGCGCACAAACAACATTTTCGCAGACAGCATGCTGCACCATGTATACAACACGTTATACAACATGTTTTACAACATAACACCTGTTTCTAGGAGTTGCATGACACATTGGTAATCCTATCACAGTAACTACACAGGATCTACACCTCTGTGAATTTCAGATGTCACCTCTCTGAAGAGTTGTAATGTGCCGTTGTGATTGGATAAGTGGAAGAGTTTATATGCTGAGAACATCCCACACAGTCAGTTGAACTGAAGAAGCTGCTCGTAAGAGCAGTGAAACGTCTTCAATAATTACTCAGCAAGTCCAATTGTTTATTTTTAAATTACTTGTATTAGACATGTATACAACACTTTTTTAAATTTTGTAGGCATTATGACAAATCCACAAAACTATAACATACCTTCTGTAAATTTGTTGTATATTTTTACAATTTGGCGACAAACACTTTTGGGAATTTCCCTCCACCTTATGTCTCTGTGCTAAAAAGAATATAGGACTTCCTTTTGCCGAGTTTTCATCTATCTGATAATACTGTAATTCCAATTTTGAGCATGCACTTCACAAACCGATTGGAAACGGTTAAAACTCAAAAAGATTTATCTCACATAGAATAAAACATCTGCCACGTTTCGTGTACAAACACGTGTAATCATAGATATAAAATAATCTACTGTTGTCTTGCAGGAAAGTGCTCTTATACAGTGAATGGTTGTGGCCACATCTACCAGGGCATTAACCTATGTGTATGGGGCAGTTTTATCCAGTGTGAGTTTTATTGGGATGCCCAAACTCGAATTTGAATAAATCTTCTCCATTTGTTCTTCCAAGAAATGGAAACTTTTAAATTCTGGTGCAAAACTTCAATGAGTAGGGAAAGAAATGTTTATTACATTTTCAAATCCAAAGAAAGAGCTGATCTCATATCCTACATAAAGGAAACCTGTTTTTTGCTTGGAGATTAATGCGGTAGGGCATTGCTAGAAAGTTCCAGGAGAGGCAATAGTTGCTGCAGAAACTACAGTAGAGCAACCTTTTCATCTATTCCATGAAGGTTTCATATTTTTGTTAGGAAGATGACAAGCTTATATCACAAACGGATTCCCAAAACCCAGAACAAATTCCAAGATTCCAGTCTCTCTTTTGCCTATAACAGTCACCTTTCATTTTGGGAGGAACCCTCTGCTATTCAGATGCCACCAGGTCTTACTGTGAGAGAACCAAGGCAAGAGTTCTGGGCAGGCAAGGGATCCAAAGCATGTTACAGAAGTAATGGGGCAAGAGCAAACTGTAGTCAAAGAACAGGTAGAAGTCTGTGGGTGTCTTCATGAGCGATGAGACAGATGTCCCTGCTGCCCCACTAGACCACCAGCTACTTTAAGATCTAATTTGTGGAAGACATTTTTTGCAGAGCATTTTGACACACATCTGCAGAACATTTTTGATACACATCTGTAGGATTTTATGAAATCCTTCTTTCTTCCTCTTCAACATGTCAAAGGCTGGTTGTAGCTTTATAAAGGGTCATCCAAACTTCTAAGTTGTATTGTTTTTCTATTTCTAAGATGGGGTGAGGTTTATTCTGTATTATACTTTCTTTATATAGTGAGGTGTCAAGTAAGCAGATGAAATTCAACTGATTCTAACTAGTTTATAATTGCAATAATGAAAATTTACATAATTAGTAAATTATATTCCAAAACACATTTTCCAAAATTGTTACTTATGAAAAAATTAAAGCTTGCATAGTATTAGATTAGATTCAGACTTAAGGCTACACCTATTTTATGTCATTTTCTTATTACTATGCAAACTGACTATTGGGCAAAGTCAGGGGTGTAACTACAGAGGAAGCAGACCCTGCAGCTGCAGGGGGGCCCAGGAAGTATAGGGGGTCCCATGAGGCCCATATAATGAGCAATTTCAACATATATTGGTAAAATAGGGCAACCTCTGGATATGTTGGGGCCCTAAAATTAATTTGCTGTGGGGCCCTGTAACATCTAGTTACTCCACTGGGCAAAGTGCTTCCCATAGAGTATGTCTTTGTACGTTGTATGTCTATGTACTTTATCTGCCCCAGTGCGCCCAGCTTCAGGGGTCTGTTGTGTGACAGTTATTTTAATATTATTATTATTATTAATAATAATAATAATAATAATAATCCCTTGAGACTGTTTCCATGCCCCTAAGGTTTAATAAAAGTATGATGAAAAAAATGCATTGTACTAAGTACACAGATATAAATGTTTTGATAAATGTTTCTGGTGAATCTGACTTGGACTGGATGGGTGTTTATTGGCAAGGAGGTTTTTCAACAAAATGAAAGATTTCTGTTCAGCAGCCCCTATTAATATATTGGCTTCCTTGCAGTTCCACTGAAGCCACTGCTTAAAATCAGGCTGCTGTGTGTTTTGCAAAGTTTTGTGATGTTTCCTTAAACAAGATTCAGCAAAAACATCAGGAATTGTCTTTAAGAAAAGAAGACTACTTATATGCTGAAATATTGCAGAGATAGTTTGCTGTTGGCTTATTCAAAAAATACACAGTTAGGGGCACATTTACTATTGATCGAATATCGAGGGTTAATTAACCCTCGATATTCGACCCTCGAAGTAAAATCCTTTGACTTTGAAGTCAAAGGATTTACCGCAAATGCTTCGATCGAAGGAAAAATCGTTCAACCGAACGATTATATCCTTCGAATTGAACGATTCGAAGGATTTTAATCCATCGATCAAAGGATTTTCCTTCGATCAAAAAAAAGCTTAGAAAGCTTATAGGGAAGGTCCCCATAGGCTAACATTGGTGCTTGGTAGGTTTTAGGTGGCGAAGTAGGTAGTCGAAGTTTTTTTTAAAAAGACAGTATTTCGACTATCGAATGGTTGAATAGTCGAACGATTTTTAGTTTGAATCGTTCGATTTGAAGTCATAGTCGAAGGTCGAAGTAGCCAATTCGATGGTCGAAATTCGAAGTTCTTTTCATTCTAATCCTTCACACGAGCTAAGTAAATGTGCCCCTTATTGTGACCTCGGTCATGGCAAAAATGAATGTTATGGGGCTGTGTTTAACAATATTTCCTTTTTGCGTAGATTAAATATACATTATATATTTGGTGAACTTGCAAATGTATTTAGCAGCCCATGTGTCAATGGGTTATAATTGACTTTATATAATATTACACTGTTTGTCATTTTTATTATAGTTCCAATATATGTTTTAGAGCTCTAATGTAGGATATTGCTTCTATACTGCCTACATTTAAAAGCATTCATAATTAGTGTTGGGCGAATATCTGTCATTGAAGTCAATGGGTGTCAAAATAATTTTGAAGCGCCACCATTTTTGACGTGAGCAACAATTTTTATACTCTTGACTATTTTGTCCAAATGCATTAAAATCAATGGACGTCTAAATAATTTTGCCGTGAATAATTTTGCCGTGCGTCAATTCCCGGTGAATTTCTGCTTTTTGCCGCCCGCGAATGTTTTGATGAAACGGAGTCCAAAATTCCCCGAAGAAACTCAGCTGCGACAAACAAAAAATTGTCGCGGCAGATTTCTCGACGGCGAATTTTTGACACAGTTTCGTCAAAATATTCAAGGGAGGCGTAAATGTATATTATATTTGAATGTATGTGTGTGTATGTGCATTTGCAAAATAAAATATAAATGTAACCAAAGAAATGGATTATTCAGATGCAAAGCGTTTTTTTATCCACAGCAATGTTAGCTGGGAAAATGTTTTTACTTCAGCAACACAGTCTGAACCCAAGAAAAAGACATTATTGCCTTTGTAATAGTAGAAATTTGAAGGAGTTTTTTGAGAGTTGGAGGCAGCTGAATAGGAGCCATTACAGTATCCAGACAAAAGCTTTTCTAACAAATAAAAAGAAAATGACTCAGAACTACAATACAGATTTGCAAACATAGATACTATATAGGATTACTTACCTGTCCATCTGTTCTATATATTGGAGATTTCTATCTAGCAGAACTCGGTATAGGGTTATTTATTACTACTAATTATTTATGAATATATAACATTAGAGATGGAATGCAATTAAGCAAAGTACACGCTGCAGTGTTTCTGTTTGTGGAAGACTATGCTGTTTTAATATTCGGAGCTATAATATTTACCCAGAGGTGTGCATGTACTCCACTGAGAATCCCACCTATTTTGTGGCAATTTGCCTCCATATTATTTTGTTCCTGCTCTTGGAATTTTAAGTATTATTCAAAATTTTGTCCTCCATTCTTATGATTTAGTTTTTTTCTTGGTCAACTGTCCCTCCAATCTGCACCCCCACAATCCTGGAAGGGGCAACCAGAGACAGCACCATGATTTGAATTGCTTTTCTTTGGTCCTAAGATAAAGTGTGGTGCTTCCACACTACTTACAATGATATTTTTCCCTTGCAGTTTCCTTCTTGAGTATATCCTACAATCCATCAAGGCATATAAAGTGGGTCACTAGATCTACTGATTCATTCCTTTAATTATTATTAGGAATAACATATTTTTTACTTATTTATGTGGTTCCCTTAGGTCAGTGCTGTCCAACGTCTATGGTACCGAGGGCCGGAATTTTTCCAATATACATGGTGGAGGGCCGATAACAGAAGCCAGTGTTAGCCACTCCCTGTTTTTAGACCACACCCACTTTAAAGCACACCCATGTTACCGCAAGACCATGTCAACATTAATAGCACACCAAAAAACCAAATGATTGGTGCTCACTGCAGGGATCAGGGCTGGAACTAGGGGTAGGCAGAGTAGGCGGCTGTCTAGGGCGCCATCATTGAGGGGCGCACTTTTTTCAAGCGTTTATTTAATAATTTGTTTCAGTAATCATGGTCACCCAGTTGGGTAGATTCCATCTCCTTCCCCTTCTCCCTCTTGCCGGCAAGTAATAGCTCCTTCTGTGCGGTGCAGTGCGACGTGCGTACACGCGTCAATGACATCACTGATGTGTTGGGTGACAGAGAGAGGCAGAGAGCTGGGGGCTGCTTGGTGTGGCTCTCACTGCTCTCAGCCTTGCACAGTTGCACTGAACTGAAGACATTCTATTACTGTAAAGTGCGAAGCTTCCTGCTGGCACAGCCAGGTACAGATTTGTGGCCCATATGTTTGCTGTTGCTGCTGGGCTAGGCGCAGGCACAGGTACATAAATACTTGGAGGCAATATGATGTGATATTTTTGGCTGCTGCTGACACAGGTAAAGATTGGGGGCAATATGATGGCTGCTGGAGGGCTGTATGATGGATGGCTGCTGAGCTTGCTGGTACAGGTATGGGGGGGCAGTATAATGGATGGCTACTGGCACTGGTATGGGGGCAGTATGGTGCATGATTACTGGCACAGGTATGGGGGGCAGTATGGTGCATGATTACTGGCACAGGTATGGGGGGGCAGAATGATGGATGGCTACTAGCAGAGGTACAGGGGGGCTGTATTATGGATGGCTGCTGAGCTTGCTGGTACAGGGGGCAGTAATATAAATGAAAAAGTGTTGTACACTTTCTTGCTCTCTTTATTTAAAAAACATCCAGGTAAGGAGGGAAATGGTAATGCAGGACAGGGGGCACTGATTGAAGCTCTTGCCTAGGGTGTCATACTACCATGTGCCTGCCCTGGCAAGGATGTCACTCATATGTGAAAAAAGCTAAGTCATATTAAGACATACCCATAAATCCTTATGCCTCCTCCCCTGTGTATAATACAGTACCCCAGCATATGATTAAACACCTTAGGGGCCACTAACAATAATTTTCAAATGCTAACAAACCCCCAGAAAAAATACCAAAGTATGACACACACAGGGAGCATAGGGAAGGCAGAACAGAGCAGGAGACAGGAATCAGGACCAGTCTAATATGTACTACATACAGTGACACAGTGCTGGTGCCCCATTAGCATTTTTAATAAAGTGTGAACAGGAGAACAATGTGGGCAGTTTCAGTCTGGGTCTCAGGTGTGAACAGTACAGGGCTGTAGGGGAGTGAACAATAGAGGTGTCACAAGTGTGAACACTGCAGGAGATTAGTCTGAATTTGAGGTTTAGACAATGCAGGGCCAGTTAATCTCTGTAGTGATACCTTTTAAAATTTACATATTATGGTAAACAGACACAGCAGGCAGAATTTGATGTGGAGGGCCACATGAAGGGGGGGGTTGCGGGCCGCAAATTGAACAGCCCCGCCTTAGGTTATTGAATGTGACCATTGACAGGGTATTCCCTTATATCCAAACAAAGGGTGACACTATGTTGTAGCCAATTTTCTTTGCGTTTATTTATATAGGTATAGGACCTGTTATCTAGAATGCTCGGGACCTGAGGCTTTACAGATAATGGGTCTTTCCATAATTTGGATATTCATCTACTAGAAAATCACTTAAACATTAAACAAACCCAATAGCCTGGTTTTGGCTTGAATAAGGTTTAATTAAATGTTTTTTGGGATAAAGTACAATGTACTGTTTTATTATTACAGAGAAAAGGGAAATTCTTTTAAAGAATTTAGATCATTTGGATAAAATGGAGTCTATGGGAGACAGTTTTTCCATAATTTGGAACTTTCTGGATAATGGGTTTCCAGATAACAGATCACATACCTGTACCACTGGTAAATTGTATAATAATATTGTGCAAAAGGAAAAAGCATAATATTCAGCCATTACTAGGCACCTTGGACAGCTCGGAGCAAACTGAGCAACATCGTGTAACCAACATGGATCATGTCCTGACCATCAGCACACATAAAGAAGCTTAATATCATGAATAAATTAGATTCATTTTTAAAAGTGTTTAAAGACTTTTTTTTTTTAGTATTGTTGTCCTAATAAATAGCAAAGTAGTCTGCACTAACCCTTTACAACAGAATAAATCAATACATATTCAAGAAAGCTTCTGTACTCTGGGGATTTAAATCAATAAAAAACATTCAAGTTATCTTTAGAAGTATGTATGTGAATTAACACTAATGGAAGATTCAATAATAAAACTCCCAAATGAAGCACATTAAAGTGTACTTATGTTTTCTTGGTTTTCTTATGTGGATTTGTCCAAGAGAAATATTAAGAGTTATGTGTATATTTAATTATAATTATGGGTTCTCCATGTTTTTATCACTGTATCTATCAGCTTGCAGTTTTAGGGGGTTATTTACTAAATTTAGAATGCCAAAATCCTGAAAATTTCAATTTTTTTTGTAGTATAAAATCAGAATTTCTTGGTTTTCTTATGTGGTTTGTTACTGAATCAGCTTGCAGTTTAAGGGGTTATTTAATAAACTTCCAATGGGAGAAGTTCAAAAGATTTTTTTAATCTGTACTGGGTTTCGTGCAATAATCTGAGGATTTCTGGGTTTTTGGGCAAAAATCTGAAAAAATCTAAATTTTCGGGTGGAAAATCTGAAAAATGCGTACGGTTTGTATGTGTCATGATTTTTGCGGATTTCCCTGCGCAAATTTTTTTCGGGAAAGTGTATTAATAAATACAGCAAAAAAAACCCATGCGGATTTGGTCAGATTTTTTTCAGAGAATATTGAGATATATTCGGACTTTGATAAATAACCCCCTTAGCCTTGCCTAAACAGCCATTGTTTTGACTACCTTGCAGTCAGCCAGTCAAAAAACATGTATTGTATTGTATTAGAACATTAGAAGGTGCTCAAGAGGTTTTAACTTACCAAAAGATTGTCATATCACAATATATATAAAATACACAGATAACTTCATACACGTTACTTAAATACACAATAAAAAAAACTAAAGAAAATGTAAGAAGACTTACCTAACTCACGTTGTCCTCAATAGGTCCACTGCCCCTCAGTCACATGCAGACATCCCATGCATTATATATGTATTCATAAACACACACATGTATATTTATAGGAGCTTCTTCTTAGAAATGGAAGCAACCAACAGTTATCTGACTAAATCAATACAAAAATTCAGCCTCAATTGTTTTGCCCTCATTTTAGGTAGATATAACAAAATGTATAAAAATACCATTAAGGATTAGGTATTCAAGATAGCATTTACTGCTGAACAATGTACAGTGGGACAAATTCACTAAGCGCCGAAGCGCCGAACACTAGCGTTAATTCGCTAGCGTTTGGCATTTTCGTTACTGCGCAAATTCACTAACGAACGCTGGCGTAGTTTCGCTAGTGTTACTTCGCACCCTTACGCCAGGCGAATTTTCGCTAGCGACGTAACTACGCAAATTCACTAACTTGCGCAGTGTACTGAATGCTACCTTTTACGCTAGACTTCCTTCGCCACCTCAGACCTGGCGAAGTGCAATAGAGTAGATAGGGATTGTTTGAAAAAAAAAAAGTCTAAATTTTTTCCAAGTCCCAAAAAACGCTGGCGTGTTTTCTACATTATGGGTGATAGGCTGAAAAAGATCGAAATTTTTTTTGGGGCTTCCCCCCTACATTTCCTGACTCATGGCAACTTGACAGTGGGCACATGTGTAGGGCAAAATAAAATTTTTATTTGCTGATTTGAAGGTTTTTGTATGGCATTTGTAGTGCTGATACGTATTCCTCCATTGAAATTTGAATTTGGCGCCGTATGCAAATTAGCCTTCGCTAGCGTAACTTCGCTTTACATAGCGAATTAACGCTAGCGCAACTTCGCAACCTTACGCTACCCCTGAGCGCAACTTCGGATTTTAGTGAATTTGCGGAGCGCTGGTGAAACTACGCCTGGCGAAGTGCGGCGAAGTTGCGCCTGGCGCAACTTCGCATCTTAGTGAATTTGCCCCAGTGTCTAGAATCTGGATGATGACCAACTACAGATTAGAATAAAACACATTCCCCAAAAATTTTACTTATTTAAAAGAAAAATCCTAATTTCTGCCCAGAAACATGGCATCTCAGAAACTGAAATACAGAGGTGTTGTATTAAAAAACTGTAAACATTTTTCATAAATTAAATAGAAATATACAATGATACTGCTCTGTACAAACAATCTTTTGCCTTTTACTATCAAAACCTGGTACTCCACTGTATGCTAATTTTGCATCTAAGGAAAAGCTTTGGCTAATGTGAATGCCAGTCTCAGACTCTGGTATTATAATTTCAATGGATTTTGACTTTTTAAGACACTTATGCTTGAAAGCTGTGTCCAACCCCTTTAAAATATTAGGAATTGCAAACAATGTAAATGTCTATCATGCTCAGTTGAAATTTCATGGTTTAGGGAGTGGGCGGCTGAGACATAACTTATTTTTAAGGAAAAATGAACTTTCTTCTGCTGACTTTAGTAAAGCATAAATATAATGTTTTTTATATGCCCCAGTGTGTTTTTTTTTATTACTTGGCCACACAAGTAAGATGAACGATGCCCTACATTCCTTTGCATCAACTATTTTCAACAATTAAAAGGCCATAATAAATGGCAATATGGTCAGTTGCAGTCTGTGTCACATCTACAAATTCAATGCAGGCCCCAATTGCATTTGCATTTGTATGAAGTCAAAGGGGTATATTTATCAGAGTGAAGTTAGAGATCACCAGTCGGCTAGAGTGAAATTTCGCCTCTCTCCGTTAATTTCTATGGGATTTTTAAAGCCGTATTTATTAAATGATGAATTTTCACTTTTACCCTTTGATAAATACGCCTTTAAAAATCCCATAGAAATTAATGGAGAGAGGCAGAATTTCATTATAGCCGACTGGTGATCTCTAACTTCACTCTTTGATAAATATACCCCAAAGTTGGCATATAACAATTGTGCTTACGCACACTCACCCGCTGTATTTCTTTCAGGTAATGGCCATTACTGGAAAAAATCTTAATTTGTAGTTTAAAATAAGGAATTAGTAATTAAAGTGTAGTGGTCCATTGAAGAAACCTCAATTTACAGTATATGTACTCTAACACAGTTTTTCTTTCCTCTCAGTTTATCAGCTGTGCATAATTGCCACTTGAGTACTGAGACACTTTGCAGCCCTTCTGAGTTTTCATTAGCAGGGTCTACACACTGCACCGCCACTTATTCAGCAATCAAGAAAGCAGGCATTCCATACAGGTTCATGGATTTAGTCCTGGTGACTGACTTGTAAATGATCCGTAGATATCAGTGAAAAATATTAAGGAGCGGTAATCTCTGAAACAAAATCCAATTAAAGGCAGTCAAGAAATGCTCCTTTTTATCTTTACTAATTATGTGCACAGCCATACCCAGACTCCCTGCCTAGCAGAACTTAAAATCTGAACCTGGTGCCTGAAAAAAAGAAAGACGACAATCCCCCCCCCTCCTTTGTCTGCAGGCGGAGTGCTGGAATACAGAAAAACTAAGACTTTCTAATGTCTAATGTTCTGAAGAGAGCCTTCGCTCTGTCCCTGGCCTACAACCACAATAAATTCCAGTGCAGATACACATAGCTACCAATCATCAATTAGCTTTCAGTCTACTCCATATTATATAATGAAGACTGGTGCAATTTAACACCTTTGTTTCCTAATGGTACTTACACATGGGCATTTCACCCTGATTCCCCTATTCTTAATTTTCCTGAGCATGGCAAAACAGAGGGTGAAACACCTGTGTGTAAGGGCCCTAAAGTGTTAGGGAGCCCATCAATTAACCACTGAGCGAAACTTAGATGAATGTTTGTGTGATAGAAACAATGAAACTGAGACAATTTACAATTACTTTTTTATTTTTTAATTATTTAGAATTTTGTTCAGCAGATCCTCAGTTTTGCAATCTTGTTACTAATGTCTACTTTACCCTAGCAACCAAGCAGTGGTTTGAATTATGACCAAATGAATACCTGCTAAGCACAGGTCATTCTGTAACATACTAAAATGTAACTTATAGGTGGATTGCCCCTTTAAAAGGTGCATTTTTAATAAATAAAAAGTGATCACATACTAGGTATGGGATCTAGTATGTGGAAACCTGTTATCCAGAAAGCTCCAAATTACAGAACGTCTTTTCTCTGTAATAATAAAACAGTACCTTGTGCATGATCCAAACCAAGATATAATTAATCCTTATTTAAACAGAATAAGCCTGTTGGGTTTATTCAATGTTTACATGATTTTCTAGTAGATTAAGGGGATTGTTTATTAAAACTTGATTTTTTTCTAGTCAAGTGAAAAGAATTGACTTTTTCAAGATTTTATTATGCTCTGAAGCTGCTAAATGTCTGAATACAAAAATACTGTCAATGGCAGTTGTCCCTTTTTACTGTTTGAAGATTTTTTAACCTTCACGAATTGTGGGAGTTTTGGGGTGTTGGACAGTGTCGGACTTGCCCAACGGGATACCTGGAAAAGTCCTGGTGGGCCCTTATGCTGCTAGACATGTGGCCTATTTCATGGCCATTCCATATTTCTATGAGAATAAAGTGGCTAAATACAGTAGATGGAATAATAGATTATAGTATTATAGTATGTAAAAAAAAGAGACTAGGAGAATAGAGGTTGAGTGAGGAGAGGAATAATAATAGTACTAAGAGTGGGCCCCTGGTCTTAGATGAATTGGTGGGCCCCTAGTCAAAGGTTTTTGGATGGGCCCCTGGTGTCCCAGTCCGACACTGGTGTTGGATGCTAGTTTTCACTCGAAAACTCAAATAATTCTGTTTGAAAAAGATTCGAATTGCCGCACTAAATATTTGACCCAACTTTTTCAACCTGATTTCTTTATAAATAAGCTAAATTTATGGGGAGTTAGGTTAAATTTGTTTTTATTAAAAAAAAAAAAGTCCAGTTTTAGTTAATAAACCCCCTAAAATATGAAGATCCAAATTCTGGGTAACAGGTCCCATACCTGTACAATTAATTTGCTTAGAATAAAAAAAGATGATGCAGACACGTTTATCTATCTGATACATTTTAATTCAAAAATGATTCCTTGCAGCAGTAACAGAGTGGGTTAAGCCTAAGGTTAAGCTAACTTGGGTGAATTTTGGGGAGAATGCTTATTTGCTCTCCTAGATACACCTCAAAGTCCACTTAGAAGGTCATTTAGGGTGAGTTTTGTAATTAAAATATATTTGCTGTACTAGATAGTCTTGGAAATATGACTGATTGGCAAAACAAATATATTTAACACAAGTTATAAACCAAGTGTGGCCCCAACCCAGGGGCACGCTTTCCATGAAGCAAGATGAGAACCTTGCCTTAGGCTGCATTGTCCCATAATTTACCAGGGGAGGCAAAAAAGCTTCTAGTAACCTTTAGAGCTTAATTTCTGGATAATAAACTTGAAATTTGGCTCTTCTAATACGGATTGGGGGGGGGCAAATTGCAGCCAACTCAGGGTGTCTTAAGGGCCACAATTGCCCTTGCCCTGACCAAATGTTGGACCTTCAAGGTGGGCTTAAATGAAAAACGTCCTACAGCCACCACTCTGGATGCATCAGCTGTGTTTGTTGTTTGTTAGCTTCAGAACTATGTATTAGAATTAGATGATGGGCTTGAAAGCTAAGTTAAATTACCCATGACTACTAATGGACCATAAGTGCCAGTTATTATTGAAAAGTTCAGGTAGGCAGGCCTTTGGTGTCCATTTACACACCCCATGCCTGCTCCCTATTTGATAATTATTTATTGCACACAAATAGGAACACCTACATGTACAAGGCATTTACAACTTTATACTTAACAATTTCTCAATATAATTTGAATCCATTGTTAGGGCAAAGCAAAGCAAATTGTTGGACAATTCCTCTCCCTTAAAAGCCACATACTGGCGGGGGAGGATAGATCCTTCACACTGAAAAATTTGGTTCAACATACACTGATTCACGGATAATACTACTATGCAGAGAAGTAAGACTTCTTTATACTATGGCGAAAGGCAAACAAGTTAGGGACCGCCATATGGGGTTTACCTTGACGTGGTATTGTGGCTTTTCAACTTTATGATCATAACTTTTTAACTAAAAACCCCTGTTTTGTAAACTTATTTTTGAGACACTGGACTAGGGAATGTGCATTAAAACTAGCACTTCCATTATACTTAAATATACTATTACTTGGCCTTTAGAGTGCTTCCACACTGCCATTTTGTACAAAGCAAAGCCTACCCTTCATTATGGTTATTGGCTCAATTCTACAAGTTTTTACAGCCAAGCGGTTTCACACTTGTCAGGCAGGTAAACATTAACCCATTGACTGTGGTTATGGATAAACTAATTGCACTGCCTTCCCAGTCTAAAAACCCTCCAACACCATAACCATTTAACCCAAAGAAGTATTTGTCAATAAACGGCACTGGGACAGGAGTGTGGGTAAAGGTTGGCCACAGCTTTAATTTATTTTTCTTAACAAGTAACCAGAGCCTTGCAAAAGTCATTGACAATTGTTTTGTAGTAACAAATGCCCAACAAAGGATGCAACCAGGGTGGGATAACATACATAATCAAAGTAACATTTTTAATTCCATCTACCCAGATTTTTTAACTGCGCTTCATTCATGCTTTGCAAGATTGCCTTTGTGGTGGCCTCAATCTGAGTAATTCCTTACTATCAAGGCCCAAGCTAATTATGCATTTTTAAAAATTGGCTTCAAACAGGTAGCAGGTCAGGGGAGAACTGTCCTAGTGTAGCACTCCTGATTTAAACATGTGGGTAAGCTTTACTGGACAGGCTGTGTCATCAATTGCCCCAGTATGACATCTTCTGCCTGAATCCCCCCATGTTTGATTCTACTCCTATGAACTAGTCCTCTAATCCGAAGGGCACCAAAGAATGCTAGGCTAAAGGCTGAACAAAGTCGTTTTATAATCGTTGTGGTTCAATCAAAGTGTTGGTGTTGCGGTTGGTAAGAAAATATGCTTTTAAGGTTTTCAAGTTAGCTGGGACAGCCGAAACTTTATCAGGTACAAGGAGGCCATCGAATCATGTAAAAAATCAAGCTAATATATATATATATATATATAGAGTATATTTTATTTTTAGAAAAATGTTATTAAATCTTCAGAATTCCTGTTGTTTAGGCCATTCACTACAGTTATAATATCCTTCTTTTATTTCATCAAAATGTAGGCTTCACATGTAGTGTATTAATAAGATATCATCATAATAATGATAATGAGTCTTATGTTCCCCTTAAATATAGGTACCCATATTACGAGCGTATACTGTACCTAAATTTAACTGTAGATGCACAGTCTGCCCTTCTTTTATCCTCTCGTGATTCATATATGTGTTTGTTAGCTTACCTAATATACACATTATTTGAATTACAAGTCTTCAAAAGCCTACTTTGAAAATATGACAAAAGCTCAACTAACCAAATAAAACTTGGTCATTGGCTAAGATTTTGGGGGATGGGGAGATCATGCAGAGGGAGTAAGCATTCTATTAAGTGTTTTTTTTTTTTTTTTTTACAGAAGATTAATTTGCATTAACAGCCTAACCCTCTGACACACCAGTGACTAAGAGGTCATAAATATTCAGTGTTGAAGAGCCCAACCAACTGGTCTCTATCACCTTTAGTGGTGCTAAAACTAGCCAATACTTTGAAGACTAGTCTCTGTACTTCACAAAAAATTGAAGGTGCATTTTTTATATATCTTATCCCATAATTGTACAAGTCCTTTTTCATGTGTTTAAAGTGAGCTCAATCGTAACTCATAAAAAGTATTATAAAAACTGATCTCACCTTTTTTGAGACATACGTCCATTTTTGCCTGCTACTCTTTTATACAGCAAAACTACTGCTTTGCTTGCCCCATGCCTGTGTTTTTAGACTGAATTGCACTTTCACCAAAAATGTACAGTAGTTTGCCAAACCTATCATAAGAGCAGGCTGCTTCATTTTAATCTAATAATCTGATATTCATACAGGCTTTTAAACTTTTCAAAAACCCAAACCCATACTGTAAATTGTATATTTAGCTTTACTCGTTTTTTTTTGTTTTTTTTTTAAACTTTGCAGAATGAAGGAAATTCATTTGAGTGTGATCAAATTTCCTTTTATGGCAGCTCCAAAGTCTCTACTAAAATCTTTCTTTTTAAATTGCTTGTCTCATCATTGGCACTGCTTACATTGTATTATTAGGTTTGACGATCACTGAACAATTTGTCAGAAGTCTTTAAGCATTTCACTGTTTTTCAGTTGCTTGTGTTATCAATGCTTGATAATATCAATATTATATTTTTTTGCTGAAAATTTACTGCAATTGCCCTATTTTTAAAAATGCAGCATTTCTTCTACTTCTAAAATTTGAATGTATGTGTGCAAAGTGATGTGTTACAACTTCTGTTAGATCTGTTAGATATCTTTATAAATATATGTACCTTACATGTGCATTCATTTATAATTCTCCAACTGCTCCATAATACTATGCACAAATTAACTGGTTTAATTACTAGGAGCAACATGACATGGGGGCAGATTTATCAAAGGTCGAAGTGAAAATTCTAATTAAAAAAATTCGAATTTCAAGCTAATTTTTGTGTACTTAGACTAGGGAACATTCCAAATTCTATTCGAATTTGAATTTATTTTTTTTCGAAATTGATCATGTACTGTCTCTTTAAAAAATCGACTTCGACTGTTAACCATATAAAACCTTGCAAACTGCTGTTTTAGCCTATGGGTGACCTCCTATCTGGAGTCAATTGGTGGAATTGAAGGGTTTTTTTTTTAAAAAAAAAAATTTGAATCGTACGATTCGAATTCGATCAAAAATGTATCTATTTGATTGAAAACGGACCTATTTGGCCAAAACAAAACTTGAATTTAATTTCGGTTGGTCTTTTTGAATTCGAATTTCGAAGTTTTTCAAATTCGAAATTCGACCCTTGATAAATCTGCCCCTAAGTGTGAATTACTTTCCAACTAAGTGAATCAGTGATGAGGTCCTTCTTTCCAGAGACTGACGTGTTTCAAGTCAAAATGACTCTTTCTCAAGTGCTCTCTAGTAATTTTGACTTGGAACTTTCCTTTTTTACCTGGGCTATAGCCTAGGTGCCCAATGTAATCAGGGAGCCATTTCTAATTTCTTTTCTATTATATTTATTATTTGTATTCGTGCTGCTAGGTCCAGTAGGGCGCACCTGCTGGGAGAAGGCAGCAGAAAAGGTGAATGTGTGGGTGCACCTGGAAACTTACAGATTCAGTAATGTCACAGGTGTATGGCAAACCTGACTCAGTGCACACGTGCCTGGATCTGCACACATCCGGACCCAGCAGTAGCCTAGAGGGGGACCCTGTGTGAATGTAGCCTAGGGGTCCTACATGTCATTAATCCACCACTGTGTACATCCTGAATCAGGGTCCTTAGTAGCTAACAAACAAAAGATGCACTTCCTTCTAAAGACACACAATTTATCTATCATCTTACCTAGGAAAGTGTTTGCGTTTTATATGAGTACATTTTCATCATCTGGTCAGAATTAACCTAGATTAAAAGTGGAAGCTGAATATCCAACCCAAGGTTCAGGAGTTGTATGGCCACAAAACCACAATGTTCCTATTACTTCTACCAGTGTGTTCTGAATGACACACAAGCAAAGGGCATTTCAGGAGACAGAGGAGAAGCTATTTGCACTCTCTCTTCGCTCTTGGAGGTTATTTTTGCACTTGGCCTCTTGCCTTTCTTCTAAACAAGTATAATTGGTCTGCTTTTTTGGTTTCTATTTTTATTTTAGTTTTCTGCCTTTTTCTAAATTGAACTTCGTATCGCTATCTGGTTGCAAGTGTCAAATACTGGCTATATATGATAAGGTATAGTATTAGTTGTTTTTAAGCTTAATATCATTTTCAAATGATGGCAATGTATATCGGAGTTAAGGAATTATTAAAGCATGTCTTTTAAATTAAACATTGCACAAGTACAGTATATATGCACATTTATGAATGAATTATTGAATTTCTGTGAATCCAGTGCAAACCCTCATAGGTTTGTTAAAGCAAAACTGTGAATTGTAATAAATTTACATTTAATTTATAATTTATATTATTGTGTATCTCTGGCTGAAGGTTTGCATACAGAGTAGGATACAGATTTAATTTAATAAACTGAAATAGCCAGAAAAGCCTTCAACTATAAAAAAAAACCAAAAAAAAAACTTGTTCCAATTCAAATCATATCACAATTAACTCTTCTTTGACCTGCAGGGGCTTGTCGTTTTCTCACCATAGCAACAACATGGATGAGACTTTTGCTCTTGCTTTATAGGTGGTTCATTCCCATGACAATATTATTCATAAACAGCAGCAAATTAACATCATGAAATCTGATTTCTGTTTGAGCCTAAATGTTGCGAAAAAGCTTTGAGGAAATGTTATAAATTGTGTAAGAAAATTAAAAATAAAATTTTCATTTTACAATAGAATACCTGTATTACTCTTTGTCAATTTGTTACACTGCAAATTCCCAATTTAAAGATCTGCCCATAGGTAATCTGTTAAAAGCTTTTTCCTTTCAATGGCAGATAAGTCGCTAAATATATTAGTGCTTTCCGAAACAAATAGTAAATAAATTAATAGGGATTTTGTTTTCATACAAAGGAAAAACTGTACACATTGTGCATATATTGTCATTAACAACTTTTAGTGCACTTTTCATTCATTGCAACTGACTAGTCATGATGAGCATACTGGCATGTTTCACTAAAATATTTGAGAAACCACCAAAAAATTCACAAAACCATAACTTTTTACTGACATGGATAAGAGTCAATGGGATGGCAAAGGACATTGCAAGTAAGTCGTTGTTTCTCTCTGCAACAGCATATACATTGCCCTACCGTGTTAGAGAAGCTCCTTTGCACTCTGCTGCAAGTGTTCTATATGAAGAAAAAAGCTCCCATTTTTGCCAATTTCATCCAAACACGGTGCGTGGACAGGTCGATGTAGAAGGCAAAATTCTAGTGTGGATTTGCCGAAATTTTCACCATTGGTGAATCTGTAACGTAAGATATACCAAAACTGATACCAAGGACCCGGTCATGGCTCATGGCTCAACAGCCGCTTCCCAAGGAGCCCTCCACTACTCGGATGCCGACAGATCTTAAAGTGAGAGGACCAAGAAGATTGTTCTGGGACAGAAAGGGCGGGGAACAGGAAGTGCAGTCATGGAACAGGCCAGGTCACTACCAGACAGGCAGTGCGGTATGAAATCAGTAACCAGAAGTGTAATTGAAGTCACAGCCCAAGGTCAACACCAATCAGTACAATCAGTCAGGATCCGAAAAATGGTCAGTAACAGGCAGGGGTCAGTACAGGCAGTGAATCAGAAGACATCGGGGACAGGAAAGGTTCAAGAACACAGCTCAGACTATAAACGCACCCTGGAACTATGGAAAAATGTACCTACATTGTGCAATGAGAATAGGAACGATGTGCTTTAAATATTTGAATTTTGTGGCAAGCGCGATGACGTCATGCACTGTTTTATTAATAAAGAAAAAAAGAAAATTATTTTTAAAATGTTTAATCATTTGGATAAAGTAGAGCCTATGAGAGGAACCCTTCCAGTAATTCACAGCTTTCTGAATAACAGGTTTTTGGATAATGGATCCCATACCTGTAGTTCATATTTTACACAAAATATTTTTGTACTCTAATAGTACTGTAAATTAAAATTTTAAAAAAAAGATTGAAATGATCTGTATTATTGTTTTGTAGCAATGGTTTTTTTTGATTTACTGTTGGAGTTGGATTGCAGCAAGCAAAGGAAAATAGTTATGAGCAGGTTCATAGATGACGTAGACATGCCTTTTAGATTGAAAATTAAATGGCTAAGATATTTAATTCCGTGTCTGAGAATACATGCATGAATGGTTAGAACTTGGATTGAAACATACTCCAAGGCTGTATTTGATTGAATAAGTGTTATGAAGTTTGATTCATACAGAGTAGCATTTCATTCATATATTCATATGTAGTTCCTCTATATCGGCCAGGTTATGCCTGGTATCCGTTGTTTAAACAATTTTAAAATCGCATTGGCTACTACATCTGCCCAATTCAAAAGTTATATAGATCTAGATGAACAAAGGCTCCTTCTTATATCCTAGCCTGCTTAATACTAGCAAGTAAAACATGATTTGTTATCTAGCTTTTATGGAAGAAATTGTTTAAAAATGAAACATTTGTTCACTAAAAAACATATTACATTTGCTTTTATCATTAACACATCTTGTGCTGGTCAGATATCATTGATTCAATGGCTGAAAAGGGTGACCCCTTGTAATTATTCACTGATTTGGATGACTGAGATCATCAGTCATGGACCATGGCAGTCTAGCTTAACGTCAACATTACCCAATAATGATTTAATTTACCAATTACAATGTGCAACCATACAATCATCTGATTTTGTTTTCAGTTACATGTGTAGTATCCTGAAGCTAAACGTTCTTTGTTTATTTGCTTTTTTTAGCTACTGCATCTACTGTATCTACTAAATGTCTGCTTAAAACTGTTAATAAACTTAGGCTTGCTTTGCTGTGTTCAATTCTTAATGTTGACATGCCAAATACAAGTTAATGATGGGACAGGGCTAAAGCCAATTCTGCTTTTACTTACAGTACAATGCTGCCTCAAGTGCATTCTTGCATTTAAGCATTAATAATGCTATCAAGTCTCTAGATTTTTATAAAATACCAAATAAAGGTTTGAGTAAAAACATTAGTCACCATTATTATACACAACATTATTTAAAGAATAAGAAAACTCATTTCAAAGAAATATATTTTTCTTTGAACTGGAGGTTTAATGAAGGGATGTTAATTGAAGATTAGCAATTCAATAATAATGCTGAATTAAAAAAAATAATGCCTTATCACTGACCAATCAGTATTACTGAAAAGTCTTTTTATATAAGTATGTGTTTACTTCAGAAGTGCTAAATTGAACTTGGAATGGTTAGGAGCCAATTATCCCCAAGCCAATGTGACCCAAATCTGAAGTTACAATTGATAATAATAAATAAATAATAAAATGATTTCATATTCATGGAAAGAAATATAGGAAGCCCAATATGTTGGTGAATGTACTAACATTCGAATGTCTATTTTATGTTTACTCATCTTTCGAAAGTTTTGTTTTTTCTCTATTTCTCTAAAACTCTAATACAAAAATTATCCAAGTTAAAGTTGTCGAGGTCCTATAGAAGTCTGTGGGAGCTGCGCTGATCCTATTGGACTATTTTTAATCAATTCAGACTTTTAGATGTTTTTAGATTTTCTTTCACTAGTAATTATCTGAAAAACTCTAAATTTTAGAGCTTTTAGTTTTTTTATTTGTATTGTTCAGCTTTTTTTCTACCATTCATGCTTTTTATATTTGGATCTTTTAATAAATCTCATAACATTCATGGTTTTAGAGAGTTTATTCGTGGTTTCTACGTCACTCCACATAACAGCATGTTTGGTAAAAAAACAAATAACAATTATATTAAAGGTCCTCTGGCAATATCAATAAACTAATGTCTATAAGTTTCAGAACACTCTCAAAACAATTACAAACTTTGAAGAATTCAAAATCACTAAAGTACAATTTGCCACACTGAGAGAGATTTCCACCATATATACAAGGGTGATTTTAAAAACACAAGTATGTATTTCCACTAAATTCAAGAGTAGTTTTAAACAAAAGATCAAAACTCTTATTTAGACTTTTAGAATGTTGTGTCTGTGATACAAGCTCTGTGAGTAGTTTCCTGAGTAGTTTGTCCACATCACAACATCTTTCTTTACAAAGAACATCACTTGGCAGAAAGCAAGTTAGGACATTAGCCTTTCTGCCTTAACACTGCTCTCACTACATATGAAGGACCCTGTGAAGCTGGGCAATCCACTCCAGGGCTGGGGCAACCAACCCCTTTAGAAGAGTGGGGCAGCGACCCAACAAGAGGCAGGGGTTCTGTCAGGGAGGTAATTTGGGATACGGACTGCCAGGAAGGTGTGAGCTGGCACCGGGGTGCACTCACTAGGATGGTGGTGGAGGATCTGCACCTGTCAGTCAACAGCGGCACCTGTGTATATAGTTAGGAAATCTATTGTGAAGGAGCAAGTGGTGTCCCTAATCCATGGTGAAGACAGGCCACCTAGGGGTAGGGACCCCAAACAAACCCACTGGTCCCCCAAGTTGGTAGCTGGGCTTGGTGCCAACAACCCCAACTCTGGAAAAATGAAAGTTACAGAAGGGTAAAGAAACAACTGATGATTGACAAAGTATGAGTACCCATGCTCTTACTGAAGAAACAGAGGATGCTGAGTGTATGATGAGGTGCCACAGCACAATGTCAAGATTGTACTCGGCAACATGAATGGCAAGATAGGTAAAGATATAGTATTCAAACCACCTATCAGTGCAGAGAGTTTGCACAAGTCTATCAACATTGCTAGACTAGTAGGTTTGTCCCCTAGAAAGGGTGAGTCTGTTTCTAGTACAAAGTTCCTGCACAAGATCCGTGCCAACAGGCTGGTGCTATTAGCAAAGGAGGTAATTGGAGATTACCCCAATCACTGACCTCATTTTCACCATCTGCTGCATCTTTGAAAAGTGTTATGAGTACAACATCAAGTTGTTCATTGATTATAAATGAGCCTATGACAGAGTAGATTGCAGGTACCTGTTCAAGACTCTGCCCTCACTTGGAATCCCTAGAAAATATAGTCGGCTAGTCCAGATGACGTTGTGGGACACTCAAAGCAAGGTCAAGGAACCAGTGTCCTGGAAGTTCCAAGTCAGCAGGAGCCTGAGACAATGTATGCACCCTGCTCAACCTCACCTTGGAGAGAGTGGTGTGTAGCATCAGGATAAACCCAGGGTCACCAATTCAGTGCTGGCCTGTGCAGATGACATTGGCCAGTTTATGAAAGCTGGAAGAGGCATCTGGGCAGGCAGTGCTGGTAGTCAACAAGCAGAAGACTAACTACATGCTCATGATGCAAAGCACAAGCAGGGCCAGGCTTGCTTCAGTTAGATGACTACAGCTATGAGAGGGTACACATGTTCAGAGAGGAATGAAACCGACTTAGGGGCAGATTTACTAAAGGGCTAAGTGGCTAACGATAGCAATATTTTGGCAGAAATGCCTTCCGCAGGGACATCGCCAATTTACTTACAGATGTAAGCAAAATTTTGCTCTTGCGAATTCAGGAAAATGCGAATTTTACTGAACGTTACCTCTTTCACCAGAGTTGACTTTGTCACCTCATACCAGGCGCTGCTAAAATTAAGCTAGATCTTCCTGAATCTTACGTCACTTACATCATATCCTGTCTGCTGGAAATGCATTAAAATTTTAAATACGCTGTCATCAAGAGAGGAAGGCTCCACTTGGCCAGCTATCTGGAATGCATGGGAGAGGAGCAAGCTGCGAGGAAGGTCTACTGTCAATGGACAGTGGGGGTCATTTATAAACACTGGGCAAATTTGCACATGGGCAATTACCCATAGCAACCAATCAGATGATTGCTTTCATTGTTTTCCTTGCAGGTGGCTGATAAAAGCTACTCACTGATTGGTTGCTATGGGTTACTGCCCAGGTGCAAATTTGCCCAGTGTTTATAAATAAGCCCCAGTGTTAGGGAAATCAGGCTCAACAGATGTCTGCATGAGGCGAGTGAGTGATTAAATTGTACAAATAATGAAAATCAGGATGGAAAAGTATAAATGTGATTCTTAGTAGAAATTACAGCCCTAACTCTCACCCCATTCATCCACTTAGGAGTTGGTGAGAGCTGGAGCTCTATAGGCAAAAAAAACAAGCTTTTGCATAGAAAAGAGGAAAATATTAAGGACATTATGATCACTACTAATTGTCCTATGTCACTTTCCATTTAATTGAAGTAATAGGAAATGCGTCACTGGTCACCCTGCACCTTTTCAGCTATGCTATAAAAGCATGCCATGGGAGTGCATCTGCAGCAAGTGATATTTTGATCAGTGCCACAGAAGAATTACATTAGTTAATTGCTATTAAATTTGCAATACGGATCCTATATACTAGACTTAGAGGCTCAGTAGTCCTATAGCAGTCGTAATCCATACCTTCAAATACATCTCCAGTAGCTATCCATTTTTCAACCTTGCTAAGACTTATTAAGGCAGATTAGAGCCATGGTTGTGCATGCGAGGGGCATATTTTTCATTTTACTATTTTACATGTTGGCAGTGCACACCAGGTGACACTTAAGATAGTACTGGAGCTCCATAGAGGGAGGGTCCTGTTTAGATATTATGAGGCTGTAGGAATACTGATGGCAGGCCCTTTGATGTTATACTTTGTATCCCATGCTGGATACTTTATCTGGCACAATGGATGTAAATGACCACTAAAGGACAAACATTCTCAAAGGGTCAAGCTGAATAACTTTATATTTATTCCCCATTTGATTCTTTTTAAGGAATCTAGGGTGATAAATGTAGGCAACAGTTTAAAATATGACAATGACTAATGTGACAGTTATTTGAATTGAACTTGATAGCTATCACCAATTTCTTTCTCTGTAAACAGCTACATTAGATAATATATTGATTCACTTTCTTTCTCTGGATTTAATGTGAGGATATGTTTGACACACACGCTTGGTACAGCAGTGGCTTGTCCGTACTTTGAGGAAAAATATGTCCTTGTTATACGTGCTCAATGCTAATGAGTTTACCATTGCTCCATCTGCTGTCACTGAAAAAGTGACCTTTATTTTTTTCAAATAGCCTTAATATTTCTTGTAGTGTAACTGATATTTCACAGATCTATTTTAATTTTGTGACCTTTTGTGCTTAGTTTTTCTCGCATGACACTTTCTCTCATTTCACATTATTTGCTGCTTAACTTCCAGCAGCTTATTGACTGTGTAAAATGCATTGTCTGGACTGTAAATGTAGTAACATAAAATGCTCTGTCTGTCTGTCTGTTTATCTATCATTTATCTATTATTTATCTATAATCTATCTATCTCTCTATCTCTAGTTATTTAGCAATCTGTCATCTATCTATTATTATATGTACTATCAAACCCCCCCCCCCCACCCCCATTTGTCTGCATTTAACTGTCTGCCTATATCCTTGCAAGTTTAGCCACAATGCTAAGGTACAGAATTCACTTCTAATACCAAAATGGCATCTGATTTTTTTCCTCTTTGACTAAAACAGATTAAGCCAGTTGATATAGAATAATGGTGCAGATTACAATGTTCATTTGCCTTAAAATAAATTAGACATCTTAATAAATACACTACTGTAATTTTCCTAATGGATGATAGTGATGCATGGTAGTAATTAATTTGTTACAGACAAAAATGGAGCTTTATAAACATGCTGTTTATTTAACACCATGGTTTACATCGTTTTTTTAAGGAGTAAATTTACTTGCACACCTTTCTGAATATGTTCCATAGATTTCTTTTTACTTAAATATTTTTTAAAAAAAAGTTAAGGTCTGAGGTCTCATTCATTCTAGTGTTTTTAATTTACCCAAATCCCCTCAATTTACCATAGGGATGCACCGAATCCACTATTTTGGATTCGGCCGAACCCCCGAATCCTTCGCAAAGGATTCGGCCGAATACCAAACCGAATCCGAACCCTAATTTGCATATGCAAATTAGGGGTGGGAAGGGGAAATTTTTTTTACTTCCTTGTTTTGTGACAAAAGTCACGCGATTTCCCTCTCCACCCCTAATTTGCATATGCAAATTAGGATTCGGATTCGGTTCGGCCAGGCACAAGGATTCGGCCGAATCCGAATCCTGCTGAAAAAGGCCGAATCCTGGCCGAATCCCGAACCGAATCCTGGATTCAGTGCATCCCTAATTTACCAATAAATCTGTTAGAAAAATTCTTAAAGGGACATCTGCCATTCATTTTTACATGATTTTGACAAATTTTAGCTGAAGTAGCTGAAGTATTTTCTGATTTGGATTTTTAGCAGCTTTGGTGCGTAATAAGTCTTTAAAAATGTTAGTGTTTTTTTCCTCTAAAAATGTGAGTTTTTTCCCCTTTAAAAACTGAGCCAGAAAAATTCAAGATTTAATACAGTAAATAGGCCCCTTAGTGATATGCTTTTTGCAGTTATGCATTCCGTTTAATTGAAAATTGGCACAATAAAAAAGGATATTGTCACGACTGGCACCCAGAACCCAGAACCAATGCTAGGCTCCCTGGTCTCGGCTCTTGCTTCCGCCTTCAACAGCCGCCTTTCACCTCGGGAGGAGCCTTTGGCTAATTGGATGCCGCCAGGTCTTGTTAAGAGAGGAGCCATGGTAAGGGTGCTGGACGAGCAGAGGGACACGATCGTTTAGCAAAGTCTAAGACAACGTAGTCAAATCCAGGCCAGGTCGGTGCAGGCAGAATACAAACAGAGTCAAACAGGCAGGGGTCAAAGCTGGGAGATCAATCAAGAAGAGTCAGGACAGGCACGGGTCAGGATACGGATAGCAGAATAGTCGGTTTACCAGGCAGAGGTCAGGAACACGGAAGTCAGGTTAGTCAGGCAGGCAGAGGTCAAAACAGGAATCAGGTACAAGATACAGACAGGAATAACACCCAGGAAATTTTGGAGAGGAAACTTTAAATACATTTGAATTTGGTGCCACTGAGTGCTGATGCGCGCTGATGTCATCACGCCAGCACCAGTGCGCCAATAAATAAAGAAGATGCGCGCCGCTCGCGCCTAAGGAACCGGCATTAAACAAGGGAAGAGCAACATGGCAGGCGTCCCCGCCGATGGCGAGGCGGGCCTTCCCACCGGCCCACTTAACCACCAGGGTGAGTTTTTATTACGAGATATCATATGCAGAAGTTTGCAGTTTTACATACATGTATAACAATGTGTCCAATACATACCACTCAGCAGTAAAAGAAGAAGACTACCAGAAAGCAGATTTTTCTACCTCTACATTTTGGTAGGTGGCTTGTGTTCCAGAACCTTGTTTAAACCCAACTTGAAGCAGATGGTATTCTGCAATCAAGTGCCCTCCATATATTGTATTTTGTGCCCTGTCATTATCAAGATAGTTTCTGCATCTTTTTCATATTTTCCTTTCACTTCACTTCAGGGTCTGCCAAAAAGCTGTCTCTGAACCCAAATTTACTGAGCTTTTCTAGGTGAGTTTTTACCAGATCCATTACATCTTTTATTGTTCTATGGTCAACTGAGTGGACAACTTTTGGGCTGCTCATAAAGCTATTTCCCTCAGTCCATGCATTGCATTGTAGCAATTTCTTATTGGCTTAATGAAATGTGAGTAACATGATGAACAAAAAGGGGACACACACTTACTGCAGCAGTAAGTCACAGCAATCAATCAGTAATTAGCTTTTTTCAACCAGCTGTCAGCTGAGTGATGACAACAAAATATTGATTGGATGCCTTTATATTTTTATAGCTGCAAACTCCTCTAATCTTGACGGTGGTGCAGTGCTGAAGTTTAGGTATAAAAAGGATGGCTCTCAGTGCTGGTTAACTGGAGGAGCACTCTAAACCTTCATTTTATAGCTCAACTAAATCTATCTGCAGAATAATTCTACTTTTTTTTGTTGAAAATAATCTTTATTCAATTTTCAAGGAAATACAGAAGGCAAAAAAAAAGGCAGTAGAAAGAAAAAAATTTGACAGTCGGCAATATGACAATTTCCAACAAAATGCAGTATAAACAGAGATACACATTACATCAGTACAGAGTTAGCATATCAAGTCAACATCGCCATAATAGAACAATTGCCCTAAGAAACTTCCTGTGCCATGGAAGGAAGAAGGAAAACAAGGGACAGTAAAGATAGAGAAAAAAAAGAGAAAGGCAAGAGAGAAAAAGAAAAGAAACAAAATATTGTCTCAACTCTTACAGCGAACTGTCTCAAAGTAGTAATATCCATGGTGGTTTTCATTGTATAGGCATGATATAGGTAAGGTGGTATTTAGGTTAAGGGCTGTATTTTCTAGTAACGGGCGACAGGACTGGAGTCATATAGTAAGTCCTCTATATCAGAGCCATGGGTCCCAGATCCCATGAAAGGTATCAATCTCGTCACTAGCCATCATGGTAAGCTTCTCCATCACCATGTAACCATCTATTCTGGACTTAACCAAAGGCATATCAAGAGTAGGCGTTTTCCATGCTTTAGCTATAATTTGTTTGGCGGCCGAAAAAATACGGCATATCAATTTTTTCACATATTTATTACATCCTGTGATTCTGCCGTGAAGCAGTGCCACTGCAGGAAGCTTAGTTAAAGTGAGCCCTGTGATGCTAGTGATCATGGTATAAATACGTGTCCAATATCTAGTTGCTTTGGGACAGGACCACCATACATGTAGGTAGGATCCTACCTGTCCACAACCTCCGAAAACAAGTGGGGGATGTAGCAGGATACCATGCAGAAATTTTTTCAGGGACTAGGTACCAACGTGACATAACCTTTTGAGAAGTTTCTTGAATCAAGATACTGGGGGAACATTTAGTTATATCTAGGAACCTATCTAACCAATCTTCCTCCTCCAAAGTGACATGAAGCTCCCGTTCCCATTGCCTAATGTATAGTAAGTCCTTTAATGGCTGTTGATGAGCTAACTGATCATAGATTCTGGAGAGAATAATTCTACTTTTGTCCAGATTGTGGGAAACATACCATGCCTTCTAAGAATACAGTTATTCCTAAATCATAGGCAAACTGTAATAATGTAAGCACTGTCAATAATAAAACCTATGAAATTCCACTGGTAAAATAAACCGAGGGGGGGGGAATTTGAAAAATTTCGTAGTGCAGTAATCACAATTATCTTAGCCTTTGGTATGAATAAATATAATTTTAGTATAGTAAAGTTATGTTTTTGATGGATAATTAAGGAAGATGTTGGTCTATTTTTTTACACTGAGAAAAACATCCTATGGTGCATACAATGTAAGTTTGCTTAGCATAAACTACAAATTTATCATAAAACAGTTTCTTACTTTTTTAGTACACACTGTAATTTATTTTGAGAAATAAGACGAAATCTATTCTAAACAGATTAAAAAGTCAGTTCCTGTGGAGATAGTAAACTCAGCACAACTATATGCTAAAAATAAATCAAATAAAGAACTTTAATAGTCAGTTCTCCTTTGCACTTTTAGATTAGATAGTCCCAAGGCAATTGATCCGACACCATTCCCACTTGGCCAATTTTGTGCACCGGTCCTCTACAGAGCTATTAGCAAGGAAACAATTGATGTCCTGCCAGAACGGAAGCTGCTGTATTCCAGGTCTTTGAAATGCTTTCTCACGCAGTATATTAAATTCATAGGAAAACACGGTAGCACTGATCCAAGCAGCTTATGCATGTCACTCAACAACATATATATATATATAGATTTTGAGGAGGATCAGTATCACCTGCCTGACCCATGGTTATGGATTCCTATGTCACTCATTTCTAGCTTCTACTACTTTGTATAAAACAGATTCAATGATAAAAAGCCTCCAATTGCTTCTTATTATGGCCCTATGGATCACAGCACAATATGGCACATCTGCCTAACTGGCTCCTGAAAACCTGATTTCCTATTCTTTCATGCAAAACTGTGTATGTGTTTATCTAACCATGGACTATAATATTTCAAGTTCATTTTCCTTTCTTTCTTATTCAGCTCTCTATCTATTTCTTTAGAATTTAAAAACATCACCTTTGCTTTGCTATCCTTTTCATCTCATCTAACAGACTAGTTTGCATAATTATATCCACATTTTTAAATTTAAAACCTATACCTTTATATTCTCTGTTTAATATCACTTCTACAAATTGGCATTGAAAGAAAAATCTATTTCTCTTCTAAAGGCAATATGACCTCCTAATAAAGGTATTTTTTCCTGTTGGGATTGTGTTAGAATTTCAGAAATCAAATTAGCTCTGTGCAAATACAATTTCGAGCAGATTTATTTTAATGTCATTTTTGTGAAAATCCCCATTGATGCAATAGGTCATTAAGGACTAGATAGTCATTAGGAGGAAAATTAGAAAAGGAAATTTAATTTGCAATCTGTCATATATAGGGCCCATGAATCCTAGTTAACCCTGATTTAGTGGAAACCGGATTGGTTCTTAACAAAGTCTCATACTGACAGATCCAATGAAAGAAAGGGATGTGCTAAGGTTAGGTCAAGAAAACATATTTGGGTTGATTTAATTTAGAATAGCTGACAGAGCAGGATTTTAAAGTTATTGCTGTCAGGTATTACATTAACCTTGACGAAACCTTCTATTTGAGTAAATGTCAGCGATCCCTTGGCTGCACAGTAGTTATTAACCTGTACCCTTGTGCTTTGTTGTTACAAATGCTGGTCACCAATGCCATTTAAGCTTTCAGCATATAAAGAAGGGACTTCTTTGAAGCATCCATCCTGGGGGTGTTCATTTGAATACAAACTAGGGTTTCAAAAGACCAAAGAAATAGACTTAAAAAGGAAAATGTAAAAGAAACATGACTTAAAAATGGCTGCTGCATGTCCTATTTTTCTATGTTAAAGGGGTTGTTCACCTTCCAAACACTTTTTTCCGTTCAGATGTTTTCAGATTATTACTCAGAAATAAAGACTTTTTTCAATTACTTTCCATTTATATTTTTCACTGTTTTTCCAAAATCTAGGGGCACATTTATCAAGGGTCAAAGTGAATTCGAGGGAATTTTTGAAGTTAAAAAATCCGAAATTCAAAGTAATTTTATGGGTACTTCAACCATCCAATAGGATACTATGACTTCGAATTTATTTAGAATCAGATTAGAAGTAAAATAGTTTGAATATTCAAATATTCGATAATCTAAGTACTGTCTCTTTGAAAAAACTTCGACTTCAATAGTTTGCCAAATTAAACCTGCCGAAGTGCTATGTCAGCCTATGGGGACCTTCTAGACCATGATCTATGGTCTAGAAGGTCCCTAGAGTGATCTATGAGCATTTGTTCAGCCCCAAAACTTTACTTATTTTATTCTAAACTTAACTGGATGACCTACAGTATATCATCTGCAAATATGGACCATTCCCATTATTTTGCAGTGGAATCTTATAAGAAGCTTTAGCAAGATCTATAAATTCACTGATGTAATTTAATCATTTCCTGTAGGCTATAATGTATTAAGGTGGCCATAGACGTAACAATTACAATCTTTCTTGGTAAAAAACTTTCCAAGAAAGATTGTTCGTTTCAACACACACGTGTAGAACTGAATCGTCAGATATACAGGTAGATATACAGGTAGAAACAATAGAATTCTACCTGTATCTGAAAATGGCCTATGTTTGGGTGCCTTCAAAGGCACCCGATCAAAATTTTCTGTCCATCCCAATCGACGAGCCGACAGATATCCAAGTCTTCTGACGATATCGGTCAGCTTGTGATCTACCATACACGCAACAAATATTGTACGAAAAATTTTTTGTAAGATATTTTCTGTGCGTCTATGGTCACCTTTAGTCTGTGTATATACACTTCTTGCCACACATGTTTTGGTATGAAAAATTTAGAAAGTCAAGACTTTTTTTGTATTGCTTCTCATGCTAAGCATGTAATAGTCTGTGCCGTTTGTGGACTGATACCATAGTCTGCATTTCTTTGTCTTCATAATAATCTGGCCCATTTTTTCCTTTTAATAGTACTTTAAGATGGAAATATCATGAGCACACTGAGTGACAAACTACATTTGAGACAAACCAATCTCAAGTTTCCCAAGTTTTACAATAGGCTCTAGATCCAACCAAATAATAGAGTCTTGCTATAAGCCTGCAGATTATTGTGCTCTTCATCTATCATAGTCAAATAATGGGTGTAGTCAAAATATGTTTCTACACCATTCTCAAAAATTATTGGATGCATAATTGCAGCTGGCTCAAAGTAATATTCTGAGCACTTTAGCAAATTACAAGTTTCCAAAGCTGCTCCAAGTTTAAGCACTTGCTGCGACTGTCACCTGGGGTTACTTGAATACACAGGGGTATATTTATCAAAGAGTGAAGTTAATAGTGAAGTTTCGCCACTAGAGTGAAATGCCGCCACTCCCCATTCATTTCTATGGGATTTTTAAAGGCGTATTCATCAAAGAGTGAACTTTCACCCATTGATAAATACGCCTTTCAAAATCCCATAGAAATGAATTGAGAGCTGCGGAATTTCACTCTAATGGCGGAACTTCACTCTTTGATAAATTTACCTAACAGTTGCTTCTGTTCCATGTGAGGCACAGGATTCATTTTACACTTGATTATAGAAGAGAGTGGGGCTTAGAGATTTGTTCTACACTGGACTCTTAAGACTGTAGGGAGAACAATATGTTTAGCGGCTCAACTGCTGTAATAAAGCCTGGAATTAGTTGCCCAAAAACTACATCTTTTAAATGTTTTAAAAACAATTTTGTTGCAAAAATGTAAGTGAAAAATATTTTTAATGTAATTGTAGTTTCCTGGTGGTTAAGGATGCCTTTAAAAACACAGTGAACTGAAATATGTATCAGATATGTATTTGTATACACAGGATACCTAGTTCTTGATATTAATTTCTCAGTCAATCTGGTTGCAATTGTGAGCAGTAATCCATACCATCATTTTATTACATATGAATTGAAAACACCATTATTGTATTATTATAGACTGGACTGTGCACCAAAACATTTGCAGCTTGAAAGAGCTAAATGCCAAAATAAATGTTAGATTTCTATTCATATTCTGCCTTTCTTTGGAAAAGCTAGTTGTAATATGCCAATCCCCCACCTAATGTTTTATTGCATTCTGCATAAAGGTATCTTTATGTGACTTTAAAATGTTTACTTTGATAAGGATGCCCCAAAGTCATAATGAAATATAATACAATAATTTATAAGTACATTCATTCCATAAAGCTGTTTTGTTCTTCTGGCTATATAGATAAAGTTGTGATTTACAAAATACAAATTACTTACTATTAACTAACATACAAAGAAACAAAATACAAAGAAAACCATGATTGCTTTCTTATTATAAAATGAGAATACTCTCATTATTTTTTGAATGCATTTTTATTAGAATTCTTAAGGGTATGGTGTCACTAAAATGTAACACACTGCTAAATGAAGATATTGTTTTTGTTTCTAAACAAGCTAAAAACATAATGCTGAAAGAGCTGAGACAAATAAAGTTTATTTTTTAAATATTTTATTTTTCAACCAGCAACATGATTGTCATATCTTATCATCTAAATAATGTTGTAAAGGTATCACCTTTGTAACACATTTGTAATTTTTTAATATAACTTTTTATAAGCTTTACCCTATAATATTTTTATTGGCTAACACAGTGCAACACCTTTATATGTCAAATAAAATCCTTGTATTATACTGATGTAATCCAGCAAGGGTAAAACTGGTCTCCAGCTGGAGGTTTGAGCAGAAATTAGATTGCTATATGTCTATATGTGGATACATTGGAATTGCTATTACTTTTTCTTTATCCTGGAAGTGTGAGAAAGTGAACAGCTGAGGGTTAGAGGTCACTTTCACCATGTGTTGCTGTTATAAATATTTGCAATATATACAATATTTTATATAGAGTGAATATTGTCTTATGTAGTGCATGTTTATTTTTACTGTAGATGGGATTTATACATAAACATACTGAATGAGACAACATAATGGAGTTGATGCTCTTGACATGCTTAGATAAAATATGATCATGATTTTGGAACAGAGAGACAAGTTTGATATCCAGTGGTATTTCATTTGGGAGATGATTCTGAGATAGAATTAGTAATTATTTTGCTGCCTGAGAGTTCTGCAATACAGTTCTGTTTGGAAGTAGAAATGTTAAGCACACTTTGTAATTAATAACTGCTGTATATAAAGTCAATAAACTTGCCAATACACACTTTACTGGCTGCATTTTGCTATTAAAGAATTAAAATGAATACAGCATAATAAAGACTTACTACAATTACAGTACATTAGACTTTCTCTTCTTTCAGGGGATATACAAAAGAAGTCAAATAATTCAAAAGCCTCTCTCTTTCAATCTTTTTTGGGATTTGTACCACAAACAGATATGAAAAATATCATCTATTTATTGTACAGAAGACAACAGATCACATCCTGTTTGAAATATTTATGGTAGACATAGAAGACACTGTGAGGCAGATTCACTAAAGGGCAAATTGTCGCCAGCGACTGCTTTACGCACCTCACACCACTTCATCAGGAGATAATTCGCTTCTGTGCGAAGTTGCATCCTGGGTGCCGAATGCTGGCGAGTTTTTGCTAGCGTTACTTCGGCAGTGTGAGCATGTCATAGCGAAGATTCACAAGCGTTCGTTTGTGCCTAGTGAAAATTTGCTCGTGAACTTACACTTAGGTCAATTTGAATAGGGCGGGTACATTAAAGTTATATGGACGCCTTTATTAGAGATGTTGGTGCAAATGCTTGAAGTTACCCTTTTTTATTACAAATGTCCAAGGAACCCTAAAGTGGACCTGTCACCCAGACATAAAAAGTTGTATAATAAAAGTCCTTTTCAAATTAAATTAGAGGCGGGGCTGGCAATTACTTTCACTTTCCATTCAGCAATTACTAGATGTCCCAGCGATCCCCACATTCCCCCTCTCTCTTTACCATTTAATTGTGTAACCAGTACATGGGGATGGACATCAGGTCCTCCATTCTGGTGCACAAACAAGATTCTGAGATGAAGCAAAGCTTGTCTTAATAACAGTGTCCACAAAATGGCTCCTGCCTAGGAATTCCCAGATGGAAGGAAACAAGATTCAAATAATTTTTACAGTGTAATTAAAGTTCATATTGCTTGACTAACATGATCAAATAGGATTTGGAAAAATATTTTTGGGTGATGGGTCCCCTTTAATAAAGACAAAAGAGTTAATATTATGCCCTACACATGGGCCCACTGTAAAATGAATATTCCATATGTTCTCAAATGTCTGGGGAAAAATGTTAATTCAAAAAAAGTTTGTTAGGACTTTTGAAGTCAATTCTGTTGAAAGAGGTAACGTTCAGTAAAATCCGCACTTTACTGAATTTGCTGATCGTGACCATTCACCTGTGCGTAAAGTCTAGCGAATGACCGATGGTCCCATTCACTAGGGAATTATCGCCTGTGTCTGCTAGTGAATTGGCACTGTCCCTGCAGATTGGATTTCTTGAGAATTTTCGGTAGCGATGGCCACTTTAGTGAATCTGCCCCTATGTTTGAGCATCCAGGTGCTAAATCATGCAAGAGTTTATAAACTCGAACCTAGTAGATGTAGCTTCATTTGAATTTGAATAACTTGGCTTCCTGCTGAGTGCAATTAATTTCCCTGACAAAAAAATTAAAAGCTCAGCAGGTATTAGATAACAAGTTTTTTATTTTTTTAAAACACCAGCTCACGGAAAAAACCTTGAAGCTGAAGCCTGAAGCTGAGGCAATTGAATCAAGAAACCATGCAAGAATTTAGGAACTGCTACATGGTTTTAGTAGCGAAAGCTCAAGTACGAAGGCTCAGCAATTCTTAAAATACCCCCCCCCCCCCCCCGTTAGTTATGGTTTGTTGGTTGACTTATACGATTGATGAAAATAAATAGGACCTGGAAAAATTAATGGTGTTCCTTACTAAATCTTTGTAGGGGAAAATTATGATATATTATAATATTAATTGATAATATATTATATATATTAATAATATTATACCCCCCCTCTTATCAGGGTTTATGGTTCTCTTGAACAAGCAGACAAATAATCCACACAAATAAGTGTATTTTAAAGTGTGTAGTGTAGTAAATCAATGGATTGTTTACACTTAAACCAATTACAATAACAATAACACTAAAACAATCCTTAAACTATTTACAGTTAAGAATAATCAATATAGTTACATTATTGCTACCACCAGAGTAATAAAATAGAGGCCAGCTCCATTTTACCCATCCTGGCATCCATCTGTCTTCCAGCACCTCTGGTCTGCAGTCCTCTCAAAGCTGCCCTGTCACATCTCCAAATTGATCCCTGGACATCTCCCATTGACTTCAATAGCAATTTGGCAGGTGGCAAATAGTCAAATTCGAGTTCTTAAAGGGCCAGAATACGGTAAGTCTCAAAAATGTAGTTTTTTAAAAACTCAAATCGAATTTGAATAACTCCCTTGTCAAATCTGACAGTTTTGACCAACAAAAAAATTAGAAATTTCGAATTTTCAATTTGACCCTTGATAAATTTGCCGCTTAGTAAAACTTCAGATTTAAGTTTCCTGAATACCTTCCTATTAGGTACATATTACTTTATACGATGGGTAAAACACAATTGCCATGACCACATTTTGTGTGTAGATATTAAAGGATGATTGTAAATCCTCCCATAAAATGACACTTTTTGTGTACTTCAAAGGCTTTCACAGTTACATTGTTTTTATAGTTTTTTGTTGTAAAGAATGTTTTTATTTGTTGTACTTTTATTAATACATTAATTTGAAGTGTAATTGCATAGTTAGCAAAGTGAAGCCTTCTGAAAGTATTTCTGAAGGTATTAACTTGTCTCATGGCATACACACAGCACTGCCTAGATACCAAAAATTTGAGTTTTAATTCTCCCATAAGGCATCATGGGCGGAGACATGCAAATCACTCCTTTATGTTCCTTTGGCCAACTATGCATCCAGAACTGCTGGTTTATAGCACAGATACAGCCTAATGGTTCAGAGCCATATGTCCAAACTTGCAGACAGCCTGTTTTGATCTTGTTAGATTTCATCAGTGCAAGATATTGGAATATGGCTTCTGAGAGGTAGGACTTGGAGAGTGGCAAAAAAGAAAACTGAACCTGGTTAGGGTGAAGCCTTCTGAAATCAGAAGGTATTTACTTGTCTCATGCCATACACATAACACTACCTACATACCTACAATGAGAGTTTAAATTCTCCCTTTAATCAGGGGCAGAGATGTGATTTGCATGATGCCTTTTGGCAGAATTAAAACTCTCATAGCATAGTTAGATAATTTGGGTAATAAAAGCAAAAGTCAAACCCTTGATAAACATATCAAATGCATATATATGCATACCAATGCAACCATCTTGTATATACAGTATAGGCTATATATATATATATTGGTTATTTTATTAAACTATACCACAATAGCCTAGGATATTATGCTTGTTCAATAAATCATCCAAGCTACTCTTAAAGGCTTTAATAGAATCTGTCATCATATCATCAACGGGCAGGACATTCCACAACCTCACTGTCCTCACCATGAAGACCCACCTTCACTGCTCCAAGTTCAGTTTCTGAAGTCTTAAGGGGTGGCCTCTTCCTTTTTTATTTTAATTTTTTAAACCTTTGTTTTTTTAGTTACATAACAACGATTCACATATATAAAAGGTGACACCGTACCAGGGACCTATAAAGAGGCAAAATAATATTTTCATCCTTCAAATGAATGCCCTTTTTTATGCAAGATTTAATTTGCTTTAGTAGCCGCTGGTCCAATGCTTAGATTATTGATGAATCAAAACAGAATCTATATTTTAATGCTGGTTTTAGGCTACTAGGTTTAACCTGCTGATAAATATATTGTTGATAGGTGAGTTTTAGCCTTCTTAGTTTTGTCTGTATGACTACTCAATAGCTGAAAAATAATTGCTTGCGCCAATGTGTTCTGAACCTCTAGAGCATGTCTTCAGGATATTTAGGGTATGTGAACTTTAGCTTGGTGTCACACACACATACACACATGAAGGCTTACCATATATATATACGAGTAGTTTAAGCCTACCCGAGTATAAGCCGAGGTACCTAATTTTACCTATAAAAACTGGGAAAACTTATTGACTCAAGTATAAGCCTAGGGTGAGAAATGCAGCAGCAACTGGTAAGTTTCCCAAAATTTCTCTAAATAACAGATAGCTTGAATCTCAGCTGCCATAAAGCAGGGCAGGACTGCTGCTTACAATGGGTATCAGATAGGATCTGTGCAGCCACTGGGACAGAATGCTCTGTTATATAGATAACTAGAATCTCAGCTGCCATAAAGCAGGACAGGACTGCTGCTTACAATGGGGATCAGATAGGACCTGTGCAGCCACTGGGACAGAATGGTCTGTTATACAAATAGTTAGAATCTCAGCTGTACCCCACTCGAGTTTACATACCATTGTATTTACAATACATTGCCTTCCAATAGCAGACACCTGTTGCTTGTTGACAATGCACTTTCCCAGAAGCATGGATCACCATGCGGCTTCCATTGCCGCCTCCTACAGACACCTGCTTTGCCCTGTTGGGTTCACACAGCACTACCCCAGCAGCCCTGAACAGATATTACCATTATTACGGTACTTATATGTGGCCCTACTCTCTGCTAGCAGCCCTATACATAGAGCTCACAGGCGGTCTACCCAAAGCACTATGCGTCATGTACAGTTGCAAGTGATGCACCACTTTGGTATATTAATCACCACAAACCTGCATTCAAATCACCCCTGCAACAGCAGATTTTCCGAGAGAGCCGTGGGCACTCTGCAAAGATCACTATCTCATCTAACAAGGGAATGCAGCCGGAAATAGCCGAAGACTTCGGCTTTTAATGGCGCAGAGGATGGGAAGTATCGAACACTTACGGCAATGGAAGAAATGCGCAACATTGAAATAGTCGCAATGAACTCACTTCACAAACTATTTCCTGAACGCGTGACTCATTTTCGCTTAGCGCTTCCGTCTTCACTGCCTGTTCGGCCGGGACACAGGCACTATTGGTAGCTCAGAATGGATGCCCTGAAATCGGAGAGCAGGCTCAGAGGTACCGGAGATCTCGTTTATGAGCAGGGGGCGGCGCTGAACTGATTCCCGCTCCCGGCAACTTTTTATATATACCACTGTAGTTTCAGCACTGAACAAGGACCCCCAATAGCAGCCCATTAGCGTGCCTGTCTGTCAGGATGAATAGGTTTAGGTGTCTGACTCGAGTATAAGCCAAGGCAGACCTTTTCAGCACATTTTTGTTGCTGAAAAACTTATACGCGAGTATATACAGTATTTATTAAAGGTTGGATTTTAGTAGTTTTAGAGGTTTTTAAAACCCCGACTAATCTTACATTCTCTAATGCCATGATTGTCATTAAATTTAGTAAAAGATCTGACTATAAAAAGTGAGAATGAAAAAAGCACTGAACAATTTTCTTAAAATACGAATACCTTGAAAACCTTGAAAAAGTTTTGTGGGCAATTCCTAGCGGGAAAAAAAAACTGATAACCTCTAAAAGTCCGAATTGACTTAAAGAGGTAAGATTAACACAGCTGAGCACTCAACAAGTTTTTTTACACTTAATAAATTTTGACCTTTTAGAGCTTTTAGAAATGTAGAAAAGCCACAAATTTTCAGTATCATAGAAAAAATTGCAATTCAATTGTTAGTAAATGGGACCCATGCAATTGTGTTCTCTCTGTGCTCTCTAGTGCAGACCATAGACATTTCCCATCATTTACTATGAAACATTACTTATGTCATGTACACATATACACATACATGTTAAAGGACAACAAAAACCCTTGAAAATATGGAACTTAAATTGACTACTTGCTATAAAACCCCTTTATTATATTAGAAGAATATGTCAATATTGCCCAAATACCTTGACCAAGTGATGTGCTTTTCCAACCCTAGTGTTGGTGTAAGAGTTCAATATGTACCAGAAAGAAGTGATTACTTTGCTTGAGGCAGATTACTTTTTTTTTTTACAGGCAACAGGGCAAATAAGTTTTGATAAGGAGTGTCAGGAGTAGGAACATTAATGGATGCTTTCTGCACCTGTAAGTTGTCCTTCATTTTGGGTGTAAAGTTTCCCTTTAAGTAATATTTCTCCCAATATAAAATGTGTCATAAATTGTGCCTTTAGGAGCTTGTCTATATTCATCTTTATAACATAAGTGTCTTCGTTGGCTTTTAGGAAATAGAAATGCTTGTTAAATGTATTTCTTGATTTAAAAAGCACTTTTGGGAAGCTATACTTTTCTTCTGAGAGATTCTGAAAACTAAAAGAACATATCTCTGCATTAGAGTCTCAGAAAATAGACTTTCACACCATAAGGCCGCAGGTGCAATTGACAGGGCAGGAGTTTTAACTTAAACTGATGTAAGAATGACTTATTTTTATTCATTCTTTTTGATGTAAGTATCTATCATTTCACAGAAGCCCTGGCCAACTCAGTGTGGTGCTGAAGATGCAGTGCTGGAGAACACTTGGTTGCACTCTTCAATATATATGTATACAGCATATATTCACCCCATGTGAATGTGCATGCAGGTGCCTCTCGACTAACTATTGAATAGTATAAAATGTGTCCGTACTGAGCATTAAAAAATATTCTGGATCTGGCTACATGTGGTGATTAGTGAACAAAGTATATTTTTTGTCCATAAATTCTGTCATTGTTTACTGTACATAAATATTTCAATTTATAATTGCATGTGGAAATATGTGACATCGTAGACTATAAAAACAGCACAGGGCTTATTTACAATGTTGGATAAGGTGCAAAGTGCAAATAATACACAATACCCTTATGTTTGGCCATAGTACATAAACTCTTATGTCTGTTATTATTATTATGTATAATCTCCTAGTCTTTTCTTGCATTGAAAGCATTGTGCTATTAAAAGGGCAATATAAACTTATATTCAGGATCAGTTTATTGAGCAGGGCTTGTAATTAAAGATATTTTTAGATAATACACAGTTGATTGTAACTCCTACTACCCTCTTCCGGGACCGAATGCAGGATGTGCACCGGGCCCCTCTCCAGACTCGCGGTTTCCTTACCTGTGGTGCTGGCTCCGGCGGGCTATGAGGGGGAGCGGGCCCATGTGCAATGTCACCCCCTGCTCCCCTGCTAGTTACGCCACTGTCTGTTCAGCCACTCTATTTCTGCAGGGTCAGTAGCACTCAGTAACCAGGAAATTTTGAATTTCCGAGCTTTCTGTTCTGACCCATGTATGGATCATCATGTATAAAATTAAAACTACTGCCTAGTTGGTAGGATTAGTGGGGTCATAAAGAGGCTATAAGAGTGTAATATTTACAGCAGTGTAACGACCTGCCCACTGGGGCAGGTGCTAAATGTACCTGCCATCTTTGAATCAGTGACCCCTGCACCACTGGATACATATCAGATTATATTACATGTTTGTGGGACTGATTATCATAACATTATGATGCTAAACAGCAGTCAAGGTACAAACTGGAGGGCAAAATAGACTTCAAAATTCAAAGCTCTGTTAGATAAATTCTGTTATATTTTTCAACTGGGTATGTTATACAAATTCTTTTAGTTGGTTTCTCCGAGCTTTTACCCACTTTATTTATGTTATAATTGTGCAATATATTTTAAGTTCTAACAAAGTCTATTGATACTGCTTGTTACTTTTGCTAAAACGTGCTTTTGTGGAGCTAATACCTTGAAAACAAATAGTTAGTTGGACATGCTTTTCTCAGTTTATTTTACTAATTAAAAATGAGCCTGCCATTTACTTCTCATTAATTTTAAATGTCAGAATGAGTCAATACATTGATCAGAGATATTCTGTAAGTACGACATATTGTGAAACAGATGCATTGTGTAACTAGTTCACCCGCTTATAATATCATTTATCTGAAAAGTGTATGATTGCCAGGCTCTATTTAAAATGTAGACAGGAATAATACAACCTTATTAGGTATTTAGGTGGAACTGGCAAATGAGTCATTTTAATTTAAAACATGGCGAGCTCAGTCAAATTTTCTTAATCATTAATGTTGAATAGATTTTTGGCAATGCAAAGATGAATAACCAACCCTTGTAATAAAGCTTTAATGTGTGCTGTTTCAAGCTGCAAATATTGAAAGCCATATCATTGCCCCTTCTTCGGGGCGACTAATCTCCCCGAACTGCCTCCCCTGTCTTCCCGCCGTCTAAAATGTAAATCGCTGGCGGGGTGGCACTCGGAGTGATTACTTTTCCAAAGTTTACTCATCAGGCAACTTCGGGCGACTTGGGAAAATGAATCGCTCCGAGTACTATCCCTCCTGCAGTTTACATTTTAGCCAGCGGGAAGGCAGGGGAGGCAGTTTGGGGAGATTAGTCGCCCTGAAGAAGAGGAGATTTGTCGCCACGTCGACTAATCTCCCCGAATCTGTCTGTGTGCCCTGACCCTAAAGGAACATTATACCCTTATCAACGTAGGTCTCTCTAAAAATATATTGCATAAAACAGCTCATATGTAAAAGCCTCATTCATGTAAATAAACCATTTTCATAATGATAAACTATTTTAGTAGTATGTGCTATTGGGTAATCCTAAATAGAAATAAAGCCCACCCCCTGGGATCCTCCACAGGGAAGCTGTGGTGATTTGGTTTCTCAAATACAGAGGAATAACAATAAAGCCAGTATACGTAACAGCTGTTGGTGGGGGGTATGAACAGTATAGGATGTCCAAGAAAGGGGCCACTGTTTCATTGTAATCATTGGGTTTCTTCTTCCTAACTGCTATTTCACCTTCCTAAATCATATAACAAAATTAGAGTGCTCTCTGATGATGAAGGAAAAGAAAACAAGTATCTTTAGAAATAAAGTTTCTCCCACTGGTTATAATTATGTGCAAAGTTCAGAGATGATTTTTATTTTATAATGCCTCTGCTAGGAAATCTAAAATATCAAGATGAGAGATTCGGAAATCTTTTTTCTTTACTATCAATCTGTTTTATTCCTAAATCCAAAATACAATAATTTATACTTTTCGGGGCTTATCAAATTCCAAAAAGGCTTAGACTGGACTCATATTTTTCTCTCTAATAGTCCTTGTGGCATTGATTTGCTATATTCAGAGATCAGACGGTTCCTTGCTAAAACATTATTTACAGCTGCAAAAAAGACTATACTTTTCTCTGTGTCATACAGAACGCTGAGCAGGATTATATGTCAAAATTCCTACATAAATACATTTAACATAATTAACCCAATTATTAATACAAACCTTGCATTCATGGAAAAGGTGCAACATGTATACAGTATAATGTGATAATTACCAAGATCTTTCAGTTCACATTGAAAAAATACTGTTTTACTCAGTGGCGGAACTACCAGGGGAGCAGGGGATGCAAGCGGGCCCCCCTCAGGGCCCCCTGGCAGCCCGCGCGCCACTGAAATGCGGGCCGTACGGAGGGGGGCGGGGGCCCGGCTGCGCGTCACGCACCAGGGCCCGCCCACCTCTAGTTACGGTACTGGTTTTACTCAGATGCTTAACACAAATATAGGCTATAATAGTAACAATCAATAATTAATAATAAAATATTATATGAATACATTATAGCGGTTATTTACTAAAATTTGAAAACTTCTCACTATTTTCTTAAAACCACTTTGACCAACCTCCCATCCACATTTTTATCGTATTTATGAATAAATACGGGGAGAAAATCTATAAAATCGTGAAAAATTCAGAATAGCATGTTTTTTTTGTATTTGATGCCACCAAAAAAACACATAATAAGTTGGATTATTGAACAAACCCCAGCGGTGATCATATCTTCCAATTGTGACATCTGCCCTTCGAAGGTTTTGGCTCTTAAGTACCAAGAATGAACCCTGCCTTGACCATGACAGGATCATCTTTCCCTTTGACCTGAAAAGGTAAAGCTTATTCTCACATCATTAGTGATGGGTGAATTTATTCGCCAGGCGCGAATTTGCAGCAAATTCCCGCGATTCAGTTTTTTTGACGCTGGCGCATTTTCGCCCATGAATGTGCGCAGGCGTCCAAAAAAAGGGACGCCAGGCCTCCAAAAATGGATGCCGGCATAAAAAATGAGACGCCGGCGCCGTTTCACGATTTTTTTCGCCGTTTCGCGGGAAATTCACGATTTTTTCAGCGAATCGAAACTGCCCAAATTCACCCATCACTGCACATCATATGTTCTGTACATATCTACCTACCCTCAGTGGACCAACCCTAGAATCCTAAGTCATATGCTTATGTTTGGTGTTAAGATTACATTATTCATTTGTTAAATGTCTTGCCTATTTTGGCATTCAGTATATGCATAACTAGGTCTAAATGACACAAAACCTGAGAACATGAACAGGTCACATTGGTCATAGTTCTTGTCCTCAAACCCAGGGGCCATTATTATTATGCAAAAGAGGTGGAACTTGGTAAATAGATGATCTGTTCTAACGTACTGCTGTTTTTCTATAGCTGATTTTTGATTGATTCTTGGTTCTAGATAATTTAATTTAAAAAAATAGCCTTTAGAAATACTTTGTTTCATAGCAAGATATCTTGTGCTGCTTAGAAGCTCATATATCAAAACCCAGCTTCTTTTATAGCTGGAACAAATCGGTAATTAGTATTGAACACACTCGTTATTTAATTAGTGTAGATTAAGCCATGAGGGAAAAAACTCTAGATATAATAATTACAAATTTTATTTTCGCATTAATTATTACCTCATATTTACAGCTGAAGATGTAAACAAAATAATTAGGGAACAGATAAGGATTAAATGACACATCTTATCTGGCTATTGGTACACATTCATGTTGCCTTGTGTAAGTAGGTTCTTTGTATCTATCTTTATATGTATGAGACTCCTTGTTTGCTCATATTTTCTGCTCTACATGCAGTGCACAAGCACTGTCAGACTGGGGGAGGTAGGGCCCACCAGCAAATCATAGCTAAGGACCCACCACTCTGTCGGCCTCAAACATACTGCAACATACTTCTCCCCACTCAGCTATGGGCCTACAACATACTCTGGCACACCTCCCTAATGCCCCCCACAATTATTATCATCGTTGCCACTACCTGCCACAGCCAGTTACTGACTGCCACATGTTGGCACCCCTCTCTGCTCTGTACTGCCTGCCAGTAGAGTCCTAAAGGACTCTTTGCACATAATCGCATTAGGAAGGCAGTTTTTCACACCACATTTAATTGCTTTTAGCTAGATTTGACAACTCTATTTAGTCAACAGATCGAGAAGCCACAGACACAACAACCCTGATTATTGAAGATAAGATTTAGGGGTTGTCAATAAATTTTATTTTGTTGTAGCCCTTGTACAGTAACATAATTAAGTGCTAAATTTAAGTTAGTTATCCACTTTAATTGCAAAATAATTTGATCTGATTTACTATACCACATATGTAGTCATTGACAGCATATTATAATTTAATGGTTTTGGATTGGTTTAAAAAGTTTATTTTCATGTATAAATTCTGATACCTTATTCTTCAACCATCACTAAATCAATCATCTACAATGTAATCTATAGAAAATATAAAAATAACCGTGCCCAGTACTTACACTTAGGTTGTTTCACTTACATAAGTGGGGTTTCTGAATAAGTTTCATATCAAGCTTATGCTTTACTCTTTTATAAAGTTATATCCAGTATATCTTCAAAAATATCCCCCATACATAAAATTACATCTACTGATTTAAAACTTGCTGATTTCTTATTCTCACTATGGTATTGCCATTATTATTTGATTTATACTAGTCCAGGGAAACTGACTCTAGAAGAAAGATAATTAAAGGGATACTGTCATGGGAAAATTTTTTTTTTTTAAATGAATCAGTTAATAATACTGCTCCAGCAGAATTCTGCACTGAAATCCATTTATCAAAAGAGCAAACAGATTTTCTTATATTCAATTTTGAAATCTGACATGGGGCTAGACATATTGTCAATTTCCCAGCTGCCCCTGGTCATGTGACTTGTGCTCTGATAAACTTCAATCACTCTTTACTGCTGTACTGCAAGTTGGAGTGATATCACCCCCCCCCAGCAGCCAAAAAAAAGAAGAATGGGAAGGTAACCAGATAACAGCTCACAAGATAACAGCTGCCTGGTAGATCTAAGAACAACACTCAATAGTAAAAACCCATGTCCCACTGAGACACATTCAGTTACATTGAGAAGGAAAAACAGCAGCCTGCCAGAAAGCATTTCTCTCCTAAAGTGCAGGCACAAGTCACATGACATGGGGCAGCTGGGAAATTGACAAAATGTCTAGCCCCATGTCAGATTTCAAAATTGAATATAAAAAAATCTGTTTGCTCTTTTGAGAAATGGATTTCAGTGCAGAATTCTGCTGGAGCAGCACTATTAACTGATTCATTTTGAAAAAATCTTTTTTTCCCATGACAGTATCCCTTTAACAAGTTAATTCTGTCAGATGTCCATACCTGTAGACTGTGAGTGCCAGCTTTGACATTGAAATATATTATATATTTTTTTTTTAAATAAAGAGTTATGAATGGTTAGAGTACAATCCTGCAGCACAAAATATATTTTACAGTGAGGAACTCAGCAGAAAATGATCAGCTGCCAGTTTTGCTGTTTGTATGGCAGATTAAACTTCTAGTAGCCCAGGTTAGTGTGACTTCAAAGACTTACATTTTCAAATTTGAGTGCAATAAGTACTGATAAGTAGACATAAAGGTTATACCAAAAATATAAATCTGCCCAATTTTTAAAAACATTGAAACTAATGTAACAAGACTGCTCAGTGCCCCCCAGCAAAAAAATCTTCGGAGGGGCCTGGTACAAGCTTTGCATCTTGCTGTATCTCATATAGCACAAAAATATCAGCACTTTGGTTGTTCCAAAAGCTGCACTGAGCCATATAGTGTGCAGGGATGCCATTTTTTGGTGGCTAAAATAAACTTCAGTTCTTCAATTTGTCTAACACGTTTCCATGACATTAACATTCGTCCTTTTTATAGAACGTATACCAATGTTTTTGACTGTCACCGCCCCATGGGCCCTTCTTATTCTGGTGAGTCAATATTTTTGTTCTTTTAGTAATGAAGTGCTGCCTATGACTTTTCAACTCCATGTTCTATAATAATCTCTGTGTGTGCAGCATTTCTCCTTCTTCTCCTGCTTGACTAGCTAGTGGAGTTCAGGCATGTATTACAAACCTGACAAGAATTGTATCTGAAAGTGATGTAGAGACATGTCATTAAATTGTTTCCACATCATCCCCTGGTGGGATGTTATCTAAGCAGTACAGCAACTTATATATACATTTTTTTAAGCATCAAAACACAAAATTTGCTTAAATTTGTTAAAGATATATAGTACTTTTTATAATGATGTCTCCTTTGAGACCTTCCTTAAAGGAAAACTATACCCCCAAAATAAATACTTGAGCAACAGATAGTTTATATCAAATTAAGTGGCATATTAAAGAATCTTACCAAACTGGAATATATATTTAAGTAAATCTTGCCCTTTTACATCTCTTGCCTTGAACCACCATTTCGTGATGGTCTGTGTGCTGTCTCAGAGATCACCTGACCAGAAATACTTCAACTCTAACTGTAACAGGAAGAAGTGTGGAAGCAAAAGACAGAACTCTGTCTGTTAATTGGCTCATGTGACCTAACATGCATGGTTTGATTTGTTTATGTGCACCGTGAATCCTACGATCCCAGGGGACTGCCCTTATTTTTTAAAATGGCAGTTTTCTATTTAGGATTACCCAATGGCACATACTACTAAAAAAATTATATTATTCTGAAAATGGTTTATTTACATGAAGCAGGGTTTTACATATGAGCTGTTTTATGCAATACATTTTTTAAGTTGCAAACAGGCCCCGTGTATTTGAATCCGTGCTAATTTTGAATTCAAAATTATTTAGAATTAGAACCCCTGCTAATTCCGAAATCCAGAGTGTATGTTGCCATGGCAACAGATAAATATAATGCCATTCTGTCACTGTGTTCCAGGCAAATCAATGTTTATAGTGTGGTTACTACAAAAGGGATGCAAATGGTCTAATTTGGCACATGGTATAACAATGTAACTGTGTATCATAATAAATGAAACTTTTATAACAAGTAATCTTTGACACGCTGTACTATCAGCATGTGATAGAAATGTTGACATTGAGTATGATGAATTTCTCAGCATGTGACTGAAAAGAAATTCTGCTTCTGCACATATTTTTGACCTGTACAGGTCTTTGTTGATATATCTATTTAGATGGGGAAAGCCTGTTTCTGGTTATAATTTTGCTTGATCTCAGTTTGTTCCTAGACTGTATTTCCTTTCCTCTAAATATTGTGGCCATTTTGTTTTGGCAAGGTACAAAATACAATCATGCTTTTTGCAATTCACAGCATGACCACTTCTCTTGAAATTCACTCCCAACAACAAACTCACTGCACTAGAATGGAGACCAATTTGTTGAGTTTCCTTCAAAATGGGGAATGGTCTATGCCTGACAACACAGCATACTAAAGGGGTATCTTTGAGACTGGATCTGATGGTAAATAAGAAGAACAGGTCTCCCTTGTGGCTGTGCTACAAAGTCAATATGGCACAAGATACATCAGCACCAATCAAGGTAAATTTGCCCTTTACTCTTCCAATACAATTCATGGTATGGAGAGACTCCTTGCAGTCTGGCCACGGAATTGTCAAAAAACATTTCACGGTACCAGGTGTCCAACTTTGGTGCAAAGCTCTTACAGGGGAAAGGTAATTAAAGTTGGCAAAGGAAAAACTATTCACACAGAGAATGTATGCATTTGCACAAAAAAAATTATTTTGTGAGAATTTAATATAGTTTTTGCAAACTTCTGAGAATGGAAAAGAGATTGCGAATTTTACAGTTTGCACCACCAGTGCACAGCGTATGTAATAAAGGTTCTTACTGAAAAAAATGGTATGTTTGCTCCAAAAGAATACGACATCTTCAAGCACTTCTGAAAAGTTTTCAATGTGCAATTAAAATTTGCAATGCAATAACAGTCTAAGGAAGAATATTACACTGGTTGCCAGGGGAGTCAAAAACGCCATTCCTGGTAACTAAGAGCTGAATTTTGTTTTTTTCAACCCAGAAATTCGGCTCTTCTAGTGCAGGCAATTGCGCTTACTGCACTAGTGACCACGACCCCCTCCGGCGCCATGTAGACTGCCCCCAACCCCCTCCGGCACTCATAGGTGAGTGCCGTGGGGAGGGGTGGGGACGGCAAAATGCTGGCGGCCTCAGGCGACAAAATATACAGGATCGGCCCTGAGTACCATCATGCACACTGGTAAACAAATTCAAGTGTGGTTTCACTAGCAAGAGGAAGAAGTCAAACACCTTCCATGACCTCCCAGTCAACCAGGTCACAACATGACTGAAACTTATGAGTGCAAATTTGCCCATGAGCAAAAGGATCTTTTAAAAGAATGGTCTGATATTCCATAACACGCAGTTCAGGATGGTCTTACTTACCATATTAGGTAGCATATTGTTTTAGGTTTTTCTGCTAATTCTTTTTACAGGTATAGGATTTATTATACAGAAATCTGTATCCAACTTCTGGGAAGGCAATTCCCCATAGAGTAAATTTAAATAAAATAATTCAAATATTTAGACTTTGGAGTAAGTATGCAGATCCCCAGGTCCCAAACTTTATGACAAACAGGTCTATACTAGGTCCCATATATAAATGCAAATATACAGGTATGGGACCTGTTATCCAGAACGCTCGGGACCACTGGCTTTCCGATAACCGATCTTTCCATAATTTGTATCTACATACCTTAAAGGGGACCTGCCATCCCAAAAAATAATTCCAAATCCTATTTTATCATGTTAGTCAAGCAAAATGAACTTTAATTACACTTTAAAAATTATTTGAATCCTGTTTCCTTCTGTCTGGGAATTAATAATAATAGCAAGCATGCAGGGGTCATTTTGTGGCCACTGTTATTAAGACAAGCCTTGTATCATCTCAAAATCTTGTTTGTGCACCAGAATGGGGGACCTGATGTCCATCCCCATGCCCTGGCTACACAATTAAACGGTGAAGAGAACGGGGGAATGTGGGGAGAGCAGTGACATCTAGGAAATACTGAATGGAAAGTGAAAGTAATTGACTGCCCCGCCTCTATGCCTAAGGCATAGAGGAGGGGCAGGCAATATTTGATTGACAGCTGAGATTTTTAAACAATTTTACAACAGCTATGAATGCTTAACTAAAAAAAAGAATTTGGGTTTCATGTTTAACATGAAAAGTACATTTATTATACAGCTTTTTATGTCTGGGTGACAGGTCCACTTTATTTCTACTAGAAAATCATGTAAACATTAAATCAACCCAATAGGTCAGTTTTGCTTTGAATAGGGATTAATATCCTAGTTAGGATCAAGTACAAGATACTGTTTTATTACAAAGAAAATTTGAATAAAATAATAGAATAAGATGGAATCTATTAGAGATGACCTTTATGTCATTTTGAGCTTTCCATATAATGGCTTTCCCGGATAATGGATCCCAAACCTGCATTAGGGAATGTAAAAAAGTGAAAGTAACAAAATTATGCACATTGCTAATCTTTTCACCTTTGCATGAATAATTTTGCCTTATGTGAAAAGGATGGGAATAGTGTGAAAACTTTACATAATTATGGGAGGTGGCCTCTTCCTTTTTATACAAGCTCTCGCACCATTTCTGCCTCTTTAAGGACTGCCCAATAGATCAGCATGTTTAGGACTAATGCAAAGGGCAATACATTGATGTGCCACATCATCTTATATTTGTTTGTAAATGTGACCAAATCCTTTTTTTTTAATGAATACATTTCTCACAGATGCATCACTCCACTCCCACTATATGTAGCAACATAAATACAACAAACCATGGTTACCTTTCCCAGCCTAGGTGAAGTAACTGCATAGAGAACTCTTATCAGCATGTTCTGAAAGATGAAAAATATTTCTCTGCTTATGAAAAAATAATCTTAATATAACTGCAGTGCCTCTAATTTTTCCACTTGTAAATAAGATTTCCAAAACATTTAAGATTTAGTTTTAACCTTTTAAGTGCCAGCAGAATTTCACATTTTGGTTACGCGAAATGCCAGCCGTTTTTGAAACATTTTGTGCTCTCTCACTTTAGGGGCATTTTCTGAGGGGAAACCTATAGTTTACCTAGGAAAACTATACATTGTTTTTTTCGGTAGAAACTGAGCTTTCTAAATCTGCCTGAGTTTTCATGTATTTACACCTGTGCAAAAAAATTTATAGTGCTAAATACCAAAAAAAAATGAAAAATTACAATTTTTCATCGTATATCAATTTATACCAGAAAAATATTTCATTTTACGGATGAAAATCCAACTGATTTGGAAAGCCTTATGTCTCTCGAACGTGCCAATACCAGATATGTATAGTTTTAGGGAGATTTAGGATTTCTGTACAGCAAAAACTCCCGGCAGTCTATTACCAAATTTTGAAAGCACTAAGGCAGAAAACGGCATGCTTTAGATTCCAAGGCAAAAAATCCTGAAACCGTAGGTTTACCCCAGAAAACCATACATTTTTGAAAAGTACACATTCTGCCGATTACAAAATGGGTAACTATGTCTCTCTACTCCCAACTACCAAACATAAAAGCTTGTCTGAACATAGCGGTTTTTCAACAAAAAATTCAAAATTCTGAAAAATCATTTCAAAGGTTTTATTTTGCTGCTCCGCATATCCCAAACTATATTAGGTACCAAGAAAAAGCACCTGAAATATGATTGCCAGGGGTCCACTGAACAATTTGATACCCATTATGCATAGGTTTACCAAAGTATCTGGCATTTAGAGACACCAATATGTAGTTAGCACATCCAAATTGTTCAGGACTTTACTTCAGCTACTGAGAAATCAACACATTGACTGCATTTTTTGTGGGGTAAAAACACAGAATTATATGTTTACCCCCCAAACCCATATATTTTTGGAAAGTACACATTCTACTGAATCTAAAATGGGTACCCATGCCTTTCTGCTCCAAACTACTGAGTCGTAAGGCTTTCCCAAAATTGTCGGTTTTGGTGAAATATCTGAAAATTTCCTCAAACCTTCAACTTCCCAGCACCATATCACCCATGTATCATTACGTACTAAGAAAAAGCACCCTAAATATGATTGCCAGGGTTCCTCTGAACATTTTGGTGGTCATTGTTCATAAGTTTACCAAAGTATCTGGCATTTAGAGGCCCCAAAATGAAGTTAGCGCATACAAACAGTCCCGTGGGTAACTTCAGCTAATGAAAGATCAACACATTGACTGCATTTTTGTGGGGTAAAAACACAGAAATATATGTTTACCCCCCAAAACCCATATATTTTTGGAAAGTACACATTCTACCGAATCTAAAATGGGTACCCATGCCTTTCTGCTCCAAACTACTGAGTCGTAAGGCTTTCCCACAATTGTCGGTTTTGGTGAAATATCTGAAAATTGCCTCAAAGCTTCAACTTCCCAGCACCATATCACCCATGTATCGTTACGCACCAAGAAAAAGCACCCTAAATATGATTGCCAGGGTTCCTCCAAACAGTTTGGTGGCCATTGTTCATAGGTTTATCAAAGTATCTGGCATTTAGAGGCCTCAAAATGAAGTTAGCGCATACAAATAGTCCTGTGGGTAACTTCATCTAATGAAAAATCAACACATTGACTGCATTTTTGTGTGGTAAAAACACAGAAATATATGTTTACCCCCAAACCCATACATTTTTGGAAAGTACACATTCTACTGAATCTAAAATGGGTACCCATGCCTTTCTGCTCCAAACTACTGAGTCGCAAGGCTTTCCCAAAGTTGTCGGTTTTGGTGAAATATCTGAAAATTGCCTCAAAGCTTCAACTTCCCAGCACCATATCACCCATGTGTCATTACGTACTAAGAAAAAGCACCCTAAATATGATTGCCAGGGTTCCTCTGAACATTTTGGTGGCCATTGTTCATAAGTTTACCAAAGTATCTGGCATTTAGAGTCCCCAAAATGAAGTTAGCGCATACAAACAGTCCCGTGGGTAACTTCAGCTAATGAAAAATCAACACATTGACTGCATTTTTGTGGGGTAAAAACACAGAAATATATGTTTACCCCCCAAACCCATACATTTTTGGAAAGTACACATTCTACCGAATCTAAAATGGGTACCCATGCCTTATTGCTCCAAACTACTGAGTCGCAAGGCTTTCCCAAAGTTGTCGGTTTTGGTGAAATATCTGAAAATTGCCTCAAAGCTTCAACTTCCCAGCACCATATCACCCATGTGTCATTACGTACTAAGAAAAAGCACCCTAAATATGATTGCCAGGGTTACTCCGAACAGTTTGGTGGCCATTGTTCATAGGTTTACCAAAGTATCTGGCATTTAGAGGCCCCAAAATGAAGTTAGCGCATACAAACAGTCCCGTGGGTAACTTCAGCTAATGAAAAATCAACACATTGACTGCATTTTTGTGGGGTAAAAACACAGAAATATATGTTTACCCCCCAAACCCATATATTTTTGGAAAGTACACATTCTACTGAATCTAAAATGGGTACCCATGCCTTTCTGCTCCAAACTACTGAGTCGCAAGGCTTTCCCAAAGTTGTCGGTTTTGGTGAAATATCTGAAAATTGCCTCAAAGCTTCAACTTCCCAGCACCATATCACCCATGTGTCATTACGTACTAAGAAAAAGCACCCTAAATATGATTGCCAGGGTTCCTCCGAACAGTTTGGTGGCCATTGTTCATAGGTTTACCAAAGTATCTGGCATTTAGAGGCCCCAAAATGAAGTTAGCGCATACAAACAGTCCCGTGGGTAACTTCAGCTAATGAAAAATCAACACATTGACTGCATTTTTGTGGGGTAAAAACACAGAAATATATGTTTACCCCCCAAACCCATACATTTTTGGAAAGTACACATTCTACCGAATCTAAAATGGGTACCCATGCCTTATTGCTCCAAACTACTGAGTCGCAAGGCTTTCCCAAAGTTGTCGGTTTTGGTGAAATATCTGAAAATTGCCTCAAAGCTTCAACTTCCCAGCACCATATCACCCATGTGTCATTACGTACTAAGAAAAAGCACCCTAAATATGATTGCCAGGGTTACTCCGAACAGTTTGGTGGCCATTGTTCATAGGTTTACCAAAGTATCTGGCATTTAGAGGCCCCAAAATGAAGTTAGCGCATACAAACAGTCCCGTGGGTAACTTCAGCTAATGAAAAATCAACACATTGACTGCATTTTTGTGGGGTAAAAACACAGAAATATATGTTTACCCCCCAAACCCATACATTTTTGGAAAGTACACATTCTACCGAATCTAAAATGGGTACCCATGCCTTATTGCTCCAAACTACTGAGTCGCAAGGCTTTCCCAAAGTTGTCGGTTTTGGTGAAATATCTGAAAATTGCCTCAAAGCTTCAACTTCCCAGCACCATATCACCCATGTGTCATTACGTACTAAGAAAAAGCACCCTAAATATGATTGCCAGGGTTCCTCAGAACATTTTGGTGGCCATCGTTCATAAGTTTACCAAAGTATATGGCATTTAGAGGCCCCAAAATGAAGTTAGCACATACAAATTGTCCGGTGGGTAACTTCAGCTAATGAAAAATTAACACATTCACTGCATTTTTGTGGGGTAAAAACACAGAAATAGATGTTTACCCCCCAACCCCATATATTTTTGGAAAGTACACATTCTACAGAATCTAAAATGGGTACCCATGCCTTTCTGCTCCAAACTACTGAGTCGCAAGGCTTTGCCAAATTTGGCGGTTTTGGTGAAATATCTGGAAATTGCCTCAAAGCTTCAACTTTCCAGCATCGTATTGTCCATGTATCATTACCAGCATAAAGCATCCTAAATATAAACATATGGGTCTACTAAACAGTTTGATGCCCAATGTGCATAGATATACCAAACTATGTGGCGCACAGAGACCCCCAAATGACAATATGTATAGACATTTTCACGGCTGACGCTCTGGCTGCTGCAATATGAGCACCTGGAGTGTGTATTATGCGACATTAGACCCCCCTAACAGTACAGAGACCCCAGAAAACCATATATTTTCAGAAAGTACACATTCTGACGAATCCAATATGGGTAAATAAGTGTTTCTACTGCAAACTGCCAAACTGCAAAGCAATGCTGAACATAACGGTTTTTATCAAATTTCTGAAAATCGTCACAAAGCTTGAATTCTACCCCATTATATGCCACACATTTCGTAACGTATCAGCATAAAACATCCTAAATATGAACGCCATGGGTCTACTGAACACTTTGATGCCCAGTATGCATAGATATACCAAACTATGTGGCGCACAGAGACCCCCAAATGACAATAGTGTATATACATTTTCATGGCTGACGCGCTGGCTGCTGCAATATGAGCACCTGGTGTGCGTATTATGCGACATTAGACCCCCCTAACAGTACAGAGACCCCAGAAAACCATATATTTTCAGAAAGTACACATTCTGACGAATCCAATATGGGTAAATAAGTGTTTCTACTGCAAACTGGCAAACAGCAAAGCAATGCTGAACATAACGGTTTTTATCAAATTTCTGAAAATCGTCACAAAGCTTGAATTTTACCCCATTATATGCCCCACATTTCATAACTTATCAGCATAAAACATCCTAAATATGAACGCCAGGGGTCTACTGAACACTTTGATGCCCAATATGCATAGATATACCAAACTATGTGGCGCACAGAGACCCCCAAATGACAATAGTGTATATACATTTTCACGGCTGACGCTCTGGCTGCTGCAATATGAGCACCTGGAGTGTGTATTATGCGACATTAGACCCCCCTAACAGTACAGAGACCCCAGAAAACCATATATTTTCAGAAAGTACACATTCTGACGAATCCAATATGGGTAAATAAGTGTTTCTACTGCAAACTGCCAAACTGCAAAGCAATGCTGAACATAACGGTTTTTATCAAATTTCTGAAAATCGTCACAAAGCTTGAATTCTACCCCATTATATGCCACACATTTCGTAACGTATCAGCATAAAACATCCTAAATATGAACGCCAGGGGTCTACTGAACACTTTGATGCCCAGTATGCATAGATATACCAAACTATGTGGTGTACAGAGACCCCCAAATGACAATAGTGTATATACATTTTCACGGCTGACGCTGGCTGCTGCAATATGAGCACCTGGTGTGTGTATTATGCGACATTAGACCCCCCTAACAGTACAGAGACCCCAGAAAACCATATATTTTCAGAAAGTACACATTCTGACGAATCCAATATGGGTAAATAAGTGTTTCTACTGCAAACTGCCAAACTGCAAAGCAATGCTGAAAATAACGGTTTTTATCAAATTTCTGAAAATCGTCACAAAGCTTGAATTTTACCCCATTATATGCCCCACATTTCGTAACGTATCAGCATAAAACATCCTAAATATGAACGCCAGGGGTCTACTGAACACTTTGATGCCCAATATGCATAGATATACCAAACTATGTGGCGCACAGAGACCCCCAAATGACAATAGTGTATATACATTTCACGGCTGACGCGCTGGCTGCTGCAATATGAGCACCTGGTGTGTGTATTATGCGACATTAGACCCCCCTAACAGTACAGAGACCCCAGAAAACCATATATTTTCAGAAAGTACACATTCTGAAGAATCCAATATGGGTAAATAAGTGTTTCTACTGCAAACTGCCAAACTGCAAAGCAATGCTGAACATAACGGTTTTTATCAAATTTCTGAAAATCGTCACAAAGCTTGAATTTTACCCCATTATATGCCCCACATTTCTTAACGTATCAGCATAAAACATCCTAAATATGAACGCCAGGGGTCTACTGAACACTTTGATGCCCAGTATGCATAGATATACCAAACTATGTGGTGTACAGAGACCCCCAAATGACAATAGTGTATATACATTTTCACGGCTGACGCGCTGGCTGCTGCAATATGAGCACCTGGTGTGTGTATTATGCGACATTAGACCCCCCTAACAGTACAGAGACCCCAGAAAACCATATATTTTCAGAAAGTACACATTCTGACGAATCCAATATGGGTAAATAAGTGTTTCTACTGCAAACTGCCAAACTGCAAAGCAATGCTGAAAATAACGGTTTTTATCAAATTTCTGAAAATCGTCACAAAGCTTGAATTTTACCCCATTATATGCCCCACATTTCTTAACGTATCAGCATAAAACATCCTAAATATGAACGCCAGGGGTCTACTGAACACTTTGATGCCCAGTATGCATAGATATACCAAACTATGTGGTGTACAGAGACCCCCAAATGACAATAGTGTATATACATTTTCACGGCTGACGCGCTGGCTGCTGCAATATGAGCACCTGGTGTGTGTATTATGCGACATTAGACCCCCCTAACAGTACAGAGACCCCAGAAAACCATATATTTTCAGAAAGTACACATTCTGACGAATCCAATATGGGTAAATAAGTGTTTCTACTGCAAACTGCCAAACTGCAAAGCAATGCTGAACATAACGGTTTTTATCAAATTTCTGAAAATCGTCACAAAGCTTGAATTTTACCCCATTATATGCCCCACATTTCGTAACGTATCAGCATAAAACATCCTAAATATGAACGCCAGGGGTCTACTGAACACTTTGATGCCCAATATGCATAGATATACCAAACTATGTGGCGCACAGAGACCCCCAAATGGATATAAAGTAGATAAAATTTACAAGGCAAAACAAAATAAGGCAGTAAAGAGTGAAATGCAAAAAAATCCAATAAAACCACAAAAATCAATGTTTTTTTTCCAGACTAGTGTTATCGGCCGTCAGAATCACAGTTTGAATATTTTAGCTGGGCCAAACAGGTTATACGGCTAGAAACAAGTGAACACAACATACGCAGAGCTGAAAATGCAATAAAATGGCTAAAAATTCAATAAAATGGCTAAAAATGCACCAAAATACCCAAAATTGCAATATAATCACCGAAATAACATAAAAAAGATATTGCACAGTACGGTTAGCGAATACGCTATTCGTAATGGCAATAAAACATTTTTTTCAGCCAAAAAAAGAGACGATGCGATAAGAAAAAAAAAAAAAAAGCCACAATGCCATGTATGTGCGTGTGCGTGTGTACAAATGGTAAATTACATGTTATGTGTGCGTGTGTGCGTGTGCACATGTGTGTAAGTGCAGTGAGTGTAAGTGACCCCCCCAATCCCCAAAAATGTATGTGTAAGTGTGTGTAAGTGTGAATCTAAGTGTGTATTACTGTAATAAGTGTGTGTTGGTGTGTTTGTGTGTGTAATTGTTGCACTAACCTGAAAAAATCGCTGGAGACTGTTGCAGGCGATCAGGAAGACTCCCTGGAAGACATCTGCCTCGTGGTTCCTGTCTGTGTGCTGTGGGGGCGGAGATCGTCGATCCGGTGCAGGCTGCAGCAGCAGGACACGTAAGTAACACGTGCCTGCTGCTGTTTTTGGGCCCCTGGGCGATCGCGCCCCAGGGGCCACTCGATCCCCTGCTCTGCTCGTTGCCTAGGGGCAGGGGATCGAGCAGGAACGGAGCGAGCGGCTCTAACAGCCGCTCCTCCGCTTCTGAACCCGGAAGTGCTGCAGAACGTAGAATCTACGTTCTGTGGCATTTCAAGTACCTTTGCCACAGAACGTAGATTCTACGATCTGTGGCATTTAAAGGGTTAACAAAAGTGAATTCTGAATTTTCTTATATTATTAAGTGCTCCAATTATATAAATTGCCAGGGGAAAGTGGAGTATTTTAGAGAAATAGCAGCAGTATAATAATCGTAAAAAAATAAATTCCATATCAGTACTTATTTGAAGGTTGTTTTTATTAAATTTTATATTTCCTTGAAAATGATAATTGAACATAATACAGGGGAAACCAGTCTGCCTCAGGTTACAGCAACTGTATGTGGAATTACATGGTTAGTCATGGATGTGCTACCAAAGCAGGCTGTGCATCAGCCAGTGGCAGTCTTGAATAGACATCCTTTTCCTCCTTAGAATGAGGCTATTCCTGGAAAACCAGAAACTGTCCTTAACACAGATTATAAGAAGCTAGGCTTCCCTTCCATATGGACACCCAGAAACAGTCCATAAAGCACCACATGGTGCATAAGAAAGATCCTGGGCACACATTCTCTTGTTGATGTTCCAGGACATAAAGCAGGGACTGTACACATGGGCAATCTTAAAAAAATGCTGTTTCTTCATGAATGAGGCACTGTGGGTAATGCTGGTGGTACTTGCACAGGCTACAGGCAAGCATGAAGTTTTGATGGAAAGGTCCAGCTTGGATAGCCATCCATCTGTTGTCTGAGTTCTTGTCTGTCAGCCAGTCTGAAAAGACATTTTGCCAGACAGACTTTGCAATGACAGATGTGAGCCCTGTAATAGACTCCAGCATATGTTTGGCTCTGATCAACTTGTGAACTGTCTTTTGGCTTTCATTACTGATGAGAGAAGATTTTTACAGAGTTTTGACACTCCAGTAGATGAAAAAAAGTGCTGCATGCCACAAAACAAATTTGACGTACATAGACTTCAATGCATTTTGGTGAATTTCCGCAAATTACACAATTATGCAAAATGGGTCCGATTCAACTACATCACAATTTGTGTTTCCTCACAGGGGTGTGTTCCAATTGTAAGGGTAAGAGCTGTCTCACTTGGGGGACAGGGAACTGTCAGCAGAGTCCTTGTTTTTTTCCAGTCAATGTCTTGCAGATGTAGTTACGCACAAAGCAATTCCTCAGCAGGATGGCAATGTCTGAAGCACATTTTCCACATATGCAAGGATCCTTTTACATAACTGACCACTTCACTCTGTCCATATTCAAACTCAAGATGAATTGAAAAACTGTTCTAGTTATGGCCCTGCAGACTGTAACCAGATGTGACCACTCCTGGGCATATACAACATTATGGGAAGAATCTTGTTCTACAGAACCACCAATTTCCCTTCTAAGACTCCAAAGATTGCAAAACTACAGACCAGCGATTCTTGAGCAGTGCAGGGTTTTCTAATTACAATGTGTAGAACAAGGAAAGAGGAGCCACAAGAAATGCATTTCAAATGCAAAAACATTCTCCTATTCTTTATGCAAAATAGAAGGATTTCTGGGAAGGAACAGTTCAGCTCAAATGTTTCCATTTTCACAGCTCACTCACTGGGACTTAAAGCACAGCCATTGTGGTTGCTGGTTAGATCTCAGCTTCACACCTGTTACACCTTTTTTGGGCTCATCAGTGCAGTACAGAGAGTTCTGATAAGTGAATAGAGGGCAAAGGAAGTAGATACAAAGTATTTTGAGCCTTTTTAAAATCATTTTCCCATGTGTATGATGAGAAGGAGCACTGAAAAGGATTCCAGCAATAGAATTATTTGTTATATTTGGTGTATTAAGAAGTCTTTAAGAAAACTGTATATTAAGGTAAGTGGAAAATTTCCTTAAATTAAGCTATTTGGATAAAAGAAATGTTCACATAAATAGAATGTTTAGTTAAATAGAATGTTCCAGTAACCAGATGTTCAAATTAACAGAATATTTAGCAAAACTGTTTATATTAAATGAATGTTAACAAGATAGAATTTGACTCAAATGAAGCTTTAATGGTAAATTATCATGCAATTTACCTGAACATTCAATTTTCTGATTATTCAGTAAACATTATTTATACCTGAATATTCAATCCCTCTAAATATTTAAATAAACGGAGTTTTCTTCAGGCAAAGTGTGTAAATATAAAGGGGAATGTAATTAAAAATGGCAAGTGTTCTTTAAAAGGGACCTGTCACCCCAAGAAATAATTCTAAATCTTATTTTAGTCAAGCAAAATAAACTTCACTATAACAATTATTTTAGTCTTGTTTTGTTCAGTCTTGGAATTCACAATCACAGCAAGCAGGCAGGTGCCATTTTGTAGACACTGTTATTAAGGCAAGCTTTGCATCATGACAAAATCTAGCAGAGTAGGGCAAATGCACATGCCCATGGACTAGCTACACACTTAGATGGTGAGGAGGGTGGGGGAAAGTGGGGAGTGCAGTAAAAACTAGGAAGTGCAGAATGGAAAGTGAAAGTAACTGCCTGCCCTGCCCCTATGCCTAATGTGTTTTTGGGAAAGTTTAGTGCTGCTTGTAATTTAAAATCACTAGCAAATATTACATTGTTAACAAAGGTTAGCGTTAACACCTGCTCTGAAGTTTTCATTGCAAATACACTTTGTGATTGTGAAATGTCATTACATACGCTGCAAATGTTTGGTTGCAAACTTTGCGAGGAAGTCATTGAGGTCTGTAATCGGTCAAAAAGTATGCAAACATGGTTGCTAATATTTACAATGGTCTTTGAAAACATATTTTTTTATTCTAATGAAACATATTACATTCCCCCAATAGTCACATAATAAGCGAGTCAAGAATATGAAACAAAACGTTATATATATTTCTTGGTTGAACCATTGGGAAAACAACAAAGTAAATTGACAGTAACTGCACTTTTAGGAGGTATCATGGATACAAACCCACAAAAGCAATAGCAGAAGAGGCAAATTAAGTGACAGGAACTGTTAGGGTTATCGTTTCAAAGATAATAGGACTTAGAGGACCTTGGATTTGATGGATTCCATACAGCTAATCAATTTATCATCTGTTACGCTTAAGAGAAGAAGAACATACAGTTTTACAAGACGGGCTTGGTTTTTTTTCTATAAGCTAATAAAGGAAAATATTTCATAGTGAAGTATGTATACTTCTTTGATAGAACGAGGTGCTTATAATTATTAAACATGTTGCTTCTCTGAACTAAAAAATACATGTAAAATAATATAAAATGCAGGAAAACTTAAAACCAGGTTATGTAAAATTCAGGTTTGATTGTGTCAAGTCTTACTATATAAATAAGTGAGAAAATTGATTTGAGATGTAATAAATTCCAACCCCAATCAAAGTTTTGTACTTTTTAAAAACGATTTTAACTCTATTCATTTTCTACATGAACTTCATCTTAAATATGCAAATATGAGGTAGTGATTAAAGTTGCCAATAAAGCAGGTCATATTGTACTTGGCAAGCTCAATTGTATGTTCAGGAAGTTCAAAGACAGTTGAATAATATTAGAGATTATTGAAAGTTGGCATCTAATACCATGGTGACTTTTAAGAGGCCTGGGACAATATACTTTGTAAGGCTATGGGAAAAATGTATAATGAAGGATGGAATTAGATGAATTTTTAATGGCTGACAACCCAATTTTACCCGTCTATTACATACTGCCTAAAATACTCCAGAGATTATATAATCCCCAGAAAGCCACACAGTGACAGGAATTAATTAAAAGCAAACCTCTGTGCCTTCATTAATTTGGTTTGGAAATGTGGATAGATTAACCTTATATGTAATGGACACCTCTGATGCATTATTGAGATTACAAGATACATGGCTAGAGGGGGATACAGTTTTAGTCATGGACAATTTTTAGCCCTTATATTTATTCAAAACATAAGGAAAATGAATCTCTTTTAAATATCGTATTTAACAAACAAAAGGGAATTACCTTATTTTGAGCCTGTATAACTCATTGTATTCCAAAACCCAGAACAAGCACCAAGGTTCCGGTTGCGGCTCGCGTGTCTGCCTATAACTGTCACCTTTCCCTTTGTGAGGAGCCCTCATCTACTCAGATGCCACCAGGTCTTAAAGTGATAGAACCAAGGAGAGCGTTCTGGGCAGACAAGGGAACTACAACATTCGACAGGAAGGACGGGAAAGATAAAGTGTGGTTGTGAGACAGGCCAGGGTCAATACCAAACAGTGCAGTACGGAATCAGGAAACAGAAGCATTGTTGAGGACACAAAACCAGTCAATAATGCAGCATAAAGTCAGGATCCAAAATAAATTGTCAGAAACAGGCAAAGGTCAGTACAGGCAATGAACTAGCAGAGGAAAGGCACAGGCAAGGGTCAAGAAGAGATAACCAGACAATAAGCGAACCCAGGAACAATAGACCTACATTGGGCGATGGGAATTAGGTCTTGACGCCTTTAAATATTTGAATTTCGCACCAAGCACAATGACTTCACATGGAGCTCAAAATACAAAAGGATGTGCTTGGTCGAAACGCATCAACAACAATGTGCCCCCTCTTATGCCAAGATTTTCTTGGGCTTCTGGGTGCGTACTAATGGGGGAATGTAATATTGGTCAGTAAAGCAAAAATCATTTGCAATTCATTTTTCAATGGGAATAAATGTTCTCAAAGTGAACTAATTTGCCTTTGAGAACCCATTGCCCCTCACACAACAGTATAAAAGTGATTGCAAATCTTATAGTTTGCTATTGTGCACAGTGTATGTAATTAAACTTTTTAATGAAAAAGTTACGTTTGCTCCGAATGTGTTCGTCACCTTCAAGCAGGTATTAAAGGTTGCAATGTGCAATTAAAATTCGCAATGCATTAAAAATAAAAGATCTAATAAATAGTAATGGGTGAATTTGTCTAATTTCTCTGAAAAATTTACAAAATTACAGCGGAATTCGTGAAATGGTGAAAAAAACATGAAATCCATTGAAGTCAATGGGCATCAAAATAATTTTGACTCAAGTCAATTTTGACGCCTGCGAAAAATTTTAAACGCACCGATTTTGTCCAAATGCATTAAAGTCAATGGGCGTCTGAATAATTTTGATGTGCAACAATTTTTATGCTCACTGTGACAGGAGCTCTGATAATGCTGGAAGCTGCAGGCTCAAAGGGGTGGGGCTGGGAGGTGACATGGGCAGGAAGCTGTTTGCTCAGAGAGGTCAGGAGGAAGTGGGAGTGCCTGCTGGGAAGGAGGAAGTTGCAGAAAAGACTTGCTGCAGTTTTGGCTGCACAACAGAGTGGGATAAGCTGCGGTGTCCCCTCTATTTGGACTGTGATTCCTCAGAGCTGCACCCCATGTTATGTTACTGGACTGTTAATCTATAACCCTGTTATACAGAAATGCAGCCGCCCCTTTGAGCCTGCAGCTTCCGCATTATCAGAGCTCCTGACTATTCTGACTTTGGCAAAAATTTTCTTGACACATCGAATTTTTCGCTGGCGAATTTTTGATGCAGTTCCTCGAATTTATTCACTGGCTGCTAAACAGAGAACTTCTTTACACATTTGCGGCTGGGAAATGTATTCGCCCATCACTACTAGAATATTACATTGTGACATGCGAATTTTTACTCTTATTTGTGTGCAAATTTGTTCTCTTTGCAAATTTTATTACATTTCCCCCTAAATGTTATAATTTACCTTGATTGGGTGGGCAGTTCTAGCTGATGATATCCTAAGTCACATATCTATGCATAATCTAATTTACTAGGCTGCTTTGGTTTAGATGTAATATCAAATGTTTGCAGTTGCTGTATCTCCTTCTCCAACAGCCTTTCGAAACATGAAAAGGGATGCGTCTTTGAGGTTGACCTGAAACTGACGGATCAATGTGTAGTTTGACCTGAGGACCCTTAAATTTGCCAATGCCTTCAAAAAGGATTGGATATCTAGGCATTTTATCAGGAACATCAAGGATTTGTTTATGCTGCTTACTAGTGTAACAGACCTAAGGTCACTGCACTGCTTCAGCTAAGAAATGTGTCAACAGCACATTCCACTACATAAAAAGGTTCAGTAATTTAATAATCTTTAAATGTCAGTTCTGAAAGTTGCCATATAAAGGCAAGGCATGGGATGAGCCATAAGGAAGTATTTTCATCTCACTACTTTGTAATGCAGGTTTCTTTGAAATGTAATGATAAATGGTTTGGCTGATAATATTAACAGATGCCCCTGTACCAATAATAGCTTCTGCAGGATTGCAATTTATTAGAATTATCTGCCGTGGATTTGCCATTGCATGGACATGACAATAATCCTTTTTTGGAATCTGAAAATAGTATCTTCAACTACCGCTGGCACCACTTTTGTTTACTCTCTTTCCTGGAGATTCTTTAACAGGTAGACTTTGTTGGAGCTGATCTGCATACTTTTGCAAAATAATTGTGTTTATCACAGTTAAGGCAGATTATGCTGGACAGTTATTCAGCGGATATGGTCCAGTGCAATTATAACAGGTTGCAGCAGGTTTATGGACTTTTTGATATAACTGAAGTTTGGTGTGATATAACTGTAGTTTGCTCAATCATTTTAGCTTGCTGCATCATTAATATGGACAGTCTAGTAGTTTAGCTAAATTCATATTGGGTCTCAGTGCTCTTAGCTAATGTGCACCCTTTATAAGCTGCAAATTCACATGAGGAAGCAAGATCTACACTTGAAAATCAGGTTTTGTATGTGGAGAAAAGTAGTTGTGGATAAATCATAGTTATCGATAGAACAATATCCTATACCTGCTCCCCTGCATAATGTAATAACATGGCTTTCTTTCTGGCATGGTCAGTAATGGTCATGACGTAGAAAAATATTTCAAAATGTTATAGAGTGTTCCTAGGTTTGCTTGGGACAGGTGCCTATCAAAACAGGGGAAGGTAAGTAGACTGGCCATGTTTTGTGCTGGACTGCTGACACTACTAGATTGTGAGCTGTATTACTGTCATACCTGCAGATGGTTTGGAGACATGGATACATGTCTCCTGTTGCGATGAACCAGTGCAGGGTGGAGAAGAATGAGAACAATATACACAAAGGCTTGGATTCACTATCCATATGTCCATAGGCCATCTCTGCTCCCCAATCTACTTCCCCTGGCCTTGCCACAAATCTGGGCCTGTCTAGGCTGTTCTCTCCACACATTCTGCTCACCCCCTTCACTAATGCATAATCAAATAAACATTTGACATTCTTACTGGAATGGATGGAACAACATTACACTGGGAGAGGGAAGTTCTTTTTCCAAAATCTTGAGTCAATCCTCTACATAGTTTCATCATTTCATCAATTTCTGTTTTTTATGTTTTAGCAGGGTTTAGAACAGCATTGTCCCTGCCTTAATCAGAATACATTTTTATTTTACAGCTTTCTTATCCCACAAGGCCACTGATTTTTGGCTGTAAATAACTTTTCTTTGAAAATGATTGATACAAACTGATGTATTTCATAAGAGTACTTTCATTTATTACCTAAAAATTCCAGTAGTTCACATCCAGAGGCCATCAAGAGGGGTCAGTTTTTAACAAGACTGTGATGAAATTGTTTGTATTATAAGGTTTATATGCAATGAGCATGGGAATCGGCATTGATAATCAGAGAAAGTTGCTACAGTATAGATTAAATAAATGTTCTACAGTAATATAACAAGGTAACCATTATGCTCAAAATCATCCTGCCCCAAATACAAAAAAACAGGAAGTTGTGAGATCTTCACAATTTAAACATAACTAATAACCAGAAAATAGACATGGTCTGAACAAACACTGGGTGAGATGCTTTGAAAGATTTCAGTAGAAACATGGTTAAATTACAGCTAGAGAGGAAAAACTTGTTTGGTATGTTGGTCCAAAGTAATTTCATTCATAGTTCGTGATGGGTGAATTTGTCCCGTTTTGCTTTGCCGCCGATTTTGCGATTTTCCTACAAAATTCATGAAACGGGCGAAAACGAAACGTGGACTTTGATGCCAGTGAAAATTCGGCGTCAAAATTGATGGCGGCGCCCATTAAAGTCGATGGTCGTCCGTTAATCGTTGCCAACGTCTTAATTGATGCCAGTGTCGATTCCGTTGCCGGCATCAAAAACCCCCTTTGAAATACGCCGCGATTTCGTGCCTGGCGAATAAATTCACCCATCACTATTCATAGTCATTAGCACCACAGATGGTACATGAATACTGGGTTCATATAGCATCTATGAGTAGAAAATGCAGGATGTTAAGAACCAAGTGTTTTCCTTAAGGACATGTGTAAATTGTAAATCAAAAAGAATCATTGTGACTTGATTTATAGTATGTGGACAACTGTAAGTAGACAACTTAAGTGCAGTGGACAGTTGTACCCAATACAACTGATGGATATATTCTCCAAACTTTCTCTTCCCAAAGGGCCTCAAAGGATGATTGCATTTTACAGAGTACAGGTATGGGACCTGTTATCCAGAATGCTCAGGACCTGGGGTTTTCCGGATAATGGATCTTTCTGTAATTTGGATCGTCTTTACTTAAATATACAGGTATGGGACCTGTTATCCAGAATGCTGGGTACCTGGGGTTTTCCAGATAACGGATCTTTCCGTAATTTGGGTCTTCATGCCTTATGTCTACTAGAAATTCATTTAAATATTAAATAACCCCAATAGGCTGGTGTTGCTTCCGATAAGGATTAATTATATCTTAGTTGGGATCAAGTACAAGCTACGGTTTTATTATTACAGAGAAAAAGGAAATCGTTTTAAAAAATTTGGATTATTTGTATAAAATGGAGTCTATGAGAGACAGCCATTCTGTAATTCGGAGCTTTCTGGATATCGGGTTTCCGGATAAGGGATCCTATACCTAGAAAATTGTGCATACATTAAATAAACCCAATAGTCTGGTTTTGCGTCCAATAATAATTCATTATATCTTAGTTTGGATCAAGTATATGGTACTTTTTTTTTATTACAGGAAATCATTTTAAAAACTTGAATTATTGGATTATAAAATTTGCAATACATTTTTTTTTATCTTTTTCTGTCTTGTATTACATAAGCTGTCTTTTATTTTGATCTTATTTGAATATAGTTGCTACTGTGATCAATTAGCTTTTTTTTGGACCTCTAAACAGATTTCTTTTTTTTTAATTATTATTCTGGTCCCTTGACGCCTCCTTCAATTTACATGGCAAATGTCAATATTTTAGTTACCATGGCAATGAGGCACTATCTGAGATCAGTCACTACTCTGTTGATTCAGGAATACTTGTTATAATTAATACTTTTTGTATATTTTTATACAAAGGTATAATGTTTTACAGTGGTGTCACCTGGAAATATTCTGCAACATATGAGATGCCATCAAAGAGGCCGATGAACTTCTTGTGATTGAAGAGTGTCCAATGTTGATCTGATTTGGTTCAGTTCAGAGACTCTTATATGGTTACTGGTTACTTTGGCTAAGTGCCAGAAGGACTTCATGGGACCTAGATGCTGGGTTTTGATTGGCCATCAGGGGGGCAAGCTTTCGCTTTATACCCAGAAATGCAAAAGAAGCTTGATGTCCTAGTGGAAACATGAAGCAAAATGCACATTTGTGGTGGGCGTGTTTACTAGCATTGCAACCAATCTGCATTTTTTTTAAGATTTAAGCAGTCACCTACAAGTTAGAAATCAAATGCAAGATCTGATTGGTTTCTTTGGGCAATATCACCAGAGATATGTATCTTCAATGTTAGTAAACACACCCTTGGTTCAATTAGTGATCATGGAGCCTTCTACATATACAGTATTTAATGAGTAAGTCTGTCATTTGTGGTTAGTAAAGTGGCATGGCTTTTTTTTTTGTGGCTATAATCTACATAGAATAGAATGAGTATGGTAATCTTCTTATTTTATTTTTGATTTATTATCTATACATTTTAATTCTGACTTATTACTGTTATTTTATTCAAATACACAGATACACAGAATTAATGCTATGGATACAAACATGAGGCTGTTTATACATGTGGGCAAATAGCCAATCACAGCCATTATAAGTCAACCCCAGGGACTTTTTGCATGCATGTGTTGCCCCTTTTTACAATTGAATGTGGCTTATGGGTGAAAAAAAGGTTGTGGACCCCTGCCGTAGCCTATAGCTACCATACAGTTGTTTACTTTTTTGTGCATTATATGAATAAAAGATAACTCACGACTTTCTGCTATGGGTTATAGGACTAGGGCAAAATTTGCTCATGTTTGGACATGGCTCCAAAAATATCCTTTAAAGTATGTACAGCATGCAGATATAGCTATGAAGTATGGTGGACCTAGATAGTACAGATTTAAATTAGGCTTTTAAAGCTGTATTGGTTTCCAGTTAGACTACACTGCTGCCAGTAATATGTCTTCCTTGCCAAGTTTACTCCCTTGGTGTGAAGGCTTTTAATGAACACTATAGTCTTACTAAGCAGAAGTGAGAAAATATTTTAGCAACTACTTTTCCTGATTGTATTGAGATTGTATTGCTCCTTGCAATTTATTTTAAAAGTTATTCTGTTTTAATTGAGTAAATGACAAAAAACTAATCTGTTTAAATTGGCAATCCACTGCAGTAGTAATTTCAGTCCCGCCGACTGTTACTATTCTTTTCTGCTCCCAATTATATGAGATGTTTTATTGGATTGTTATTATAAAACAGCAGCAATCCTGATTTGCAATGGGGCTGTTTCATAATTTACAAAAATGTACAAGCTAAGCTGAGTGCATGCTTCAATGGGGCTAGGTTGGCAGCTTATTGTCCTATGAACTTTAATTATTGAAAACTAGGGATGTACTGAATCCAGTATTTGGTATGATATTTGGCTGGGATTCAGCCTTTTTCAGCAGGATTTGGAAGAATCTGAATTCATAAAACCACGTGACATTTATTCACACTAACAGTAGGTAACATTTTTATTTAACCACACGAACAGCACATGGATCTCTTCCTCCCCATCTCACCCCTAATTAACATATGCCAGCTCGGATATGCCAGCTCGGATTGCATTTGGTATTCAGCCGAATGCCGTAATTGTTTTATTGGTGCATCCCTATAAACGAATCAAGATATTGAAATATCAGTGTTGCTCAAGGATCATATAGCATTGTGGATATGGTCCTCTCAAAATGGGTGTGCAAGGGCCTCAGTTTTAAAACAATCCTTGGCCATGGCCAAGCAATTGGAACAAAAACAAAATTGCTTTCCTTTTTAAGCCAGTTTTACTCAGGGCCGGATCTCCTCTTTTGCTGCCCCTAGGCCACCTGGGTCCTAGCACCCGCCCACCCCCCTGCAATCGCATGCGCCGGCCAGGTCCTAGTGCCTGCAGGCGAATGCGCTCACATCCTTCACCCGCAAACGTGGGCGCACGAGCGCCAGCAGCTCCCAATGACACTGTAGATGTGGCTGAGCGGCAGCTGCCCCTCAAATTTTGCCATCCTAGGCCGGGGCCTTTGTGGCATCGCCACAAATTCGGACCTGGTTTTACTGCATGGCAGCTGTCATCTAAACATGTAAATGCCTGGCTCCTGCAAATTTTGTCATCACTAAACTTTTGCTAATTTTAATGAAAATAAAGTTAAATTATAGCTGTATTTTTCTGAATTAAAAAAAAGACACATTTTTTTGTAAGGAATATAAACATGGCAGCTCTAACTGCTTTCAGCTAAAAGTGTGTGGGTGTGCCTGAGAGCACCAATTTTTCAAACACTGTCAATATTATAGGGTACGCTGTAATAGGTGTTATAGTTTTTTGTTGCTTTGATGATTGATGGTAATGTTTTGAATGCCTATTAAAGCACCGCACTTAAATTTAAATTAACTGTATCTCTGGGTAATGGTAGAGCACAATACTTTTTAAATATATGGACTGGCTTTCCTGTTAGTTTTAAAGAAAAGCTATATATCTTCTGACAACACAGGCAGCATTTCAGAGTTTCATTAGATCTAGCTTTCACTAGCTACCTAGGTAGAAGATTAAGCTACGGCTTAATGGCTGATGGTGTGATTGAAAGACCAGAGTTTCTCTGAAAAATATTTACACAGCCAAAAATGTAATATAACTAGGTACTGTACTGTGAGGACCCTGGTGGTCTAGCTGGGCGGTGGGGACGCCCGCTGCATTGATCTGCTCCATTTCCTTGCCAGTTTCTCTATGGCGCGGCGTGCACTTCCTGATTTTGGTGCATCGCAAGCGCCATGACGTCATTGGAAGGGCATGAAATTCGAATATTTAAAGGGGCTCTGTGCACAAACTCATTGCCATTGTTAGGTCTAACTTGTTAGTATCTGGGTGTAATTCTACTACTTTTTGATTCCTGTTTTGACCATTGCCTGTCAGACCATTCTGAACTCTGCCAAATCTGACCCTTGCCTGCCTAACCACTCTGAAGTCTGATTACCTTGACCCTTGCCTGCCTGACTATTCTGAATTTACCAGTATTGACCCTTGCCTGCCTGACTATCCTTGAATGCTGCCGGCATCGACCCGGTCTGTCTGTATTCGCTTGAACTCTGCCTGAACCGACCACTGCCGGTCTGACCTTGCTTGAACTCTGCCCGCACCGACCCCAGCTTGTCCGACTACGCTTCGTCTTTTCTAAGAACTGTACCTACCTTCCAAAGACTTTATAATGACCGTGTCCCTTTGCTTGTCCAGAATTTTTGCTTTGCTCCTCTCTTATAAAGATCTGGATGCATCCAATTAGCGGAGGGCTCCTCCCGAAGTGAAAGGCGGCAGAAGTGGAGCCAAGACCAGGGAGGCTAGCACCTGTTCTGGATTTTGGGAGCTGGTCATGACATGTACTAGCTATATTCAGTTAAATAATATAACAGTAAAGTTATTAGCAATTCCTCAAACTAATTGAGGGTACAGGTATGGGATCCAAGACCCTGTTTATCCAAATAATCAAACTTTTTTTAAATTATTTCATTTTCTCTGCAATAATAACAGTACCTTGTACTTGATCTAAACTAAGATATAAGTAATCCTTACTGGAAATAAAAAAAACAGCATATTGAGTTTATTTAATGTTTACATGATTTTCTAGGAGACTTGAGGTATGAAGATCCAAATTATGGAAATCCATTATCTAGAAAAAAAAACTGGGTCTCGAGCTTTCCGGTTTACAGGTCCAATACGTACATATCTCAATAACTCCTAGTGGCTTTAGTAGCACTCTGTAAAAGCTGTCTTGTAGAAGAACTTATTATATTAAGCACTGAAATATTTCATGGTGGTCAGCTTGCATGAACAAGTTCAACCACCCTAAGAAAAAGGCTTAGACCAGAATAACATTAAGATGCCTTCCTCATGCAACATGTGCCATTATGGCTGAAGGCACAGCACTCTCATGTATTACTTTAGTGCTTATTATTTAAAGACTCTTGCCAAAATGTTGTATATCAGATTTATTTTCAGTCTGCAAGTTTGTTTTGTTATTTTTTAAGGCTACAAATTTATTTTCTGAAAGCCATCCCTACTTTATTTATACTCCTAGCTACAAATTGTCGTACTTCCCAGAAGGTTCTCATCTGCATCTGTTTGTGTCAAATTAAAAAGTCTCCTATCTACAGTACCAAGATACCTTACCATTATTCTGATCTACATTCTTGCTGCAAAGTCAATCACGATCTGGAGCAGCAGGAGCTGTTACAATCCTTCACACATTGTCAGAATAAATACATAAAACATCAACAAAATCTCCAGCACTAACCCCATACTGTATTATTCAATATGAATAACAGGGACTTGTGACCAGTCATGTGCTGTCACTGTCATAAATATGTATTTATACTGAGACTGTAAATAGGCTCAGAGAATGGAATGGGTTTAATGCAGATGTTGGTTCTTCAAATAATTCAATAGCTCAAGTTTATATATTCTGCTCATTTTTTTTTCTCACAGTTTTCTGCTTGTCAGAATATGTTACAACCCAATTGCGGAGAAAGAGGCCAGAAAAGCACACAGGCTTCTCCTGCACCAAATACATATGGAGGATAAACAAACTATTCATGCATGAGTAGAATTCTGCTACAGGAAACAGTTCTATCTTTGAATATAGACTCTAAATATTGGAAATGATGGCTTATTTTCATGAAATATAGCAAGATACATAAAAAAGTCCCTCTTGTCAGAGGATGGACATGCTTTTTTCAATGTGAAACTTGTTTTCATTTTCTTTTGTGTGATTCCTACCTACTTGCCATCCCTTAACTTTTTAAGTCTAGACGACAGTCACCAGAAGTACAACTTCCATCTGTTGTTGGGTAATGAAAATTGCCTGCCAGTACATCAAAGCATTACATATGGAAGATTAATAACGTGCTGTTGAGGTTGAGTGAGGATAGTGAAAATGATACATGGAAAAAGAGGGAAAGCAAAAAAGATTATAAAATTTCCTATGGTTTTTAAGTTATTTGTATTTGTATTGCTATTGAATGCACTGTTTGTTTGCCCCTTTCTATTCTTTGCCCTTATGGCTAAGACTGCTGAAACAATGTAAGACAAGGCAGCTGATTAAATGACCTGTCTTTGCTGGGGAACTTTTTATTTTTATTTTGGGGTTGACTTGCCCTTTAAGGAAAAATGTTTATGTTGATGACACAATGTCTATTATTCCTTTCTGTGTGTAACTGGGATTTAATATTCTAAATTATTAGATATAATGATCATAATTATAGGTACACAAATCCAGAACAAACCATCAGTATTATTTATAGGTTAAAGATTATTAAAGAGTCATGAGAATTTCAAATACATTTCATAGCTCATAAAAAATTGTCATCAGAATATGCCAAACATTGGCATTTTATTGGCATCATCCGCTTATGATATCTCATAAGCTTTAAGCAATATTAGAAATGATCGGATATGTAAATAAATGCTAGCATAAAAAGTATGCTGTTCTCTGCTGCTTTTTGCTTTTAGTAAATTTTTATTGGTGTTCAAGAGTATATAATATAGAATGGATATACATTTCTTGGATACAATGAGTATATGCTGGATAATTTAGATGTACATTATAAATCATGTACTTGTGCTAATACATAGCAGATCCGTAAAAATATCAGTAATAGAAAAGGACTAAAATATAAGATAATCAATAAAAAGTAAAAAAAAGAAAGCAATATAAAATAGTGAAAAGATCTCGGCATTGAGTCTGTAATGATAACAGATTAAGTGGAAGTGTGGCACCGTACTTGTAATCAACCCAGGGTTGCCAGGTTTTCTTGAAATGGGCGTGGTAATTTTGGTACTGGTAAGTTTTTCGTTAACAAAGATCCAATCTATTTTCGCCTTTAATCGACCTCATCAGTAACAGACCACAATAGGGCTTTATATGGGTGTTTCCTCAAATCAGCATGTAGTACACAGTATATCAGGTTGTATACTCAAGACCAAAATCTAATTCCCTGGGGCGCGCCTACGAAAAGTTGCTTGCATTAAAATCGCTGCACTTCAACACTATTCAGACGCCCATTGACTTTAACGCCGCAAGCAAGTTGACGCAAGCGACTTTTCGGTGTGCGTCCTAAATTGACGCTGGCATCAATTTTCGAGTTTCACAAATTTTTCAAGAATCTTACGCTGTTTCGCAAATTTCACGAGAAATTCAGGAATTCTTTAAGAATCTAAACGGGAGAATTCGCCCATCACTTATTGTGATGTATTTCAAGCTTAACCAAAGCTTACACCATTGTTCCTCCTCCATTCTACTGCCCAGTTCATTATCCCATATTTTAATGTAAGATAAATCAGCGAGGGAAGTGAAATGTATGTATAGGAGCAATATTGCTCTATATGGTGGTTTACAAGACAGGCACCAGCTTTCAAAAAGGTGGTACTCTGTAATTGAGGCTTAAAGCACATCCAATAATAAAACTGGTCATTTGAGCATGGTAATGTTCAGATTCAGGGAGTTAGAAATGTTCACGTAATGTATCCATAGTGTAGGAGCCCTTAGGCTTTATCATGGAATGTATTCTAGGTACTGTAACTTGTGATCTATCCACAACTAAAAAAATGCCTAGGCTGGATGCACAGAGCAACAACAGGCTTTGCTAGAATAGGAGCTGCAGGTATGTGTGGTGAGAGGAGGGTATGAGAAGGGTATGCTTATGAGCTAGCAGGTTCCATAAATGCAAAGAATTCGCATTGCAGTATCCAGAGTGCTTGCTTTGTACATCTTCACAGCTCTCACTGTAGAAAAAACCTTTCCGAACATATAACTGGAACCTCCTTTCCTCTAATTGGAATGGGTGCCCACGTGTCAGATGGAAGTACCTCCTGGTAAATAAAGCATTAGAGAGATTATTATACGATCCCCTTATATATTTATACATAGTTATCATATCACCCCTTAAGCGCCTCTTCTCCAGAGTGAAGAAACTCAATCTTTTCCTAATAGCTAAGATTTCCCATAACTTTTACCAGCTTAGCTGTCCTTCTCTGGACCGTCTCTAATTCACTAATGTCCAGTTTGAGCTCTGGAAACCAAAACTTTATAGCATATTCCAGATGGGGCCTTACCAGCGCTCTTACAGTGGAAGAATAACCCCATCCTCCCATGACTCTATGCCCCTTTTAATACAGCTCAAGACCTTATTTGCCCTTGATGCTGCTGACTGGCATTGCTTGCTACAGCCAAGTTTATCATCTACAAGGACTCCAAGGTCCTTTTCCATTATGGATTTGCCTAGTGCAGTCCCATTAAGGGTATAAGTGGCTTGGATATTCTTACATCCCAGGTGCATGACTTTACATTTATAAATACTGAATTATATCTGCCACTTAGCTGACCAGATTGCCAGTTTGTCAAGTTTCTGCTGCAAGGATGCCACATCCTGGATGGAATTAATTGGGCTGAATAGTTTTGTGTCACCTGCAAACACTGATACATTACCTATAATATGCTTCCCCAGGTCATTAATGAACAAGTTAAAGGAAAACTATACCACTCAAACAATGTAGGTCTCTATAAAAATATATTGCATAAAAGATCTTTTATGTAAAACGCTGCTTCATGTAAATAAACAATTTTCATAATAATATACTTTAATAGTATGTGCCATAGGGTAATCATAAATAGAAAATTGCAATTTTAAAAAATAAGGATCCTAGGATTCACTGTGCACACAAACAAACCAAACAAACTATACATGTTTGGTCACAGTTGACCTAATACAGAGCTCTGAGGGACCCCACTTAAAGCCTCACTCCAAGTAGAGAATATACCACCCTCTGTACCCGATCCTGTAGCCAGTTTCCTATCCACGTGCAAACATCCTCATTAAGCCCAACAGACCTTAGATTAGAAAGCAGTCGTTTGTAAGGCACGGTAAAAACCATAATAGATCACATCTACTGCCCCCCCCCCCTGTCCAGCATCTTACTTACCTCATCATAAAAATCAATGAAATTTGTCTGACCTATCTATTCACCAGGACAAAATCATTCGCCATTTGATCCCTGAACAAACCTTCAAATAATTTGGCCACCACAGATGTCAAACTTGCTGGCCTGTAATTGCCAGGCTGAGACCATTATCCCTTTTAAAATGTAGGAATTAAATCAGCTTTCCTCCAATCCATAGGTACCATACCAGATGAATGCAAATCTGTGAAAACATATTTGTTTTCGGTCTGAAACCGTCTTAAACTGAACTAAGCTCTCTTAATGCCTGAGGATGTATGCCATCTGGCCCTGGCGCCTTGTTCACATTAATGTTTAGTAAAGCTTTATGCACCATATCCTGAGTCAGCCACTGACTACTGTAGCTTGGGGTGAGCCAACAGTGCAGGTATGAGGTGGGTCTGATCACTCTTACCTCCTCTCTTCTGATTTAGCACAACTGCCTTTTCAGTATCTGTTACAACCATACTGGTACTATTATTTAAAGAAGCCACAATCTCATCCTGCATCTTTTTACTATTAATATACTTTAAAAACTATACTGAAAAACTATTTAGAAGTAAAATTTATAAAAGTATGGGATCCTTAAACCCGTTATCCAGAAATAAGATATACATATACAAGTATCATTTAGTTATCAAAAGGTAATGTATAGTTATACCCCATAATAATTGTCATACATGCTACCATAGATTAGTAATTACACTGATTTAAATAAAAATTCCAAAAATGCCACAGCTTGTGTAATTTATTTATAAAGCCACAGTTGTTGGAACTGGTTATACGGAAGGTTATTTTGGCAGATTATAATTAACTAATTGCTCACAGTTTTAAAAAAAGGAATAGTGAACACATTTTTGCAAAAAACTGTGGAGAATCAAGTAAAATAGAACATTTCAAACAAATGTTTTTGAATTTGTGTGTGTGTGTGTCATCAACACGCATGCACTTGAATACTAAAAGTGTTTCTGCAACTGTATTAATTCATAGATTACATAAACTCCCAGGGTCATGATCTATTTGTAGGTCCTCTATTACACTCACTTTTGCAGCCTGATTTGCCAAAAAAAATGTATCCGCCTGCAGGACACATTACAATAAACTCTTATTATCTATCACTGCAACTCTCATCTCGTTGACCTGCATTGCCCCACATTAAACACTCTCTAACATGAATAATATGTGCATATATAATTATGCATTATAATTTATCATTTTACATGTATATTTAATAGACAAGCTGGGAAATACACATACGAATAGGCAGTGCTTGAATTGGGTTAGAAAAAGTGGAGGGATGGCGAATGTGCCGCGCTGCGCGCGGCAAAATTTTTGTTAAGGCCACGCCCACAATTAGTGGTCACACCCCTTTTATTAAGCCCCGCCCACCAACAGTTTTTTGCTGTTTCTATAAATAGATAGAAAGAGATGATAGACAATAGATAGATAATAGACAGCTATAGATAGAAAGAAAGATGATAGATATATAGATAATAGACAAATAGAATCTATCATCTATCTATTTATCTGTCTATTATCTATCATCTCTTTCTCTCTATCTATTTATCTGTCTATAATCTATCTATCATCTATCATCTCTTTCTATCTATCTACCTGTCTATTATCCATCTATCATCTATCTATCTATCTATCTATCATCTATCTATCTATCATCTATCTATCTATCTAGTATCTATCTGTGTATCTATCTGTGTATCTATCTAGTATCTCTAGCTATCTATTTATCTATCTAGTATCTTTATCTATCATCTATCTCTTTCTATCTATAGATAGATATCTAGTATACTAGATATCTATAGATAGAAAGAGATAGATGATAGATAAAGATACTAGATAGATAAATAGATAGATATAGATACTAGATAGATAGATACTAGATAGATAAATAGATATATGATAGATGGATAATAGACAGGTAAATAGATAGAAAGAGATGATATATAGATAAAGGGGCTTGAGGGTTTAAAATCATTGTAACTAGACAGATAAGCATTGGCACTATAACAGTATTAGTAAAGTTCATGGAGAGGACCAGTTGTGTTTGACAGAGCACCAGACCCCGCTGTAGCACTGGGAGAAGCCGCTCCGGGATGCCCCAACCTCCAAATCTCATAATTTTCCCACTCACAGTTCCCTGTAACCTGACAACTGTGCAAGTGCCAGGCTCACCCAGTGCCACTCCCTCAACTACTAAATCGTATCCCCGCGCATAAATGACACATTAGCAAAATAAAAGGGAAGAGCCCTTTGGAAAGGGTTTCAGTGTGCTAGTTATAGAGGCAGACTTTCACTTTACACCTAAATAAAAGAAAATCTGTATGGTGTGATACTTTCAATAGAAATTGGTTATTTGTGGAAAGTAATTTACTCACAAGGGAGACAAGTTATTGTGCCTATATAATCATGGATGGTTCACTGCAGTCTCTTCAACACGATCCCTTGCAGTTCTACTATCTAACGGAGCCCTGCAATTGTTATGCCATTGCAGGCAGCTAAGCAGATTCATGGAAGCAATGGCATGGTGGGATTTGTATAGCAGCCGGTAGCAGTGCACTGCGGTACAAGCTGTATCAGTGAGAGAACCAAGGAGGGGGCACCATTGCACTCGAGAGAAATGATTTAAGGGAACTGCCCCCACAGACGGCCTTTGCAGGAGAGCGGATCGGCAGGAAGCTGAGCTCAGCACAACACACGTGCAACTGCCCTACGGCTGTGTGGAACGCCGCAGGCAGGTGAATTGCGCGGAGCTTCTACTGCTATCACCGTGTCAGTGTATTCCCCTCCCTGCCAGACCCCCATTGCAGCATTGCATTCATTGATGGTTCGCTGCAGTCTCTTCAACACAATCCTTGTTCCACTATCTATAAATAAAACGGAGCCCTGCAATTGTCCCTACTTACAAGACCAAGGATTTGGCGATCTCATCTATTAGGAAATAGTGTTAGCGGTTCACCGGTTCTGCGGCTCTTAGTCCTCACTGTGCACATGGCCGATCTCAACAGGGCTTGAGGTGCAGTTGGCGGTCTTCGTGAACCACGCTAATAGTTGTTACAAATTTGTAAGCATGCTCCACGAAGACCGCCAACTGCACCTCAAGCCCTGTTGAGATCGGCCATGTGCACAGTGAGGACTAAGAGCCGCAGAACCGGAGAACCGCTAACACTATTTGTTAGATGAGATCCACGAAGACCGCCAACTGCACCTCAAGCCCTGTTGAGATCGGCCATGTGCACAGTGAGGACTAAGAGCCGTAGAACCGCTAACACTATTACCTAATAGATGAGATCGCCAAATCCTTGGTCTTGTAAGTAGGGACAATTGCAGGGCTCCGTTTTATTTATAGATAGTGGAAGTGGAACAGGGATCGTGTTGAAGAGACTGCAGTAAACCATCCTTGATTATACACAGTACACACAATAACTTGCCTCCCTTGTGAGTAAACTACTTTCTGCAAATAAATAAATGTTTTGTGCAATTTTCTGAAAGGGAGGTGAAAAATGAAAATAGAAGGAGGGTGTGTCTGCTCCGCGATGAAACAAGTAGTAGCAAGGGCAGCAAAATATAACTTACAGTTATCTTTTCTTCGGCACGCCAGGCCTGCCCAGGTCCAGCCCTCACACTCCATCTGCTGCACACGACTGCCTTCCTACGCACTAACTGAGGCGCTATTTGTTAATATTTAAGACCCGCCCAGCCAATAGGCTGTTGTTTCAGTTGGCACTCTCTAAATAATTGGACAGAGCATGTGTCACTCCATTAAAAAGAGCGCAAAAAAAAAAAAAGGTTCCGGTATTATTAATCTTACCATCCCGCCCACCGGGATGGAAACTAGCAATATAAAAAAAGTAACGGGATTCCATCCCGCCGCATCCCGCCCCAATTCAAGCACTGCGAATAGGTGATAAACAACACTACTCCTATGGTGATTTTTGCCATTCAGTAATCGCATAAATGCTCTCTCTAGAAATATTATAGCTGTTTGCAATTTATAAAGGGCACAAATGTACACAACACTTTACAATATGGACGGTAATGAAAATCCAATAATCTTGATAAAGAAGCCCTGTGTCTGAAGTTTTACAATGCAAGAAAAAGCAAATTGCTAGGAACATAAAGTGAGGTGAAAGTAAGGCTAAGATATTTATGCAGGCCGAGATTATTTTGTAGAACAGATTCTAGTAGTTAGTGTTTGGTATTAGAATGCAGCATTCTATCTTTATAGCTATATCTCTAAAATTATATTTTTAAATTGCTTGTGAGTCAGTGGATTCAGTGATGGTTTGAGAGAGGATCTCTGACCAGTTTGCTCTGCATTATCTGTCGCACGGGAAAACGTCTGAAAATACCTTTCCATGGAAATCACAGAAAATGCAATAATTCAATCACGTAATTCTTCAAAAATGCCTTCATTTGCTATGTGACATCCTCCTTATAGCCAGACCTAAAAAACAACAGAACTACTGCTTTGGGGAGAATGGAAGAAACATTAACCAATAAGATACTTGCTTTTTAGACAAAATTCTCTTACACTGTGTTAAAAAGATTACTATAAGTGCAATTTATAGAAGTTGCTGTAGATACAATTAGAGGCATTAAAGGAAAACTATAATTCAATATTTAAGCAACAGAATTAAAGGATCCCAAAGGGGCAGCCCTTAGTTTTTAAAATGGAATTTTTCATTTTAAGATTACCCAAACGGCACATACAACGAAAAAAAGTATATTATTATGAAAATGGTTTATTCACATGAAGCTGGGTTTTACATATGAGCTGTTTTATGCAATATATTTTATAGAGACCTCCACTGTTCTATGGGTATAGTTTTTATTTAAGAGGCTTTCCAATTAAAATAAATGTGGGCCTGGGGAAAATAAAAAGATGGAAAAAGGGATAGTTAAGACATGAAGATAGCTGGGTTAGTACTAGCATAAGCACAAGTAGTTATTTTTGCCAGCCATCACGCTCTGATCTATTTTCAGCCTCCTCTTGCTCTCCGAGTCACAGTGTTGCACTCTGTTCAGTACATTTGTCATCTTTCACACCATCTGTGTCCCACTTTTTATCAAATCATGCATAAGTATGTGCTTGGAAGTCGCTACAGAACCAATCTACTATTAATTTCTGTATATGAATGCCCCTAACTCTTTACTTTTCCCTCCATGCAGATTCTGTCCAGAGTTCACGGGTGCTATCTTCATCGGTTTCGGTAATCTTCAGAATGAGAACGGCGCTTCTGCAATTTTCGTGAGTTTCGGCACATGCGCAGTTGTCACGAAACAGAAAATTGCTCCAACTGCGCATGCGCAGATTCGCCAGTCTCATTCCGAAGAGAAGAAGATGGCACCCGTGAACTCCGCTGAAAAGAATTTGCACGGAGGGGTAAGTAAAGAGTTAGAGTGGGACGAGGAGGGAGGGGGTCTATGTAGGGTAGGGGTTTTTTTGGGGTTTTTTTTTGATTAAGGGTTTGTTACTCCTTTGAGAGTGCAACCCTCATTTTAATTAACTACGTACATATTCGAATATGTGTTAATTCTTGATACAGGAATGGGATTTATTATGCAGAATGCTTAGGACCTGGAACTTCTGGGTAACATATCTTTTCATAATTTGGATCTGCTACAAATAATTTACATATTAAATGAACCCAATAGGATTTTTATGTATAAATTGAATTACTTCTAGTATAGCTAGTAGAGCATTCTAGAGGTATTGTCTAGTTGTGTTCTACAGGAAATTTGGTACAATACTTAAAATTATTGGTATTGAAAGTTATTACATTCATAGTAATAGCACAGTGTTTTATAGACATGTAGAAGAACATAAAAAGAAAACGACTCTTTTTTTTCATGGTAGTCATATAGTTACCCATATTGTAGGAAAAAAATGTGCTATAAACATGATATCTTTCATTGTAGTATCAGCTAGAAATAAGTCCTGGGGGCCTATTTATAAAACCTTTGAGAAGGAACATGTCCCACCTTAACCCACTTCAACAGTTTCTGTGAAAGTAGAAACGGCCTACTTACAAAGCTTTATATAGTTAAAGGGGCTGATTTGTCCACATTCAAAATAGAATTTTAACTGTGATTCAATATTTTTGCCCAAAACTCACAAATTTGAGAAATTTGAGAGATGTATTAAGCTCAAAAGACTCAAATGTAAAAATAGAGCACCTAAAAGCTGCAAAGTTTATATAGAAGTCAATTGGAGTTGTCCTAGGAAAAATTCAATGATTTTTTCAATTCAAGTTTTTATATTTTTAGCATTTTTTTTGAGAGTTGGTGGACCCACCGAAAATATGAATACAAATACACTGCATGAGGTTTTTTCGCGTTTATATATTCAGTCAAGTTTTTCCTCAATAAGCACACATTCAAGTTTTATATGTTTTTAGGTTTATTCAAAATTAAAAGTTCATGAATTCAAAATGCTGATAAACAGGACTCAAATTGTTGTCAGTTTGCTAAAATCAAAATTTTACTTAAATTATATTAACCAACAATAATTATCAGTGGGTGGCAACATTCCTTTTTATTTTTAAAAAAATATTTCTTTATACTTCCATAGAAACAAATTATTTGTCAGGACATACAGTAGTAGATGAGCAAATATCAATTTTAATGTAAGAAATAAGCTCAAAGTTCTTCATTAATGGGGGGGGGGAGAAAAATACACATATACATTAATTTTATTAAATACACGTGTTAAACAAATATCTATGGATGGGGAGAAGGTACTTTATTCGCCCACCATTTTTTCCACTGAAATGGCACCACCCAGAGGATTTTACTTTGCCATTGTACTGACACAGAAGTAATTCAGATTATTGCTTCTAGTCTTTTAGGGACCTTTGATTTGCTTGTCACAACTAGCCATTAAATCATACTTCTCTCATTAAATTAAAAATTAACATTAAAGGCCCCAGAAAAGAGAAAATAACAGATCCTATAACAGAAACATTTATTAAATGATTGATTGATTCAAATTAATCTGGTTTAATGATTTTGATGAATATCAATAGATGTATCTTTCTTAGTATCACATTAAAGTGAAATGACATTAAATTGACATTATTTGTCTGCTGCTAGTTTTATAAATACTGATAGCAAATGCTGTTGGTAATGGAACTGAAGGTCAGTTGTGGGCATCTGACTGTTTCCACCTCATGATAAGTATTTTTCTCTTCTTGACCTAAACAGTGTTGTATTATAATAGGGACTATTGTCTGCTGGACAGCTTCAGTGTTATCAATCTGAAAGCTAATTGCATCAAGCAGCTCTAAAGGTGGCCATAGACAAACGGATCCTATTGTACGAATCGAGGATTCGTACAATTTTCGGATCGTGTGTGGCGTGTGCCGTCATCTTTCATCCGGCGGAGATCGGTCGTTTGGTCGATCGGTCAGGTTTGATTTTGACCCGACCGATCCTGCCGGAGCCCACGGCACATCGTAATCGGATTGTTCGGCCATACGACCGAACAATCAGATTACCCCCGATATAGCCATGTATGTTAATGGCATATCGGGGAAAGATGTGGCCAAACGAGCGGATCTTTGCATCTATGGCCACCTTAAGCCACCTGAAAAGCAGTTCCTTTTAGCATGAACTTACTATTGGGCAATTAGTATGCTGTGCAATTTCATATCCAAGTGGCAATGTTTCCTTTCAATAGCCCAGTAGTTCTGCCCTGTACAATCTTTAGAGCCTTGTTAGAGTCTAGACAGTTGACCTTGCTTTGATGTTGTCTGATGGTAAAACATATTTTATTTCCTCGCCTTGTTCCATGTCATAAAAGCGTATGTTATGAGTCTCTACTGCAGCTGCATAAAAATAAAAATAAAATTAACTTCTGTGATTTGGCTGCAGCTGGCTCTGTTTTTACCATTTACTGTCAGACCTCTTGTCTTTTTGCTGTTTATAGTACCTTCATAAGGAGGAGAATGCAGGGTGCCCTTATCTGCTATTGTTATTATTGCATTTGTACAGGCAAAACCAGAATCCAGTATCAGTATCCATAAATAAAGCAAACAGAGCCCTTGCCTTCACTCTTTTGTTTAAAAGGTATATTTTAGGGATGCACCAAATCCACTATTTTGGATTCGGCTGAACCTCCGAATCCTTCGCGAAAGAATACTGAACCAAATCCTAATTTGCATATGCAAATTAGGGATGGGAAGGGGGAAAAAATACAAAAAGACAAAAAGTCAAGTGATTTCCCTTCCGTCCCTAATTTGCATATGCAAATTAGGATTCGGTTCGGCCTGGCAGAAGGATTTGACTGAATCCCGAACCAAATCCTGGATTCGGTGCATCCCTAGTATATTTCAAGCAGCAATGCAGTTTTTTTGTATATAATAAACTGAGTTACCTTAACTTTGTAATAAAAATTATTAAAAGCAAAGATGGAGGGACAGAGATGTTCTGCCTATCTCCTCTACAACTTTGCCCCCATACATCTCCATAACGGCACAATTAAGTCTCTTGTTATTGAACAGTAATGTCATAGATTATTGATATGATTCAATTTTAAGTATTTTTAATTCTCAGTAATAACCTTCCCCATCCTGCCGAAGCTCAGGATCCCAAGATTAGTGAATTCATTAAACAGTGAATTATTTAATATTCTGCAATATTCTGCCGCAGATGTAATTTAGTGTGTTGGTGACATTTTCAACTGCAGCCTCAAGTTTACCGTCTCCCAGTAATCTCCTGTGCTTTCTGCATTTTGATACGGACAGTTGTGAATAATGTGTGCTATAGATATTACCATCAATGAATATTTTAAGCTTTCAAAATGGATCATTAAAAGCTAGATTCTTAAAAATGTCAGTAATAAATTGCGCCTTCCTTCTTCCATCGGGCGTTTAGCAGCAAAAGCATTTGCATAAAATGCTACGCCATTTTGATTATTATGCAAATGAAAACCATTTCCATATACCTATCCTAATAAATTAAACTATTCTCCTGGGACAAGGGAATACATATTCATAATCTCACAAATTAATTACCAGTCTGCCTGCTAAGTATGTTGAAGGTAGAAAGGGTTAAACAAACTCAACACAGAATCAAATCAGTAGAGTGCAGTCTGCATGCAAACACTGTCTTCATTTAAATAAATGCTCAGAAGGCAATAATTAATTCCACCCCTTTATGTCTGCAACTCCATTTGTCGGGCTATCTGATAAAATCAGTGTTAAAAACATTCTTTCCACAGAAGAGAATGCAATCATTTGACTTTGATTAAAAAACTATAAAATAATAATATACAATAGAGAACATAAGTATTGAACACGTCAATGTTTTACTTAGTAAATGTATTTCTAATGGAGCTATTGACATGAAATTTACTCAAAGGGGCACATTTACTTAGCTCGAGTGAAGGAATAGAATAAAAAATACTTTGAATTTTCGAAGTATTTTTTTAGCAACTTCGACCATCGAATTGGCTACTTCGACCTTCGACTACGACTTTGACTCAAACAATTCGAACTAAAAATCGTTAGACTATTCGACCATTCAATAGTCGAAGTACTGTCTCTTTAAAAAAAGCTTCGACCACCTACTTACCTACTTCGCCACCTAAAACCTACCGAGCATCAATGTTAGCCTATGGGGAAGGTCCCCATAGGCTTTCTAGTCAATTTCTGATTGAAAATCGTTAAATCGATGGATTAAAATCCTTCGAATCGTTCAATTCGAAGGATTTAATCGTTAATCAAACCATTATTCCTTAGATCGTTCAATCGAACGAATAGCGCTAAATCCTTCGACTACGATATATTCGAAGTCGAAGGATTTTACTTTGACGGTTGAATATCTAGGGTTAGTTAACCCTCGATATTCGACCCTAAGTAAATGTGCCCCCAGATGTTAGTAACAACCCAAGTAATCCACACATACAAAGAACTCAAAACAAATAAGTCCATAAATTAAGTTATGTGGAATAAAGTGGAATGACACAAGGAATAAGTATTGAACACATGAAGAAAAGGAGGTGCAAAAAGGCATGGAAAGCCAAGAAACCTGCTGAAATCTGTCTGAAGGCAATCCTGTGCAAATTAATCAGATGGTTTAGTTCTAACTGATGGCCTATAAAAAGGTTTCTCATTACCAAGCTATCACACATGAAGCATCTAATGATGGGTAAAAGCAAAGAGCTCTCTCAAGGCCATTGCAATCTTATTGTTGCAGAAATATATTTACTGAGAAAAACTTTGATGTGTTTTGATACTTATTTTCCCCAAGGTATAGTGGCAGATATGCATTAGGAACCATTTTACAGATTGATATAATTATCACACTAACTGCCAGGGTTTCTTGTGCATCATTACCTAAATATCATGAGGGGCTACAATTAAAATTCAGCTTTTATTCTATATTATAAATAAATATAAATATATATATACAGGGAAACCTCGAATTTTAAGTGCCCTGATTTTAAGTTTTCCCACAATTTACATTTTTTATTTGTGGTCCCACCAATTTATAATGCATTTCAATGGGTGCATTTCCCTGATTTTAAGTAATGTTTTATCTGATTTTACATCAACCTTTTGTCCTGATGTTCCCAAAAACTGCTTTTTTCCCTCTATTAATGTTATTATTTATGAAATAGAGGTTTAAAATACTAAGCAGATGTATAATTTACCATGGTTCTGCCTGTCAATGGTCAATTCCAATTAGTCTGCCCCTTATACAGTCTTACACCAATCACTTATTGCTTTAGGTTGTGTATGTGACTGGCAGACAGACTTGCACATGCCCCCATAGTGTAAAATTAACACTGCAATGTTTAACCCTTGTTATTAACACAGTAAATGTTGTATCTCAAAATAAAACAGTGCCTATATCCTTTCAGTGCTTGAAGAAAAAAATACTTTAAGACATTTCCCTGATTTTTCATTTTCCCAGATTTTACACAATTTTTTCCTGGTCCCCTGAAAAAGTAAAATGGGGGTTCTACTGTATATATATATATATATATATATATATATATGGATGCACGAGTGTTATGGCAATAAAGAAAATTTGAACACTTGGAAACCTGGTGTGCTGGTCCATTCTGAAGGATACACATTATTTTGACCAAAGCACCCACAAAGAAAAACAAAGGCAAGAGTGCAGGTACTATCTGGACATTTTTTATCTATCTATCTATCTATCTATCTATCTATCTATCTATATATATATATATATATATATATATATATAGATATAGATATATATCTATATATATATCCAGATAGAAGAATGAAGCAGCACACGATTCTTTGCAAAAGTGTATATTACAAATCAAGCATCAGTACAGCGACGTTTCGGGCAGGCTACATGCCCTTTATCAAGCCATAATAAATTTATGGCTTTATGGCATGATAAAGGGCATATAGCCTGCCCGAAACATCGCTGTACTGATGCTTGATTTAATATACACTTTTGCAAAGAATCGTGTGCTGCTTCATTCTTCTATCTGGATATATCTAGTGGGGACGTGACGGGGTCCCCACAGGAGCGTGCACCGAGATCAACACTGATTACACTGTTGAGAGTGCTGGGGCGCATTTCGATACTATATATATATATATATATATATATATATAATGTTGTTACAGTGAGCGCACTCTTTCCGGATTTAGAATGTAGAGGGTGGTGGGTTGGTCAAATCTTCATAATACATGTTAGTAAATGGACCCGCACTCCTTCATTTTAGTGAAATAAATCGATGTACTTTATTCACAAATTCATCTCCAACGTTTCGGTCCTCTCTGGTCCCAGAGAAGACCGAAACATTGGAGATGAATTTGTGAATAAAGCACATCGATTTATTTCACTAAAATGAAGGAGTGCGGGTCCATTTACTAATATATATATATATATAATTTTAAAAACTAAAAAACACATAAGGCAACTTGGATTAGAGCCCCTGTTATACCTCAAGAGGCTTGATAAAGGGCCCCGACGGCCCGAAACGTTGCCCTGTTTAAAATGATTTGATGCAATAAAATACACGTTTGTTCATATCTACGGTGTGCTGCTGATATCTGCTCTGATTGGATAATTTGGCCCTGTAACAGGCGTGGGTCCTTCAGTACAGCACCTGGTACCGCAAAGGTATGTGTTCAAGGTTTTAAGCTCTCCACCTCGGTTTCAGTACATGATACATTTTGACATTCGAATTTCCCTAGTCGAATATTCCCTAGTCGAAGTACACTAAATTTAAAATTAAAAATTAGATTTTTCAGTTTGACCCTTGATAAATCTGCCCCTAAATAATCACTAAAACAACCACATAATATTTCATACATCTTTAGCTGATTGCCTAGAAAAGTATTAAGATGGGCAACAAGTTAGCGCAATCTCAAACTTATGACATTATGATTAAAGGTTATTCAAACAAGATTCCTGGATGGTGCTGTGACTTCAGCCATTATTACTACAGGCACATGCATGCCCAGAAATGGTTCAGAAAAGCACATGAGGATCCCACAATGGTGATAAACAAAACTAGTATTTCAAAGTGACTATGTTCAAATGATGTGCCCAGCAAAATACCTACACAGAAAATAATGAAAACCTTTTTGTTCCTTTAAATAACAGTGGGTGTAACAAAGAGTTTTCAATGATCATTCAATGAACAAATAATGCATATGGAAAACATATAGAAAATGTTTGCATTTTAGATGGAGGAGATTTAAAATGTTCTTTATAGCATCCAAGCCATTGTAATGTTCTCAGGTTGCTTCCTAAAGAACAGAGGCAAACTCTTTTAATTCCAAGAGCATGAAAAACCATTGGGGATTAAAGGTTGTACTGTGGATGGAAAAATGGATTATAATGGATTTAATCTCATAAATCCTGATAGACACTTTATTTTTCAGACAGGATTAGGACATTATCTGTAATGACAAACCCAGTCCTGATTGTCATGTTTGGCTGTCAGGATAATGAGATATTATACTGTATTTGTATTTATCAGATAATTAAAAACATAATTAGTCTAAAGATGTAAGCTTCTCTCTAGACAACTTTCTAGAAAATCACAATGAAATGTAGCCAGTATAAGATCATAAAGTCCCCCTGCTCTCTGTATGTTGCAATATCGATGTATGAAGAAAATAAGTCTACAAATAAAATGTTATCAATAGTTTTTTATTAAAGGTATAAAGAGTTTCAATATGCCCCTTCCCATAAGCTTTTATTACACAAGTTAGCAAAACAAACCCTACCCAACTGACTCCAAGCAATCAGTGTCGGACTGGGACACCAGGGGCCCACCAAAAAACCTTAGACCAGGGGCCCACTCTCAGTACTATTATTCTTCCTCTCCTCACTCAACCTCTATAGTCTCTTTTCTTTACAAACTATATTACTATAATCTATTATTCCCTCTATTTAGCCTCTTTGTTCTCAATGAAATAGAGAATGGCCATGAAATAGGCCACATTTTTAGCAGCATGAGGGTCTGCTGACACCTGGGCCCACCGGGAGTTTTCCTGGTATCCTGGGGGGCCAGTCAGACACTGCAAGCAATTGATCAAGAAAAAATTGCCAATGTATTTGTGTGAAACAGGCTGGTTTAGCTCATTACCAGGTCTTATATCATTCTTTTAAAGGGGTTGTTCACCTTCTAAACACTTTTTTTTCAGTTCAGTTGTTCTCAAATTGTTCACTATAAACAGTGCAGCCTTTTTTAATTGCTGTTCATCTTTAATTTTTTACTATTTTCCCAAAATTTAAGTTTAAAGTTTTATGTTCCTGTCTATGGTGTTTCAGTCAGGCAACACAGTGATCCAGGAGCATCTGAATTATTACAATTTGCTACATTTAGTTGATACATTTTGCAGCAGTATCTGTGAAATATTAGCTAGTATTGCATCAATTCTAACAACTGCCTTTAATGAAACTCTGCTCAGAATTCTGCTCAGCGGGGACAAAGATATCAAATATATCAATTAAATGTATCAATTTAAAAAAGCTAAGGAGACAGCGACCCTCCTCCCAGATGTCAAGGATAGGTAGGGGGCGCTGTGGAGACTGATGGGCGGAAGGGCGAGTCCTTGAGGCAGGAGCTGTATGTGTTTAAGAAACAAAAAGGGAAAGGCAGGAACAGGGAGGAAATGAGAAAAGGCAAGGGTCAGATCAAGGTCAAGACTGGGAAGGAACAAGGTAGGGTAAAGCAAGATAAGATAGACAAGGACAGGCAGACCAAGGCAAGGAAGAATAACAAGGAAAAGGGCAAGAGCTTGAACAGCCTAATTAGGGGCGCTGCTGCTATACTAGGGAGTCCATGTAATGCTCCGGCAAGGAGTGTTCTAAGGGCTGGCCTTAAATAGGGCAGAGTCAGCCCTGATTGGCTGATTGCAACTAATCAGGCAACAGCTGGGATGGGGCTGCAGAGGCCAGGTAACACATAGCGAGCAACCCTACAGGCTGCTCCCCTGGCCAAATGACCAAGGCATCAAGCCACAAACTCAAAGGTCCCCAGCTCAAATCCCAGCAATACCTGACAACAGAGTTGCTTTAGAAGGTGCAAAATTAAAATTTACACTTCAATATTGGACAAATGGTCACAAATAGAAAATAGAAAGTAATTGGAAAAATTCTTTATTTCTGGTGATCAATCTGAAACCAACTGAACTGAAAAAAGTGTTTGAAGGTGAACGACCCATTTAACAGAGTATGGAGGAGCCTCACATCTTACCTATCTAATTAAATGTAATGCTAAGTTTATTCTAAAAAGTGATGGAAAACTTTTACCCTCTGAACTATAAGATGCAAATTATAGCACACACTTAAAGAAAAATCTTGGTTATTTCAACATTTAAATGATATGTTTATTGTGTAATTAACTGTATTAACTGTCATTATGTAAGCACTGTGATTTCAAACAGTCTAAGCAAAATCCAAGCCTCAGAGAAAGTTTCTCCTGACTGCTACAGAATACATGAAAGTCACAGTGAATAAAGCAGATTGCAGAGTCGGAATCTAAGCCAGGGGCAGTCCATGAAATTCAAAATGTCTAAACTGCAGGGGAACAGAAATTTTCCTAAAATAAATAGAAAGCAGGCAAGCGCACAGTGGTGGAATAAAACTAAATGTAGTTCATAATTGTGAATGAAGTACATAAGAAGAGAGGGAAACATTTTGTATCCTCTCCGGAAAAGACTAAGCAATCACAGGAGAGAAGTGAAAGTTTAGCTAGGAAATAAATCTTGCAGCATCAGAGGGCTCATTCAGACTCAGTAGAAGAGGAAGGCAATATGTATATGCTGCCAGTTAAAGAATGCATTCTATAATAAAGGAGTATGTAGCCACTTTGGTTTGTCTGTCACAGCATCCCATCTAATTAAGGAGTTTTTTTCTGATGATTCATGTAAACAATGGTAGTATTATATTGTATTGTTCTTAGAAATGTTACATTCTTTAAATAAGTTTACATGACTTTAAATAACACATTTTACTTCAGTTTATCTCATGATACATTTAACACAATCCAGACGGCTCCATCTGTACATTTACAGTCATTCTGGCATTTTCACACACAAAAAACTACACAATAAGGGGTTTAAGGGCAAAGACACACGCAGCAATTCGGGGAGATTAGTCGCCCAGCAACAAATCTCCTCTTCTTCTGGGTGACTAATATTCCCAAACCGCCTTCCCTATCTTCCCGCCGGCTAGGATGAAAATTGCCGGCAGGATGGCACTCGGATCACTTACCTCACGAGGAAACTTCTGAAAACAAAGTGCTCCGAATATCATCCCGCTGGTGATTTTCATTCTAGCCAGCGGGAAGGCAGTTCAGGGAGATTAGCTGCCCCGAAGAAGAGTAGATTTGTCGCCGGGCGACTAATTTCTACAAATCTGCCCATGTGTCTCTGCCCTAAGGGTTGATTGTAATGAAGTCTTATCACCTATTGATCCTAAAGCAACCACTAGATTTTAAATGTCTTATAGAAAGCCAGGTCAGCTAACAGTGGGCTTGAGTTCAAGGTTAACAGAAGATGAACCCATCAAAAAACATACCAATTACTGGAAAATGTGCACCCAAACAAGCTTTGTAAATTTGGACAGGCTGCCTCTTTAAAGGGGGAAAAAGTGTAAAATAGAATGAGGCTATAAATGCTATATTTTGTATACTAAACATAAACATGAACTTACTGCACCACAAGCCTAATCAAACAAATGATTTATGCTTTCAAAGTTGGCCACAGGGGGGTCACCATCTTGTAACTTTGTTAAACATCTTTGCAAGACCAAGACTGTGCACATGCTCAGTGTTGTCTGGGGCTGCTTAGTGATCATCATAAATTATCAAAACAGCAAAAGTCAAATAAAATCTACCAGAAGCCGAAACAGCAAGACTGATTAATAATCAGAATAGGCCGACTGCACTGGGCCCTGTGTTGTCTTGTAATCTAATCTGGATTTTATAGTTTTTGTATTGTTTAATACAAACTTTCTCCAACTCTGCAGAACCAGTGGCTGCAGCAAAATAATCCACCAAATAGAATCCCAGTTTATCTGTTTAAATCTGGCTCCATTGTCTTTGTCCCTGCAGCTGAAGTTGAAAACAGTAACGGGTATGTAAAGGCAAAAATGAAATCCAATACAAATCTCTACACAGTCGCCGACTGCTCTACAGGGAAACAAACAAAGCTGCTTGAGTTCTGCATGGCTGGGAAGTAAGATGAGGGCTCCCCCTGCTGTTCATAAGTATGATTGTTTCCCTGCTCAGCAGTTAGGAACCATCTGACAATTCCTATCCACAGCAGTAAATGAAGGGAGAATTTCACTGCATACAGTCAGGTTTCTTATAAAAACAGTACACATTTTTTAATTAAAGTATATTGGAGATAGGTTTCTTTTTCATTAAAGAAAGTAAAAATTGGATTTTATTTTTTAGCCTTTACATGCCCTTTAATATAGGTCTGCTTCTATATTTACAGTACTTGCTCTGTGTATATAGTTCTTTGCATGAAGAGTTACATGAGTTCATCTTTACCTTTGGTAAAATTTATAGACAGGTAAGTTGCTGCTTTATCCAGACATTGCTTAGAGAACGTCAGGCTTCATCCCTTTCCTGTTATAGTGCCAGATAACAGCTAATTGTATTGATGGTCTGTCAAAGGGGAGTATTGATTGTCAGTCATGCTTGTATCGAACCTCCTTTTGTAGCAAAAAATGAATAGACTTGCGGTATAAATTATTTTATATATATTGAACAACTAATAAGGGATTTACAGTTAAATCCCTTTATAGCTGAAATTCATTGTTCTCTTTTTGAGATATGGTCCTTGTACTAGAAACAGATTTGCAATGCTTTTCAGACAACACATTCCTGCATCACTGGTATTTTGTTGCAGTAGATAGTCTCTATTTTTGTTACAAATATTAGGATTACAACACAAAGAGCAATCAGGAGCAACACCAAACTAAAAGAAATAAACACTGTTCCATATGGGTATGGATTTTACTAAAGTCTCTGTTTCTCAAGCTCCCCAAAATTCATCAGTTTGAGCTATTCCGATTTGTGTACCTGTACTTGATTAATGGGATGGAGTTGATTAAACAGCATGTTAGAAGCATCCCTGAGAATGGCACCAATGCCTAATCATAGCAATGACTCTCCTAACAGAAGGAAGTTTAAAAAAAATATATCAAAGTCTCCAAAGGGCTTAAGTGGATATGCTCTAGGTTTTTCAAGTCTTTATTAAGGTGGAGTGCACTTGGTTAGTGCCCTCTCCCATAGATCCTAATGCACTCAGGGTTTTAACATAACTAAGACAGTGATCATATAGTGGTTACGAAAATTTCAAAGCAAAGTATACAGAAATGGATACAGCATACCTGTAAGACAGGAGGGAAATGCACTGTCACAGTCATGTACACAGCAACGCCACCAGCCCATCTACATTACAACAGGCAGTTAGTACATAAGTATATAACAAGCAATCTCCTTGCATCATGATGAGAAACTCATAATCAGGTAACAGGCTCAGACTGTGCAGATTTCTCATACAGCAGCCTTCTTGGGATGCACCATGTGCTCTGCAACTTCTAGAACAGAATTTTATACTTTCTCATTAACGGACGGAGCTCTTACATCTCCCGTAAATCATAATGCACTGGGGAGGGGCCAGGCCATTTAGCTGAATTCACTACGGGGTTTAGGGAGGGCCCATTACAGAGATATAGTCTGGTAGAGTGCTTAAATTGGGAACAAAAAGTTGAGGGGATGCTGCTTGTGTAGCTACAGCTACTTTGATGGACAGCCCCCCCCCACAAAACCACTTCCATTCCCATTTTACTGACACACCATCACCATATGAAAATAGAAATATAGAATAGAATATATAAATAGAGTGGCAATTCCATGTAGACTTCCCTCAGAACTCAAAGCAGGATGGCACAGTGGCAATGTCATGTATAAATACTTCCAGAACTCACAATGGGATGGCACAATGGCAATTCCATGTTAGATACCCCGGAACTCATAGCAGGGTGGCACAGTGGCAATTCCATGTATAAATACCTCCAGAACTTTGGCACAGTGGCAATGCTATGTTTAGATACCCCAGAACTCATAGCACAGTGAGAATTTCATGTATAAATACCTTAGAAATCTTAGCAGGATGGCACAGTGGCAATTGCATGTGTAATACCCCCCAGAACTAATAGCAGGATGGCACAGTGGCAATTCCATGTATAATACCCCCATAACTCATAGCAGGATGGCATAGTGGTAATTTCATGTATTAATACCCCCCAGAACTCACAGCAGGATGGCACAATCAGTGAAAATGTTATATATAAATACCTTAGGACGCATAGCAGGATGGCACAGTGGCAATTTCATGTATTATTACCCCAGAAATAATAGCAGGATGGCGCAGTGGCAATTCCACATATAATACACCCAGAACTCATAGCAGGATGGTACAGTGGCAATTCCATGCATAATACCCCCAGAACCCACAGTGGCAATTCCATGAATAAATACCCCAAATCTCACAGCGTGATGACAATTTCATGTAATTAAGGCATTAAAGATAACACTGTGTTAGAAACAGAGAGATGCCATCCTGCGCCCAAGTCAAGCACTGGTCTGGTATATAGTACCACTGATTAATCTATAATTTAAAAAAATGAGGTTTAACTTCTGTCAGATATTACTTATAACCTGTTTTAGTCCTAATAAACAGTAACATTAACAAGTAGCCATTGTAATTCATGGTAAGCATGTTGGTACAGTCCAAAGGTTTTTTCTTCCAATCATTCCTTTAACCTTTAGCAAACCAGAAGTATTTGGTGAAGATTCATATGCATAAATTCACTGTCATACACCTGGAACCTGTGTTCTTTCTGTAAACTGGAGCATTTTGCTTTAAGGTTTCTAAAAACATTTAAAAACAGTTAATACATTGACATAGGGTTGCCGCCTGTCTGGTTTTGACCCAGACAGCCTGGTTTTTGGAGGGGCTATCCAGGTCAAAACTGCCTGCCCAGTTTTCCAAATTAGGAGAACCAGGCAGGATTCCTTGAGACTGATGTGGTGATCTGGCAACCGCTGATCGTCATGTCATAGTTCTGTCATGTTCACTGGCTAATTGACCTCTATGCCTGTTAGTGAATTGGCGATGTCCCTGCGGATGGGATTTCTGGCAAATTGTCGCTAGCGTCAGCCACTTTGCCCTTTAGTTAATTTGCCCCATTATCTTTTCTCTAACACACCATCCTTAATGTGTATGTACGAGAAGAGTATAAGATGTATTAATACATGCTTCTGCAAAATGTTTTGATTTACTTTGTCTTTCTTTACACAGGTCTACTTTCTTCTAATGCCTCACTGAGTGTACAAAAATGGATAAACAACTTACATGCATCTACTCATTTATAACAGTGTCATGTGCACATACAGTTTGCTGGTTGCACCTACATTGGCGCGTGAAGCACAGTGCAGTAAGTTCTGCCAGGGATCCTTATAGAAGCTCAATGAAGTACTTTTCACATAAATCACATGTAAGTAAAGTCTGTGTGCAGAGGCAATTTATTACATGCAATTTACTAACTGGCCCAGATTGTTGCAGCCTCTCTATTTGATGCTAAGTTTTGGCCTGAATTGCACATTTTCTTTTTTTGTGGATAAATATGATAACTACGGAGACAGAGAGTAATAAAGCAGAAATATAAGTTACTTTAGTGTGCTTCAGTGGTCCATTTTATTAAGAAAAAAACCTTCCTTCCACTCCATGCACTCTGTGTCTCTGGTGTCAGGAGACATGAATGGACCTTGTTAGCTGCCCTCTATAATGACAGGATGAGTTCCTTCCTCTAGGCAATGTCTCTCTCTGGCTTTTCAGCAGTCGCACCATGTCATAGGGCAGGGAGCACGAATAGTCTATTGCTGGGTAAGGAACTATCTATTAATGTGACACTAATCTCTATTTCAGCCTCAGAGGAAGCAGGTAATGCAGTAGATACAAAGGTCAATGTAAGAAAAAAACACAAAATCCTTGTAAATGGGAAAAAAATCTTAATGAGAAGATTTTTAATGTTAATTTTCAGAGGGGCTCCCAATAAAATAAATCTTTGTAGATATGAAGTAACAAGCAGATAGCATTGTTGTATTTACTTACAACCATGGTTTAATCATCTAGACAATATTTCTTCTATGCTCTATTTCATTTTAATAGACTCTTTCTCCATGCAGCTGGTTAACTGAGAAGCAGGCAGCTGAACCAATTATCTGTAAAAACTCATTCAAAACATGCTCAATTGGGCATGCCGACATTTCTGCAGGTCATGTTTTCATTAGCTTGTTTCAAAAGAGCTTCCAAGTGATCCTTTCATTACAAACATGATGGAACAGAAGTGTAATATCATGTTAGATGCCACATTTATTGCACAACTAAATATTGACTGGGCTCATTTTCATAGACAGAAAGGAGCGGAGTGAGGAATTCAGCGGAAGTGGCAGATGTGCTCAGATGAAATAATGTGCTTTGTTCTAGAAGTATTGTAACTGGATATTCTCTTTTTGTCTCCCGCAGGCAGTTGCTGCTCTGGTTTGCACTGTATTGCTGTGGTTTGTTATATACTATACTTGAAAAAAAACTTATTAGAAGAGTATGCTCTGAGGAAGCCATTTTTGGATCTTTATTTCGTAAAATATATGTACCTTAGATTGCGTTTTTAATATTGATTTTATAATTTAAGAAACACAGCTGATTGACTAATAAGAATTTGCATTCAATTACTATAATATTAGAATGAAGCAGATGTTATGCTGAGCCTGACTTTTATTTAACAACTTTTATACGTTCATACCTGGTGATTTTATACATACAGTATGGGGCCGATACATCAAGCTCGAGTGAAGGATTCGAAGTAAAAAAACTTAGAATCTCGAAGTGTTTTTTGGGCTACTTCGACCATCGAATGGGCTACTTTGACCTTCGACTACGACTACGACTTCGAATCGAAGGATTCCAACTAAAAATCGTTTGACTATTCGACCATTCGATAGTCGAAGTACTGCCTCTTTAAAAAAAACTTCGACCCCCTACTTCGGCAGCTAAAAGCTACCGAAGTCAATGTTAGCCTATGGGGAAGGTCCCCATAGGCTTGCCTAAGTTTTTTAGATCGTTGGATCTAAATCCTTCGAATCGAAGGATTTAATCGTTCGATCGAAGGAATAATCCTTCGATCGTTCGATCGTAGCATTTGCGCTAAATCCTTCGACTTCGATATTCGAAGTCGAAGGATTTTAGTTCCTAGTCGAATATCGAGGGTTAATTAACCCTCGATATTCGACCCTTGATGAATAGGCCCCTATGTCTATTTCCCAGATTCTTTTTCTTCACAGGAATGTTGAAATTGATGCCATAGTACAGGAATGGGATCTACTTTCTGGAATGCTTGGGGCCTGGGCTCCAACTTAAACACCAATATGGATGCATGCAGTTTAGTTACTATAAACTACAAGATACTGTTGTTTTTTATTGCAGTGAACAGATTATAGGTGCTAAAAATTTGCTCCGTTTGAAATGGCCTTCCTAACCTTTGGAGTTTTCTGAATGTTGGATTTTCGGGAAAAGAGATTCCATGCTTGTAGTTAAGTGCCTGTAATTAAAGAAACAGTAACAACAAAAAATGAAAGGGTTTTAAACTAATGAAAATATAATGTACTGTTGCCCTGCACTGATACAATTGGTGTATTTGCTTCAGAACCTCTACGATAGCTTATATAAACAAGCTTCTGTGTAGCCATGGGGGCAGCCATTCAAAGCTGAAAAAGGAGAAAAGGCACAGGATACACAGCTGAAAACAGATATGCTCTGTAGTATACAATGGGATTCTTCATAATTTATCTGTTATCTATTATGTATCCTGAGCTTGAATGGCTGCCCCCTTGGCTACACAGCAGCTTGTTTATATAAACTATAGTTGTGTTTCTGAAGCTCCTGCTAACACTAAACGCTATACCTTGTGAGGAGTAGAGCACAGTCAAACCCATATTGATAGTTTATCTTTAAACATGTTTTCCTTTGACTAAATTATGATCATGTCATTTAATATTGTAAATGCTACAGGCATCCATTTTACCCATATTAACAAATGTATTTATTTTGTAATATATTTATTAAATTGTTCAAAACATAACAAAATACATAAGTAATGCATGCCAGTTCATATCTGTATGTGTGCAGTCAAAAAGCAAAGAGATTTGAGGGGCTCCTTACTACTGCGGTAGCCTATATACATGACAAAGTCACCAGTTGAACCGTGACCTGAAGCTTTGCATGGCCCAGTAGAGAGAAATAAGAGGCCATCAGCATTGCAACAAATGCAATAAAAGTTCACTTAACGGTAATATAATATATGCATGTGGATCAAAACACTGCAATTATTCAGTAATCAATATTCGTTATAAAAAGAAGTTTCAACTAGTGATGGGCGAATCTGTTGCGTTTCACTTTGCTGAAAAATTTGCAAATTTACAGAAAAATTTGCGAAAAGGCAAAAAATTTGTGAAACACATTGAAGTCAATGGGCGTCAAAATAATTTTATTGCGTGACAATTTTTATACATGCAACTATTTTGTCCAATTGCATTAAAGTCATTGTGAGTCCGGATTGTTATGTGCGCGACTATTCAGATGCGCGACAATTTTTGTTGAGGCAGATTTTTCAATGGCAAATTTTCACTGCAGTTTTGCTAATTTATTCACTGGAAATTCTCAGCAAATCCATTGCCTGTCGAATTTATTCATCCATCACTAGTATCAACCAGTGACGGACTGGGCCGGCGGGAAACTGGGAAAAAACCCGGTGGGCCCCGGCCTTCATGGGCCAGCCCAGTCCCCCTCCCCCAATGTTCTGGCCCCCCTCCGCCGATGTCTGGGGCTCTGGGCCCCCAAATAAAAATTAATCGGTGCGCCGGTTTTGCATGCGCATCGGTGTTTGCGAATGGGCACCGGCGTTTGCGCACACACCAGCGTACGCCAAGACGTTCGCGCATGCGCGCTGGCGTGCGGCCAGACGTTTGTGCATGCGCGTGGGGGGCCGGAGTATAGTTACCCGGTGGGCCCCCCATGTCCAGTCCGACCCTGGTATCAACTTATAAACAACCCTTTATATGCAAATATCACTAACTACAATGAAAATAAATTATTTCCTGGTAAGAAAACTGTGATTATATAGTCACATTAAGACTGTATTCCTCCTAAACACTTAGTTTAATTTTTCAGTACAAATTCTAATCTCAAAAGAATTCTGATAGGACATCAATCATCTTTGAATGCTGCCAGCTAATATGGGATGCCAATACTGTATAACACAATGTTTGTGGTGATCATTTGTGTAATAATGATTCCAATCCAAAATTTGGTTATGTCTGCTTATTAATATGTACAGTATATTGTGGAGAGGTTGTTTATTGTATTAAATTGTAATGGGCTTACAGTAAATGGCATAGGGGAACCACTTTTAAAAAAATCTGATCTTTTTATTTGGATCATGTCATTTTTTAAAACATGTAGATATACAGAGTCAATCTTTTGTAATTTCATCTCCTTTTCACTGACGCAGGGTGTCATCAGTACCGATCCTACACACTATGGATCCAACAATTCTTTGTAAGATAATTTTTTTAAGCCAGGTAATGGAAGTATAACATTACTCATGTCCCTCACATCGTGGTACACAAAGTAGAGTCTGTAAAATTAGGAAGTGGGTCTCTTGTCTGCATATTCTCCATATTTTACACTTATGGGCAGATTTATCAAAGGTCAAAGTTCAAATTTATGTGAATTTTTTGTACTCTAATGAATTCAAATATACTCACAACTCGAATGGGATGCTATTTAGGAAAAGTCTTATATTCGATCGAATAATCCCGACCCAAAAATTAAAATCTAAATTGAATCGAGTTTTCTCTCTGAAAAAAACTTCTATGTCAGAAAGGCTATTAACATATTCAAATGGTAAACGAAGATGTTTAAATTACAATGTTTAGTGCCATCCCAATATGCCCATATTTGGTTTGTGAATGAATCCCACTCCCAGATATTTCAGTGGTAAGAGCTTTTATGAATAATAAACTGCAAGAAGGTGAGTGATAGAAAATCATCATCCTTCAACTGACATTAGATATAAGAATATGTAACAGTTGGGCTGAAGGTCTTGAAGTCAGGTCCTGTCACTTTCATAATCTAGATAACTCCTCATCAGCTTCATATATTCTTACTTTGTAGCTTACTGTTGATGCAGTATCATATTAAAATGTTTTTGCTAAATTTTGTTCAGGACGTTTTTTACTTTCACATATGCTTGTTGATATGAACAATGCTATAAGTCAAGCTTTATGTAATCTGTTTAGAATTTAGTATTTTTCTTCTTCTGGTATGAAACTGGAATATATTTTACCATACACCTAAGTGAATTACAGCATGTGCAAATGATATCACACCATATTTATGATTACAGATTCATTTTAAATGATTTACTGTTTCAGGGAGCCTTGTTAGAAAAAAACTACTTGGAAGACCAAGGCTGCTTGCTTTCAAACAGCTCAGTTTAAGGGAGAGCAACGTGCAACTCTGTTATCATCAATCAGTTGTGTTCATAACTGTGTGGGATTAATTATAGCCACAGTGCACAATGTACAATGTACAAGTCGGTCCATGCTGTGTCTGTTATTTTACTTAATGAAAAAGTTGTGACAAAATGCTTTTGAGTTGATAAATGTTAGCCATGGGACCTAAATAAAACAGTACAAACACCTTTGTTTACTTGGTAATTATGAAAGGTACAATCCTAGTGAATAAAAATGTAGATATAGCTAAAAACAGATAACAATAGCTGCAGGTTCTTTGAAGTTAAATGAGATTGCACTAAGTCCATCCTAACTGTACCCCACAACCCATTCTTTTCATAGACTCTGTTTACATCTCATTCACAAAATGATGCTGATAATGAAAACAATAAAATAACTGGGAAACGACTCTGTCTATACCTTACCATACAGTAATGTATATAATACTGAAAAATAAATAAGTCAAATGCAGTAGCCTAACTAGGCTCTGGGCCCTACAGCAAAAACATTTTAGGAACTTTAGGAAGATAGAATTTTAGGAACCTCAACTTTAGGAAGATGGAATTTTTTGCAAACATATGTTGAAACTATCCATCGGTCAGGGTGCCATTGGGACTCTTATAGTCCTGTCCCCCTAACCATTACTATGGTCAATTATCCCTACAGTTCCTAGTATTATGCCCCTGGATATATCACATAAAATAACAAGGATATGCAATATCCTGAAACTTTATCTGAATTGGTCTTTCAGATCTGTATGTCTTCTCTAATGAATTAACCAAAATTAATAAGGAACTCTTTCTGCTCTATAGTTACACTGCTCTCGTCCAGAGATGTTTGGGTAATAGAGTATCAATATACCTAAGGAAAGGTGATGTAAAGCATGTAGACCACCATTTATGTTCGATTATACACCAGACTGGCAAGCTGGCAATTTAGTTCAGCCCATTTCATAAATGCGCCCAATAAATTGCACAATCAGTGTAGTTACAGGGGTTGAGGGTACAAAAGGAATCCAATGGACATAATACTATGGGGTAAATTTATTAAAGAGTGAAGTTCCGCCACTAGAGTGAAATTCCGCAGCTCTCAATTCATTTCTATGGGATTTTGAAAGGCGTATTTATCAATGGGTGAAGTGAAAGTTCACCCTTTGATAAATACGCCTATAAAAATCCCATAGAAATGAATGGAGAGTGGCGGAATTTCACTATTAACTTCACTCTTTGATAAATATACCCCTATATCTTTTGACAGAGAATGAAAAACAACTTCAGTTCAAAGGGCCCCCCTAGAATCCCATACAGGAATATGGGTGGTTAGAAGGTGTGTAAATGATAGGAGAAACTGGTGATCACTGGAGAACTTGCTGCCTGGGAAAGAAAAGACAGGGGTCTTCACCAAAGCATTTACAATGGCCAGTGGTCCTTTCATTATTGCTATGGCTGCTGACTAGGAAGAGGTAATGAGGAAAATGCCAATTTGTTATGTAACTGTACGCTAAAATAAGAGGTGAAATCAGCTGCAACAGTCTATCAATTATCTTTGATCTTGTGCAATAAACCATCACGGCAAATGGTTAACTTGTCCTACCAATATAGCACAAAATTAAATGCGTACATTTAAGATATAATTCCAAATAAAATGCATGCCTTGTAATTAAAGCTCTTTGTAAGTTGCAAGTCCTTTTGTGTGTGTACATTTTATTGCTATAGTATTTTGTTCAAGGTACTTCAAGTTAACTGCAGAGCAAGCGATTGTTTATTTACATAGGGGCAGATTTATCAAGGGTCGAATTGAAAATTCAAATTAGAATTTTCGAGTTTTTTTTATGGTCAAACTGTCAAATTTGACTAGGGAGTTATTCAAATGTGATTCGAGTTTTTTAAAAATGTAAAATTTTATTTTCGAGACTTATCATACTCTCGCCCTATATGAACTCGAATTTAACTATTCACAGCCTAAAACCTGCTGAATTGCTGTTTAAGTCAAAGGGGGGCATCCAGGGATCAATTTGGAGTTGTTTGCAGCCTTTCTGACATTCAGAGAGTTTTTAGAATTTTAATCGAATTTGATTCTAATTCAATTTGAGTTTTCAGCTTGATCCTAGCACACGAGTTTAAGAAATTTGATTTTTATAATAAATTTCGGTTGGTCGAATTTTGAGTACATAGGAGTTTATGGGAGTTTTAAAAAAACTCACATCAATTCCAAATTCAACCCTTGATAAATGTGCCTCCCCATGTCAAAAAGAATGCAAGAAATGCTTTCTTTAATATTTGGGGCATGAAGTTGCTGAATTATTTCAGCATATAAGCTGATGAAAAAATATTTACCTCTGCCAAAAATCTTCTTTGAATAATAAAATGTCCTTTCTTGACCTAACAACATCTGTTGAATAATTACGGTGCAGATATGATGCCTTGGCTGAACTCAAGCCGCTAAGGCTAACACTATTCTGTGCTGCAAGATTATGTCCAGGTTTACAAAAATCATATTCAATACTTTGTTGTAGTGGAGAGCTAAAACTGTAACCTGTGGATTGGTCCCTATGGGAGCAATTATTCGAGTTGGAGAGATCCCCTATTACACAATGAATATTACATCAAGTCAAAGAAAGGTTTAACCCCTCTCACTCTTAAATCATATTTGTTGCTTGCACAAGTTAAGGTGGTGTGATCTAGCTGAGACAGAAATGAAGGCTGAATAAAGAGCTTTAAATAAAGCAAGCTATATTTCACAGGACACTAATAGAGTATATGCCACAACAGTCAGATATAATTTATATGATGAATGCATTCAGTGCTGCCACTACATCTTCCAGACAGCATTGTTCTGTTGAAATGCCATTAGAAGCTTTGTTCTATATATTCAGATTATATAAAAGTGTGTGTGAGGGTAATAATGTATATATATGTATATATGTATATATATATATATATATATATATATATATATATATATATATATATATATATATATATATATATATATATATATATATATATATATATATATATATATATATATATATATATATATGGGGTATGGGGTAGAAATATGATATGGGTGCCTATGATTAAGCGCTGGGTAAGCATGAAACATGTTAGTCTATTTCTGTGGGGAATAAATGACTTTTATATGCAGGATGGCACAATGGCAATTCCATGCATAATACATACATAACTCACATCAGGATGGCACAAAGGCAATACCATGTATAATACCCCCAGAACTCACAGCAGAATGGCACAGAGGCAATTGCATGTATTATACCCGCAGAAAGAAAGTAGGAGTAGACGCACACCCACAACATCTCTTAAATAGTGTAGCCCGGTGCTCAGTAATGGAGGATTCAGCAACCTCCCATATAACGTAGAAAACAAATTTACTGGCACTCAAGTTTGCAGGAAAAACCTTTCTTTATTGTAGAGCGGAACTTGTTTTCTATTTTATACCTGCAGAACTCACAGCAGGATAGCACAGAGGCAATTCCATGCATAATACACCCAGAACTCACAACAGGATGGCACAAAGGCAATTTCATGTATAATACCCCTAGAACTCACAGCAGGGTGTCACAGAGGCAATTCCATGTATAATACACCCAGAACTCACAGCAGGATGGTACAAAGGCAATTTCATGTATAATACCCCTAGAACTCACAGCAGGGTGTCACAGAGGCAATTCCATGTATAATACACCCAGAACTCACAGCAGGATGGTACAAAGGCAATTTCATGTATAATACCCCTAGAACTCACAGCAGGGTGTCACAGAGGCAATTCCATGTATAATACACCCAGAACTCACAACAGGATGGTACAAAGGCAATTTCATGTATAATACCCCTAGAACTCACAGCAGGATGTCACAGAGGCAATTCCATGTATAATACACCCAGAACTCACAGCAGGATGGCACAAAGTCAATTCCATGTATAATACACCCAGAACTCACAGCAGGATGGCACAGAGGCAATTCCATGTATAATACACCCAGAACTCACAGCAGGATGGCACAAAGTCAATTCCATGTATAATACACCCAGAACTCACAGCAGGATGGCACAGAGGCAATTCCACGTATAATACACCCAGAATGCACAGGCTATTTAATGCATAATATTCCCAGAACTCATAGTAAGATGGCATTGTGGCAATTACATGTATAAATACCACTAAAACTTATAGTAGGATGATACAGTGGCAATTCCAGGAATAATATAAAAATTAAAATGCAAAATGGCTAATTAAGGCAAGGAAATAGTTAATAGTGTCTCTGTAGAATAAACAGAGGAAAAAGACAAATTCCTGCGAGAAAATAAGTGGGAATGTAGGCAGACTGTGTAAATAAACATCAAGATAAGAGTAATAAAGATGAGTAGTTGTTCTGAATCTTATCGTATCTCTATCTACAGTGACAGCCATGAAGTGGTGGTGGGGGAACTGCAGTGAGCCACTAGGATTTCTAAACTGTCCATCAAGTCCGCACAAGCAGGAACACAGTTCTTATTCTTCCCTCTTTCCAGCCCAGCAGGACCTAGTATGAGGTGGGAAATTCAATCTTTATAACCCTGCTGTTGCAGCTCTTCTGATTTCAGGTTCTTCTATCTACTTCTCAAAAAGTTTTATTGTGGACAACTCTGTGTCATTAAAACAAATTACATCAAAAAATTACCAGTTTGGGTTAATTATGCTGAAGAAGAGGTGCTTAAGGGGAGATTTGATAACTTTGTATTAATATATAAGAGGACAATAGACAGCTAGCAGACATGAGGGCATGCATTGAGATTAGAAGAAAGAAGGTTACATCTTAATACAGTATTTGTAAAGGGTGTTTTATAGTGAGAGCTGTGAAGTTGTAGAATTCTCTCCCTGAATCAGTTGTACTGACTGACATGCTATATAGCTTGAAGAAAGGGTTTGATGGCATTTTTAATAAGTGAAAAAATACAGGGTTATTAAAAACAGCTCTTTGTACAAGTTAGTCCAACTGCATTTTTAATTAAACGTTACTTAAATTAAAGTTACTGTCTTACAATCAAACCAGAAAGATCTCACAGGAACACTGGACAAGGACTTGTTGAGGCAAAGTAGGAAGTCTCAAGTAGGATTCAATAAATACATATGCAAGAAGCTATCAAATACAATGTGTCCATTAACAACATGCGATGACTGGCTAGATTGCAAAATATCTATTAGTACATATTAACATCAAACACTATTAATGATGGTGACTCAATCCCCTTCTTGGTGAACATGAGGTCCAGCTGCAGAAAGCTTTGGGGCTAGTTAAACATGGCTCCCTGCTCTGATTCATTGAAACCTTTTCCTGTGGTCTGGTCTCTCTGATCCTTCTAAACTTCTGGTTTTTACCTATGGTCTTTTAATATGGCTTTCTTCTTACCTGTCTCCTGCCCAGGCCATTTAACCTGCTCTATAGACTAGAATATACCTTCTTTTAAAGACTAGTGCTTGTCTGCTACCTGGATTAAATTATATATTGATATATGATTTCCAAATAATCTTTATATATTATACTATTTGTATTTAAAGACTATAGCCAACATCTTTATATTTAATGCTGTGGAATAATGAAGAAGGGACTAAGTGCAGTACAGCTCAAATATTTTGCGGTGTATCCTAATATAATAGATAGGAAATTACAATCTTTTTTTCTATAGTAGCTAACCCAGCAGACACAGTCCCAACAATAGGGAAACTTTAAAATAATATTCTCTGCTTAGAAGATATTTTATTACTTCATCTTCCTACTTGAAGATTGTAGATAGAAAAGAAAGCTTCTGAGGAAGTGGTGGGATGACATGAAACGAGTATAGTGGACATCCTAGGTTATCTATCCATCTATTATTTTATACTAATTAATTCATTAAACAGCCTTTAAACAAACAGATGTATGAATATCATAACAAGGCATCATTGCCTACAAAATCTGCAGTTTGTGCATGTATGATGTTTAATTTCTGCACCATAAATATTAATTCTTACTACAGTATTTAAAAGTGTCTGTCTGACTCTTGCTTAACATTCAACTATTTGGCAATGGAGTTTTGCTGAGCCCAATTAGCCATTTATCTAAAGAGTATATATAACTTTTTTAAACTACAAAACAAGTTATAGCAGAAATTCCTCCTGTGGTATAAAGGGCAGAGGAATGAGAACCAACTGCCATAGAAGTTAATGGTGCTGGGAGACATTGCCACTGGCTAGAAGATCAAGCAGCAACGTAATGGCTTCTCAGTGTGAGTCCTGAAAATTCTAACTAGATAACAAGTAGTGACTCTCCACTGATTTGCAGCTGAGCCAGGCAATCAATTTATAACACTTTGATGAGAAAAAGACCAGATCTCACAACAGTGGGAATAATCAAATGTTTAGTTACTTTTTGAATGTCCTGATTCAAGGTAGACTAAAAATTCACACAAAAGAGAATCCAGGATGTATGGGATATACTGATTCTGAGCTCAAACCAGGATATAGATACAGTCTTATTTTAACTGAAATATTTTTCCTTTTGAAACTAAAATTGGAGGCGTCAAATAGAAAATAAACAATAATTCCTATAACTGGCTACATTGATGCAAAAATATATAGACTTTTTTTGCTTTAGGTGATGCTGTGATGGCTGATTCAGTTAATGCCTTTAAGAATGGCTTGGATGATTTTTTGGACAGACATAATATCAAAATCTATTGTGATACTAAACTCTATAGTTAGTATAGGTATGGGTATATAGAATGTATGTAAAAGTAGGGAGGGGTGTGTGTGTGGATGCTGGGTTTTCATTTGGAGGAGTTGAACTGATTGACTATGTAACTTTGTAACTATGTATGTAATTTAGGCTAATTTCTTTCAATAGTTGGTTGGTTGAATGGACAATTTATTTAGCAGGGGCTGCAATAGTAATAACCAAACAGGATGATTTTACCTAAAAACTGCCAAAACAAAAACCCCTTTAACTTTTCACTGTGTATTTTGTCCATGTAAAAGGAGACCAATAAAGTAGCAGTTAATTTATGTTGAAAATATTTCTTTAATTATCCAGACTAAAATAAATGATGCTTCCTTATATTAAGGTACAGGTAATTAGAATGAACCTAATACTTAACTGGCTACATTTTTGTTTCACACAGACTCAGTATAGTCAGTAACTTAGGCCAATTTCCTTTAATAGTTGGGTGGTTGAAAGGGCAATTTATTTTGCAGAGGTTGCAACATTTTACCCAAATGTTGCTATTTTATTTTTACCAAACAAAAACCCTTTAACTTTTCTCTATATATTCTGTAGCTTTAAAATGAAACCAGTAAAATAGCAGTTAATTTGTGCTGAAAAGATCTCTCTGAATATCCAGACCCACACTTCCTGCACTATTGAGTTTTTAGTTTGGTGTATGTATGTTTTAAAGGAGAAGGAATGGTTGAAACTAAGTAAGCCTTATCAGAAAGGCCCACCTAAATAAACCAGTAAACCCTCAAAGTAGTGCTGCTCTGAGTCCTCTGTCAAAGGAAACACTGCATTTCTTTCCTTCTATTGTGTACACATGGGCTTCTGTATCAGACTTCCTGCCTTCAGCTTAGACCTCCTTGCCCCGGGCATGAGCATGCTCAGTTTGCTCCTCCCCCCCTTCTCTGCTGTAATCTGAGCCCAGAGCTATAAATGAGCAGGGGGAGACTCATGCAGGAAGACATGTCACACCAAGCTAATACTGCAGCTGCTATCCTAAACAAAGAGCTTCTAAAGCTTTTTACTCAGGTATGGTAAAACATTCTACAGAATATATCTAGCATTCTAGCTTGCACTATTGCAGCTAATCTATTAACAATAAAATGCCTCTGTAGCCTTCCTTCTCCTTTAACACAAACATACTTCAACACAGTTTAAATAATGTCTAAATAATGGTTGTTTTCTGTTTTTATAAATCTGACCTATGGTCAGCCTCATATCCATACGATATCTGTATCTGAATTCATTTATCAAAACTGTCATTTGACAATCTGTAAAAGAATATTTGTCTACAATTGTGTACATTATTGATGTATGCCCTGTGAAAGAATGAATGTCAAAATTGCTGTCTCCTCCGTGATCTTGTGCTGTTCTCAAAATACACATTATATTCTGCAACTGCAGTTTTACCTCAAATTATCAAGAGGAAGTCTTCCATCTCACTTTAACAAATGAAGTTTCATTGAGGCTGTAAAAATCTGTCAAAATAAGTATGTATACCAAAACACATATTAAACAGCATTTGTCTAAAAACTCCTTTGCTAAAAGTTAACACAATTAATAGAACTTGTGTTGAAAATGACATTCTGCCTATTGTTGGTTATGGGAAACATGAAGTCACTCCTTCTGCTCCTTAACTTGTGTGTCATTCAAATATTCAAGTTTGGCCATTCACATTAAATGCCCAGGGCCCCTCCACAGAGCCAGACCCAAACGTTTTATTCATTTACACTATATACACTTCCAGTTAAATAGCTGTGATTCATTTTTATCATATTGTATCATTTTTATCTTTTAACATTTTCTGATGTTACGGTACAAAGCATTTCACATTTTGTTAGAGAAAAGAGAATAAGAGAAAATTCTTCTTATTAATAAATACTTTACCATTTTTACATTCCAAAAGAAAGTGTCTTTGCAATTCTTGAATTATTTAGTCATGTAATACAAGGCTTTGTTAATATTCTCTTCAGACAGCACTTTCTCACACTGTTTTCAGTGATTCGGTCACTTACCTTTCATTGACTTTCCTATAGCCTTATATTAGCAGTGTAATTTGCTTTACCAGGGTCCATGCACAACCTGCATCACGCAGAAGTAAAGAAATACAATATTAACTAATGACACTTAAACAATTATGACAGCAGAAGGTTTATCTTGAATCTTAGACTTGGAAAGCCTTAAAATGCTTGTTTCAGCGTCCTCTTAATCCCATCCTCTTAATGTAGCTGGACAAGTCACTAATGACTTCTAATAACATCTGCTTCAGTCACCCTGTCTAAATATTAATAGTCTGTCCATCTCCAAAGAAAGATCAAAATTGTCATATTTTATTGATGGGACTGTTGTTTTCTTGCAGTAGTCAGAGATTTTAAAGATGAAATATAAATACATGTGTGATGAGAATCACGTGCATATATTTAAAAGCAGATGTTAAATGCACAACATGCAGACAATTAGATCTGTGTTAAGGATTTTTTTTTTTAATAAAGGACTGCACAAATGTGCACCTGGACAGTAACCCATGGCAACCAATCAAATGTTTGCTTTTATTGTTCTGCCTGCAGATGGCTAAAAAAATCAATCAGGGATTTTTTCTGAGGCTTACTGCAAAAGTGCAATTTTGCCAACTGTTTATAAAAGAGGGCGCTGTTCCATAGTTCCATAGTTAAATTGGGTTGAAAAAAGACCAAAGTCCATCAAGTTCAACCCCTCCATATAAAAAGCAGCACACATACATTCACACTCACACAGTTCCCTCGATATCCTCACTTAAACTATATATAACAATATCTTTACTAATTGTAGATTTTAGTACCACCATAGCTAATAATATTTTGCTTATCCAAGAAATAATCCAAGCCTCTCTTGAAGGCATTAACAGAATCAGCCATCACAACATCACCCGGTAGGGCATTCCACAACCTCACTGCCTGTGAAGAACCACCTACACTGCATGAAATGAAAGTTCTGTTCTTCTAACCTAACGGGGTGGCTTCTGGTGTGGTGATCCTTTTTATGGGAAAAAAGTTCACCAGCTATCTGTCTGTCATGCCCTCTAATATATGAAGGGAGCCATAGGTATAATATATACCTGTGGTTTTAAATCCCTACACTGTCATATCCCGCTAGTTGCTGGGCAGATGCCCATGTATCTAGTTAGTGATTGGCCAAGAGGTGTAATGACAACTTCCTGCCACACTCCAATATAGTGTGTATAAGGAGTGGCCTCTTCCTCTTTGGCCTCTGGATGGTGATCCGGCCAGGGGGGGCCTGGGTACAGCTAGGCCCAGAAAGGCCCATGTGCTTTGGAGAAGAAGTCGGGGACCAGGAAAGCCCGTGAATGAGGATTAGAGAGAACAAGGTAGATTTGTAATAGTCTCTCTAGGAGAGAAAGGCAGAGAGGCAAGAGAGAAAGAGCAGTTGAAGCTCCAACAAGGATTTGCAGTAGGGAGTAGCTTCCCAGAGGCTTTATGTTAGTGCCTCCAGTGCAGGGATCTCAGTGAGGAGGGATGTTAGGTAGCAGGTGGCTTTCTGAACAGTGCACTGTATGGGAATGGTGTACTGAATCTGCAAAATTGCCGAATGCCTGGTGTAACTGTGTGTCATGTGCTAATACCTCATCTGTATACGTGAGTAATCCTGGGGACATTGTCTCTGACTAATAAACAGTTCTTTGTTTGCCTCCTGGAGCCTAATCTTTTGTATGTTTTGTATTGTATTGTTTAATTGAACACCTCTGCACTCTCATTGACAATTATGCTTGTTCAAGAAAACATCCAAACCACTTTAACCACCTCTTAAGGCATCGATAAAATGTCCCTTCACAGGGCATTCCACAACCTCACTGCGAATAACCACATACACTGATTCAAATAAAAGTTCTGTTCCTCTAGCCTAACATGCTAGAAGAGTAATAATGTACTTGTGAAGAGTAATAATGTTCCCTTGCACCAGAGAAAACAACCCCAACCTTGGCAGTCGACCCTGACAGATTAGATCTTCCATCACCTTTACCAGTCTAGTTGCATACCTCTGCATTCAGCTCAACCCAAAACTGCACTGCACAGGTGAGGCCTTTGTAGTCTCTTTGTAGTCTATCTTTCAGCTGGTTCTCTTTCAAAGTATCCAAGTACAAATACTAGGTTCCAAGCCAACATTCCTTAACCATTAACCCTCTGTGTGGTACTGCATAAAAAGCTTCAGCAAAGTCGAAGTAGATTACATCCACTGTCATAACAGTGTCAAGGTTTTTGCACACCTCCTAATAAAAGGCAATTAAATGAGTCTGGCAAGATCTGCTATGCATAAAATCATGCTGACACAAACACATAGGGGCCGATTCACCAAAGTTGAGAAAGCATTTTTTGGGGTGGTGTTAAAACTGGTGTAAATACTCCTCCTACTCCTACTTATTGTAGGTGAATGAATAACACTGAATGGATATAATGCATATGGTAGTGCATTCATCAAGATTATGTGATAAAGCATGTGTTCTACCATACTGTGCTGGGAATCTTTTTTCTGAAAGACATAAACATTATTACAAGGCACAGGTACGCTCATGAGTCACCTAATGGTAGACTGACAGGTTTTGAATAGCTAAAGACAAAATCAGAAAAAAAGTCAGGAAAACAATGTTTAAAATGTCATGTAAAAAAAGATCTGGAAACTGTCTGTTTAAAAGACAAATTCACAAAGTGGAGATAGGTGAATATGGTGGGAAATCCAACAAATCTATCTTCACTTTTATTTAGTCTCACTGTGAATTCCCCCCTAACCAGTTGGTTTGAGTGGTGTTATTTAGAATCTCAGATATGAGTTGTATTACCGTTTATTATACGTTTATTTATTTCTTGTGTGCTTTTATTATTATTTTCTACTGTGACAAACATATTATTATTCTGGATTCTTACTGCTGAACAAGAATATGATAAGCTGATTACATCCATTTATTAATTCCCATGCATGTATATTGGTTTCTCTTTACAAGAACAACAGTAGATTTCTAGTTACAATGCATATTTGGAGAAATACATTCCCAATATTATTCTCTAGAGGTTTCAGTTAAAGAAGAATTGATGTAATTGCACAACCATAGTAAAGTGCACAACTCACTGGTACCCCCAAAGTCACCCTCCTTCTGCCATATTTATGTCCAAAGTGCAAAAAAAAGTCCTGTTTTTAAGCGCCCTGCTGTGTTATTTACCCATAATGCAGCATTTTAGCCAGGGTGAGAAAGGGCTCCATAACCTGCAACATGTCTTCGCAATATAATTATATAATTCTGTTCTTGTCTTGTTTCAAGTTTAATTTCTGTTGTTCCTAACAGTAATGCTGTCTGCAAAGTCTAATACAGGGGTCCCCAACCTTTTTACCCATGAGCTACACTCAAGGATAAAATAATGTTGGAGAGCAACACAAGCATTCAAAAAGTTCCCGGGGATTCCAAATAAGGGCTGTGATTGGGTATTGGTAGCACCTACTGTATGTGGATTTGCAGCCAACTGGAGGCTCTATTTGGCAGTATACATGTTTTTTATACAACTAAAGCCAAGAATTCAAAAAGAAGCACCTGCTTGGAGGCCACTGGGAGCAACATCCAATGGGTCCAAGAGCAACATGTTGCTCACAAGCTACTGGTTGGGGATCACTGGTCTAATAGAACAAATCTCGTTCTTATTTTCAGTATGTAAATACTCACTGAACAGCACACACAGTACAATGATGTACAGCATACAGATACTGCATGGTATTATGATAACATTACTACTGGGTAGCACATTAATCAGTGCAGAGCTACTTGGTATTTTTGTACAAAATGCAGTGTTTTATCAGTATATGCAGTATTCCCCAGCTTTATACAGCTCATCACGTTTATTATAAGCATACAGATACATAGCATCATTACCCAGCAGGGAACTCTCATTATCGAAGTACCATTACTCAGTATCTTTATATATTGTGGCAAGGTCATTATCAGTATAGATAGCACCATTGCTATGTCCCCCCTTCATTAGCAGCTTAGCATTACTCAGCACCATTAAACACAATGACACTCTCCTAATCAGTATAAAATGCAAAGCATTAGTATTTCATTATTACAGAAGGTAGAAAATCCCTTATTAATAGATTCAATAATATTGTATTTATATGCTTAATGGTATTTGCTATACTATAAAAACATGGTATCAATAAGAGCCTACATGCAAAATATAAACATACAAATAAGGATAGAAATACATTATTATGTTATACCATGTTATCCATTATGTTATACCATGCCTGTTATCAGTGTATAGTAAATATTCCCACATGCTGTGGCAAATCTATTATCAGTTTAGAGTAATCCCACCAATAAATAAGTTTAAGGCATTTATCAATACAGACACAGCTGAAGAGCAAAGTAATCCTAGCAGTATGTATTAAGCTGCTATGGTCACTTAATAAATACAAGGTGCTTGGGGAGTTAATTATGAGGGTTTACTAGACCCTTTTATTATTGCTCTGATCTCTACCATGTTCATAATTCATCATTGCTAACTAGAACTTTGACCAGAAATATGTCCTAAAAACAGATTGTCTGTGGAAAGTGCTAATAGGCACTTCAAATAAAAGTCTCTGGTGGCTATTTTTGAACACACTGAGCACCTGGCCTACAATGTGTGATTTAATCGGCATGTTTAAGCAATGTGTCGGGCTCATTATCCGTATACTGTAAATACATAGCATCATGATCAGGTGTAAGAGTTTTAATCACAGCAGCGAGTGCATCATGGACATAAATATACACAGAAGGATGTAATGAAAGGATATATATATATATAGATATATATATATATATATATATATATATATATATATATATATATATATATATATATATATATATATATATATAGATAGATAGATAGATAGATAGATATATATATATAATTTCTCACGCCATGCTCCTTGTTCTATTATTTATTCTATAGATTCTTTCTACAAGCCAATTAGAGTATGTGTAGTTGTTCTAAATGTTTTAAATGTGAAACTTTTGCGAAATGTTCTTGCCATTTGCCCCCTCCTCTTTATCAGTTGCCGTTGCTTAGGAAACACATCTCATCCTGCACATTACAAAATTAATATATTTTTCAAGAGTAACTTGCCTACCTCTGATGAAAATATAAATAATATTCCTATCTGCCAATACTGTTCACTAACCTTCCTTTATAAGCCATTTTAAAATAAAGCAACTAGTAATATTCTAATACTGGTATCTCCAAACTGTACACCACAAGAAATTGTTGGTTAAGCCCCTGGCTGTCTGCCAGATACTGAGAATTGTAGTTAAACTCAGTCTCACTTTACCATTTGACCCTACTCATCATCTCATCCTTTTCCACTAACCTACCAAATAGTTTGTAGGGTTCAAGACTATTGGGCTGAGTCTGCATTCCATTTCGTCTAGTGGAGTTGATGCAAATAAAAATAGCTTCTTCCTTCTGCTTTAATCATAATCATTTTCTAATTGGACCAGTGTTGTTAGTGGAGTACCTTAGAGGTCTGTCTTTGGCCTTTGCTTTATTTATTAATGACCTGTAGGTGGGCATTCAAAGTACTGACTCTATTTTTGATGATCTTACTAAATTGTGCAAAACTATAGATTCCATGCAGGATGTTGCCACTTAGAGTGATTTGACTAAATTGGAAAACTTGGGCAACAAAATGGCAGATTAAGGTTAAGGCTGGTAAGTTTAAGGTTATGCAGTTCGAGTTTTACACTAAATGGTAGAGTGTTGGGTGCAACCTTGTTTGAGAAGGATTTTGTGGATTTTGAGGCAATTTCTAGAGTACTGTCTTGCATAAAAAAGGGCACTAACCTGAGGAATAAAACATTATTTAATAGGTCCCTGGTAAGACCTCACCTTAAGTTATGATGGTTATATTTAAACTGTGAGGATTGACTGCCAAGGATGGGGTTGTTTTCTCTGGTGCAAGGGGACATTATTACTCTCCACAAGTATATTAGAGGACATAACAGGCAGATAGTGGAGGAGCCGTTTTCCCATAGGCACCAGAGCCCCCCCCCCCCCATTTTAGTCTAGAGGAACAGAACTTTCATTTGAAGCAATGTAGGAGGTTCTTCACAGGGAGATTGTGGAATGACCTGAGGGGTTATGTTGTGAAGGGAAATTTTATTAATGCCTAAGTGGTTTGGATGTTTTCTTGAACAAGCATGCAAGGCTATTATAATTCTAGGATCTACAGTTAGTATATGTTATGGTATATACATATATATAGTTATATATGTGAGTATGTGTATCGGGGGTCATTTGGAGGGGTTTGGAGGGGGTACAGCCTTTAAGAGGATTAGCTAGGCTGGTGGAAGAAACTTGAGGGTTCCTGCAACCTAGCCAATCCCCTAGTGGCAGGAATGGGACTTGCACTTTAAAGGGAAAAAAGCTAAAGTTTAGTCTGTGTCTGTTGCCATGATTAACAGTTCCTGGTCCTGGGTTAAGTGTGTCAGGGCCAGCACCCAGGTATAGTGGTGGGGAAATTTGCACTTCGCCGAAAAATTCTGGAATTCTGTGTGAAATTTGCAAAATGGCGAAAAATTTGCGAAACAGCACCGGCATCTCGTTTTTGACGCCGGCGTCCATTTTTTTTAACGCCTGCCAATTTTCACCAGCGAATTTTAGTGGCCATTTTGCGAATTTAAATAAATCAAAGCATGCTGGATATTGCAGCTAAAAAGCAACAAAGCTCTAGTGTGTGTGTGTGTGTGTGCATGTGTGTGTGACAGGCAGCTTCAACACACCATAGAATGCTGAACAGTCTTTGTAGAGCACTATATATGAGAATAATAATAATAACATTTAATTATTGAAGCAGAACATGATATGTCATATTGAAGATATTAGAAGCCACTAGAGCCCTCTCTCTCTCTCTCTTGCCTATGCAATCTGCAATATTTAAGCAGTTATTGATTTCTGGACAAAACACATAAAGATATATGTGCACTTTAAGAAACAATCACTGTAACAAATCATAGCATACTCCTAGCTTCCAGTATAGTTGGTTTCAAATAGTTATAAATAGTCAGAAATAAAAACTTTCAAATTACTTTCTATTTTATATATGATGATTTTTCTAAGTTTGAAGTGTGAAGTTTAATTTTTCTTCTAAAGCAGCTCGGTGGTGGTGGTGGGGGGGTCGCCAAATCTTTAACTGTTCTAAATTGATAAATTTAGTTGATACATTTCTTATCTTTGAATAAGATATGAGCAGAATCCATGAGCTTCTTTAAAGGCAGCTGTTAGAATTAATACAATAGGTTCTGCTGAGAAATGTAGCTAAATGCAGCAACTAATTTACCTAAATTGTAACAGTTCAGATGCTCCTGGATCACTGAGCTGCCAGATTGAAACACTAGAGACAGGAACATAAAACTTATATTTTGGGAAAACAGTAAAAAATAAAAGATGGAAAGCAATTGCAAAAAGCCTTTATTTATGGTGAACAATCTGAAAAAAACCAAATTTAAAAAAAGTATTTGGAGGGTGAATAACCCCTTTAACTTATTGACTGCTATGTAGATGGTGAGGATCTTAGGATAAAGACTTTTTATTTGCACATACCCTGCTGGTAATGGCATTTGTGTCTCGGGGCACTGTCATTATAACTTTAAGGGATCCTGTCATCGGAAAACATGTTTGCCCCAAGTCACATGACTTGGGGCAGCTGGGAAATTGACAATATGTCTAGCCCTATGTCAGATTTCAAAATTGAATATAAAAAAATCTGTGCTCTTTTGAGAAATGGATTTCTGTGCAGAATTCTGTTGGAGCAGCACTATTAACTGATTAATTTTGAAAAAAAAATTTTTTTCCCATGACAGTATCCCTTTAAGGTTGCTCATTGATTGCTCCACATTCCATGACAAAGTATGAACCCCTTGCCATAGGCATGCAGTATTCCCATGAAAATGCTAAGGAGTTAACAGGTCTGTGGTATATAGACCAACTGTAACTGTTCTAAATGATACATTAGTTGGTACATTTATCTTTGACCCTGCTGAGCAGAATTCATGAGTATCTTTAAAGGCAACTGATACAGAATTGATACAATAGTTGCTACTATTCCACAGATGCTGCTGAAAAATGTATCAACTAATGTAGCAAATTGTTCAGAATCTGCACCTGGATCTCTGAACTGCCAGACTGAAGCACCAGAGACAGAAACATTAAGCTTTAAATGTCAAATCTGGATTCCAAGGTGGCTTTCACATTTATCTGGAAGGTGATAAACTGAATTAACTAGTCCCTTCAGTGACAAGTTGACCTCTCAACCTACTGTATTCAACTAGCCACAGCTTGCTGGTCATCAGAACAACACATCCATATTCCAAATAGTAGCTAATAGCCTTGTAAAAACAATCACAAGGCCTTGGGCAAATAAAACCCCTAGTACTATACAAATTAGTAATTGTCAAACATGCATTGCAAAGTGTTTATTATACATTTTATTTATTTACAATTTTTAATATATTTTAAGGAATTATATTCTAGACTAAAGTTGAATGTTATTGGGTACCATCACATCCTAGTATGGAAGCAGCACAATGAAGGAACTCTGGTACAGGTAACACTTGCACACACTTCTTTATATGCGGTGGAACAAACGGTAGCTCAGCACAACTACTGTACAGTATGTAGAAGTCTAAGGAGAGACTTTAAATGCAAATACATTTAAAGGAGAAGGAAAGGCTGGAGACACTTGGGGGGGGGCAAACATTAGGCACCCCCAAGTGATTGTAGCGACTTACCAAAAACCCAGGGCCGGTGCTCCTATCAGGAGAAATCTGCACCGGCCCCGGGTTATAGGAGTGAGCACCACGGAGATATCTACTTCCGTCTTCGCGCAGCTGCGCATTTCCCCGGACTGACGCATGCGCATTTGAACGAAAAAGCCGACTTTAAAGTTAAAGTTCGGCTTTTAGTTCTAATGCGCATGTGCAGCTGCGCGAAGATGGAAGTAGATCTCTTCATGGTGCTCGCTCCTATAACCTGGGGCCAGTGCAGATTAGGCACCCCCAAGTGATTGTAGCGACTTACCAAAAACCCAGGGCCGGTGCTCCTATCGGGAGAAATCTGCACTGGCCCCAGGTTATAGGAGCGAGCACCATGAAGAGATCTACTTCCATCTTCGCGCAGCTGCACATGCGCATTAGAACTAAAAGCCGAACTTTAACTTTAAAGTCGGCTTTTTCGTTCAAATGCACATGCGTCAGTCCGGGGAAATGCGCAGCTGCGCGAAGACGGAAGTAGATATCTCCGTGGTGCTCACTCCTATAACCCGGGGCCGGTGCAGATTTCTCCCGATAGGAGCACCGGCCCTGGGTTTTTGGTAAGTCGCTACAATCACTTGGGGGTGCCTAACGTTTGGCACCCCCAAGTGTCTCCAGCCTTTCCTTCTCCTTTAAGGGTGACTTGTGCTCCTGCAATGACTGCAGCACACTTTGCATGGCTGCGGTAGCCCTTCATAAATGGTCCTTATAATCTTTTATCTAGTGACAGGCAGAATATGGCACACAGGCAGCATATGGCAGACAGAGTATAGCACACAGGCAGAGTTTGACTGGCAGCATATGGCAAGCAGAGTATGGCACAGGAAGAGTAGGACAGGCAGAGTATGGCACACACAGGAAGTGTAAGACAGGCAGAGTATGGCACACACAGGCAGCAAAATTCATACAGGAAAAATACAAGAGGTCCTCTGCACCCAACCCATTATTAATATATTTAAGGGATACTGTCATGGGAGAAAAAAAATTAAAAAAAGGAATCAGTTAATAGTGCTGCTCATGCAGAATTCTGCACTGAAATCCATTTCTCAAAAGAGCAAACAGATTTTTTTTACATTCAATTTTGAAATCTGACATGGGGCTAGACATATTGTCAATTTCCCAGCTGCCCCCAGTCATGTGACTTGTGCTCTGATAAACTTCAGTCACTCTTTACATCTGTACTGCAAGTTAGAGTGATATCACACCCCTCCCTTTTTCCCCCCAGCAGCCAAACAAAAGAACAATGGGAAGGTAACCAGATAGCAGCTCCCTGACACAAGATAACAGCTGCCTGGTAGATCTAAGAACAACACTCAATAGTAAAAACCCATGTCCCACTGAGACACATTCAGTTACATTGAGAAGGAAAAATAGCAGCCTGCCAGAAAGCATTCTCTCGTAAAGTGCAGGCACAAGTCACATGACTGGGGGCCTTTAAACAAAACAGGGATTGTTTGTCCATATATTATAATATATTTAAGCTGGCCAACTACGTCAAAGTCATCCCATATCTGGCCAGTCCTACATTCAACTTTTATCTGATTCATTAAGAATTCTATTGCTTCATTATACATTTTAAACAGGGAATAAGTTTTACCTGCAACTTACACTTGCATTTAAAGAGATGCTGACACCAGAAAATAAACTTTTTTTGTATTTGTCATAACATTGTTTTTAAATGTTATTTATAATTTTGCTATTAAAGTATTTGTATTACGCTTTTACATTACCTTTCTTACCCCCGTGTTCCTAATGGAGGGTGCTGCCATATTGGTATAGCAATAGTCCGTTAGCATTAGAAACTCTAAGGGGCATATTTATCAAGGGTCAAATTTCTAATTGAAAAAACGTTGAAATTCAAAAAGACCAACCGAAATTAAGTCAAAGTTTTTTTTTTTGATTGAATTAGTCAGTTTTTGATCGAATAGGTCCGTATTCGGTGGAATTCAAATAGTTCAAATCGAAGTAGATTGAATTCCGTTCGAAGTTTTTCCCCAAAAAAAACTTTGATTTTTCAAAATCCACCAATTGACTCCAAATGGGTTCTAGGAGGTCCCCCGTAGGCTAAAACAGTAATTCAGCAGGTTTTAGATGGCGAATGGTCGAAGTCTAATTTTTAAAGAGACAGTGCATGATACATTTCGATATTCGAGTTTTTGAATTTTTTTCAAATTTGAATCTAATTTGGACTATTCCCTAGTCGAAGTACAAAAAAAAAATAGCTTGAAATTCGAAATTTTTCCTTTGAAAATTCACCTCGACCTTTGATAAATCTGCCCCTTACTGATAGGCTGAGAAGAGACAGTCAAGTTGGCAAAACAGCAAAAAACAATCAACATGATGCATCGGCAACATTTAATGTAGATTAATATTTTGAAAAAAAAAAAACAGTTTAGTGTCAGTATCACTTTAAGGTAAAAAAAACTCCCAAACATGGTTGCCCTTTGCCACCAATAGGATCACCTGACTGTAACTGGAAAGTGTGGGAGCTACAACATGGAGCTGACCACTGCTCCTGTATAAACTATAATAAACAAAGGAAAGTAGTGCTAACCAATAATTTTTTATTTCATTAAGAGTGGATGCAATGTGAGAATTCATACAGACAAATGCAAAATGCTCCTATACTTGTCATGTAGTCAGCAGCCAATCACAAGCAGGATCCCAATGGTGACAACCAACAAGCTTACCTTTGTCTTCGTGCAAATGTTTTTTTCCAATGAAGCAACATAGGGCTGTGGACATTGACCTGAGAGAGATCTGCGGTCTTGTTCTAAAATGCAGATATGTATTTTCTTTCCAAAATTAATGTTTAAAACTTTAGAAAATTTGCATTAGGTATTTACCGTATGTTCCATAAAGAAAAGTTGAAATCTCATATTTTAGAAAATGACCTCTCACCTTCATTCTTGCAATGATTTAGGGAGAAGTGAAATTGCCTCCTTGTTTAAGATGCATTCAGAGCATTGTTCTGCTCTCTTTGGAGCTGATCTATGGAACATCCTCAGGGTAGGAATTTCCAACTGCTATTTGTTCTATCACTTTGCACATTTGGGAGATGTATTATGTGCAGTGTCTGTGTCTCTCTAATGTGGGTGTTTATCTGCCTCTACAAATTATTTGTGTGGATAATCAATGAGGAACCAAAGACATTTTGTGATTATGGTTTCCTTTCATCACGACCTTCAAAGCAAAAAGTGGAGATTAAATTAATACATTATTTAACTAGACAGTGTGCCTTTCCAAATAAGCGCAATTGCTGCTGTCGTCTAAGTAAACTTACATATCCTTCTCAGGGCAAAGTTGAACAATCTGATTTAAACCACTGTCAGTAAAATGATCTATTATACTTTGCCATTCAACTTTGTATAAAGCAATTTCAAGGGCTGTGATGTTATTGCGCTATGCAAGGCTGCACTCTCCATTTATCTGAGAGGCGGTGCAGACAATTACTTTGGGAAGCTGAGTCCTTTGCTATGTTTGGGTCAATACTCACTTGCGCCACCTGTGGGACTATATATTGCTCACTGAGTGGCTACGTAATCTGTAGAGTATATTTCTAATGAGGGCTGTGCTGTAAGGCTCTGGAGTCAATTTTCTGAAAGAATGAGCAGTTCATTTCTATGTAGAGTTCTGTAATATATTTGTTCATAAAAATGTGTTCTTTTTTGAATTCTGCAGTCAATTGATCTGTAAGGCCATGGACCCCAATTCAGTCCAGGGGATTAATTTACAGGACTAGCAGACCCTGGGGGTCCAATGAAGTAAACAATCCCAGCAGGCTATCTTATAAGTGGCTTCAGAAAAGTGTATTATTTCCGAAATTTAAGGGGCCCAAAAATGACTTTTCTTTGGCAAACATTGTCTTCTAGTTACATCACTGGTTCAGCACAATGCTTTTTGAGGATATGCAGTTCCTTTCTCTGTGGAAATCTCTTAATTTCTGCGTGAGACTTTCCCATCAAATTCTCTTTGGGAATGTGCAGTTCAATTCTCTGTGGAGATCTCTTCATTTCTTTGTGAGACTTTTCCATCAACCTCTCCTTAGGAATAAGCAGTCCATTTCTCTGCGGAGATCTCCTCTTCACATCTGTGTGAGACTTTTCCATCAACCTCTCCTTAGGAATAAGCAGTCCATTTCTCTGCGGAGATCTTCTCTTCATATCTGTGTGAGACTTTTCCATCAACTTCTCATTGGGGATGTGAAGTTCATTTCTCTGTGTGAATCTTCTCTTTGTTTCTGTAGAAAATGTAAAGTTTGGTGATACCTTTTATTGGCTAACTGAATAATTAAAAATTGCAAGCTTTCAGAGCACCCAGGTCCCTTCATCAGGCAAAAGGTGTGAGACTTTCCCATCAACTTCTTTTTGGGCATGCACAGTCCATTTCTCTATGAAGATCTCCTCTTCATATCTGTGTAAGACTTTCCCATCAACTTTTCTTGGAGATGTGCAGACAATTTCTCTGTGGAGATCTCCTCTTGATTTATGTGTGAGATTTTCCCATCAACTTCTCTTTCGGGATGTGGAATCCATCTCTCTGTAGAGGTCTTCTCTTCATATCTTTGTGAGACTTTCCTATCAAGTTCTCTTTGGGCTTATGCAGTCAATTGCTCTGTGGAGATCTATTCTTCATGTCTGTGTGAGACTTTTGAGACAGTATTTGCTGTGAGCCTGGGGAAAAATAAAGACCCACTATAAGGACAACATGTAAAGGGCCACATTTTTTTCAAGGCAGAGAGCACCATCCTGGGCATTTATTGTACAGCCACCATGGTTATGATATTTGTTAGATAAAGTATATGGCTAGAAATACTTTTCACAGGCAAAGGTTTGACACAACCAAACTAACAACAATTGGTTTGTCTAATTACTGGAGTATAGACAGTGATTAATTATCAGTCCATTTAAAGGCAGAAATATTATAAGCCGGCTGCTGTCTTAGTACTAATCATTTTCAGATTTATAGAAAACTAAAAAGTCTGAACATAAATTAAGGCTGTGAGCCCTTGGGCATAAAAATGAAAGCTATGCTTATAATGGAAAAACAATAGCTTAGTTATTTGATCGCCATGAACGACATATGTGTAATATAATTGAATCAGAAGTTATTCTAATTATTGGCATTACATAATACAGATTTAATTGGTAGCAATCCATAAATGTTTCCTTTTCTTAGCTCTAAAACCAATTTGCTGGCAGCGTTTTAATTAAAGATGGATTAGCTAATAAGACATTCTACTAATCAACCTGCCACCAAACGGCAAAGATCTCATTAATAATAGTTGATGGAAAGCTCTCAGCTGAAGTTTTACGAAAATGAAAACATGTAGGATTGGGCTTTGTTTTATTAGACTGAGGTTCATAGGTGACAAAATAAAAATGTTTATATCGCAATGTAGGGGGCCGATTCACTAACTTCGAGTGAAGGATTCGAAGTAAAAAAACTTCGAATTTCGAAGTGTTTTTTGGGCTACTTCGACCTTCGACTACGACTTCGAAACGAAGGAACTAAAAATCGTTCGACCATTCAATAATCGAAGTACTGTCTCTTTAAAAAAAACTTCGACCCCTATTTGGCCATCTAAAAGCTACCGAACTCAATGTTAGCCTATGGGGAAGGTCCCCATAGGCTTTCCTAAGTTTTTTTGATCGAAGGATATTCCTTCGATCGTTGGATTAAAATCCTTCGATCGTACTATCTGCGCTAAATCCTTCGACTTCGATATTCTAAGTCGAAGGATTTTAATTCCCAGTCGAATATCGAGGGTTAATTAACCCTCGATATTCAACCCTTAGTGAATCGGCCCCTAAGTGTTCAGATTCTCAAAGCACCTCATAGTTTTCTCTGTACCTCAGGGAAAAAAAAGAGACATTTTTCTAGTTGAATACATAGATACTAGTTGTGACACCAAGAAACAAAATACATTTTGGAAACAATTGTTCTCAGAATGAGCATAATTGCAAGGAATAATTCAACATGTTGCATGTGAAGCAAACTCTGGAACTTACTAATTTGGTATAATAAGAAAATATAAAAGTATATAAAAATATATGAGTAGTAACATTTTTTTACAGGGGTCAAACTCTACAGTTAGCAAAAGAAACATGTTGCTAATGACCCCACAGAGTAGCGTTCTGCATTGCTGAATTAAATGCTGTCCATGATACTCTCTTACTAGCACTGTGGCTGCCAGTTGATAATGGCATTTCAATCACCATACTTTCCCCTAAGGTCTTTCTTGGCTATTTGATTAGGTTCACTTTCACTTACTTTGCTAATGCTAGCAAGGCCAGAAGGGGCAGCTCACTTTAAAGGAACAGTAACACTAAAATGTTTTAAAGTAATTAAAATATACAGTACTGTTGTGCTGCACAGGTGAGTTTGCTTCAGTACTATAGTTTATATAAATAAGCTGCTGTGTAGTCATGGGGATAAAAAGCACATATGGGCTCTGAAGAATATGATGGGTTTAGCGATGGGTGAATTATTTCTGTTTCGATTCGCCACGAAAAATTAGCGAAATGTGGATTTTGACACCGGCTGAATTCTTCAGCGTCAAAATGGGTGCCGGCGTCAAAGTTGGTATGATGTAACAATAAGGGTGAAGTAGATCAGAGCTCTGGGTGTTGCAGAATTCATAAATAAGTAAACTTTTAAAATATATTAATTTATGAAATATGAAACTGTTGTGGCAGAAAATAACATTACACTATTAAAACTTGAGTAAAAAAAAAAGAGACATGATTTTGGGACAACGTTTCTCCTATAAAGGAGTAAACATTAAGGGGCACTTACTTAGGGTCGAATATCGAGGGTTAACATTGATGCTCGGTAGGTTTTAGGTGGCGAAGTAGGTGGTCGAAGTTTTTTTTAAAGAGACAGTACTTCGACTATCGAATGGTCGAATAGTCGAACGATTTTTAGTTTGAATCTTTCAATTCTAAGTCAAAGTCGTAGTCGAAGGTCGAAGTAGCCAATTCAATGGTCAAAGTAGCCAAAAAAATACTTAGAAATTCGAGGTATTTTTTATTCTATTCCTTCACTCGAGCTAAGTAAATGTGCCCCTAAATGTAAGGCTAAATAAAAGTTAATCATTCAAATTCTCCTCTCCTGTGAAACACAGCTAATTTAGTGTGTGATTCCGACCAATAATTATTGGTATAATGACCTATCATCTAGAGCAATAGACTTCATACTGTTCTCACTAAGTTGGTTCTCGGTAATAACTCACTAGCTGACATTTCTTTTTGGGAAAAGTTAATTTACACACATTTGTTTTTCAGGAAAATGTATTCATAGTGTATTTGTAGACAGAAGAAATAATGCTGTAGAATACGCATGTAATGAAATGTCATAAGAGGTGTGAAAAAATATGATATGGTAACAAGTGCTAATAACAGAATAAATCTCCTTTCTCTTTAAATAATTATAAAATTTGAATATCTGAAAAATAATAAGGAAAATGTATAAAAACACATTATTTGAAAGGAGAAACTTAAAAGACACAAACCACAAAATGTATATATGTCTAGTTGCAGATGTTATTTTTTTTTCTTTTACTAATAATTATTCTGGTTTTGTATAGTTTCACACTGCAGCCCAAGAAAAAGATTTAAAAAAATCAACCTTAAACAAAAGAAACATCATTTATTCATTTATCGGTATCAGATAAAAAGTTGTGCAATAATAGTTTGAGTAAAATGTGTCAAAGTCGTATTATTTTCATTGTTGCGCTAAACAGTGGTACTGAAAACTAGAATAGATTTGCTTTATAGGGCTTACCAGCTGAGTGAAAGAACCCATACATATTTAATGCATGATGTTGGATTCATATTACACGTTTTAACAATAGAAAAATATGCAAAACTTGCATGCCTTTTTGCAAGTTTAATGTGCTTCAGATTATTCTAGAAGTAATCAATGCACAGATAAATACCACATGTTGGCCATCTCTCTGAAGAGTTACAATGAGCCACTGTGATTGGATTAGTGGAAGAGTTTATATGCCGAGGACTTCCCATACCAGTCAGTTCAACATAAGATGCTGCTCGGATGAGTAGTAAAACATCTTCAATGATTACTCAGCAAATCCAGTTGTTTTAGAATTACTTATATTAGATATACCATGACCTGGATGAATGAAAAATCTTCATAGTCATTTCTCATTAACATTTAGTGTGTAGCGCTATAGTAAATTGAGTGCACCTTACTCTACTATAAGCTTCACTCCCAGTACATATGCTTCGGATGAGACCTTAAAATCTTAGGGAGTGAGCCTTCGCAGCGATGTGGAAGCAGGGTGTAGTGCAACTGTAACTGTATTCAGGGTGCAAAGAATTGGGCGCCAGTGGTTCTTATAACTTAACCATAGAACAGATTTATTGAGCACAATATACAATCCTCAGTGGAGTGTACATAAATCAGAACATTGCAGGTTCATACAGTACATTGAATAGGCAGTACTCACAACACCTTTGGTCAGGATGATTCTCCTCAGAGATAATACATACAGCTTTGAGGAGGTACACCCAGCATTCAGCCTTTTCCCTAAGTGGAACCTGAGGGGAATACTCTACCCTAGGTCTGTACACTTAGTCCCTACTTCTGGGCAATTAGTACCCTGGGATCTTAATCCCACTATAATACTCGTAGGAGCCTCAAGATGCTCAGCTAAATAATCTGACTGACTGTCACTCCTAGAGTGATCTATAAGGGCGAGTAGCCTATTCTTATTAGAGCTGACCTGTCTAGGTTCCACTTGAGCTCTGCCTCCTGCACAGGCTAGAGCCAGCACAAGATGGACCCTGAAAACATGGCTTCAGAGCCTTTTATACTCTAGCACAGTGCCTCTGCTGGTCACTGTGGGAAACAGCAAGGGGCATAGTTTAGAGCAGGAAGAGCAAACAGTACCCTTCCCAACTGTATTTTAGGACCCAGTTAGGTGTCTATAACATGGAGGGACTGCCTGCACATAGTACTAGGGGTGGCTATTTTACACATCCATACAAGTGCAAAATAAAATCTTTAAAATCAAACTTTATTTATGTAAGAAAATAACATATATAAAATCATGTATTCAATTTCCTAAATTACACATAAGTAAAGTATATGGGCAGTTATACTATAGTGTAGTTCTCTAGTTACCATAAGTCACAAGCATAGTGTACTGTGCTTGTCTGTTGTCTATTCCCCCAGTGCTGTAATGTCAAAACTCCCTACTTCAGGAAAGCATATATTAGTATTGTAGTAATTGTCTAGTACAGTTATGGCTCCAAATCACAGAAAGGCTGTCTCCCATTGACTCAATTTTTTATCCAAAGTTTATAAATGATTTCCTTTTTCCCTGTAATCATGAAATTTACCTTGTACTTGATACAAACTAAGATATAATTAACCCTGTTGGAAGCAAAACCAGCCGTTATCTGGAAAACCCCAGGCCCTGAGCATTCTGGATAACAAGCAAAGACCTGCAGCAAGTCCTAAATAGCAGAACACAAGTGCAAACAATGGCAGATTGATGAGTTTTTTTTGCACACTGCATTCTGTTTTGTAAATAATCCTTTGTGTTATGTTTGTGGCTACAGTTAACCCTGTAAAAGACTGTGCGAGTTGCAATAAATAAAAGCAATGTATGCACATGGCTTACAAATTGATTGTCTTCCTCTCCAGCGCAACCAGTCTGAAATGGCAAAATAGCTATTTAAACACTTTAAAACTCCAGGATGTAGAGAAATAAACACTGTTAATCAAATGTCATTAGAGTTTCTCTGGAAATAGCAAACAGAAAATATCAAATTATCATTTGGAATTGTTCATGTCTTGCTTTAGAATCTGAAGTTGGTATATTGAAAAAAAAGACCAGAAATCAATGTGAATTACCATAAATAAATGGCCTTTCACAAAGTTCTATTTTGCCGTAGGATTCATCTCAGTTCAAAGAAAAAAATACTAAAAGGGACAGTATACCCTCTTGTTCAACATACGTTCAATAAATAGGGCTTGTGCTGGATATACATGTGTTTATTGTTTTAGATATGGCAAATGTCTGTCGTTGTGACTTAAAAAAATCTGCAAAGTTGCATCTCAGCAGCTGAACATTGGCAAATTTTCGCTAGCGTTACTTCGGCTGGGCGAGTATTTCCTAGTGAATTTTCGGTAGCGTTCATTTCTGTCTAGTGAAACTTCGCTAGCACTCTTGCGCTTAGGTTACTTTGAATATGGGGGGTACCCAAAAGTCATATGGACGTCTTTAATAGTAATGTTGGTGCAAATGCTTGAAGTGGCCACTTTTTCAAACAAATGTCCAATGAGCCATAATAAAGACAGAAGAAATCCTCTAATGCCCTAGACATGAGCCCACCCTTAAACAAATGTGGCATACCCCTCAAATTAGTTTTAAAAAAATGTTCACACATAAATCTTTAATAGTTCGGACTTTTGAAGGCAATCCCGCTTTAAAAAAAGAAAAGTCACCAGCGTTTTTTTACAACTTTAATGAATTTCCGGCATATTTTATCAGTTCGTCTGGTCTGAGGTGGCAAAGTAAACTCTGGCGAAAGAGGTAACGTTCAGTAAAATTTGCATCTTAGTGAATAACGACTGTTCACCAGTGGAACGATAGGGTGCGAACGAATGCTAGTGACGGTCTCATTCACTAGCGAATCGTCCTCTACGTCTGTTGAATTGTGAAGTGAATTGACGATGCCCCTGCGGATACGATTTTTGGCAAATTGTCGCTAGAGGCGGCCACTTCGTCCTTTAGTGAATCTGCCCTATAGCACCAAGATGAATCAAACTGAAGGGCTTTTTTGTGAAAAAAAAATCTGTGTGCGAGAGAACTCAGATCAATATTTTTATTTTTAATAGGGTAGTGTTAAATTTAGGTAGGTAAATTTGGATGTATCCATAGAAAATCAAGTAAATTCAAAGATCACAAAATATGCCCTCAATCAATCAATTGAATGGAAAAAAAAAAGATTTTGATTATTCCCAGCCAAATGATCTGGTTGTACGGATGCCCCCAGCTGGATGGCAATGGAGCCAGATAAATTACTGATTGGTTAAGGAGACTAAAGCTTAACTAAAGAAGTAGGCTAGAAATGTTGTACATTATGTTTTGGGCTTCTGTACCAGCCCAAGGCAACCACAGCCCTTTAGCAGGGAAGATCTGTGTCTCCAAAGATGCCCCAGTAGCTCGCCATCTTCTTTTCTGCTGATTCACTGCACATGCTCTGTGCTGCTGTTACTTACTGAGCTTGGGGGCCAACTTAAAATATACAGTACACATAGAATATAAATGTCACAATATAAGGTGATTAGTAATTAATACAGATAATTACTACATGACAGCACAAAAACCAGTGCAATTAGCATCAGAATTTAATTATCAGCCCTGTAGAATCATCTTATATTATAGACAACCCCTAATCTTAGCTTTTCAACAGCTGCTCAGAGCCCACTGAGTGTTGCAGATGGTGACCCCCTGTGACAAGTTTGACTACCTGGATCATTGCTGCTGCTGAGAAACTGAAACTTTAGACTGGTCATTAAGGTTAGTATATAAAATATGTCATTTTAGCCGTATTAATTTTTAGGGTTTAGTTCTCCTTTAAATTACTACTGCACACTGTATTTGCAATTTGCCACATTGTCAAGAGGGGCAGTGGGGGGGAGAGTTTGGTGCCCCCCCCATGTCCCCTAACCCTCCCGAAACTTGCGTGTCATTCAGATGCTCAAGTTAGGGGACAGCGATGGCCACAATATTCAATTGGCCCTCTTCTTACCACTTGCCATATGGCACGCAGTAAGTACAAGTCTGGCATATGCCCTCTTGGGCTGTGTTTTGTACCTCTCGCTGGATTATTCAATCCGGCACAAGGTGCAGAGCGTAGGCAGACCTTGATCTGTGCATGAGTACTATGAAGCAAGCTTTTGCTCCCCTTAGTGCTTTTGAACTTCTACCCTGGGTCTCCATAAATTGCAACTAAAGTGTAGTTGGTATTATTGCAACAGTTATGGTCAGAGAATAGGTAGCATAAAGACATTGTAAAATCAGACTAGCCACAAAAAATGGTCAACAAAATGAATTAATGCTTTCCTTTGGCTTAACCTGCATACTTGAGTTTTCGAATTATGAAAAAAACGATGCCTGAATTACATTTCCTTCAGCTGGGCCAAGTTAAATGCCTTATCACATTCCAGAAGATTCTGTGGCTGTCCAACAGACAAAGATCCACATGTGTAACTTGTTGGTTTTAATGATTACCAATGTTATAGTCGTAAAACATTTTTGCTGCTGGCATTATCATTCCTAGGTACGAAAGGAAACAATTCACTGCCCATTTCTATAACAGTAAATTGTGCCTTACACAATCGTCTTGCACATTCTGAAGATTACAGTCGAATACACCTGTGCATTAGCTTTTGATATTACAGCAGAAACCAGAGGAGGGTGATTTAGTACCAGTCTGGAAATAAACATTCTGGCTCGACCGTAGGACAAGTAAAAATACAGAAACCAAAATAAAGAAATTTATAAATAATTTAGGAATAGTGATGGGTGAATTTGCGCCGTTTCGTAGAAAAATGTGCGAATTTCGCCCGAAATTCGCGAAATGGCGAAAAATTTGTGAAATGGCGCCGGTGTCTTGTTTTTTACGCTGGCGCCCGTTTTTTGATGCCGGCGCCCATTTTTTCCGACGCCAGCGAAAAAATTTTTTGACGCCGGCGCATTTTTGCCGCGAATTTTCGCTGGCGTTTCGCGAATTTATTCGCTGGCGGTGAATCGCGAAAATTCTCTGCGAATTCGCGCCTGGCAAATAAATTCTCCCATCACTATATATGAATAACAAAAAGCTGAAACTAAATATGAAAGCAGGTGGCACCATGTAATATAAATGAAACTGTTTCCCCTCTCATAACATACGGCTGCAGAGAAAGAACCCAGGAATAGTAACCTTGAATGTAAGCAAGTGGTTTGATACCATGCACAGAGAGTAACATCGAAGGGGAACATAAATCATGGAGAGAGGGAGTAGATAATCCCGTGCTATTCGGCAAAGGCTGATCCACTCATTTGTAGGAGCAGCAGCCCACAGAAATTCTCTCGGAAGGACAAGCGTGTTATGATGGGTAGATCTGAAAGACACAGAATATTTGCATTTACATTGGATTATTCTCCAGCACCTGCATCTACATGATCTGCTGTTTGTCTTCAGTCTCAGATATTGACTGACCAGACTATTTTACTTTTTTATAATCCCTACCAGATTGTAAATCAATTGTAAGAAATCAGATTCATGTAGTGCAATGCACATCTTACTTGATACATGCAGAGATAATGCCTCAGAAGGCTGGAAATATATTTTTAATTAGGTGGGGGTCTGCAGTGACAAGACTGGGTATTATTCAGATTTGTCACAGATGCTTTACAGTCATCATTATATCTCTTTTGACATTGTCACACAGTAAGCATGTATAGTTGTATTCAGAATAATAGCAGTATGTTAAAAAATGTGAATAAAACTCAAAATACTTATACAGGTGTAACGCCCACTTGGCCAACCCCCTTGGTGCCAAGGTCGTACCTGCTTACCAACTCGAGTCCTGAGTCCCCTTTGCAAGGTGAAAGGTACTGGGAATGCTTCTCTGGCAGTGCCTTCACCTAATGGGATCCAGGAATACACCTGCGGTGGCCCCATTAGAACAACAAATCAGTCACACACTTTATTATATAACAAATATATCTTTTATGCAAATTTAAAGGGGAAGTAAAACTTTACAATCACATTAATAAAAATGCCCACTACCCTAGGAACCTGTAGCAGTCCAGTCCTGGTAATTCCCTGCCAGGAAAAGTCCCACTACTACTCCATTTTGGCAGCCCAAGAGTCTCACTCTCTTGTCCCCAAAAGAGTACCAGTCCTAGGTAGCGCTACCTGCCCACATCCTTTCCCTCTGGAAAGTATTTGCTCCCACGTGGCAGGCACACAAACAGCCTGTTTCTCCAAACAGGAGATGGCTGGATCCTCATCCTTTCCTACCCCTTCCCTCAGGTAACACTCACCCCAAAGGAGTCACACAGACGGGTAGTCTCACACAGAGCTGACAGGCATCCACAGCGATGAAATCTTTATCGGCTCCAGACTTTCCCAGTCAAGCACATCACTTGCTTGATCCATTTGCTGAACTGTAACTCCCAGTACTGTCTATAGCACGAGCCTTTACAGTCCAGTGTCTGGCATCAATCTTCCGGAACATCAGGGTCTAGTTATCACTGAGCCCACACAGGGCATAGCAGCCATATGGTGTGTCTCCATATCCTGAGGTCTGCCACTGCAGCACCCCAGCCAACGATCACTCCATCCTGCATCCAAGACAAGATCCAAATCAAGATGATTGGCTGTGTGAGCACATGGCAATCTCCTTTTATATTGGTGCACAGTGACACCTTTGGGATCAGCCATGCTATACCAATTCAAGAGCTCTGCCCCTGGAAACTCTAGGAAACCCCACTCTCAGCTTTGAGACTTTGACAGAAGGGGAAATGAAACCTTTGGGTCCCTACACAGGTATGGGACCTGTTATCCAGAATACTCAGGACCTGGGGTTTTCCAGATAACAGATCTTTCCATAATCTTTGCCTTAAGTCTACTAGAAAATCATGTAAACCTGGTTAGGATGAGATGGGCTAAAAGGAATCAAAAAGCCCTTCACTAGCAATTTACATGCAAAGAGAAGCCTTCTGAAATCAGAAGGTATTTACTTGTCTCATGCCATACACATAGCACTGCCTAGATACCAAAATAAGAGTTTTGAGTTTGGAACATGGCTTCAGAGGGGTAGGACTTGGAGAGTAGCAAAATGGGAAACTGAACCTGGTTAGGGTGAGAAGGACTAAAAGGAGTCAAAAAGCCCTTCACTAGCAATTTACATGCAAAGTGAAGCCTTCTGAAATCAAGTCCTTCCCCTCAGAAGCCATGTTCAAATATCTCTCACTGATGAGATCTAACAAGATCAAAACAGGCTGTCTGCAAGTTTGGATATATGGCACTGAACCATTAGGCTGTATCTGTGCTATTAACCAGCGGTTCTGGATACATAGTTGGCCAAAGGGACCTAAAGGAGTGATTTGCATGTCTCCGCCTTTGATGCTTAATGGGAGAATCAAAACTCTTATTTTAGTATTTAGGCAGTGCTGTGTGCATGGCACGAGACAAGCAAATACCTTCTGATTTCAGAAGCCTTCACTTTGCTTCCAATTAGGATTAATTATATCTAAGTTTGGATCAAATACAAGGTTCTATTTTATCATTACGGAGAAAGTAGTTTTTCTTAAACTAGGATTATTTGGATAAAATGGAGTCTATGGGAGATGCATTTTCCGTAATTCAGAGCTTTCTGAATAACGGGTTTCCATATAACGGATCCCATACCTGTAATAGCTTTTATTTCCATACACACAAATGCATTGGGAACACTGCACATTCTTTTCCAAATCAAAACATGAAGAATCATTTATCATATTTGTGTTATTCCTTTACAGAAAGTGAAGAAAAGGGAATATTAGGCTGTTCCAAAAATTAGCAGTCTGTATTCTTCTTTACAAACTCAACTTTCACTTTCTACTCAAACCAGCAACTCCTGATTGTTTAAGATTGTTTTGTGGGTCAACATTCTCCTCCTTCAGCCTTGGTTGATGGCCACTAGAAAGGTACAGTTGAAGTCACAAATATATTGTAAGCAATTTTAGAAGATAAAATTCAGCGTGGTAATTCCAGTTACTTTCAAATACTTTTAGATTAAAAGAATGTTAGTTGCATTACCAATTTTCCATAGCAAAGTTTAAAACCAACGAACAGTGTTAAAAAATATATTTGAAATTCAGTAACATTATAGGGCAGATGTATCAAGGGTCGAATAGTAAATTCGAATTTTCAAGTGTTAAAATTCACACATTCAAATTTTTATCCCCCATTCAAATTTTTATCCCCCTTTTCGATTTGTAAATTCAAATGTGAGATTTACAGTATCACACCCAGACCATGGAAAAAGTCCTAATTTGAATATTCGCCACCTAAAACCTGCCGAGTTCATGTACAAGTCAATGGCTGAGGTCTGTTACATAGTTACATAGTTAAATCGGGTTGAAAAAAGACATCAAGTCCAACCCCTCCAAATGAAAACCCAGCATCCATACACACACCACTTCCTACTTTCATATAAATTCTATATACCCATACCTATACTAACTATAGAGTTTAGTATCACAATAGCCTTTGATATTATGTCTGTCCAAAAAATCATCCAAATGATTCTTAAAGGCATTAACTGAATCAGCCATCACAACATCACCAGGCAGTGCATTCCACAACCTCACTGTCCTGACTGTGAAGAACCCCCTACGTTGCTTCAAATGAAAGTTCTTTTCTTCTAGTCTGAAGGGGCGGCCTCTGGTACGATGATCCACTTTATGGGTAAAACGGTCCCCTGCCATTTGTCTATAATGTCCTCTAATGTACTTGTAAAGTGTAATCATGTCCCCTCACACAATCATGTTGTGCCATTTGGAGATTATAATAGCCTTTCTGACATTCATACGAATTGATTATGAATCAAATACGATTCAAATTTTTGGGTCAGAACCATTAGGTTGAATATTAGACATTCACATTTTTTCTTAAAGGGATACTGTAATGCATGCCGTGTGCTTGTTTTAATATGAAGGCGGATAGGTGACCTTCATGGGATTAAAACTAGAGGTGAAAGTGAACAATAAAACAACATATCTATGATATTCTATTTAGCTGATTAGGTTCCAGCAGTTATTTTTATATCTTGCAGGTGGAACAGAATTGGCTGAACATGATCAGTATCTGAGAGCATTCCTGTACTGTTTTTCCTCTTCTGCCTGTGCAGCATTTCTTGCTGAACCAGCTCACCTGAATCTGTACACTCTATGGGGGAAATTTATTAAAGGGTGAAGTGACTAACGCTAGCGAAAATTCATCAGCCGACTAACGGTCGCCAGCGTAACTTCGCTAGCAAAGGAGATCGACTTCTAGTGGTACTTGGCGAATTTTCTCACTGGTGAATGGACGTAACTACGCAAATTTACTAAGATGTGGATTTAACTGAACATTTCGTCTTGCTCCAGACTTGCCTTTCCACCTCAGACCAGGCGAAGTGCAATAGAGTAGATAGGAGTTCCTCAAAAAATAGTTGAATATTTTTCTATGTCCCAAAAAACGCTGGCGACTTTTCATTTTTCAGGGTGATAGGCTGCAAAAGATCGTACATTTTTTCTGGGGTACCCGGCTTCCCCCCTACATTTCCTAACATATGGCACATAAACTATACACTGGGCTCATGTGTAGGCCAATATAACAGCTCTATTTTATTTTATTAAAGTTCGCTGGGCTTGTGTAATGTATTTGCTGCAACATATACGTCTATTGAAATTTAACTTCCCACCGTATGCAAATTAGCCAATGCTAGCTCAACTTCGCTTTGCTTGCAGCAGTAACACTAGCGCAACTTCGCCAGCGTTTGGTGCCCTGGACGCAACTTCGGATTTTAGTGAATTAGCGGTGTCCTGGTGAATCTACGCCTTGCGAAGTGTTGCGATGCGAGCGAATACGACGCTGGCGAATTTTCGGAGGTTAGTGAATTTGCCCCTATGCATTATAAACTATTATAATGCACATGTGAAAATGTGGAACATAATATTCTGCAAGATTAATTAATAGTTATACATGAAAACATTTGATTAAGGATTAATTACACATATAATTAATAATGAAACTGGAACAGCAGTTGCAAACCGTTTTTATGTATCATTAATGTTTATCTGCTCTCTTGTGCTCACTTGTATTCCCATCTTCAAACACCGTTAACTCCCCAAACAATTTAATGATATGATAATCTACAAAACCTAATAGGTTTGTATTAGTTTTTATTGTATTAGTTTTTATTGAAAAAGCACATGCTATTCCATTCTATTCTGGAATATGCCCAGTTGGGGAGACCCATTTATCAAAGGTCAAATTTCAAATTCATGTGAATTTTTTAAATTAGAATATACTCACAATTCGACTGGGAGGTTATTTAAAGGGCATGTAAAGTCTAGAATAGAATAAGGCTAGAAATGCTGCATTTTGTATACTAAATATAAAAATGAACTTAATGCACCACAAGCCTAATCAAACAAATAATTTATGTTCTCAAAGTTGGCTACAGAGGGTCACCATCTTGTAACTTTGTTATACATCTTTGCAAGACTAAAACTGTGCACATGCTCAGTGTGGTCTGGGCTGCTTAGGGATTGTCATAAACAAAGCTGCTTGAGTTCTGCATGGCTGGGAAGACGGGGGCTCCCCCTGCTGTTCATAAGTATGATTGTTTCCCTGCTCAGCAGTTAGGGACCGTCTGACAATTCCTATCCACAGCAGTAAATGAAGGGAGAATTTCACTGCATACAGTTTTTCTTGTTGTATGTAACTTGTAATATTGCTGTGTTATGAGTAGTTAAAAACTTGTTGTCATGACTTGTATATTACTTTGGAGTTATAAGTTATATGACTATTAGTACCCCTCCCCTCTTGTTTTCTGCATCCCCCTTGTTTATTTCAAGAACTGAAAATAAAAAATATACAAAAAAACTAATTGCTGATTGGTTGATGCATATAACTGCTCTGGAGCAATTTAACGTTTATTATTAGCCCCAAAATATCTTAATGGGAAACCCATTATCCAAAAAGATCTGAATTATAGAAAGGCTGTCACCCATAGACCCCATTTTATCCAAATCCACATTTTTAAAAATGATTTCCTTTTTCTCTGTCATAACAAAACAGTACCTAAGATATAATTAATTCCCAGAACCAGTCCATTGGGTTTATTTAATGCTTACATGATTTTTTAACAGATTTAAGGTATAAAGATTCAAATTACGGAAAGATCCATAATTCCCAGGTCCCGAGCATTCTGAATAACAGGTCCCATACCTGTACTAAAGAATTCACTGTTGTGAATGTTTAACTAATCCGTTTCTTAAATAGTATTTATTATGCTTTTATTACAGTTCTCTGGGAAGCACATTAATATACCATGTATATCTCAAAAAATAATAAGGAATAAAAAAATAAAAAGTTAAATGTGGAATATAACTAATGGCATTACCGGAACCAGGGATGCTCTGAATCCTGAACCAAACCTGAACCATAATCTGCATATGCAACAATTATAGTACTCATATATATTCAATCTATTGTATGGGCAGCAAGTTATGTAATCATCCTTCTTTATTACTGCAATCTTATGTTTAGATTACACTTCCCCAAAATGTCACGTGGCTCCTTTGACAAGGAACCAAATTGTCTAAGGTATTATTACAAAGATTACTTGAGGTTATGTGGCATTACGGAAAAAACTTTTTCACTGGTCTAAAAAACACCTTAGAGCCCCAAGGTCCTATTGAGGATAATGCAAAAGTAAAAGAATGAGTTAAAGGTGTATTTTAAGACCAAGTTGTTTAGAAAGTATACAATTTATTTAACATTAAAAATCTTCAATTCAAAATCTGGCCGGCCAGAAACACAATAAATAATCAGTAAAAATACATAATTGTCAAATTACTGCAGGTGGGTGGTCACTTGTTTAAGATTTAGTAATACAATATTTACTCCTAGGTTATAATAGGTGGTTTCCCCAGTTTCGTAATAGCAGTTACGTGAGGTGAAAAGGCTGTGAGTTATAGTTCTCCAATGCGGTGATTTGGTACAAGGTAGTCCTCCCAGTGGGGTACCAGGCCAATTGTGTAAGGACGTAAGAATTTTTCCAAGTTGGAGAACTTTAACATACAGCCTTTTCACCTCACGTAACTGCTATTACGAAATTGGGGAAACCACCTATTATAAGTGGCAGTGGAAGGGAGGGCCTTACTTACTTTCCAGGGAACTACACAGAGTCACTGGTTCAGGTATGTGGATGACACTTGGGTTAAAATCAGATCCAATGAAGTGGCGGCCTTTACAGAACACATTAACTCAGTGGAAATAACATCAAGTTAACAAGGGAAGATGTCCACAAGAACAAACTTGCCTTTTTGGAGTGTTTGATATGCATCCAAGAGGGGGGTAACTTGAAGACGGAAGTATACAGGAAACCCTCTCATACGGATCAATATCTGTTGTTTGATTCCCACCATCCGCTGGAACACAAACTGGGTGTCATTAGAACTCTGCACCACAGGGCGGAATGTGTGGCAACTGATACAGAGTCCAAAGACAAAGAGCAAATCCATCTCAGAGGAGCTTTGAAAGCATGTGGCTACCCAGACTGAGCCTTTGTCAAAACATCAGCAACCAAGCCCAACAGGAACACCAATAGAAATAACTGCCCGGAGACAAATAGTAGGCGAAACATAGTCATCCCATATGTAGCTGGAGTGTCAGAGAAACTCAGGAGGATTTTCAGCAAACACCACGTCCCTGTGTTTTTCAAAAGTAGCAACACACTGAGACAAAAACTGGTACACCCAAAGGATCCAACAGCAAAAGAAAAACAAAGCAATGTGGTATACAGAGTCCAGTGTAGCGAGGAGTGCACAGATTTATACATTGGGGAGACAAAACAACTGCTCACCAAGCGAATGGCTCAGCATAGGAGGGCGAACGCTACAGGGCAAAACTCAGCTGTCTTTCTACACCTAAAAGACAAGGGACACTCCTTTGAAGATAGCAAGGTCCAAATCTTGGATAAAGGCGTGAAAGAGGCGATTCATGTCAAGGTGGAGAAACCATCCCTGAACAGAGGCGGGGGCCTTCGACACCACTTGTCTGCTACATACAATGATGTTCTAACATCTGTACCCCGGCGGTTTCAGAACACTTCACACATCCATTCATGCAACTCTTACAAGTAACACCTGTTTCTAGGAGTTGCATGACACATTGAATAATCATATCACAGTAACTACACAGAATCAACACCTCTGTGAATTTCTTCAGATGTCACCTCTTTGAAGAGTTACAAATTGCCATTGAGATTGGATAAGTGGAAGAGTTTATATGCCGAGAATTTCCCACACCAGTCAGTTGAACTGAAGAAGCTGCTCGGATGAGTAGTGAAACGTCTTCATTGATTACTCAACAAGTCCAGATGTTTTTAGATTTCTCTATACTAGATATACCATGACCTGGATGAATCTTCATAGTCACCTATTATAACCTAGGAGTAAATATTGTATCACTAAATTTTAAACAAGTGACCACCCACCTGAAGTAATTTGACAAATGCATTTTTACTGATTATTTATTGTGTTTCTAGCCGGACAGATTTTAAATTGAAGATTTTTAATGTATACTTTCTAAACAACTTGGTCTTAAAATACACCTTAACTAATTATTTTGCTAAAGTATTATTACGGCTGTAACAGCAATTTATCTAAGCAGATTTAGCAGTGGAAAATTAAGAGGCGCAGATATGTGCTGCCCCTGAAAAAACACTGTGTAATCTCATATTAATTAGGGTTTTTGCATATTTGCTATTGCTTACATACAAGTTTTGACAGAAAAACTCTAAATGGGACTCATTACTACAGAAGACTAAAAAGCTCCTTTTCTTGGATAAAACTAAAAGTATGCTGATAGTCATCCAAGCGTGCAACAGCACATAAGCTTTTGCTATATTTAATGACACAGCAAGTGCTGCTTGCGTACATACCCATTTAAATTACAGTGGTTATTTAATGCAGACATTTAAAAGTGCCCACTTTTTATGTGTGTGATGTCAACAGCAGCTACCAAGCTACATACAATCCAGTGAACACCAAAAAGATAACTGATCAGAGGATTACTGCAAGTGGTGTGCTCCTATATATATTGAGGTGGCTTGTATATGCTGAGCTGTACATTAAAACATTACATTAATAGATAAGACAGGATACAATACACTGTAAATAAAATCAGTTAAAGGAAAACTATACCCCCAAAACAAATACTTAAGCAACAGATAGTTTATATCAAATTGAATGACATATTAAAGAATCTTACCAACCTGGAATATATATTTACATAAATATTGCCCTTTTACATCTCTTGCCTTGAACCACCATTTCGTGACTCTATCTGTGCTGCCTCAGAGATCACCTGACCAGAAATACTACAACACTAACTGTAACAGGAAGAAGTGAGGAAGCAAAAGGCAGAACTCTGTCTGTTAATTGGCTCATGTGACCTTACATGTGGTTTGTATGTGAGTACAGTGAATCGTACGATCTCAGGGGCAGCCCTTATTTTTTAAAATGGCAATTTTCTATTTATTATTACCCAATGGCACATACTATTAAAAAAGTATATTATTATGATAATGGTTCATTTACATGAAGCAGGGTTTTACACATGAGCTGTTTTACTCAGTATCTTTTAATAGAGACCTGCATTGTTTGGGGGGTATAGTTTTCCTTTAATAAATACAGTTAAGTGCTAAGGGGAAATGTAATAAAATCCGCAAAGAGAACAAATTTGTGCACAAATAAGAATAAAAATTAGCATGTCGTAATGTAAAATTCTTCATTAGATTTTTTATTGCATTGTGAATCTTAATTGTGCATTGTGAAGCTTTAATACCTGCTTGAAGGTGGCATAAACTTTTGGAGCGAAAATTACTTTTTAATTAAGAAGTTGTATTACATACACTGTGCACTATGTAGCTAAATCACAAACTAAAAAATTTGAAATCACTATCCTACTGTTGTGTGAGGGGCAAAGAGTTTGCAAAGGCAATAATTTTCACTTTGCGAAAAGACACGTCCCTCAAGTTCAACCTTTTAACTCTATTTTAACCTGCCTACCTGGTAGTTGATCAAGAGGAAGGCAAAAACCCATTTGAAGCCTCCACAATTTGCCTCAGAGGGCAAAAAATTCCTTTGTGACTCCAAAATGAGACTAGTTCCTGGATCAACTTGTAGTATGAGCTATCTTCCATAACCCTGTATTCCCTCGCTTGCTAAAAAGCCATCCAACCCGATTTTAAAGCAACTGTATCTAATGTATCGGCCAGTACAACTGATTCAGAGAGAGAATTCCACATCTTCACAGCTCTCACTGTAAAAAACCCCTTCCGAATATTTAGGCGGAACCTCCTTTCTTCTAATCGGAATCGGTGACCTACGGTCCTACTGTTAAATAAAGCATTTGAGAGATTATTATATGATTCCCATATATATTTATACATACAGTAGTTATCATATCACCCCTTAAATGCCTCTTTTCCAGTGTGAACAACCCCAATTTGGCCAGTCTCATAACTAAGATGTTCCATACCTTTTACCAGCTTAGTTGCCCTTCTCTGTACCCTCTCTAATACAATAATGTCCTCTTTGAGTGATGGAGACCAAAACTGTACGGTATATTCTAGATGGGGCCTTACATGTACTCTATACAGTGGAAGAATGTCCCCCTCCTCCCGTGACTCTATGCCCCTTTTAATACAGCTCAAGACCTTATTTGCCCTTGATGCTGCTGACTGGCATTGCTTGCTACAGCCAAGTTTATCATCTACAAGGACTCCAAGGTCCTTTTACATTATGGATTTGCTTAGTGCAGTCCCATTAAGGGTATAAGTGGCTTGGATATTCTTACATCCCAGGTGCATGACTTTACATTTATCAACATTCAATCTCATTTGCCACTTAGCTGCCCAGATTGCCAGTTTGTCAAGATCCTGTTGCAAGGATGCTGCATCCTGAATGGAATTAATTGGGGTGGATCGTTTTGTGTCATCTGCAAACACCGATACATTACTTACAATACCCTCCCCTAAGTCATTAATTAACAAGTTAAATAAAAGTGAACCCAATACCGAGCCCTGAGGGACCCCACTAAGAACCTTACTCCAAGTAGAGAATGTCCCATTAACAACCACCCTCTGTACCTGATCCTGTAGCCAGTTTCCTATCCATGTGCAAACCACTTCATTAAGCCCAACAAACCTTATAGTTTAAAAAGCAGTTATTTGTGGGGCACCGCATCAAAGGCTTTGGGAAAATCCAAATAGCTCTACTGCTCCCAAACAGTCCAGCATATTACTTACCTCATCATAAAAAGCTATCAAATTTGTCTAACATGGCCTATCCTTCATAAAGCCATGTGATTGCTGCTCATAATGCCATTCACTAAGAAAATTTTTTGAATGGGATCCCTTAACAAGCCTTCAAATAATTTGCCCACCACAGATGTCAAATTTACTGGCCTATAATTGCCAGTCTGAGATCGTAATCCCTTTTTAAATATTAGAATTACATTATCTTTTCTCCAATCCATAGGCACCATACCAGATGAAAGGTAATCTGAGAAAATCAGAAATAGGGGCCGGTCTAAAACTAAACTAAGCTCTCTTAGAACCCAGGGGTGTATGCCATCTAGCCCTGGTGCCTTGTTTACATTCATTTTTATTAAAGCTTTATAAATCATATCCTGAGTCGATTGAAACATCAGTGCAGCTATAAAGTGAGCCTGGGAACTCAGACTCCTCTATTGTATACACTGAAGAAAAGAACTGGTTTAGCACATTTGCCTTTTCTGTATCTGCTACAACCATACTGGTACCATTATTTAAAGGAGCAACACTCTCAAACCGCATCTTTTTACTATTAATGTATTAAAAAACGTTTTGGGGTTAGTCTTAGCCTCAACCGCAATGCGCTACTCATTTCCTTTTTTTGTCTTCCTAATTGCTGTTTTACAACATTTACCTCTTTTAAGGTAATGGCTCACAGAAATTCCCAGCATTTTGCCTCTCACTGGCTAAAACATCGGCCCATGTTTTAGACAGTTTTTTTTTATCTTGTACAAATTGAGCACAATAATGAGCAACTGAGAGCTTGCAGTGCTTTGATGTATGCACAAGCCACTCTGCACTTGTATCCATAGCATTAGAAAATGATCCCTATGAATTTTTGTCTTTGTCTCAATCTTAGGATGTTAGAATTACCATATAATATTATTATTTAACCTTTTATTTTCCATTTGTATACACTATGGGGAATTTAATCAATCTAACTTTCCTTTATATATTTAGAATGCGGGAGGAAACCCACACAAGATACAAAAGAGCCTTAAATATCCTATAAAATATATCCTTATACAGTAAATAGTACTTGTAAATGTCCTCAATTATAATTGGTGTAAAGCAATATTATTTCTGTAACTGTGTGTTACTTATATTTGTACCACCTTTTTTTGTGGTCAAAACTATGGTGACTTCTGCTATCATTAATTTTGCAATCGGTAGTATATTATTCCCTGTATAATCTCTACCGCTACTTAAATATTAAAGGAAAACTATATCCCCAAACAATGTAGGTCTCTATAAACATATATTGCATAAAACAGCTCATATGTAAAACTCTGCTTCATGTAAATAAAGCATTTTCCTAATCTATATTTTAGTAGTAAGTGCCATTGGGTAATCCTAAATAGAAAATTGCCATTTTAAAAAATAAGGGCCGCCCCCTGGGATCATATGATTCACGGTGCAGACAAACCAAACAAATAATACATTTTAGGTCATATAAGCCAATTAAAGAACAAAGTTCTGTCTTTTGCTTCCACACTTCTTCCTGTTAGAGCTGCATTATTTCTGATCAGGTGATCTCTGAGGCAGCACAGAGAATATCATAACATGGAAAAAGGGCAATATTTACTTAATTATATATTTCAACTTAGTAATAAGCCACTTAAAATTATATAAACCATCTGTTGCTAAAGTATTTATTTTGTGGGTATAGTTTTCTTTTAACTGGAACTATAGTAACGTATTATGTTGGGTTTATGGAAGTATTTAGGCTATATCAAATATGACAAAAGACTAACAAGACAAGGAAGGTTTTGTAGTAAAAAAAAAACTACAAAGAAAAATAACTGCTTTAAAAATGTGAAATATTTGTCAATGTTTTTCAAAAGTCTACCCTTAGTGGGCAAAATTAGGTGGTTTAGTGATTTTAATGATGTGTTTGGTAATATTTTTTTTACAGTCCTTTTGAAGATATTGATGTGATGTACAAACAGCACTGTTCAAAGGAAAGAAGAAAAATGCATTCAATCAATAGAGAATAACCAAGTTTTGTAAGAAACAGATTGTATTCTATTCAGAGAGCCTTTCATGGTGGATTAAAGCCTGATGTACATTATTCTTTAAAAAACTGTCAGGCCCCTTATCCACTGTGCTTAAAGGTTACAGACGTGAACATATAGCCAATGTGACAGTTCAAAAAGCATAAATCCATTTTTCATTGTGAGTTCTGAAAACAGAATAAATGCACCCATGGAGAACGACTACAGTGCAAACCACTAAACCTTGAGATGTATACCTGTCTCTTATCTAGAGCTTGATGGCTTGGAAGTACAGGATAAACATAGCAAAAAGAGGTCACTGGAAAGATCACAGTGCTTTGAGAAGTGACTAGCAAATAAATGTGTTTCTCTGGAGTCTCCTTCCCAATTCATGTGTAACCTGATGATACAGTTAAATCAAAGCAAAAGCAGTTCATAAAGTTTACTCTTCTATTTCTATGGCAAATATTACCAGTTTTATAGGTGTTACTTAAGTCTGCTTGCTTTGACTGGGCCAAGTGAATCTGTTGATCAATGAAGATAGAGTTCACTCGGGGTGTGTGGTGTCAAATCAATTTCTCTGGCCAAAATAAGTTCAAAGTATACTGTATAATTATTAGCACTAGCAAGTGGCAAGTAGCAGTATTCTAATAAGTGGCAAAAAAAAGTTCCACAAATTCAACACAACCCATCCCCATCTTTGGGTATGAAAATGGCAGTAGATGATTACTTGGGAATGTTCACTGTTACATAGTGGTCTCATGGCGTTTGCCATAGGTGGGAAAGGGTGGCATGTACATGCCATATATATTAATGGGAACCAATGTAAGGAGGGGAAAGGCATTTTGATTGTCAGATTTCTCCCTACGAGCACCACATGAGTCACACTGCCTAGTGTGCCATATCTCATATTTATTATATATAATTATATACAAATCACATCATAAAGTTTGCTGATGACATGACCGTGGTGGGTCTCATCAGCATTACTGACGAGTCACCATACAGAGAGAAGGTGCAGCGGTTAACAGACTGCTGCAGAGCCAAAAACCTGTCTCTCAATGTAGACAAAACAAAGGAGATGGTCATTGACTTTAGGAAGACTAGGACTGACCACCTGCAACTGTACATCGACGGCTCTAATGTGGAGATCGTCAAAAGAAATCTCAAATTGGAGCAGGCACTCAAGGGCAAAAACTTCCACCAGGCAGATGTTCAAATGTGAAGAAGTTTATTGTGTCAAACAGCCTGACGCGTTTCGTGTTCCAAACACTTAATCATAGGCAAAACTCCTAGAGCGATGCCTCACATATTTATACATCAATCTTCCAATCAAATCAACACCCCAATTACCAGTCCACACAATCCCACGAAACTCTACCCAGGTGCATCAAATGATACTCCAACTTAGTTAAATTGAATAAAGGTCAAACCAGGGGTCAAAAGGAAAAGGTCATCACCATATATGGATGAAATGACATATACAAACATATATGGATGAAATGACAATAAAACTCAATCTTGACCCTCTCTCTTGACTATAGCTTCCTTTCAGCTCATTTGTGTTCAGCCATTTTTTTTATCTACACACCCCACAAGGTTTGTTAAAAAGAGGCTTAGGGCAATGACACATAGGGTGATTGCCAGAGGCTTGTCACAATGTTAAGTTATTTCAAGCTCAGCAAACCAAAACATTTTCAATTGCCTCTCTACTGACTGAAATGGCCAATGCCACAAAGAACAAATGTTTTGTCTTAGGACACTGGGAAAGCACAATTGTGTTTGCTTTAGTTGTCTGAACCATTAACAACTTTGGATTGGTAACAAAATGTTCTGAATTACTACATGATATGAGCAAATGTTGCTCAGAAACATGGTTTTTAGCATTTTCCAAAAGATAATCAACAAATGCATGGGTGCAACCCATCTAAGTGACTTAGCTACCCGTAAATCTGTTGTTTGCACGGCATAACACCTGGAACAGCTACATGTGCTAGCCCACCCTCGATCTGCCCAGGCTGTGGGAAGTCCTTTCCACAGCAATCCATGATACCCTTGGACTGAACCCCTCACAGAGTTACCACCTTTCCCTTACTAATGTGTTGTTGCTTCCCACTTGTTTCAAGTGGAAGTACTGGTAGCTGATGATTATGCCCAGTAACACAAAATTATTTTATAGCTGTAATCCAATTACAGAATGTGTCACAATTTAGAAGACATGAGCAGGCAAGCTGGAGCCCATATACTTGGCATTGTTGCATTTTGTAGACAAACAGTCAGCCAGCACTCACCACTTTAATTCTTATGTAGAGTGACCAGGTGCACGACAAATGGTGTCCACTTCCACCAACTTCAGTAATCCAAAACATCGTAATAGACAGCACCAGTCTTGAAAATTATTTAAAAAAGCCTTTGTTACTTCATGGCTTTATCATCTGAACAAATGCAACAACGTTTCAAGCCACATGGCCCTTTATCAAGTTAATGTTTCACACAGTTACACATTTTGATATTGCCTTGTATGGCGCCATCTTGTGGCTTAATCCTTAAACACATCATGAACTACAGATCAAAAGATTTTAATCATATCTACATTTTGTCGGTGGAGTCTCCCTCTCCACATCTATGCTGCTACTTCATCTATCTCTCATCATGCTGGTATTCTGCCCCACATATAATTACCCACAGGGGCATTTAACAATGTACACTACAAAAGCAGATGTACAGGTATAATTTCCCCTGATCTTAATAGGGTTACCCTTACGTGAGTGGTATACAATGTCTCCCTTTTAGCAATTGCAGCAACAATTACAGGAAAGACACGGAAAAGTCCCATTATTTTTGGGCGTAATATGCCTTGTCTAATTTGTTTGCCCCCCAGGTCCGATCTCACCAACATGGAGCCAAGGGTTCTGTTCTTTTAATATGACATGAGGGGTAGAGCTTGAAAAGCCTCCACAGTGAGTACCCCCTCCTTGAGTAAACTCCCGTGTCTATTAATAATCTTACAATGTTACATTTTGTACAATAGTTTGCAAATGAGGCTTCTCATGTTAGGTTTAGAACCTAGGGTTAGGTTACAATACAGTGCTGCCGAACACAAGTACTTTGGCTTCATTCTGAAAACAAGGGCTTATGTCTGTGGAACACAGAAGGAAAAACATGTTGGCTTGCATCTGCACTATGCACTTTGCACCCTGCGCCATCATTTGTAAATTAGCTCTTTTATTTTCTTGGCCTTTCCCAATGGACTGGAATTAGGAAAGATTATATACTCCTTTGCCCACCATCCTTTGCAGCATGGGGCCCATAGAATCCATAGTTCTTAATTATAAATTCATATTTATATTGAATTTTGAATTTAAGTCACAAAGTTGGGGGATGTGCATAGCTTTTTATTTTTTCTTCACCCTGCTTCAACTTTCTCTGAGTTGGCTGATTTATAAATACGAAAGCCCAACAAAATAACTCTCAGATGTGGGAGGGTGTAATGGCAGAGCTGCAATAATTTGCCACTTTATAAATATCCCATTGGTGATGTCTAGTCTTTTAAAACATATTTGGTTTCAAACGGTATAAGCTCTATCCACTTAAAAGCTCTACAGTTCTGCTTAATGCATGCTTTTTGTAAGAAACTACATGTCATCACACCCAATTATACTGTATTGGTAAACACGGGAAAGTGCTGTCATTCTGTAATCATAGGCCAGGGATAAGCTCCAGAGAAAGACAAGACATTCAATTTCATCTGGCAAAGTAAATGAGAGTCCTCTAATGAAGGATACTACAGACAATCCTGTGTTTTTTTAACCCTTTTTGCTGCCAGCCACTTTGTCCGATTTGGTACTTTTATTGCCAGACCATTTGAACATTTTGCGCCATATATATATATATATATATATATATATATATATATATATATATATATATATATATATATATATATAGGTTTGATACCAAGACAACAATAAAGAATATTATGTTTTAAGAAAAGGGAGTGCTGGTCCATTGCTAATTGATATATACATATAATCACCGTGCACCCCGCCATCAACAGCAGCCTTGGAGTGCGGATACTCATTGGAGAAAGTATATATATATATATATATATATATATATATATATATATATATATATATATATATATATATATATATATATATATATATATATATATATATATATATATAGTTTTATGGAGATTTCTCACTTGTATAGAAACGTCTGTAATGCAACCTCGCTAAATGCTTCAATAAAATCTTGCGGAGGCAGTTTTGCATCAGCATTGCGTGAGTGACTTCCAATTTTTCTCTTTACACCACATTCCACTAACAGTAGGTATACCCTAGTAAACTACACATTATTGGAAAGAACAGATTCTCACAAATTCTAAATTGGTAAATATATCTTTGTACTCTAAGCTGCAAAATTGCAATTCTTTCCTAAATATATATATTTTTTTTAAAAAAATGAGTGAAAAATGGCTTCAAAGTCTCCAGTCTACAGCATCATACTTCCCACAGATCGTTAGGTAACCAGATAAGACACCCTAAATATGACCCGCTGAATAGTTTTATGCCAAATACGAATACAGTAGGTTTACCTAAAGAGATCTCAATAAACCAAAAATATCCAGCACATTTTGCATGCGTGAGTGCTATCTGATTCCCTTCTTGTTTTTGTATTTGGAACCCCTGAGCAACAAAGTTTCCAGATAGAGCACAGCCTAAGTTGTCACACAGAATCAGGATTTGTGTAATAATAGGCTTACCTAAGTATGTGGCATATAGAGGCCCCATAATAAAGACACCCTATATGAGCTATCAGTTCTGTAATTTCTTGATGCTTATGAGTGGCTTGCACCTTGCAGTGCACGCTTTGTATTTACTTTCATGCAGTCTTCTCTTTATGGTAGACTTGGATATCAATACACCTACCTCCTGGAGAGTGGTGTTCACTTGTTTAACTGTTGTCTTCCATGGAAGGATGGGTTTTTCTGTTTTTGCAGCTTAAGGATGGCTTATTTCACCTGCATGGAGAGCTCATTTGACCGCATGTTGTCTGTTTGGAGCAAAATCTTCCACATACAAGCACCCCCCCTCAAATCAACTCCAGGGCTTTTATCTGCTTCATTGATAATGATATAACAAAGGAATTGCCCACATCTGCCCATGAAATAGCCTTTGAGTCAATTGTCCAATTGTTTTTGAGCCCCTGAAATGAAATGATTGTGTTAAAAAAGGCTTTAGTTTGTCACATTTTTATGCAATCTTTTTGTTCAACCCACTGAATTAAAGCTGAAAGTCTGCAGTTCAACTGCATCTGAGTTGTTTCATTTAAAATTCATTGTGGTAATGTACAGAACCAAAATTAGAAAATAAGTTGTCTCTGTCCAAAGATTTATGGGCCTAACTGTATGTATTCTACATGTCTTTGAAACTAGTTCTAGAGCCTCCAAGTATAATAGAGTTAAGTACATGTAGTGCACACAAATAAAATAAATATACATAGTGCTTTCAGTCAAAATGTTTTTTTTATTATACTACATTATATGATAAGATATAAGCAGTGATGTTCTAAAATATATACAGTATGTATCTTTTGTTTTCTTCAGAATAATCTTTATAAGATATCTCTTTCTTGTTTAGGAATTATTTTAAAGCTCCCAGCTTTATTAATTATAATCACTAGCCATTCCAGGCAATTATGGCTGAACTCTAACCTGATACTCCATAACCCAAATCTAAACACTATCTAGGAAATTGGAAGTGAAGCAGGTTTGCCAGAGAGCTGATTATTGCAGTGACTGCTTTTTGCTTTGTGCTTTAAGCAATGGGTCACACACTTCTTATTGCTTTTGACAAATGTGCCTGATTTCCCAGCTGCCAGCTATTTTCGGCAGCCTCTGGAGCCTGCAGCCTCTAATGAGATTATTTAGAATCTTTATTTAAACGTATGGATTTGGACAAAAGTAATGCCTTCAAAATGAGAGGGATAATTTAGTTTAATTGAATGTGTATTATTACCCCACTGGCAAGAATACACATTAACAGCTTTGGGATCTTCCAGTACAGAGGTCAGAATGTGAACACACTGGGAGACATATCGCTATTTATTTACTAGTGCAAATACATTTAGTTTGGCTAGGATGGAGACTACTAAAAGAACAGTAACACCAAAAAATGTAAAGTGTTTTAAAAGAGTATAATAAACTGTTGCCCTGCCCTGGTAAAACTGATGTGTTTGTGTAACCTTTTGTTGGTACTCTATTTTATTGTTGCACAATTAATGACAATCTGGTAGACCTTTTTTATGAAAGATACAGGGAACTGGAATTTATAGTGCAGTGCTTCCACCTAGTAGGTACTGAGGAATTACACCTCAGGGGAGTCCCACTAAGAAACATAAAGTACACAGTTTGCAGTAAACCAATATAACTTTATATACTGTATATAAATACTAAACAGTGGGATTTGTGCAGCACAGAATGATTCACACAGTTAATATACTTGCCCTGCGCATGCTTATATTTATAAAGCTGGATAAGAGTGGTGTTTAATGAACAAACAGAATTTTTTTTCACGCTGCAAATGACCAAAAGAGCTTTTAAAATATAGTAAAAATCGCAAATTGCAACAACTTTGGTGGCGGAAAAAATATTCGCAAAACAGTTTTGCAAATTGCTAATTTAAATCAAGTGAAAATGCTATCAACGCTATTTTCACACAAAACACCCACAGTGGCCGCATTCACGCAAACACCCATCTCATTTGCTAATATTTGTTTGGAATGCAAATTTGCAAAAAATGGAAAGACAGGCAAAGCAATGTGATATTTTAGCATTCAGAAAAAAACATGGTCAATACAACCATTTGCAAATAAATATGTGATGCGCAAACTTTATAAATGACCCCTGTGACTGTGAATGAAAATCACACAAAATAAACCTTCCCCTGTGAAACTTTGTGGAGTATCCAATTCCTGTCAAATTGTCCCATATCCCTGGTAGCACTACCTACTTCAAAGTACCTTTCCCTTTGGATAATCATCACCTGTCCTCACACTGGGGACACTTGGCCAAAGAAACAAAAACACGGCTCTCCTTATGGCAGGAGGTCAAATGCTTATTCAAAGCAGAGAACACCACAACCCTCCAAGCTCTCCCTGGTCAGCCTTTCCAAGTAGCACTTTCACCCTCAAACTGCCCCTCTCTATCTCCCTTTGGCTCTAACCAGATGCTGCAACAGGGGCTCTTTCATAAGCTCCCCCTGCCAAACCCGTGGATTTGGCTCCAAACCCAGGCTATTCCTTGATCATCCTCTTCTTTCCAGATGTCAGCCACTCCCCTGCCTGTAACTGGGATCAGTGATGTCACATGCAGAACAGGGGGAAGTCAGATTGCTCACCTGGGTGAAAATTTGCCTGGCAAAATGGGATTTTTCACTAGCGATGTCTCTGCGATTTGTCATTTTGCCAAATTTGTGCTAAAAAATGTAAATCCGCTCTTTAGTAAGTTTGCCCCTATTTGCAAGTCCTACACTACTTTATGTATTTTAGTGCTGTGGATTTTAAATCAATAGTCCCCCAGCAAACAGTAAGACCATTTTGCAGCTTTTAAGCCCTAAATAAGTATGATACATTTGTAAACATGTATAGACAAATACAAGAGGTCCTCTGCACTCAACCCATTATCAATATATTTAAGACAGACATTTTGTGCATACTGCTACTGAAAAATGCCTTACCCTTTAAATAACACAGGGATTGTTTGTCCATATATTGCAATATATTTAAGCTGGCCAACTACGTCAAAGTCATCCCAATTCGGATTCATCAAGAATTCTATTGCTTCATTATACATTTTACAAAGGGACTAAGTTTTACCTGCAACTTACTAGCTGCTTTCAAAGTAAAACTCCCAAACTTGGCTGCCCTTTTATTAGACACCAGTGGGGTCACCTGACTATAGCTGGGAAAGGTGGGAGCTACAACATGGAGCTGATCACTGTTCCTGTATAACTATAACCAACAAGGAAAAGTGCAATGAGGCTGTGACCACAAAATACATATAGACAAATACAAGAGTCCTCTGCACTCAACCCATTATCAATATATTTAAGACAAAGACATTTTGTGCATACTGCTACTGAAAAATGCCTTACCCTTTAAACAAAACAGGGATTGTTTACATTTGTAAACATGTATGCCATATAAAAGGCAAAATATGTCTTTTCACAAGACAAATGATAGCTAATATGATGTGAAACATAAACAAGTTCAGTTCAGATTTTTTTTACTATCATTTTGTGAATTTATACTGTAGTTATTGCAGTGGGTGGTCCATCCAAATTTAAACACCAAAAAATTGCATGTGAATTGTGCAAATACATTAAGGCTGCTTTCTACCAAAACAGTAACATAAAACGATTTATAGAACATTGGGAACCTAAAATGATCCACCAGTTTTTCATTTGTCTGAACTATTTTAGGTCTCTGCAGTTTACAGCAACAGTGGAGAGAATTGTATTTATTGTGCTTCCACTACACTACTTTGCTGTTTTTTCAATTTTTACTTGGAATGGAAAAAAAACAATGACAAATAATGTCCTTTTGAACTCAACATTTTAGCAAAGCAATTGCTAATAACCTTAGAATACTGTATTAAATTAGAAGTTAAGGAAAGTAGCAAAATCTAAAAGAGGATTAAAAATAGTAACAAAATATAAATGTTATTATGCATTTCAAGCTCATTTTAAATCATTTGTGTTGGTGATCAGCTTCCGATAAGTATGTCGCCTGTTTGTAATACCGGTTTAGCCCCACCACTTACTGTTAAAATTATGATTCCCAGAAGCACCACAGCATAAAATGCCACCACATGCATTTTTTTTGGCTCTTACACATGGTAGTTTTAATGCAATTGCAAACACATGCTGAGCACAAAAAAACACATATACAGCTATGGAATCCATTATTGGGAAACCAGTTATCCAGAAGCTCCAAATTAGGAAAGGCCATCTCCTATAGACTCCATTTTAAACAAGTAATTAAATTTAAAAAAATAAATAAAGACATTTCTGCAGTAATAAAACAGTACATTGTATTGATCCAAACAAAAATATAATTAATCCATACTGGTGGCAAAACAATCCTATTAGGTTTATTTAATGTTTAAATGATTTTAATAGAATGGTATGGAATGGAGATTCAAATTACAGAAAAATCCCTGGGGGAAGCCCCAGGTCCTGAGCATTCTGAAAAATAGGTCCTATTCCTGTATTGCTTTTTTATGTGTTTTTCAATGCAGCTAAGTTTGTTTTGGTAAGTTCCAAACATAACCCTCTATTCCAGGTAATGAAATCGGGAATAGATACTCCAACGCAGGAATTGTGCTGCTACATTCTTTATTAACACTACATGTTTTCGAGCTGTGAGGAAACATGTTGTGTTAATAAAGAATGTAGCAGCACAGTTCCTGCGTGGGAGTATCTATTTCCAATTTCATTACCTGTTATTGCAACTTTACTTTATCTAAGGATGTAAAGTTTGGGAAATGGATATCGGATTATTTAAGAAACACCACAACTTGGTCCACCAATTCCAATAAGTCAATGATGCTAGTTACCTCAAACAAATGCAAACCAAACTTTCGATCGAAACCTTGTGATGCACCTCCACCATTGGTCCACCAATTCCAGTATTATTCAACCCTCTATTCCAACAGATTTCTGAACATGCGTGTTATGCACTTGGGGTTGTTTCCAAGCAAGCAAATTGTTAATTTGTTTCCTTGTTTGTCAGCCAATCATCTCTCAGAAGAGGCTTTTTATAGTTCACGGTCACCTGACCTCCTTGCCTGAGCTACACGTTTTGTGAAAGGGGGTTAGGCTCTGGAAATCAACATTCTAAGAAATCTAGTAATTCTGTTGCTCAGTCTGTAAAAAGAATTTGGTGCAAAACTTTTTTGTGAAAGTGGTATCTGGACAGAAGGGACTGGTTACTTACTCGCTACCTCTTACTAAGCAGTCCAAGTTGTTCGGACGCATTTTAGAGACTCTCAATTGTCCTGCTTAGCCACCTGCCATTGCTCACTTTCTTCTGGGGTACCTTCCCTTTGGTAAACCGCCTCCCTTGTTGTTTGCGCCCTGCTACCGGATCCACTTGTTCACAGTCTGAATCATCAGATGTGTTATCAAGTGCAAGAAAAAGCATTATGTTGTGTCTAACAATCCACAATGAAACACAAATGGAGTAAAATGCAACTCATTGCACATCAAACACATAAAAAAAAACTTGTGAGTAAGAGGAGAAAAAGGGCATTTATATAAGCTAATACCCCTAGAGTGGTATCCCTCCCCCAGTTATGCCCCATCTGGATCTTCTCTTGCCAACTATCTTGCACCAGGGGCATGAGCAGTTAAAGCTTATCCACACCTGGATGGTGCTGGGTGACAATTGTTTGGAAGAAACATCTAGTGGTGTGAGATGGTGGCCACCAACCCTGCTACTCTACTCTGCCTTTTCTGAATAGGGGAGTGCAGGATGGGGGGGGGCTCTCCAGGTACTAATTTTTTTTTTTTTGTTCCTTTTTTTTGTTTTTTTAAATTGAAAAATGTATAAATGTGGCAACATGATGAGTCATCTGTGCCAGATGTCTATGTAATCTTTGCTCCATTGTTAGCTCTTGTACTTGTACTAACATGTATATATACCAGGGGTCATTTATCAAAATGCCAAAAAAAAAAAAATCGCACAATTTGAATTTTCACTCTTATTTTTCGTATTTGTCCCCAATCCAAATAAATCGTGCTTTTTTTAATAATAAATACGCTCCAGTCGTGAATTCTAGTTTGGTCTGACTTTTTTTTATTAAAAAAATCAGACTTTGATAAATGTGCCCCTTAAAGTTAGATAATAGTTGAGAGGATAAGTTTAAGGATATGGCTTGGTATTCAGGTACTAGTTATATGACTGTGGTGACACCCCAAAGATTCCCAGTAAATACCAACACAAGCAACAGTTGAACACAGATTTATTACACAGCAACTGGGCTGAAATTAATTGAAAGTTAAATGCAGAAAATGAAAACGGTGAATAAAATGCCATGCAAGGCAATGTAAATCAGTCAAATCCACAGTAGTATTTGATTTTAACAACAAATGTAAATAAGCACCTAACTAATATATGGATGTTTGGGAGTTCCCCTAAGGGAAAAAGCCAGCAATGTTAGGGCTCTTAAACAAAAGTTCATTCCCAGGATTTATGAGTTTTGTATAATAGATTTAAATGTGTACTGTCAGATTATGTTTTTTTTTATCAAAATCTGAAAAGTTCTCACTATTTTCTGAAAAAGTACAAATTTTTTCGGATATGTCGCTGAAAACTGCAACTTTTTCAGATTTGATGCCTGAAACCACAAAATCTTCAGATTATTGAACGAAGCCCAGCAGAGATCAGGATATCAGTGGGACATCTGCCATTGACTTCTACATAAACTCGGTAGGTCTGAGTTTGAGTACTTTTAACAATATTGGAGTTTCATAAATCTTGAAAAATTCTTTTTTTGTGTTTTTCCCCTTTAAAAGTCCTACCAGAAAAAAACTGACTTTTATAAATAACCTCCTAAATGTATTTATCCTTATCTCTAGGAAATACTTTTACTGTACTCCGCTTTGTATTGGTTAGCAATAATAATCTCACAGTGGCTTGGTGCAATGAGTGTCTCCTGTAGCAAATGACATAGAATGTTCCTTCTGCAGAGTCTGTCTGAGGAGAACTACTGTATATTAATATTATACAGTCAATCCCAATGTTGCTGCTGTTGCACAAATTATATACTGGTTACCTGTATCTCAGTACTGTTGCACACTTACTACTGACATGTGAGGAAGGAAAGTCTGATATTTAGCAACTTGCCTGTAGGCCGCAGGTCTCACTTCCAAACTCTCAGTACTGAGCTGGAGGCTTAGAATGGCTCTGGCTGGATTTCAGTCAGCTTCCCAAACTCTGCAGGAGGATCTCTGCTGTCTTCCTTGCAGCATGGACCCTCCCTGGCCTGCACAGAAATCTCCAGCAAACTTTCTCCTGGAGTTTTTTTTCTCTCCTGCTCTCTCTAGGGGATTTTCTTTCTCACAATTTCTCTGCAGAATATGGCCTTCTGGGATCTGTAGTCCCCTCACTCATATTATTATTTACACTGCTGCATCTCTCAGAATAACTAATGAATGTGTCCACAAAACAAAGCAATAAGCTTATTTGCAAAGAAAACATGCAGGGCTACAGAACACTGTATTACATGGAGGAAAAATATATCCACAGTTGAAGGAAAACTATACCCCCCAAACAATGTAGGTCTCTATAAAAAAGATATGACATAAAACAGCTCATGTGTAAAACCCGGCTTCATCTAAAAACTATTTTCATAATAATATACTTTTCTAGTAGTATGTGCCATTGGGTAATCATAAATAGAAAATTGCCATTTTAAAAAATAAGGGCCGTCTCCTGGGATCATACGATTCATTGTGCACACAAACATACCAACAAACCATAAATGTTAGGTCACATGAGCCAATTAACAGACAGAGTTCTGTCTTTTGCTTCCACACTTCCTGTTACAGTTAGAGCTGTAGTATTTCTGGTCAGGTGATCTCTGAGGCAGCACACAGACCATCACTAAATGGTGGCTCAAGGCAAGAGATGTAAAAGGGCAAGATTTACTTAATAAATAAATATATATTCCAGATATTCCAGATTGGTAAGATTCTTTAATATGCCACCTAATATGATATAAATATCTGTTGCTTAAGTGTTCATTTTGGGGGATAGTTTTCCTTCAACATTTCCTTAGAGGCTGTTTTTATTATTATCATTTAGCTATGCAAACATTCCACCTTAAAAGTCTTTCCTATTAGCTCGTTTTCTGTATGTATTTATTAGCACTCAATAAGATAAGCAGTGCATTATACTTTACGATTATGGTTGGTATGACATTCTTTCAGACATCATCTTGGCAGCGAAGGTCACATAGAAACTCAGAGTGACATTGATTTTCCCAATATACTGTTTTCACTAAGCAATATAGCTTCGGAAAATTAATCTGTACAGCTATAAATTTTGAACCAGTTCATATCTAAATCATGTTATGTACGGCAATGGCACTTAAGGAAATTTTAGGTGTTAAATTCCTAATGAGTATGTTATTCATACTGCAATTGCATCTTTAAAATACTGCCTTATTATTAGTGTAAATTGGACCCTAGCAACCAGACCGGGATCTACCAAACCATGCCCCAAAATCAACAAGGGGTGGGAATAACCAACATAAAGGCAAAAATCAAACAGATGCAATTGAGGCCCTGAGTAACAAGGCCAGCATCATATCCATTAAACAGGGGAGCTGATAAATGTATAGCCCCTGAAAAGGTAGACAAAAGGCACAAGAACATGAACGACATGTCCTTGGACATGGTAAGAGACTGACAACAAGAGCTACAAAAAGCAACCACTTAATTACAGAGATCGGCACTTGATGAGGATCAAACATCGCAGATCAAGAATAGTTATATTCTGCTTAAAGGGTTCCCTCAGCGACTAGAGGGATACCTGCAATATAGCTATTGGACATAAAACCCCACCTGGGGAAGAACCAAAATCCTGCAACTGTTGAAACAAAAGGTCACCTAGAACATAACCAGAATGATGGCACCAGCCATCTCAGAATTAAAACACCCTAGAAACCAGCAGGAACTAAAATATCCAGATCAGAAACTAACCACAACTTACAGTAGATGCATCTATCTCTAGTGCTGGAGAAATACACTCTATCCTCAACACTAGCCAGTGGCACTAAAAAGACTTGACCCACACTAGCCTAGTCCTACAGCTTGGTAGCAGCTCACACGAGTGGTGACAGGAGTCAACTCCACACCAGAGATCCACCAACTCAATGCTTATAAACACCTAATGAAGACTTAACCAGATGAACACCAACTCTGGGGTATCCTGATCTAGCATTCCACTGTAACCATTGTAGGGTCATGCTGGTACAGCAGTAGCTCCATCAACCACAAATCTGAGCTGGGCATACAACAGCAAAAGGGTCATCCGCTGGACCAGCCAAATGTAACTTAAGGCCATCTACCAGTCAGATATGCTGTTGCCCCAGCCAACTGCTGCACAAACAAGAAAATGGGACCCAAGCCAATTACAATGTTAGAGACAAGGCCACCAACTGCACTTGCACCTGACAGACAAGTCAACTGAGCACACGCTAGTTACTTAACACTGGTCCACAAGCCAGCCTTATTGATAATAAACAGTGGCATACAAACAATGCATGCAAGGCAGAAGCTATGAGCCAAGGGCCATGGAAAAAGGCCAGCAGACCCATGAGCCAAGGGCATTGGGAAAAAGGCCAGCAGCCCCATACCTACAATTGAAGAAGGGAAACATATAGCCACCAAAACTCAGTAGATGTAGTTGAACTTCAACTGAGGTCTAAAACTAAACTAAAAACTAAAACCATCATATGGGAATAGAATCTCTAATAGATAACCTACATCACACAAAAAGGCACCATATCAATAGGAAAACTGCCTGTTATATGCAGAAACATCATAGGAAAATAGGAGGTACAATACTGCTACAGCAGAACAAACCCTAGTCAGTCCTGGAAACACCAGGTGTAAAAAGAGCTCACATACCTACTGTGTCTGCACAGAGAACTCAGGTTCACAAACCTAAGACCTCAGATGACAACAATAGCAGAAGTCAGAGGAACACAGGCACCCAAACAGATAACATGAGTTAGACAGTAGGAATAGCCCAGGGTCGGACTGGTGCATTGGGGGCCCCCCAAAAGACGATTTGCAGGGTAGCGTGAATGTGTGAAAGTCCACAGAGGACTCACCAATAGAACATTTTTGAAGCAACAATAGCAAAGAGGAGGAGCATCTGCACCTTAACAGATAGCAGTGACTAGTCAGCAGGATTGAAACTCCAGCCAGAGCCTGGATAGTACTGAATGTTTCAAACACACATTGGATACTGAGGATTCATACTCAAAGGATTCGGGTACCACAGTGCTTCAGCAGAGTGATTCACCAGCCAGTTGTCACATACTTTCCAGCTTCAAACTGTTATAAATAGCCCATATCCATAACCATAGCCCTTTTGTAGAAAGCCTGACGTAATTTTAAGGGGGGAGGCCAAAAAACTCACAGGTAACATTGTGGGAAGCCCACACCTGTGTCTATTCCCAATAAGCAATAGATTGAATCTTGTGCCTTGCTGGGCATATAGCAGGGGGCTATTTTAGCACAGGGCTCGGACCATGGGTATTCCCACACCTGCATTTCTTTCCAATAAGCGATAATTTACAGATTATGCTTCTTATGGGAACAGGTAAATAAATACATGGGGGATAAAAAGATCTGACCACATCTGCCCATAACACAGCGATTTCACACACCTCAGACATGGCAGTATCCAGATCTTCCAGCATAATCACTAAATAAAATGGATATTGGGCATAGCAAGACCTCATGTGGCAATATAATATAATATATATAATAAATTGCTAGTAACATCACTATAGAAATGACCAATGAGCACTCCATTAACTGCAAACAAGCAATAAAATCATTGCAAAAATGGCCAATGAGCACTCTATTAATTCCAGGCATGCCAGTAAGATCAATGCTGAAAAGGATAGATTAAAAGCATGACCTCTCCTACCAAAAGTAGCAGAATACTACAAGGAGAATACAAACACCAAAGTTCTTCTTTCCTAAGTTGTACGCTGCTTACCAATCTATGCACTTCTTGCATTACAAGAAAAAAATCCAAGATGTCAGTGCAAGAGAAATCAAAGAGGAACCAAGCAATGCAGACATTCCCATTATAATTCAGAACAGTGGGATGTGCCCCCAAAATAGGCACAGTTTGTAGGTATGTGTCAGGATCCCCGTGGTTCTGATGCCATGCATCGGTGCAAATGTCAGGATTCCCATGGTTTTGATGTGGCGCGTCAGTTTTTGACGTTGCATTTGTCGTGACGTTGTGCTGCGGGCCATGTGACGGGGCCATCATTATGTGATGCTATTGGTGTTAGGGGGCTATTTCTAGCGTCCTTCAAGGTCAGGACCTTGCTCAGACATTGGCTTTACACTATCTGCTTATTCTGAACTTATATCTGTGTGTTTAACCTTGAAATTCATCTTGACAACGTTTTCTGGATCTCCCTATACTGTTGATACACTTGGAACTTTTCCTGCTTATTTGATTTGACCGTGCCCGTCCATGAATATGTTGGATTTTCGTTTGTCCCGTCTCGGCCTGCCTGACCACTCTAATTCTTCACTGCAGTGAGCTGAGATTCTACAACTGCCATCACTACTATTTCGGCTCTCATACCTTCCATTACCAGTCACTCCTCTATTCAGTCTGAGGACACACAGTGTGGGGTACTGTAAGAGCGGCCTTCTTCCAGTGAATTGGTTCCAGATACCGGTAAGCCATACAGTATGTTATAGGCATCTGTGGAGTTATGCCTAGAGGCAGCTTTAAGAGGTGTGTGTATATATATAGCTCTATACTCTAGCATCCCTAAGAAGTATGATCATTGACTGTGTGCCCACTCCCCCCCCCCCGGGGAGGTGATCGAGAACATCTGCTAATGCAATCTGAGCTAAAATGGATTCATCGTTTGGACACCCTCAGCCCTCGTGGCCTAAATTAACTTATCTCCTATGCTCCATTCTTCTGATGGACCATTCATTTGACCAATAATTGATGGATATTCAATTGACCAATCGGTTTGCGGACCCTGCTGTGGGGAAGGATACACTGCTGGATTGTAATAGACCCTGGGGAAGGCTGACCATCAAACCTGTCTTTCCCCCTTTATCTTCCCCACTCTAGGCACCACCAGGCCCCTACTAGCCCTGACAATTTATGTCTGTTATTTGGTGGTCTGTAGTAATGGTTACCGAGTTAGGGTACCCTAAACTCCAATAGTACCTTTCCATGTAAGCTCACCCAACGGATATAGCCTATGCCAATGGCACCCACCTACTCTGATAAATCTCCATAATGAGATACACACAATATTGGAAGGGCTGAGTATTATAAACCCCTCTGAAGGTGTTTCACATGAGGTGGTTGACCTAGCCTATTTCTCCAGTGTATAACAGGAGCTATGCTATATATACAAATATCTAGGGTGGCCCCGGCTCTGAGGTCTCGCACTGGTCAGATGACCCATACACCCAATCATTGCTGGATGAGCTCTGGCCCTCCACTTACGCACAATGTGACCTGAAAGCCCCGGGTGCGAACAAGAGAACACCACCCGGTGTCAGGGCTGCCATCAGGGGGTCACAGGGGGGACAGTTGTTCCGGGCCTGCAGGATTTTCTGTGTAAGGGGGGGCCCGACCATGCTCACTTACTTGATTTCAGCTCAGTGTGAAGCCAGTAGGACACTGCAGCTCTGTGTACGGAAGCTTTTCCCAATTAAGATTTCCTGTACCCTCATTGGTCCATTAAGAATAAGTTCCGGTAAATCTGTATTGGGATTGGATCCCCTTGCCATATATACTTGCCATATAGTTATAAACACTTGAAAATTTCTTTTAAGACCTATGAGTGCAAGCTTCATGCAAGCTATATCTCTACTTTTTGGGCTTTTTGCACCCAAGCAAATTCGACCATGTGACGAGCTGTGCTGGCTTCCAGAACCTATATATATATATATATATATATATATATATATATATATATATATATATATATATATATATATATATATATATATATATATATAGCCACTCCAACGTTTCGGTCCACTTTGGGACCTTTATCAAGGATGTATATATAAATATATATGTATAAAATAAAGTCACAACTGCTGTCCTCACACAATACTTTTTCTTTTTATTAAGCTATAGCATTACTACTTACAATCCAACATCACCATTCACTTTACCTATATTAAGCCAAATATTGGTCATAGCCAAATTGAACAAGATCTGTACTTTAGGTTCTCAGAAGAGAATTCATATTCTTCCCACTTTTGTAAATGCTACTGGAATTCTTAAATTGTTTTATGTTCTTCCCAAAAGTGTTAAACTTTTTTTAAATTGATGTAAACAAAAATTGATGATTGCTGTGGGATTCACCCGTCGCCCAGATTACCACAAATGAAGGTGACCCCTGGCTTTAATTTTTGATTGTAACAAAATGTACATACACATTTTTATTCCTTTTACTTGTTTATAAACTTAATGCAATAAAAGTTATGATTCATTTCAGAAAAGAGCATAAATCTTGCCTTATATACTATTTGAATTGGGTGGTGCAATATTAATGGGTCATTCTTGAGACTTCTTTTTCTATTTTCAGGGTAGAATTCTGTATTTCGCTATATTTGATGAAATTAACTCAGGAGAAAACTGTAGAAAATGTTGTACTCTCCAAAGAAATCTGCCAAGGCATTTCAGCAATTACAGGGACTCCAACCCCTATTACATCAGTAACGCTACACATTTGATCACAACTAGGGATGTAGCGAACGTCGGAAAAAAAGTTCGCGAACATATTCGCGAACTTGCGCAAAAACGCGAGCGGTTCGCGAACGGTTCGCGAACCCCATAGACTTCAATGGGAAGGCGAACTTTAACATCTAGAAAAGACATTTCTGGCCAGAAAAATGATTTTAAAGTTGTTTAAAGGGTGCAACGACCTGGACAGTGGCATGCCAGAGGGGGATCAAGGGCAAAAATGTATCTGAAAAATCTGCCTGTGTGTGCTTGGAAGAGATAGTGTAGGGGGAGAGCTGTTAGTGATTTCAGGGACAGATGATAGTAAGTTTGCTGGCTAGTAATCTGCTTGATACTGCTCTGTATTGGAGGGACAGAAGTCTGCAGGGATTTGAGGGACATTTTAGCTTAGGTAGCTTTGCTGGCTAGTAATCTACTGTTCTCTTTAAACAACTGCCATACGTTGACCTTGTAGGCATTGTTTGCCCAGTTTTTTTGGACGCAGCCACTGAAGCACAGTTGCCAGAAAAAATATGCCATATAAATGCTGAAAATAGTCATTTTTTCGCCATACGTTGACCTTGTAGACATTGTTTGCCCAGTTTTTTTGGACGCAGCCACTGAAGCACAGTTGCCAGAAAAATTATGCCATATAAATGCTGAAAATATAAATTTTTTTGGTTGCAGCCACTGAAGCACAGAGGCCAGAAAAATTATGCCATATAAATGCAGAAAATATGCATTTTTTTGGTCGCAGCCACTGAAGCACAGTTGACAGAAAAATTATGCCATATAAATGCTGAAAATATAAACTTTTTTGGTTGCAGCCACTGAAGCACAGAGGCCAGAAAAATTATGCCATATAAATGCAGAAAACATGCATTTTTTTGGTCGCAGCCACTGAAGCACAGTTGACAGAAAAATTATGCCATATAAATGCTGAAAATATAAATTTTTTTGGTTGCAGCCACTGAAGCACAGAGGCCAGAAAAATTATGCCATATAAATGCAGAAAATATGCATTTTTTTTGGTCGCAGCCACTGAAGCACAGTTGCCAGAAAAAATATGCCATATAAATGCTGAAAATAGTCATTTTTTGCCATATACGTTGAGTCAACGTATGGCAAAAAATGACTATTTTCAGCATTTATATGGCATATTTTTTCTGGCCTCTGTGCTTCAGTGGCTGCGGCCAAAAAAACTGGGCAAACAATGCCTACAAGGTCAACGTCGTTGACCTTGTAGGCATTGTTTGCCCAGTTTTTTTGGCCGCAGCCACTGAAGCACAGAGGCCAGAAAAAAATATGCCATATAAATGCTGAAAATAGTCATTTTTTTGGTCGCAGCCACTGAAGCACAGTTGCCAGAAAAATTATGCCATATAAATGCTGAAAATATAAATTTTTTTGGTTGCAGCCACTGAAGCACAGAGGCCAGAAAAATTATGCCATATAAATGCAGAAAATATGCATTTTTTTGGTTGCAGCCACTGAAGCACAGAGGCCAGAAAAATTATGCCATATAAATGCAGAAAATATGCATTTTTTTGGATGCAGCCACTGAAGCACAGTTGCCAGAAAAAATATGCCATATAAATGCTGAAAATAGTCATTTTTTGCCATACGTTGACCTTGTAGACATTGTTTGCCCAGTTTTTTTGGTTGCAGCCACTGAAGCACAGAGGCCAGAAAAATTAAACCAGTAGGGTTTGCACCCTAGTTTGTAACGGTGGCGGAGGGAGAGGAGGACGCTAAAGGACAGCTGTGTGTGGAGTCATGAGGCTTGAAGAGAAGGACAGCTGCATAGAAGTCAGAACAAGTCTTCCGGCGTGCAGTAACCCTCCGAGATCCACCCTCATTCATTTTAATAAAGGTCAGGTAATCGACACTTTTGTGACCTAGGCGAGTTCTCTTCTCAGTTACAATCCCTCCTGCTGCACTGAAGGTCCTTTCTGAGAGCACACTTGAGGCTGGGCAAGACAAGAGGTTCATGGCAAATTGTGACAGCTCTGGCCACAGATCAAGCCTGCGCACCCAGTAGTCCAGGGGTTCATCGCTCCTCAGAGTGTCGATATCTGCAGTTAATGCCAGGTAGTCCGCTACCTGCCGGTCGAGGCGTTCTTTGAGGGTGGATCCAGAAGGGTTGTGGCGCTGCCTTGGACAGAAAAACATTTGCATGTCTGACGTTACAGACTGGCCAAAGGGCTTTGTCCTTGCAGGTGTGCTCGTGGCAGGATTACTGGCACCTCTGCCCCTGGAATGTTGATGAGTTCCTGAAGTGACATCACCCTTAAAAGCATTGTACAACATGTTTTGCAGGCTGGTTTGTAAATGCCGCATCTTTTCGGACTTGTGGTATGTTGGTAACATTTCTGACACTTTATGCTTGTACCGAGGGTCTAGTAGCGTTGCGACCCAGTACAGGTCCTTCTCCTTAAGCCTCTTGATACGGGGGTCCTTCAACAGGCATGACAGCATGAAAGACCCCATTCTCACAAGGTTGGATGCAGAGCTATCCATCTCCGCTTCCTCATTATCAAGGACTGCATCATCCACGGTCTCCTCCCCCCAGCCACGTACAAGACCAGGGGTCCCCAAAAGGTCACCACTAGCCCCCTGGGAAGCCTGCTCCTGTTGGTCCTCCTCCTCCTCCTCCACAAAGCCACCTTCCTCCTCTGACTCCACTTCTGGCACCTCTCCCTGCGTTGCAGCAGGTGCCTGGGTTCGTTCTGGTGATTCCGACCAGAAATCGTGCGCTTCCAGCTCCTCGTCACGCTGGTCTACAGCCTCATCTGTCACTCGTCGCACGGCACGCTCCAGGAAGAAAGCGAAGGGTATTAGGTCGCTGATGGTGCCTTCGGTGCGACTGACCATATTTGTCACCTCTTCAAAAGGTCGCATGAGCCTGCAGGCATCGCGCATAAGCACCCAGTAACGGGGGAAAAAAATCCCCAGCTGTGCAGATCCAGTCCTACCACCCAGTTCAAAAAGGTACTCGTTGACGGCCCTTTGTTGTTGCAGCAGACGTTCCAACATAAGGAGCGTTGAATTCCAGCGAGTCTGGCTGTCAGAAATCAAACGCCTGACTGGCATGTTGTAGCGCTGCTGAATGTCAGCAAGGCGTGCCATGGCTGTGTAGGAACGTCTGAAATGGGCCGACACCTTTCTGGACTGGGTGAGAACGTCCTGGAATCCTGGGTACTTGGAGACAAAACGTTGGACTATTAAATTTAACACATGTGCCATGCAGGGCACATGTGTTAAATTGCCTAGTCTCAACGCTGCCAACAGATTGCTTCCATTGTCACACACCACTTTTCCGATCTGCAGTTGGTGTGGGGTCAGCCACCGATCGGCCTGTGACTGCAGAGATGACAGGAGTACAGATCCGGTATGGTTTTTGCTTTCCAGGCACGTCATCCCCAAGACAGCGTGACAACGGCGTACCTGGCACGTCGAATAGCCTAGGGGGAGCTGGGGGTGCACAGGTGTGGAGGAGGAGAAGGAGGACCCAGCAGCAGAGTAAGAAGAAGAAGAAGACGAGGTAGAGAGCGATGGAGGAGTAGAGGTGGTGGCAGAACCGCGTGCAATCCGTGGCGGTGACACCAACTCCACTGTTGTTGTTGAGCTACCCATTCCCTGCTTCCCAGCCATTACCAAGTTCACCCAGTGGGCAGTGTAGGTGACATACCTGCCCTGACCATGCTTGGAGGACCATGCGTCAGTAGTCATATGGACCTTTGGCCCAACACTAAGTGACAGAGATGCGGTAACTTGGCTCTGCACATGTTGGTACAGGTGTGGTATTCCCTTTTTAGAAAAAAAATTGCGGCTGGGTACCTTCCACTGCGGTGTCCCAATTGCTACAAATTTGCGGAAGGCCTCAGAGTCCACCAGCTGGTATGGTAAAAGCTGGCGGGCTAAGAGTGCAGACAAGCCAGCTGTCAGACGCCGGGCAAGGGGTGACAGTCAGACATTGGCTTCTTACGCTCAAACATGGCCTTCACAGAAACTTGGCTGGTGGCAGATGACTGGGAATGGGAACAGGTGGTCAAGGTGGAAGGCGGAGTGGAGGGTGGTTCAGACGGGTCAAGGAGAGCAGAGGTAGAGCAGTAAGATGCTGGACCAGAAGGAGTGTGGCTTTTAGTTTGCCTGTTGCCTTTGAGGTGTTGCTCCCAAAGTGCTTTGTGCTTGCCGCTCATGTGCCTTCGCATAGAAGTTGTACCTATGTGGCTGTTGGGCTTACCAAGGCTCAGTTTCTGACTGCACTCATTGCAAATTACAATGCTTTTGTCAGAGGCACACACATTAAAAAATCCCACACTGCTGACTTTTTGGAAGTGTGCGATCTGGCGGTAACAGTAGAAGTTGGCGGAGTTGGCGGTATTGGCGGCAATGGCGGGTGCGTTGGCCGGCTGAACACAGGTGCCGATACATGTTGTTGCCCTGCTGATCCCTGCGGGCTGTCCTCCCTGCTTCTTCTAAGTCTTATTCTCCTACTGCCTCTCTGACTCTCCGTCTCTCCATCTGAACTACCCTCCTCTTGCTCTCTTCTACTAGGCACCCACAAAACATCAATCTCCTCATCATCATTCTCCTCAGATGCATCAATTTCTTCTGACACATCACAGAAGGAAGCAGCAGCGGGGACCTCCTCCTCATCACTCATTATGTCCATCTCTATCGTGTTCTCTGCCAGAATTAAATCTGGTGTAAGGTCCTCATCTCCTTCATCTTCTTCTGGCAATAATGGTTGCGCATTACTCAGTTCAAGAAACTCATTGGAAAATAACTCCTCTGACCCCAGTGAAGAAGGGGCACCGGTGGTGGAGGAAGTGTTACGTGGGGTGGCCATAGCAGTGGAGGATGAGGAGGATGTTGTGGTAAAGTTAGAAACGGTAGAGGATGGGGTGTGCTGTGTAAGCCAGTCAACTACCTCTTCAGCATTTTGGGAGTTCAGGGTCATTGGCTTTTTAAAACTGGGCAATTTGCTAGGGCCACAGGATTGCATAGCAGCACGGCCCCTAGCACGGCCTCTGCGTGGCGGCCTGCCTTTGCCTGGCATTATTTTTAAAAAAACAACAACAACAACAAAAACTCAGTTGGTTTTTCTGGAAACGATAATACACACAGCTAGATGGCGGGTTGAAGAAAACACTGTGCAAATAATGCCTACAAAGTCAACGTATACACTACTACAGCGGTGGATACGGATTACGTAAAATATATGAATGCTGCTTGAAAAAAAGTAACTCAAGTGGTTTTTCTAGAGACGATAATATTATCAATATTTAGACAAAATGTGAACAAGGTCACACAGCTCGATGGCGGGTTGAAGAAAACAGTGTGCAAATAATGCCTACAAGGTCAACGTATACACTACTACAGCGGTGGATACGGATTACGTAAAATATATGAATGCTGCTTGAAAAAAAGTAACTCAAGTGGTTTTTCTAGAGACGATAATATTATCAATATTTAGACAAAATGTGAACAAGGTCACACAGCTCGATGGCGGGTTGAAGAAAACAGTGTGCAAATAATGCCTACAAGGTCAACGTATACACTACTACAGCGGTGGATACGGATTACGTAAAATATATGAATGCTGCTTGAAAAAAGTAACTCAAGTGGTTTTTCTAGAGACGATAATATTATCAATATTTAGACAAAATGTGAACAAGCTCACACAGCTCGATGGCGGGTTGAAGAAAACACTGTGCAAATAATGCCTACAAGGCCAACGTATACACTACTACAGCGGTGGATACGGATTACGTAAAATATATGAATGCTGCTTGAAAAAAGTGACTCCGGTGTTTTTTCTGGAGACGGTAATATTATGGATATTTAGACAGAATGGGAACAAGGTCACACAGCTCGATGGCGGGTTGAAGAAAACAGTGTGCAAATAATGCCTACAAGGCCAACGTATACACTACTACAGCGGTGGATACGGATTACGTAAAATATATGAATGCTGCTTGAAAAAAGTGACTCCGGTGTTTTTTCTGGAGACGGTAATATTATGGATATTTAGACAGAATGGGAACAAGGTCACACAGCTCGATGGCGGGTTGAAGAAAACAGTGTGCAAATAATGCCTACAAGGCCAACGTATACACTACTACAGCGGTGGATACGGATTACGTAAAATATATGAATGCTGCTTGAAAAAAGTGACTCCGGTGTTTTTTCTGGAGACGGTAATATTATGGATATTTAGACAGAATGGGAACAAGGTCACACAGCTCGATGGCGGGTTGAAGAAAACAGTGTGCAAATAATGCCTACAAGGCCAACGTATACACTACTACAGCGGTGGATACGGATTACGTAAAATATATTATGGCTGCTTGAAAAAAGTGACTCCGGTGTTTTTTCTGGAGACGGTAATATTATGGATATTTAGACAGAATGTGAACAAGGTCACACAGCTCGATGGCGGGTTGAAGAAAACAGTGTGCAAATAATGCCTACAGGGCAAATAATGCCTAAAAGGTCAACTTATACACTACTACAGCGGTAGTAAAATAAAAAAAAGTAAAATAAAAAAAAAATGAATATTAAAAAAAAAAATTAAAGTTGGTGCTGCTGAACTACTAGGAGCAGCAGATTAGCACACCAGTCCCACTCCCCAACACTGCTAGACTAATAGCACTGGGCTCTTATAGTAGTAGTAGTAGTAGTAGTAGTAGTAAAACAACAAAAAAATAAATAAAAGCAGTCCTTACAAGGACTACTGTTATTGCAGCAGTCAGCAGATGAAATCAGAAGCAGGACAGCTGCCCACTGCAGCTACATACAGAGCACTGCAGTAGAAGGTAGATTACTAGCCAGCAAAGCTACCTAAGCTTAAATGTCCCTCAAACCCCTGCAGACTTCTGTCCCTCCAATAACAGAGCAGTATCAAAACGATTACTAGCCAGCAAACTTTCAACTGTCCCTGAAATCACTAACAGGCAGCAGCTCTCTCCCTACACTATCTCTTCAGCACACACAGGCAGAGTGAAAAAACGCTGCAGGGCTTCGGTTTTTATAGGGAAGGGGAGTGGTCCAGGGGAGAGCTTCCTGATTGGCTGCCATGTACCTGCTGGTCTGGGGTGAGAGGGCAAAAAAAAGCGCCAACAATGGCGAACCCAAAATGGCGAACGTCGCGCGACGTTCGCGAACTTCCGGCGAGCGCGAACACCCGATGTTCGCGCGAACAAGTTCGCCGGCGAACAGTTCGCGACATCTCTAATCACAACAACTACTTGAGGCAGACACCAATAACTCCAAATCTCTTGTTGCAAGAAATTCACATGAATGAATCACTGATGCCCCCAAGTCTCCACATTAGCCCTTAGGAACAAAACTGAAATAGTATCAGATGATGTTCTGCCCCTGACAGCAATTCTACCAAGTTTATGTCCGACAAAAGCTGGTGACAGTCTCCCACATATATATTCAGAGCAGCAATACATGCAGAGATATTGTCGGTAGCCGACAGATATTTTCTAACCTGTCCGATTGTCTGAACGACCGATCACATGGCACTCCACACTGTACAAAATTGCACGAAAAAAAGATTTGTACGATCATATCTGCACGTCTATGATCAGCTTAAGTTTGATCACATCCAAACCCCACCAACTGAGATTGTATATTTATCAAAATGTTTGATTAGCGTTTAGCACAGAAAACTTTCTATTCATTCCTATGGGATTTCTAAAAAGTGTATTTATCAAATGATGATACCTAACTTTCACCCAGTGATAAATACCTTAAAATCCCATAGGAATGAATAGAAAGTGGGTGAATTTTTCTGTTGTAAACTCTAATCTACCATTTTGATTAATCTTCCCCTAAATCTTACTTGTCTGCATCCTCATCCTGAGATCATGGCTTTGCATGAACTTACCAGCTTTTAGATGCTGAATTTTTACATGCAAGTTTTTTCAATACAATTAATCATTGCTGTATCAAAAATGACAAAGTGTTTATACAATCCTAATGTCTCAATTGTACCCTAAACTTTTAGTTTGTAAACCCTATTGTACTCTGTAATCCTTGTCTGTTATCCACCATGTATTCCCTGTTTGCTATAACTGCAGTAAAGCACTGCGTATCTTGACAGCGCTATATAAATAAATGATGATGATGATGATGATGATGTCAAACTTTGGAGTTTTGTAATTTATCATTCATTTGTGTTTTAGGTGAGTTCTAGCACAAAAAACTTGAATAGCTGTAAAAAAAAAAAATTACATTTGGACATTGATGTATCGGCTGCACTAATTTAGGATTCCCACCAAGCCCAGAGGCAAAGGGTTTTAAGCACTGGGAAATATATAAAATAGACCAACCAGTGTGTGTGACTCTTACAAAAAGGGAAAAAGTAAAAACTATTAGCTAAGTGAAAATACAAAAATGATGGGGCATTTAGGTTTTTAATCAACTCCGACCATTTTTACATAAAATTGAATCAACAAACTGGGACAGAAGCAAACCAGATGGAAAAGTTAGACCATAACAACTGAAATCATTGATGTGCAATATAACAATGTAAATAATACAAAATGCCCTTGTGAAAAAAAAACGGTATTACAATGGTTTGGTGTATTCTTAAAAAGAATGCCACACTAGCTGCTATATTGTGTCATATTTCTATAGTACTATACAATCATTTCAAGTAATGAAAATTAGATTTCCTTGTTATGATAACTTTGTAAAAGCTACCAAGATGCTGCTATATAAAGAAATGATGATGATGGTGAAATTCCCAAAGAAAGTTCCAAATAAGGAAGGAGGGAACAGTGTAATTTGATGGCAGTTAAAAAAAAATGAAGTACTTTTTTGCACATATATTTAAAGCATTGCTAACTGACGAGAACCAAACTTTATTTTGAATATTAAAATTTGAGAAATTGCAAACATTTTCACATTTTGTCAACAAAAGAGGTTTCATTGTCCAGAGTTTTAGGGGCCTATTTTTTAAACCTCAAATTTTTCTGGTTGTTTTTTTAAGTGGAAAAAAAACCTAGAATATTTCGAGATTTATTATACTCCGAAGCTGCTAAAAATCAGAATCTGAAAATACCAAAGTCATGTAAAAGTCAATGGCAGATGGTCCCTTTTACATGTTTTTTGCATTTTGCATTCATGTTGGTTTTGGGCTGGTTTATGCTGGTTTTCAATCAATAATCTTAAATTATTTAAATTTGAGTCTTTCTGGCAACAATTCGAAAAAGTTGCACGATTTGAATTGTCGCACAATTTTGTTGAGACTTCTCCCACTCGGACAATTTTGAAATCAATTTTTTTTTTTAAATTAAGCCAGATCGTGGTTGGTAGTTAGGTCGAATTTTTATTATTAATACAATTGAGTATAATTTTAATATAACTTTTTTAATAAATAACCTGCTTAAAGTCCCATGAATTCAGGTTCAGGTTTAACCTTGAAAAATCCAATGTGGGAACCCTGGATCTAAATGGTGAATTGCAAATTACACCCACACACCCTGGCACTCCTCATAACCAATGTGGAAGAAAACAATTCACTGGCATACAAGGGTAATGCTGGCAGGGTGAGCTCTTGCTAATTTATTGTGGGATGCATCCTGCAATAAATTAGCAATGGCTCACCCTGCCAGCATTAACCTTGTGTGCCATTGAATTGCTTTCTTCAACCATGTATCTACAGCCATGGCCCCCCGAATTCTTGACTGAGACCAGCAGGGAAGCAAATGCTGACCAACTGAATTCACTAAATGGTGAGTTAGTAAGAAGGTGTGATACGACCAGAAACATCAGAGATTAAAAAGTAAATCAGATTTTTAGACTTTGACTAGTCTGCCCAGGGCAGAAAGAAGAAGTCATACAAATAATAATTGTCACTAAAAATATAATAAAAATCGAATCCATTTTTGCAAGTTATGATGATCTCTTTAACCCCAGGTTAAATCATGCTGCAGAAAAAAATATTTTGCATCTGGTACTGAATCATCAATTACTGGAATCATTTGGATGTTATATACCGATGTAGGGTTTAATATAATAATAGAGCAATAATTCTGTTTTAACCAAGCAGCTCAGGTGATTCCTAGCAATAGAGGTTATATTGCTTGGTTTCCTTGGAAACCCATCAAAGAGACAAGACTTTGCTGGGTTTTATGTCTCATTATACTCTGCTCCCAGACTATTTGCGTGGTTTTAAATATCTGAACCTGAAAGTGAAAGGGCTGAGGCAGGATGGCAGCAATGTAAAGGAAAAATTAATTGAATGACTTTTTTACAGAAATATTTATTCCAGTTTTTACAAACAAACTTCAACAGTAGCTGAATATGAGAACTGTATAAATACTTCTTTATAGGTATATGATATATGGTAACCTTTTAATATTTTGTATACATGAATGTGATAGCTAGCATACAGCCAGTAGGGATCAAAGTCCAAGTGCCCACCAGTCCAGCACTTTTTCTACCATATTTTAAAAGAGATGATTCCTTTTTTTTTTCTTCTACTTCTGTCTTTTTTATTTTATGTAGTTAGAAGTAGTGCTTTGTTATTGTCTGTTACAAAGGGGGTTATTTACTTAACTCTGGTTGGGCATTTGGAGCAAAACTCGAATATTTTTTTTTAAAATTTTCCGAGATTTATTAAAGCCCGGTGCAGCAAAAAACCCAGATCTGAAAATCCGACATCTCAGACCTGCTGAGGTTGTTTATATGTTAGTGGCAGAGGTCCCTATCCAATTTTGAAGTTTCTGTGGTCTGCGCTGGAATTAGCCTGAAAAAATCAAACCTTTTCGAGCCTTTCGTGCAAACAATCTGAAAAATTCTGTCTTTTTGTGAAAAAGCCAGAAAAAAAAAATAATACGATTTAGGTTTTCTCTCGATTTTATCGAGTTTTTACCCGAACTGAGTAAATTGAGCCTTTTTAAGATCAATTTACCAAAAGTTTGTAAAGCTCCCTCTAGAGCTAACTAAAGATGTTTTAAGTGTTGCCAAGTATGTGATGCTAATTTACTCTATTCTGCTTAAAACCTAAATGAATGTATAGGTAATAATGGGTCCCAGGAGCTCTGACAAAAGTGGAATTCCTTTATTTGTGAATCAGATATGAAAGATGCAGTGGAACGTATTTTGTCACATGAGATTTTAGAGTGAAACTTCTCAAAGTTATAAAAATACAGAAATACAGTGTCAAGGGTCAAACACAGCAGAACACCATGCAGGGTATCTTTCCTAATATTCCCAGACTGGTGCACACAAAAAAGTCATTAGCATTTCTTGGATGCCATGTTCCAAAGCAATGTATTTATATCATTTAAAAATGATAATGTTTGTAAATGAAGAGATCGATTACCAACCAATGCAAAGGAATGTGTAAAATTGTTAAAGTGCTATTTCTGTTTGAAAGCTGAAAAAACAGTGAAAACAAACCTAAAACTTCTCATGTGATAACTGTGACCCATAAAAAGTAAAATGACTCATTTGGTAAAGATTAGTCACTGAATGTGTGTGTCAGCATGAGCCTAAAACAAGCACAAAATAATGTTTCCAACCATTCATAGATATTAAATGGAAAACTGAAATCATGGAATGCCAGTATATTAATTCTAGTTGTCTGGGTGTCCCCTTCTGCTAAAAAAAAAAAACCTTTCAATTTCCTACTAACTATATATATATTAGACACAGAAAGTTATATGAGAAAAATATGGGAAAGTAAAACAACTACTCTCAAAATTTGATGACTTGTAAATGTATATGCTTCCAGATCCCTTTTTAGACAGATGGAGATTTGCTGCTCTGAAAACTTGCTAAATATACTTTTCAGTTGGTTTAAGACTGTGCACAGTTATTCATAGTGACTCGTTTCATTTGAATGCATGGAAGTTGGGTATAGATATCAGGCAGTTTTATATATATATATATATATATATATATATATATATATATATATATATATATATATATATATATATATGGGCAGCAACGTTGAATGAATAAAAAACACTTATCACTTTCCAAGACCTGTGAGTGCGGCTTTTCCTTGAAGCTTTATTCATATTTTTGTTTCGCCAACACCCAGGCAGCTGCTTGTATATTGCGAGTGCACCAATATAGAAGGTTTGTGTATATATATCTTCAGGAAGGTGGATGCCAGTTGGTTTAGAGTGCACCGGGTTGTGACTTTTTATTTTATATATCTTAGACATGAAATTGACTCGAGTTGACTCATCAATGTGAGTGTGAATTGAAAAGGGCTGCAATTATAGAGCACATATATACATGCATATATAAGATAGGAAATTTTCAGTACAGGAATGCATTCAGAAGAAAATTGCCTTTAAAGGAAAACACAGCTCATATGTAAAACCCTGCTTCATGTAAATAAACCATTTTCATAATAATATACTTTTTTAGTAATGTGTGCCATTGGGTAATCATACATAGAAAATTGCCATTTTAAAAAATAGGGGCCGCCCCCTGGGATTGTACGAATCACTGTGCACACAAACATATCAAACAAACCATACTTGTTAGGTCACATGAGCCAATTAACAGACACTGTTCTGTCTCTTGCTTCAACACTTCCTGTTACAGTTACAGTTGTAGTATTTCTGGTCAGGTGATCTCTGAGGCAGCACACAGACCATCACAAAATGGTGGCTCAAGGCAAGGTAAAAGGGCAAGATTTACTTAAATATATAGACCAGTTTGGTAAGATTCTTTAATATGCCACTTAATATGATGTAAACTATCTGTTGCTTAACTGTTCATTTATATGTATAGTTTTTCTTTAATAATCTCATTATTTTTATCAAAATTGTAATTCAAAGTAAATTAGTAAAATATATCCAATATAAAAATATTTCTAAAAAGACAGAGATAACAAGGTAAAGATTCCATTGAACCAGTCAAACTTGATTGGTTAATTGTACTTTATGTCCAATCTGAAACAAATCTGGAAGTAGGTCTATTAAATATATTTAATTTATCTGTAAGCTTTTCTATATCTAAATTAATGAAGAATAATAAAGAAATGGTAAAGCATGGAATATACAGCATATAGAGAATAAGTAATAAATGTGCCAAAAAGAAAAAGGAGCAGAAAAAAACTAGAGGCAGTACTAGAGCAAGGCACTGCAGCACTAGGCTACCAAACATTACAAGTGCAGCTGGAATGGACTTTTATAGGTTCTTCAGAATATTTTCTGTAAGTAATTACACATTGATTAAACCACAATGTTATTTATATGGGTAAAGTCTTTTAATAAAACCTGATAAGAATTGACACCCATTCCTGTGAAGTTTAGAGGTTCATTTATCCACACTGGGCAAATTTGCCAGTGGGCAGTAGTCCATGACAATAAATCAAACTATTGCATTCATTGTTCTTCCTGTAGCTGGCTGAAAAAAAGCCAATCGCTGATTGGTTGTCATCGGTTACTGCCCACAGGCAAATTTGCTGATGAGCCCCATTAATAGCTATATTAGTAAGTGTTAGGAATAGGGCAGATATTGGGATATAGATTTGGATTTAATTATATGAGTGTATTCAGTTATTGTGGAACATCCCCGGGTCCTCTAAAATATTTAATTTAAATAATGAAATTTCTTAGGGTTGAGATAGATGTAACTGGTGAAGTCATAATAATAATGAACGTTCCTCCTTTTTAATACTGTCTGATTCTCAGTAGTGTTTCCATAGCCACAAGTGTTATGGTACTGTTAAAGTTAACCCTTTATGGGTCACTGATTGGCTTTCCCTCAGAAATAAATCATTACATAAAGAGAAGAAACACATGTATGATGTATATTGCAATTCTATAAAACACAATGGCGCTTTTTAGGGATATAATGGTTTATTCCAATGCATTACAAATTGAAAATATTTAAAATAAATGCCTGAGATAAATAGAGATATATAGGAATAAAACCACATTCTTGTTTTATTGGGGATTTGTCACCCAAACAAATTATTCAAAATCCTATTTTATCACATTTGAACTTTAAATTACATTATTTAAATTATTTGAATCTTGTTTCCTTTAGTCTGGGAATTTATATTTATAGCAAGCTGCCAGGAGCCATTTTGTGCAAGTCTTCCACCATCTCAGAATCTTGTTTGTGCATCAGAATGGGAGACCTGATGTCCATTCCCATGCCCTGGCTACACAATTAAACGGCGAAGAGAACGGGGGAACGTGGGGAGAACAGTGACATTTAGGAAGTGCTGAATAGAAATTGAAAATAATTGTCTGTCCCGCCTCTATGACTAAGGCATAGAGGTGGCGCAGACAATATTTGATTGACAGCTGAGATGTTTAAATGAGCTTACAACTATGAATGCTTTAAAGGAAAACTATACCCCCCAAACAATGTAGGTCTCTATTAAAAGATACTGAGTAAAACAGCTCATGTGTAAAACCCTGCTTCATGTAAATGAACCATTATCATAATAATATACTTTTTTAGTAGTATGTGCCATTGGGTAATCCTAAATAGAAAATTGCCATTTTAAAAAATAAGGGCCGCCTCCTGAGATCGTAAGATTCACTGTGCACACATACAAACCACATGTAAGGTCACATGAGCCAATTAACAGACAGAGTTCTGCCTTTCGCTTTCTCACTTCTTCCTGTTACAGTTAGTGTTGTAGTATTTCTGGTCAGGTGATCTCTGAGGCAGCACAGATAGAGTCACGAAATGGTGGTTCAAGGCAAGAGATGTAAAAGGGCAATATTTTTGTAAATATATATTCCAGTTTGGTAAGATTCTTTAATGTGTCATTCAATTTGATATAAACTATCTGTTGCTTAAGTATTCATTTTGGGGGTATAGTTTTCCTTTAATATAGAAATTTGATCTCATGTTTAATTTGAAAAGGACTTTTATTATACAGCTTTTTATGTCTGGGTGACAGGTCCACTTTAAATAGAACTTGTCTTATACTCCATTTAAATTAGTTTTTATTCCCCTGAAAAAAAAAAAGAAACAAAATCTTTTGAATAATAGTTTTCCTCAAATAAAAAGCATCTTGATTCTCTGGTTAGATGAATGGTCCATAATTAATTATAAGTGAAACTTGCAGTAGCTATCTATGTATATGGCTTGCTTTGTATTCCTCTTCTGTACTTAATCATTTAACTCACAAGAAGGATAAAGATAATTACCTTGAATATTTCAACCCTTTATTAAATTGTCCTTCCTCTCTAGACAACGGAGATCATTTGTTTAAGGACAAATACAAAGATGAATGCAAAGTTATCTTACTTTCTACTGTAAAATTTCTTTAGAAGCGTTTTCCAAGATAACAGAAATAATTACATTATTCGTTGCTGTTGTTTCTAGGAGAAGCTTGTTATCAAACTGTGAGTGATGATCTATGTATGTGCATAGATTTTAAATGACCATCTGTAAAAGTCCATAGCCTTCACATAAACACTGTGTAAAATGTCTTATGAGCATTTTATAAAAACACATAATTTTCTTCCATGGACCTTAGACAACAACTGCCCTGTTCCTTCCATCCATTCTACACCCTTGCTACTCCTGGAAACAGCAAACACTATGGTATGTTGCTGTGGCCTATTATACAGTAGATTGCAAGTGAATATCGATATGATCTAAAACCTTTTTTTTATTGCGTAGCACACATAAATCTAAATCTAAATATAACTAAAGCTTCATTAGAACAATATTAGACATGTCATTGCAAATTATTTTCACATGGACACAGGTCCATCCAGTGGCATTTACTACTTAAATCTACTAGTATAATGAATCCTTATCTAAAGGCATTTAGCAATGAGAATGTTAATGTCTTAGTTGCATTTCCTGGAGCTATCCATCAGGATATGTAGATCATTTTAGCAGAATAGGGCAGCAGATAAATGTGCAGGGATGTGCTGTATTTATCTAGCTGTATTTTGGAGCAAAGAAATCTATGCCATCTGTATGTAGGTTTTATATTAACTTTAGAGATAATCACCTTTTATAATAATTGTACTGTTGTCTTTAGATACCTGCCAGTCATTATGCTAGGGAGTAGCATGGCCTCCCTCTTTAATCTTGGGACCCCTTACTACTATGTCAGCACAGCTAACATTTCCCTAGGGAGCCCCCAATCTACCCTGGTGGCACTTTGATTCAGCCAAACCACTGCCTGGGATCCACTGCATTTATCAATGGTGCAATATGATGATCAAAGAATTACATACAATTTAGCTGCATTTAGGTTTTTACAAGATTTTCCCCTCAACTTTCATATTTACACATTCTTTGTTTTTTCCTCCCTGCTTTTTAAATTGACTAAATACTGCTTGTTAATAAACTTTATGCAACATGACACATTCATCTTGATCATAACCTTTTTATTTATGTACAGTATAATTTCTAACACTAAGGGGCCCATTTACTTAGCTCGACTGAAGGAATAGAGGAAAAAAAACTTTGAATTTCGAATGTTTTTTTGGCTACTTCGAGCATCGACTACGACTTCGAATCGAATGATTCAAACTAAAAATCGTTCGAATATTCGACCATTCCATAGTCGAAGTACTGTCTCTTTAAAAAAAAAACTTCGACCCCCTAGTTCGCCACCTAAAAGCTACCGAAGTCAATGTTAGCCTATAGGGAAGGTCCCCATAGGCTTAGCTTTCTTTTTTTGGTCGAACAAAAATCGATCAATTGATGGATTAAAATCTGTCAAAGTTAAATCCTTCGACTTCGAATATCGAAGTCGAAGGATTAAGCGCTATTCGTTCGTTCGAACGAAAAATCGTTTGATCGAACGATTAAATCCTTCCAATCGTTCGATCAAACAATTTTAGTGTATAGCGCTAAATCCTTCGACAGTCGAATATCGAGGGTTAATTAACCCTCGATATTCGACCATAAGTAAATTTGCCCCAAAGTATTGCCCTACATCACTATTACACCTGTCTGGTACAGAGTTGCAGAATATTTTTGTGGTTTAGGCTGGGGTCATATGTTCCATATTTTTACAGCTTTTAAACAATGTGAGAAAAATGATGGAATACAAGCATTGTGAACATTTTTGGGGAAGCCTATATTTGTAAGGCACATAGAACATTTGCCTACCACACTGTCTATATTACTACAATAGTTAAAAATGTTTTTTTTAGAATTTTTGAAGATATGTTTGTCCATCTTTCTTTTCTCCTGTTCTCTTTTTGCACTAGCTTGATGAACACATCAGCTAATGTTAATTAGTTTGAAGAGCAAAGGACCTTGGCATGTTCTTTGTGATTGAAGTAGACAGATATTGTCAAAACTCATTTTACAACCATCAAACCTTTTTTATGGGGTCAGGCACCATAGGAGAGATATCTCAGTGGTACTAAAAACATACAGCAACCAATATTCCTTTGTTTTTATCCTTTGTAGCTGTTGTATAAAATATAAAAGATGCATGCACAGAGATTTCCTCTAGTTTTACTTTAACTAGATTATATGGCTCACCTTGTTGTTCATGCCCAATATGCTTGTTCTCCATGACACTCCAAATACTCTCTCAGACCTCCTATGGTATTATAATCGCCTTACAAAGAGATACATATCAGGTTTTTGGCGAACACCCTGGGGAGAGAGAGATAAAACTTTTTGGGCCATAAATAGTAAAACTGGATGTTAATAAGATACTTAGCATAAAAAATACTCTAGGTTTTAGGGGGTTATTTATCAAAGTCCAAATTTATCTCAATATTTTCTGCTACAAACTCTGATCAAATCAGCTCAGGTTTTTTGCGCTTATTTATTATTACATTTTCCCAAAAATTAGTTTTGCATGAAAAAAAATATCAGATTTTCACGAAAAAAAAAGTGTTTAATATTTTTCTATAAACTATGGGGTTATTTACTAAACTCATGCAAAAAATGCAAAAATCACACAAAATTCGTTATTTTTTTTATAAAATTGGACTTCTAAAAAAATCCCAAATTTTCCGTGACTTTTGCATTCAGAGTTTAGTAAATAACCACCTTAGTGTATAGAAAAATATTAAACACTATGCCAACATACGAATCATCCTGCACAATTCGATAGGAAATTCTGATGTCGAATTGTGTTTAAAGGTTGATGCCATGGATATACCAATAACTTTTTCAACAGTCATTATTGTTTCCAAACAGATTCAAGCACATATATATTAATAGCAATATCATATAACTATTGTTTGCCAAGCTCATGAAACATCCCTTTTAATGTCTATCAATTGTATTCCATGTAACAGCTATTATGTTTTATAGGTGAGAAATAAAATGCATTTAATTCATCTGTCATTTTTATGGCCTCGTATCCCAGAAGCATTGTTTTATAACAAACAAAAGAAAAAAAGAATACACAAGGAGATTACTATTGATTCAACCGCTACATCAAAAAAGTAATTAGCATATTGATGACATAACATTAAATCAGCAGCAATATGCTTGAGCATTGCAAGATTTCTATTTGCATATATTAAAACTCCATTGTGTGCTTGTTTAAACAAAGCTGCAGAGGATACAGGTATGGCTAAATGAACACCATCAAGGAGTTTTATCTTTTAAAGGCTATTTACAACAGTCATTTAAGTATAGAGCTTGAGATGAGCTCCGTTAATGGTGCAAAATCAGATAATACAAACTATTTAGCATAGACCAGAAAAGCTTAAATAAATTTGTACCCTATCAGAAATTAAAGGCTGGCATTAACTCGTAACTTGTTTTACTGCGTTCTAAACTTTTTCTGAAGAAAAGACATTCCCATGTTACATAATGACAGTGGGGGAGAAAGGTGTGTGTACAAATATTCCACAAATTTCAGTTGCATGCAGTAAAATCACTGCACTGTAGACATATTCATATGGGCCAAGGTTGAAGAAAAGGTAAGGTAAAAGTCAGTGAGCAAACAGACAAAGGTTAGGAAGGAAGTTTCCAAATAAGTGTCAAAACACAGGCCAAAGTCAAGATAAAAGAACAGATAAACAGTATGGAACCAGTATGGATCTAAGAAAAGATCTGCAAATAGCCAAATAGCTGGGGGCACTGACTATTTAAAAGAGCTTTATTGCAGTAAAATGATACAGCCGCCATAATTTAATGGCCCAAATAAGCAATTGTCTCAGTGAATTAATGGCAAAGTAAATTGCACATAAACACAAATACAGGGAAGCTGGCTAGTACAGGTAAGGAATCTGTTATCCAGAATGCTCGGGATCTTCATTTCTTAAGTCCAATAAAAAATAATTTAAACATTAAATAAACCCAAACGCTTGTTTTATGTTCAATAAGAATGAATTGTATATTCGTTTGGATTAAGTATAGATATAAAATAATTTTTAAAAATTTGAATTATTTGGGTAAAATGGAGTACATGGGAGTTGTCCTTCCCCTAATTCACAGCTTTCTGGATCAGGGGTTTCCGGATAATGGATGCCATAAAATCATCTGTTGTGATAAGTTCTCCTTTTATAAGGTGGGTTGATATCTCTGTGAATACTGTATATTGCTTGGTTAAAAAGGCATTAATTTATTAGATTTACTAATATTCAGTAACTGTGAAATAAGCAAAATCAGGTGATATATTAGCAAATGTCACACGTTAATGGCTCTTTGTTAACATTAGCCGACCTTAAATAAGTATGCCAATACATTTAGTATGCTGATACACGACTTTGAGTTTTTGTTGACCTTTGAAGTTCATTTAAAAGAAAAATACTGAAGCCACTTCCAGAATGTGCAATAGTGATCTCAGTTGTTTGCTCTCAATTAAAAACATGATATTAGAAGAAGCTCTTTCAATTTACTTTCAAGATCTATACAAAGGTGAATATAAAATTCCTTTTAGAGCCTGAATAATTTAGGCATTGAATACAGAACCCTATTTATTCAGTGCTACACCATTGTACAAAAGTAATTTATCAGGAGATAGGAAAAAAAAGGGAAAGTTGTGCTCACCACAATATATTTAATATACTGCATGCAAGCTGGCCAACTACTTTAAAGTCATCCCTACTCTGTCTAGTCCTACACTCACTTTCCTCTATATACTCCAAAATTGTTGCCTTTTATTGGCCACCACTGGAATCACCTGAGTGTAGCTGGGAATGATGGGAGTAAAAACACAGAGATTGCCACTGCTTCTGTATAAACTATAGCAAAAAAGGGAAAGTTTTGCTCACCTAAATTTTAAACCAAAAAGTGCAATGAGGCCCAATTTTTGGAATGGTAAGGTGTTGAGTTTGGGGTGACAGGACCATTGCCTCTGTAATGTAAATCATGTATTTAGGGCTAAAGTACTCCCTGCCTTTTACTGTATAACATTTTTAGGATGTTGTGATATTGTTCTTGGAAGGCACTCTACCTACTGTTATTTACAAGTGTAAATATATACAGTGTATATAATATTAAGATATGAAAAAGCACAGGATTGCAGGATGTACACCCCATGTACAGTAATACAAGTAGAAATTACAAATGTATCCCATGGATGAAAAATTATAGCAGTAGCAGGTAATGCACTCGGATTTTCACTTTATTTTATTTGGTACCCACGTTATTTTGTCAACAGTAAGTTAAAAAAGAAATGTTACATTCTTATTCGTCTTGGATCTAAGAAAGTAAATTATTCTATAAAGAATGCTATATTCTATATCTGAGCAAATAATGAAGCTTGATAATATACTGTAGCTTGAAATTTGGAACATTCAAGCCTCCTTGGCCTCTAGATTTACAGTACATGTATAGACAAATATGGCTTGGTCATTTTCCATATCTATTTCAGTATAACTGGCTGAAAAGTATGAAAAAAATGAATTGCTTGGAATAGTTCTAAATAAATGTAGAATTTTTGGTAGCAAATTTAAGTTAGCTGAAGCTAAATGACCTGTCCAGGTAATATCTTTAAACATCCAATAATTACGGTTGAACTTCTTAAGTAGGATATGGAAGATGGTTGCTAGACAGATTTCTATGAATATTTTTCTATTTAATACAGTCCTATAGGATGAGTCTCCAATTGAGTTAATTTTGCAGTAAGAAATTTAAAAAATGTATTTAAAGTTTATGAGATATATTTGCAAAATGATGTCATCAACTAGGAGATGAATTCTTATATCTACTAGCGACTCTATTATTAAAGCAAATATCAACAGTGAGAAAGGACACACTTGACAGGCTCCATTTGTCAATGTCTTTTAGATAAATATCCAATTGCTAACACTCTAGCTACCATAACGTTATATAAAAATTGGCCTAGTATTTCAGATTTGTTAAGAACTGTACAAGACCATATCAAATGCCTTTTTCACATATGGTGCTAAAAGAAGAAACTTTGATTCTTGTACATTTGCATGAAGAGCAATATTTATGATCTTGCATGGATTATCTGTAGTACTTGTGTAGAAACAAAGTCAAAAGAAATTATTTATGGTAAGAGGGGTTTTAATTTATTGGCAAGGTGAAAAGGAATCTGCCTATTCTAATTATAGGAATATGCCTGTAATAAGTAGTATAATTGGTATCTTTATTCAGTTTTAATAAAGTAGTGGTTGTGGTTTCTATCAATTCAATTCTAGGTAACACATTTTCCTGAAAAACATAAATAAAGATGTAGGAATCATTGTGGAGGGCCATGATTTTGCAATTTATTAAAATGATATTTTGTATGTAAAAACAACAATTATCCTAGAGTAGGTAAAATTAAATTTCCACTAAAGTTCCACTATGTGTCATATCCATCAGATTGCTTATTTTCTTCACAGAGTCTTTAAACATATGTTTTGTTTTGTTAATTGCTCTAAGATCTAGTGGCAGATTTATCAAGTGTTGAAGTGAAAATCTGAATTAAAAAAATGTTGTGTACCTCGACTAGGGAAAAGTCCAAATTCTATAAAAATTTTTATCATGTACTGTCTCTTTAAAAATTCGACTTCGACCATTCGCAATCTAAAACCTGCTGAATTGTTATTTTAGCCTATGGGGAACCTATTTGGAGTCAATTGGTGGAAAAAAATCAACGTTTTTTTTACGAAAAACTTTGATTTGAATTCGATCGAATTCACTATTACTTCGATTTGTACAATTTGAATTTGTCAAAATACGTACCTATTCGATTGAAAACTGACCTATTTGGCCAAAAGAACTTTAAATTCATTTCGGTTGTTCTTTCTGAATTCGGATTTCGAAGTTTTTCAAATTTGAAATTAGACCCTTGATAAATATATCCCCTACTGTTATGTTAAAATGTCTGAGTGGACGTGATTTAGAAATGTATTTAGAAAACTTGATGTTTGTTTGGTGCATACAGTATATGGACAGAGTATATTCTATGCCATGCAACCCAAAATGTATTATAATCTATAAATGTTTCTAAAATATTTACTTATAAAGAAGAATTAAATAGTATATTTTGGAAATAGCGTTAGAAAATGATTCAGTAGTTGAGTGCTTTGACACTAATTTAAGAGGATTTTCTTGTGGAAAACACACAATAGTTTGTTATGAGTAATGCTTTGTACTTATGTTACACTTCTTGAAATTATCATCATAAAAAAGGCAGAACAAAAGAAATGATGACATAGAAAAGAAAAAATATAGACAATGTGGCAATATATCTGGGTCGTTGGACTTGACATAACCATTTCAAAATATATCAACTATTTAGCCTGAAGGAGAAGATGAAGATCTTCCACGCTATAGATGAATCCAAGTCAGAGATCTTTTGAACTTTACTCAGAGGATATATAGCTTTCTAGAATGTCACAACTGTACTTTCTTGAAAGAATTAAGATTTTTTTTTAAATCAGATCATTAAAGAAGATCTAAGAAGAGTATCAAAGACTTTTTTTTAAAAAACACATTGTAGCCCCTCCAGTAACAACTTCATCCTGCAGAACTATTTTTAATGCTTTGCTCGAAAATATGCATATGGTATGGCGACATCTCTACATCCTACATACTGTATATTGCTTGGTTTAAAAGGCATTCATTTATTCATTTACTAATACACAATAACTGTGAAACAAATAAAATCAGGTGATATTTTAGCAGAAGTCATATTTTCTTAACACGTCAATGGCTCTTTAACATTAGCGACCATGAATAAGTATAGCAATACATATATGTATGCTGATACGTTGTCAAATGACTTTGAATTTTTGTTGACCTTTGAAGTTCAGTTTAAAGAAAAGTACTGAAGCCACTTACAGAAGGTGCAATAGTGATCTGAGTTCTTTACTGTCAATTAAAAGGATGATGTTAGAAGAAGCTCTTTCAATTTACTTTCAAGATTAAGATTTATACAAAGGAGAATATAAAATACCTTTTACAGCCTGAATAATTCAGGCGTTAAATACAGAACCATATTTATTTAGTGCTACACCATTGTACAGAAGTAATTGATCAAGATATAGGAAAAAAAGTTGTGCTCACCACAATATATTTAATATACTGCATGCAAGCTGGCCACCTACTTTAAAGTCATCCCTGCTCTGTCTAGTCTTACACTCACTTTCTTTCTATATACTCTGCTACATCCTACATACTCACTCCACAGTCAGTTGCTGAAATGCTAGAAATTATTTTTTATTCTGCCTGTATTATCCTTCAGGCTGATTTATTTCTGTAAGTGCTTCAAGCCATCAGAAATGGAACTAGAGGGGGGTGGGCCCTGGCGCAGGACGCGCAGCCGGGCCCCCGCCCCCTTCCGTACACCCGGAACTGGCCCGGGAATATGCGCCGCGAAGCGGCGCGCGGACTGCTGGGGGGCCCTGAGGGGGTGCGGGCCCTGGCCCGCTCGCACCCCCTGCTCCCCTGGTAGTTCCGCCCCTGCAAGCAATGAAGAAAGCTCCCAGGCTAACCATAAATCATAAGAACCACAGAATACCCACCATCATCAGGCTCACATCTTCACAGCTCTTACAGAAATATATCACGGGAAGTAGACTATTCAAACACCCTCTTTCGAGGGAGAACAATTAAATAGCATACTTAAAATTTCTTCTGGCACTGTAGTAACTGACTTTCAGTTTTAGATGATGTAGGGCTAGGATATCTGGAGCGCACACTGAGGGGTATATTTATCAAGGGTCAAAGTTCGAAGTTAAAAAAACTTCGAATTCAAAAAGACCAACCGAAAAGAGGTCGAAGGTTTTTGGGGGTCGAAGTGGTCCATATTCGAATCGTACGATCGAAGGAATAGCACCTTCGATCTTCTTTTCCAAAAAACTTGATCTCTCAAACTCCACCAATTGCCTCCATATAGGTTCCAGGAGGTCCCCCATAGGCTAACACAGCACTTCAGCAGGTTTTAGGTGGTGAATGGTCGGAGTCGAAGTTTTAAAGTGACAGTAGATGATACATTTCGATATTCATAGTTTTTTCCAACTTCGAATCGAAGTTGGACTATTCGATGATGACTTACCCAAAAATTACTTCGAAATTCAACGTTTTTTATTTCGAAAATTCACTTTGACCTTTGATAAATCTGCCCCTTATTAATGGAAGGGGCTTTAATGAATTTTTTAACTTAAAAATTAAGGAACATTTTTGGCTTTTTTTTTACTGTTCTGGCACTTTGTCCTTTCTTGGGGACACAGAGGTCCTATCTAATGGACTGTTTTTAATTATAGGAGATGCCCATGTTATGTGGCATAAATATTCATTACAGAAGCGAGATCCATATGTTTGCGTACTTTCATTTCATTTCAACTGTAAATCCTGAGAAGCATAGAATGTTTGGGTAAAATTTGTGTAGCTAGAGAAAAAAATTTTTTTCAGTTAGAGAGTACACATTAGGGGTATTATATACTAAAACTCAGCTTTTTCTCACTTTATTAAAAAATTTTTTTTACCATACCCGAATAGCCTTAATTTAACTTTGGTGCAACAAACAGTACTGACTAAAATTCGAATCACGCAACTTTTTCAAATTGTTGCTTTGAAAACATTCTATTTTTTTTTTCTTAAATAACCTCAAATTTGAGTTGTGAGTATATTAAAATCAGAGTAAAAAAATTTCACATGAATTTGAAATTCAACCATTGATAAATCTTCCCATTGCTGTTAATTTCAACAGGTTTTAGCTGGAGTATTTTCAGATTCAAATTTTAAGTAGCTTCAGAGTATAATAAATCTTGAAAAAAAATTAAAAAATTATTTTCCTCTAAAAATTTGATCCCCAACCAGTGGCTTGTGAGCAACATGTTGCTCTCTGATTCTTTGGATGGTGCTCCCAGTGGCCTCAAAGCAGGTGCTTATTTTTTACATAACGCTATACCCAACAAAGATGCATGTCCAAAGAGGATTTTTTTTTAATGTATACATTAAATCCACTACAGAGACTAGTAAATGTATGAACAGCTACGTAATCTGTCAGTGTGGAAATAACTTAACTGCTAAACACATACTATAATAGGAATAATCTCTTTCCTGTTAAAAACCACCTGCATACATGTATTACTGTGAGTACCTTTCCAGACCTTCACCAATGGAACCATAATGGCCTTGTGGCTACAGGTGCTCCCCAGTTAGCACTAAATTATACACAAGCTAGTGAGCATTCCAAGAGGGATCACTGTGTTGCCCATCTAACACCTTGTGCTTAACACCTAACTTAGGCATTATTTCAGACTCTTGCTGGTACTCCCTAGCTTGTGTGCTTCAATAACATGCAAATTATCAGACACTCATTATGCCAACCACCACCATGCAGGATGCAATTCTCCATACTAAGAGCAAAAAAGTGCCCCATAATGAAACCTGCTGGGCAAGGTGCAAAAATCACTTGACCAAGGTGCAAGGCAGAACTATATTTACTGCTTGCTATAAGGCAGGCAGTAAGGGTATGACATCCTGCACATACCAAGTGTCTTTTCAAATAATGTGTAAATCTGAATAAGCAAGTCAAGGGACAGTGTAAAGTGTGAAGCAGGGTTCAAATATACAGAAAACATGGAGGATTGTGCAAACTTTGCAGCCTGCTATACGCCCTACACTTTGTAAATGATCTCTCATTCCTTCCTTTACGTTATCTGTTCTCTCCATACTTCATTCCCCTTATGTTACTATTTACTTACTCTTCTATGCCCCCTTGAACAAATTTAGCATTTTGTTGTATATTATGGAATCTCTGAATCCAAGACCAATATGGTTATCATGTCCTTATTATTATGGAGCTCTTTAATCCAAAACACAGACCAAAACTCAGACTGTAAACATGATAGCATGATGTTGAAACTGTCCACTGCCTCTGTATTAAACATATATAATGCTTTCAATTGTAAATGTTACTGCAGGCACCACAATTGAGCTTGATTTAGTGAATGTGTTCATGTTTTGCTGTGTAAATTGTGTCATTTTCATGTCCGTCCACTTTATAATCTAGATACATAGTTGGCCAAAGGGACACAAAGAAGTGATTTGCATGTCTCTGCCCATGATGCCTTATGGGAGAATCAAAACTCTCATTTTTGGTATCTAGGCAGTGCTGTGTGTATGGCATGAGACAAGTAAATACCGTATATACTCGAGTATAAACCGAGTTTTTCAGCATCCAAAATGTGCTGAAAAAGTCTACCTCGGTTTATACTCAGGTCAGCGGGCAGTAGCTGAGATTGCAGTCACTTTTAATCATTCCTATACCAACAGTTCACTTGGGGAGAGACTGCAATATCCCACAATGCCCTCTGTTGGTTATATGAAAGAATAACAGAGCACCCTCTGTTGGTTATATGAAAGAATAACAGTGACTGCAATATCACACAGCGCCATCTATTGGTTATATGAAAGAATAACAGTGACTGCAATATCACATAGCGCCATCTGTTGGTTATATGAAAGAATAACAGTGACTGCAATATCACACAGTGCCCTCTGTTGGTTATATGAAAGATTAACAGTGACTGCAATATCACACAGCGCCCTCTGTTGGTTATATGAAAGAATAACAGTGACTGCAATATCACACAGCGCCCTCTGTTGGTTATATGAAAGAATAACAGTGTGCCCTCTGTTGGTTATATGAAAGAATAACAGTGACTGCAATATCACACAGCACCCTCTGTTGGTTATATGAAAGAATAACAGTGACTGCAATATCACACAGTGCCCTCTGTTGGTTATATGAAAGATTAGCAGTGACTGCAATATCACACAGCGCCCTCTGTTGGTTATATGAAAGAATAACAGTGACTGCAATATCACACAGCGCCCTCTGTTGGTTATATGAAAGAATAACAGTGTGCCCTCTGTTGGTTATATGAAAGAATAACAGTGACTGCAATATCACACAGCACCCTCTGTTGGTTATATGAAAGAATAACAGTGACTGCAATATCACACAGTGCCCTCTGTTGGTTATATGAAAGATTAGCAGTGACTGCAATATCACACAGCGCCCTCTGTTGGTTATATGAAAGAATAACAGTGACTGCAATATCACACAGCGCCCTCTGTTGGTTATATGAAAGAATAACAGTGCGCCCTCTGTTGGTTATATGAAAGAATAACAGTGCGCCCTCTGTTGGTTATATGAAAGAATAACAGTGACTGCAATATCACACAGCGCCATCTGTTGGTTATATGAAAGAATAACAGTGACTGCAATATCACACAGCACCCTCTGTTGGTTATATGAAAGAATAACAGTGTGCCCTCTGTTGGTTATATGAAAGAATAACAGTGACTGCAATATCACACAGCACCCTCTGTTGGTTATATGAAAGAATAACAGTGACTGCAATATCACACAGTGCCCTCTGTTGGTTATATGAAAGATTAGCAGTGACTGCAATATCACACAGCGCCCTCTGTTGGTTATATGAAAGAATAACAGTGCGCCCTCTGTTGGTTATATGAAAGAATAACAGTGCGCCCTCTGTTGGTTATATGAAAGAATAACAGTGACTGCAATATCACACAGCGCCATCTGTTGGTTATATGAAAGAATAACAGTGACTGCAATATCACACAGCGCCCTCTGTTGGTTATATGAAAGAATAACAGTGTGCCCTCTGTTGGTTATATGAAAGAATAACAGTGACTGCAATATCACACAGCACCCTCTGTTGGTTATATGAAAGAATAACAGTGACTGCAATATCACACAGTGCCCTCTGTTGGTTATATGAAAGATTAGCAGTGACTGCAATATCACACAGCGCCCTCTGTTGGTTATATGAAAGAATAACAGTGCGCCCTCTGTTGGTTATATGAAAGAATAACAGTGACTGCAATATCACACAGCGCCATCTGTTGGTTATATGAAAGAATAACAGTGACTGCAATATCACACAGCACCCTCTGTGTTGGTTATATGAAAGAATAACAGTGATGGCAATATCACACAGCACCCTCTGCACATGGTAGTGGGACAGTGGGACAATGCACACAGTAATCTGTTTGGCAATTCTCTGTCACCATCAACTTTGCAAAGAAGTCCGGTTGATCGCTGGGGGGGTCGCTTTGGCAGAATGTGCGCTGCTGGGAGACAGGGCTGTAGTTGTGTCTAGGCTTATACTAGAGTCAATAAGTTTTCCCAGTTTTCGTAGGTAAAATTAGGTACCTTGGCTTATACTCGGGTCGGCTTATACTCGAGTATATTCTGTATTCTGATTCCAGAAGGCATCACTTTGCATATAATTGCTAGCTAAGGGCTTTTTGTCTCCTTTCAGCCCTTCTCACCATAACCAGAATTGGTTCCCCATTTTGTACCTTTTACCTCATAACAGGCACAAAGAGAGTTTTGGCAAGACATTTAAGAATAGAAGTGTTGCTACAATGCAAGCACCTATTAGCATTACATGAACACAATTTTTAGCTTTACACTTGTGTTTGTAAATTAACCTTTAGAGTAGTAGCCAATTTACTCAGGCTGGAGAGAGCTTCAGTTTACACTTTGAGCATGAAATGAAGGTACATTGTTACTCTGTATAACAACCACACTGTGCATTAAAAAGAAGCTATAAAATATGGATTTCATAGCATGTAGCATTCTATGCATTATTTATATGATCATTAATAGCACAGCAAACTGCACACCTATCTGTTTCTATTCTTATTTTGCAACAGAAGGAATTGAACTTTTGCAGTTAACTGGCACTGCACAATCTTTTGCAAAGAGTTTTTAATTGGCACTTACTAATTTTACAGAAGCAGAATTGGGAACATACCAAAAGCATAAATGAATATAAATACAAATAGACTTAAGGAAACAGGAAAATGAGGATGCTACTGAGAAAACTGAGCAAATTGCCATTATCCAGAGGTTATAAGAATGCATGGCTAAAACTACCAGATCTGCATTGAAAGAATAAATAAAACATAGTTGGAATGTTACTAGAAACTGAATGGATATAAGACTGGATACTATTTCTTATTTTCTTAGAAATCAGCAAATATCCTCTAGTTTACTTGGGAATAAAATGATATGTGAAATATACTGCGGAAAATGGAAGGTACTAACAAAGAAGATCTTATTATATAAGTAAAATTGATCAATAAAACATTTAATAACCAATCTAAATGGCAAATCTTCCCACTGATTGTCTAGGTCACTATTGCCTGGTACTGCACCATCAGTTATTATTCTCGATATTTCTAAAAACCTAATTTAAATGGCACTTCTTCATCCAAATTTACAATATTAGCTGCTGAAGCAGAAGGGGGTTTAACAGAGAGAACTGCAATGCAAAGCACGAAATACAGGCATTTGGTGGAAGATTGGAAGGAGACAAACCAGGATCATCTTGTGAGATGGTTGGGGAAGGAGGGACTGGGGTAAGAATAAAGAAAGATATTTAGGTACAGATGGGGGGGAATGAATATAGAGGAAGTAGAACCTGAAATTGTGGGGGTAGGCAATGCAGGAACAGGGTGCTCAGTGGAGTAGACTGATAAGCAGTATAGATTTATGCAACAAGTCTTACTTCCAGAACACAGAGGGGCCCTAAGATGTTTTTGCTGTGGGGTCCAGTGATTATGACATTGGTTCCAAGCATTCCAGAAAATAAATCCCATATCTATTTACTGCAATTGTCTGCTCAGAAAATGTAAAAACTTTTTATCTGAATGCAGTAATTTGCATTTCTACTCACTTATGAAAGGGTATAATACTGTACATAAACACTTGTACACTGTAATTTCTAAATTATTAGTTGTTACAAAGCAGTGTGGACCAGGTTACTGTTATTCTTCTTTTAGCTGGATAGTATGTCATTTGAATGCAGAACTGGTGGTGAAAGCAAATACTTGTCCTTGAATGATCTTCTGTTACTACCATAAAATGTGAATATACCTATCTAATACATTAATAAGATGCTTGGTACCGAGAAAAGGTCTGACATTTAACAAGGATAGGTTTTATGCCTAACTGAATTATTTACATTATAATGCATTGTACCATAAGTTCATAATTGATTTAAACACTGGAAGAGTGAAATAAATGCTCAACGAGAACACTGTTTCTCTATTCAAATAAGTAAGTGGCCTATTTATGAATCCTCAATTTTTTCTGGTCCAGTTTTTTATGGGGGAAAATGCAAATTTTTATAGGAGAAAAAAAACATCAATTTTTTCGGGATTTATTATGCCCCAAAGCTGCTAAAATCCCATCCGAAAATACTCCAGGTAAAACCTGTCAAAATTGTGCAAAAGTCAATGGCAGATGTCCCTTCTTTTTATAATCTGAAGATGTTTCTTGCCTTCATGATCTTTGAGGGTTCCAGGTTGGTTTTAGTTTGATAATCCGACAATGTGAAAAAGTCGCACGACTGGATTTGACGCCCAATTTTGTCGCAGGCTTTTTCCCACACATGTTTTATATTTCTTCGTATTTATTGGTAAATTAAGGGGATTTGGGTTTGGGAGTTTGGTCTAAAAATTTTTATATAGTGAGAAAAAAATTAACTTTTAGTATATAACTTTTAATATATACCACCCTAAGAGGATGATTTATCAAGCTTTGAGCTAAAATGTTTGCCACAATTCAAATATTTTTGCATAAAAACTCAAATTCAAATTATATTTTCAAAAACTTTAATGTCTGGTATTAAGCAAAAAAAAAAAACCTCAAAAATTTGTAAAAAATCAATATCCAAAAGCTGCTGAGTTCAATGGGAGTTGTCCTATGCAAAATTCAATCAAGTTTTTTATATTTGGATTATTTCATAAATAATCAAACATTTGAGTAAATAGTGTTTACCTCCACCTTGTAAAGTCATGTTTAGTGGAAGGAAAAAAAATTGTGTGTTATTAAAATTCAAAGTGTAATAAAATTAGATTGAACCTTTTTTTTGCAAACTTGAATTTTTTAATTGATTTTACATTTCTCAGGTAATCATTTCTTCAGATGAGAGTATAGTGTGAAGAAAAGAGGGAGGATAGGTAAGGAAAGTGATGGGGGGTGAGGGGTAGGGGATTGTCCTTGTGGTAATTTGGTGCTTCTTGCTGCTACTTGCTACCTTTAAGGTATGGTAGTTTGGTAGGTAGCACCTCCCATTGATAGTGATTTGAAACAAAAATAGTGGTGTGCAAGGTCATTAATAGTTAAATATAGAGAAAAAAAGAGAAAAGTATGACCCATAGATTTGCACCATCCCACACTGGTTAACTGGATTCCCAAAGCAACAAATTAATGTAATAAAATATAACTTTTATTAAATATATCCTAAAATTGTAATGAGACAAAATAAGGGTAAAGCGTACATTAAAATCAAGGTTAGGTAGGGGAGCTGAAGTAGACTCAAGATCATCAGCTAATAGACGGTATTTGCTTGTCAGAACAATGCGGTTTACGTTCAAAAGTGCGGTGAGTTACCCAAGACTTCACTCACAGTCTTGGGGTACTAGTGACCCACCATGTATATGTGGATCGGGTGGAAGTAGGGTTCAGTGGTACTATATGTGTAACCCCGAACTGGTCCGTGAATAAGTTCCAATTCTACAGACCTGACTCTATTTGGGCAGTTTGAAGTCCCTTATCCTTTAATAGCCTTAATGAACTTTGTATGTTTCTAAGCCAAGAGAGACCGAATCCGCCAAGTTGCGAGATCCGTCTGCTCTGTTTAGCTAGACAGAAAATAATTATACTTGGTGTGCGGACCGTCCAGTACATGCAGAGAAACAAACGCCCGCTTACTCCATTACAAATAGCCGTCAACGCCGGCAAGGAGAGGAGGCTTCTCTAATCAGATTTAACTGTCGGCTTCAACCCGCACCACCCTTCCATTAATGAGACCAAACCGCCGGCTGGAGAGTAACAAAGCCACGGAGCAGCGCAGCTTGTGTCAGTATGCCGATATTACCCACATCATCCTTCCACCCTTCCACCCTTCCGTTTTGTTAAACCCGCAGTTACTCAAGACACCGTCCCTGCCTAACAGTTTTAAAATTCTAAGAGCGCCTGACGCGCGTTTCGCTTGCTAATCCGCAAGCTTTATCAAGCTTGCGGATTAGCAAGCGAAACGCGCGTCAGGCGCTCTTAGAATTTTAAAACTGTTAGGCAGGGACGGTGTCTTGAGTAACTGCGGGTTTAACAAAACGGAAGGGTGGAAGGGTGGAAGGATGATGTGGGTAATATCGGCATACTGACACAAGCTGCGCTGCTCCGTGGCTTTGTTACTCTCCAGCCGGCGGTTTGGTCTCATTAATGGAAGGGTGGTGCGGGTTGAAGCCGACAGTTAAATCTGATTAGAGAAGCCTCCTCTCCTTGCCGGCGTTGACGGCTATTTGTAATGGAGTAAGCGGGCGTTTGTTTCTCTGCATGTACTGGACGGTCCGCACACCAAGTATAATTATTTTCTGTCTAGCTAAACAGAGCAGACGGATCTCGCAACTTGGCGGATTCGGTCTCTCTTGGCTTAGAAACATACAAAGTTCATTAAGGCTATTAAAGGATAAGGGACTTCAAACTGCCCAAATAGAGTCAGGTCTGTAGAATTGGAACTTATTCACGGACCAGTTCGGGGTTACACATATAGTACCACTGAACCCTACTTCCACCCGATCCACATATACATGGTGGGTCACTAGTACCCCAAGACTGTGAGTGAAGTCTTGGGTAACTCACCGCACTTTTGAACGTAAACCGCATTGTTCTGACAAGCAAATACCGTCTATTAGCTGATGATCTTGAGTCTACTTCAGCTCCCCTACCTAACCTTGATTTTAATGTACGCTTTACCCTTATTTTGTCTCATTACAATTTTAGGATATATTTAATAAAAGTTATATTTTATTACATTAATTTGTTGCTTTGGGAATCCAGTTAACCAGTGTGGGATGGTGCAAATCTATGGGTCATACTTTTCTCTTTTTTTCTCTATATTTAACTATTAATGACCTTGCACACCACTATTTTTGTTTCAAATCACTATCAATGGGAGGTGCTACCTACCAAACTACCATACCTTAAAGGTAGCAAGTAGCAGCAAGAAGCACCAAATTACCACAAGGACAATCCCCTACCCCTCACCCCCCATCACTTTCCTTACCTATCCTCCCTCTTTTCTTCACACTATACTCTCATCTGAAGAAATGATTACCTGAGAAATGTAAAATCAATTAAAAAATTCAAGTTTGCAAAAAAAAGGTTCAATCTAATTTTATTACACTTTGAATTTTAATAACACACAATTTTTTTTCCTTCCACTAAACATGACTTTACAAGGTGGAGGTAAACACTATTTACTCAAATGTTTGATTATTTATGAAATAATCCAAATATAAAAAACTTGATTGAATTTTGCATAGGACAACTCCCATTGAACTCAGCAGCTTTTGGATATTGATTTTTTACAAATTTTTGAGGTTTTTTTTTTTGCTTAATACCAGACATTAAAGTTTTTGAAAATATAATTTGAATTTGAGTTTTTATGCAAAAATATTTGAATTGTGGCAAACATTTTAGCTCAAAGCTTGATAAATCATCCTCTTAGGGTGGTATATATTAAAAGTTATATACTAAAAGTTAATTTTTTTCTCACTATATAAAAATTTTTAGACCAAACTCCCAAACCCAAATCCCCTTAATTTACCAATAAATACGAAGAAATATAAAACATGTGTGGGAAAAAGCCTGCGACAAAATTGGGCGTCAAATCCAGTCGTGCGACTTTTTCACATTGTCGGATTATCAAACTAAAACCAACCTGGAACCCTCAAAGATCATGAAGGCAAGAAACATCTTCAGATTATAAAAAGAAGGGACATCTGCCATTGACTTTTGCACAATTTTGACAGGTTTTATCAAGCTTGCGGATTAGCAAGCGAAACGCGCGTCAGGCGCTCTTAGAATTTTAAAACTGTTAGGCAGGGACGGTGTCTTGAGTAACTGCGGGTTTAACAAAACGGAAGGGTGGAAGGGTGGAAGGATGATGTGGGTAATATCGGCATACTGACACAAGCTGCGCTGCTCCGTGGCTTTGTTACTCTCCAGCCGGCGGTTTGGTCTCATTAATGGAAGGGTGGTGCGGGTTGAAGCCGACAGTTAAATCTGATTAGAGAAGCCTCCTCTCCTTGCCGGCGTTGACGGCTATTTGTAATGGAGTAAGCGGGCGTTTGTTTCTCTGCATGTACTGGACGGTCCGCACACCAAGTATAATTATTTTCTGTCTAGCTAAACAGAGCAGACGGATCTCGCAACTTGGCGGATTCGGTCTCTCTTGGCTTAGAAACATACAAAGTTCATTAAGGCTATTAAAGGATAAGGGACTTCAAACTGCCCAAATAGAGTCAGGTCTGTAGAATTGGAACTTATTCACGGACCAGTTCGGGGTTACACATATAGTACCACTGAACCCTACTTCCACCCGATCCACATATACATGGTGGGTCACTAGTACCCCAAGACTGTGAGTGAAGTCTTGGGTAACTCACCGCACTTTTGAACGTAAACCGCATTGTTCTGACAAGCAAATACCGTCTATTAGCTGATGATCTTGAGTCTACTTCAGCTCCCCTACCTAACCTTGATTTTAATGTACGCTTTACCCTTATTTTGTCTCATTACAATTTTAGGATATATTTAATAAAAGTTATATTTTATTACATTAATTTGTTGCTTTGGGAATCCAGTTAACCAGTGTGGGATGGTGCAAATCTATGGGTCATACTTTTCTCTTTTTTTCTCTATACTTGCTACCTTTGGCTACATCTTTTCATTTGCTCCTTTGTTTCCATTGCTAATTGGAGTGTTTGGTTTTCCATTTCTGGTAGAGGATTTGAGTTTGTTTTATAGATGTCCTACTTCTGTCCAGGAGTTTTCTGAACAAAATGTTGGAGTTTATTAATAGAACTAGGTCTTCCTTCCTTGGTATATCTTTTGATTTCCATAATTAGAGTATAAGTAGCCAGGCCGCGGTGAGGATGTGGAATGCTAAGATTGAGATAGGGTGGGGAGATATGTAGCTCATGATTAGTAGTGCCATTGCTGGTGTTAATGCCGTTGATATGTTAATTACTTGGGTGATTATTTGTGAGGCCTCTTTCCAGAATGTTGTCAGATTAGGGCATCACCACCAAATGTGGAACATTGTTCCCTCTGTTTTATTTCATCTCCAGCAAGTTTTGGGAGTTGACGTGAATATGCGTGTAGTAATGAGTATATTGTGTATTGTACCATCTGTATAAGATTTTTCTCTGGTTTTCTGTGTGGTTAGTACACTTGGAGTATTTGAGGGATAGGTTAGCTGCCCATATCCACTGCGGCATTGTGAATGTTTGGTTAAGATCTTGCTCCCATTTTTGGATGTGCATTGGTTTATCTTAGCTTTGAGTGGTTGAGAGTATTCTGTTGATTTTCGATAGTCCTTTCTTTTGGCCTGCTGATTAATTGTTGCTGGGTTATTAGATGCCGGATTTGGAAATATATATATATATATATATAGGTCATGTTTGGGTAAATTATATTGGATTTGTCAATTCTTACAGGTTTTTAATCCAGTGGTTGTGAGCAGTTGTGACATTGTTGTTATGCCGAGTGTTTCCCAGTTTCTAATGTTGAGATTCGGTATCATTGCTTCTTGTATTTCTATGGGTGATTGCTCCGCTGGAAAGGTGTGGATGTGTTTTTTAGTTTTAGTTTGGTTCCATATCGAAGAGCTGTAGTAGAGGTGTAAGTACATTGTTTAGTAGTGTTGGGAGGGAGAACTTGGGACCACAAAGGTTGTTGTTATGTTTATGGGCATATTTATTGCTGCTCTATTTGTATCCAGTGTTTTTGACTTGGAGGTAAGTTCCATTGGGTTGCTTGTTCCGCAGTGTTCCAGTTTACTGATGGTACATTTGTTTGTATTTTTTGGAGCTATCTTTAAAGGGATACTGTCATGGAAAAACATGTTTTTTAGAAAATGTATCAGTTAATAGTGCTACTACAGCAGAATCCTGCATTGAAATCCGTTTTTCAAAACAAGAAATAGATTTTTTTATATCTAATTTTAAAATTTTCTATGGGGCTAGACATTTTGACATTTCCCAGCTGCCCTCAGGTCATGTGACTTGTGCTCTGATAAACTTCAGTCACACTTTACTGCTGCACTGCAAGTTGGAGTGATGTCATTACCCCTCCCTCCTACAAGCTGCTGTAATGTAAATAGAGCCTTGTCTGCTGAGCCTGTCAATTGAACAATAGGCAGGAATCAAGATAAGCTCCCACTGACACCACTTCAGAAGGACTGAAATAAGATAGTCCTGTGATCACTGCCCCCACTTTCGTTTCAAAAATAAATATATATATACATACATACACACACAATTCATTTTGGACACTGGAAAAAATATTTTATATAGATAGTTTATTATATTTGTTTATACAAAAATGAATGGCAGAAACACAGGAGTACACTCCCAGGACTGATGACAGGGAATAGAAAAAAAGGATAAAATTAGGAGGACATACTTGAGAATCAGGAAAACTTAGGAGAAAGTCTAGGAAGGGTTAAAATAGCTCAGGAGAAAGGAGGCAGTAAGTAGTTAATGAAAAAAGAAGTATTGCAGGCAGGTGTGAGGTGGATAGCAGAGGGAACTCACAGCTCCTTTACCTCATCTAGTAACCAGTAAAACAAACTAGGAAGGCAGCAAGGAGAGAAAGCTCCCCCCTCCAAAGGGATGCAGCTGTAGAGCAGAACGTAGGAAAGTGAAAGTAATTGCTTACGGAACGCATTTTAGGACATCCTGCTGCGAAATACATCTCCTTCATGCGATGTCCTATGTTTTCGGAATGGTGCATCTGTTGCTTTTACCGTCAGTCATCGTCCAAATCTGCAATCGCACCTGCGTCCTCTACCCTTCATTCTCAGCCGTCATACGAACTGCGCCCTCAGTCTTCCCCCTCAGCCCTCCACCCTCGCTCACCACTTCATAAAGTTATGAATAAGACTGTCGGCTGAAAAGAGAGATCTGCGGGGGAGTACTGAGCAGGGAGGGCGGAGGGACGAGGACTAAAAGGAAGAGGACTGAGGGCGGAAGGCAGAGGATTGAGGGCGGAAGGAAGAGGATTGAGGGTGGAGGATGGAGGATTGAGGGTGGAGGACGGAGGATTGAGGGTGGAGGATGGAGGGCTGATGGCGGAGTTGGTAAGACTGAAGGTTGAGAAGGGAGGGTAGAGGACGGAGGTGCAATTGCAGATTTCAACGATGACTGACGGTAAAAGCAACCGATGCGCCATTCCAAAGACATAGGACATCGCATGAAGGAGAAGTATTTCGCTGCAGGATGTCCTAAAATGCGTTCCGTAATTGCTTCCCTGCAAACCATGTGACCTCTCTCCTCCAAACATCACACGCATGGGCAGAGAGGGGAGGGGGAGTGTACAGCTAGATTCTCATGTCGTAGTGCGACCTGGCTTTTCATTACAGAGTGGCTGCCTCCAAGCACACAGGTAATGCTGTGCCTGTTGTTAGAGCAGCACAGGATGAATGTGTAATGAGCAGAAATGGAAGCCCCCGTGACAAAATACAAACTAAAATAACTTATGCATGGATTTGTGGATTAACATTTTATTTGCCAGACAGTGTTTATGGATGTGTGTTTTTTATAAAAATGCAAAAAAAAAAAAGTTTAAAATGACGACAGATTCCCTTTAAGTCTCCGCTGCTCGGTGCTCTTTAGGATGTGTCCAGCTGGCAGTTGGCTCCGCCCCAAAAACTAGATTGTACCTTATTACATTGTGAAATGTACATAATGTAACACAATTTTACTAACTGCAACATATTAGTTTTCCATGCATTAATGAATATGTAGATGCTAGAAGCATCCAGTTACATACTATGGTATATATGGAATTCTAGTTTAAGATTTGTCTCACACTTCTCTTTTTTCCCACTTCATTTATGTTGATTGTTGCTGTATATGTAATATATGTTTTTGATTGGAACTGATTAGCTACTTAAATATCTAAAATGTTTCATTTTGTGTAAAAGCCAAAAATATCTTAAATGTGCTATGCCTTGACAGTTATGTTTACCTTGAAACATATGTCTTAGTTACAATAAAAACATACCACACTGTATTAAATATACAGTATCTTTTAGCTACAGTATATAAGAAAAAAATTACTTAGCACGCACTACCATCCCATATGGGACAAAAGAAAAAAGAAAAATAACCAGATGCTCATTGCTGCAAGAATAAAAAACTGAAATAGGTTCATCACTTTCCAAGCTGATTTATTATACACATTATACAAATAGGCTACACACTAAAATGATCTATGTGATGCTCTTCTAAGAAAATAACAGTCAGCTGAATCTAAACATTTCTACTTTGTTGGTAAAAACATAGCAAAAAATATACATAGACGTACATATATGGAGCAAGTTGCAGAATGAAAAAAGATGAAAGCACCTTTGTAGTCCAGCATCTGTTGCCAGAGAGGGTACAGTACTGTATGAGGCAAAAAATAATCTGCTGTTCTAGCTGTACTGAAAACTATAGCAGGATACTGACAGAACAATATATTTGTGTTTATGCAACAGGTATGAAAACACTCCTCTTCCATTTATAAGAATGTTATTTAAACAATGTTATAGTGATCCTTAAAGGGATACTGTCATGGGAAAAAAAAATTTTTTCAAAATGAATCAGTTAATAGTGCTGCTCCAGCAGAATTCTGCACTGAAATCCATTTCTCAAAAGAGCAAACAGATTTTTTTATATTCAATTTTGAAATCTGACATGGGGCTAGACATTTTGTCAATTTCCCAGCTGCCCCATGTCATGTGACTTGTGCTCTGATAAACTTCAATCACTCTTTACTGCTGTACTGCAAGTTGGAGTGATTATCACCCCCTCCCTTTTCCCCCCAGCAGCCAAACAAAAGAACAATGGGAAGGTAACCAGATAACAGCTCCCTAACACAAGATAACAGCTGCCTGGTAGATCTAAGAACAACACTCAATCGTAAAAACCCATGTCCCACTGAGACTCCTTCAGTTACATTGAGAAGGAGAAACAGCAGCCTGCCAAAAAGCATTACTCTCCTGAAGTGCAGGCACAAGTCACATGACATGGGGCAGCTGGGAAATTGACAAAATGTCTAGCCCCGTGTCAGATTTCAAAATTGAATATAAAAAAATCTGTTTGCTCTTTTGAGAAATGGATTTCAGTGCAGAATTCTGCTGGAGCAGCACTATTAACTGATTCATTTTGAAAAAAATTTTTTTTCCCATGACAGTATCCCTTTAATTGTGACCAACACCCTAACAGGAAATATAGGGGACTTGGCGGCTCTATTTGTTCCCCATTAAACATATCTGTAATTATACTACTCTCAGTATCAGGTGGTGTAAACAACATAAAAATGTAAGCATACTGTATATGGATGAATCCCAGTAAGATATATAGGGTAAAAGGTTACTGCTAGAGATGTTAGGTCTGGGTGTACATGCCTCAGATCTTCAGCAAGGGGGAGAAAATGATCAAGACAGGAAAATGAAGCCTGGCTCTGGTCCGGTCCCGGACAATTGTAAAGAAACCAATAGCAGCTATTGTAGTATAAAATAAATGTAGTTTATAGTTACATGTCCAAAATAATCATATAACACACACAAAAGCCATGAATATCCTGTAAATTGTATCCCTATAAATGGCTGTTAGTTATGTCATCAGTTATAAATGCAGCTTAGTGATGTCATTTTTGTCCCATGACTCACTAAAACTTGTGTATTATAATAAATAAAGTACCCCTTGTTGGAAAATATGAGGACATTAGAAGCAACCTCATCGTTCCATAACCAGTAGCGCTAGAGTCTGTCTACTTCGCTAGCGAATTTAACCCAGCACCCATTAGTAAATTGGCGAACTGGCAAAATGATGTCATGCTGGCGAATTTTCGCTAGAATTAGCCATTTCGCCCTTTAGTAAATTTGCCCCTCTCTGTCTTTACTGTGATATATAATAAGTGGCTTTTCTTATGTTGAATTTCAGGAAAACATTTGTAAAAATGTAAAACATTTTACATTTTCATTTTTTACAATTCTCTTTACCACTCTTTCCCATTTAACACATTATACCCAAAGAATTCCCATTTCCTGTAGATCTTATGTTGATGTTTTTGAGTAGATGTTCTCACTGCACATTCTGTGTGTAAATGGAAAAAGTGGAGTAGGGCTACAACATTTATGGATAAACATGCATACAGTATACCTCTTAGATAGGCATCTAACATTTTACTGAACCCAACCTCCCAAAACTGAGTGCCTCTTTATTATCTCTATTCATAGAACAGCATTGCCTTTACAGCAAAGAAAAGTGCATTTAAAAAAACAAAACAAAACAAGCTTGGAAATCAATAAAAATTCATGTAACTTTAAAGCTTGGGGCACATTAATGCAACAATCTCCCCAAGGTGTTTGGCACTAGTCACTATTATCAATGGCTTCACACTGTAGTACCTTGATGTGTAAAACTATTTATTAATTATTAATTGTACACACAGCTCTGTCAAATGGTAAAGCCTGAGACTTAAACCTTGGACATTAATGGATTAGACTGACCATTTGGTGGTACTGGCTTCTGTATGGTGAATGACCCCCACTCAAGACATATGGTGCATCTGAATTTCAACTTCTACTTTTCAAGCTGTTGAGTCATTCAGACACCTCCCCTTTGGTGATATTGTAAGCATCCTTGGGTCCTATAAACTGAGGCTGCACACCAGGTAGGTGATTCGCAGATGCAGGCTAGAAGGTGGAGCTGTTTTCGTATGACCATAACATTGTCTGCAAAAGCCTGCTGTACCTTGCCATCTGTAAGGCAGTCCTATGCTATAATACTGACAATCTAAACCAGCAGGGCTCTGTTATAAATACTTTGCCCAGTGGTAGGAACTAAACAGGGTGCAGATTTGTGTCTATTAAATTGACATACACAGTGATTGTGCCTACTTGCAGCATCTTTGCCTATTAAATGGATGCACCTCCCTTTGGGCATGAGGCAAAAGACACATAATGCTCACAGCGGCACAGGTGCCTTTACCCACCATTAATAACAGGTCTCCTTTTGCATATGTGCCTAAGATGTTATTCCAAACGTAAATGGTTTTAGAATGTGTTTATGAGCTCACTAAGATTGTTATAGTTTTGCCTGCAGGTTTCTCCTGGGCACAGTCACATCATAGAGGCAGCTTTGATTTTTCTCATGACTAGGACAAGTATAAACACCATGCAGAGCACAGAGAAGAGAGGGAGTACAGTACAAATCTGTGCTTGAAACAGCCACACGACCTAAGGTAATTTTTCAATTCTGTCTGTAGCACAGACAGTAGAGGTTCATTAGCAATGCTCCACGTCCAAGTGCAGGAGCACAACAGGGTGCAATACCAACCCTCTTAGGGACCATACACTTTCTTATCTGCTGCACCTGGGAAAATGGACTATCAAGTCTGCATAGCCAGGTGATATGTACAGGGCTCTACAGGGAAACTGGCGTTCCCTTGCAGTTCTGCATAATGTGCATGCTAAGGGGCATCCAAAGGAACGCTATCATACTGCCCCCTGTCCAACCTCTACGTATTAATGGAAAAAAGCAAGTCTTTGAGCTCTTTTCTTGGCATAAAACCTCCACCTAAGAGCATAACCCACAGGGCAGGATGCAAAGTACAAATAATATGGCCCTTTACACCATTTTGTGCTTTGTAAATAAGCCCCAGTATAAATATATTCTTTCCGGGTATTTTACGTTTATGTTGCTCTTTAAAGGAGAAGGAAACCCTTTTTCAAAAAACCCTGTACCCCTCACCCCATGTAGAGTTCCACGCGTCCGTCTTCCGACTTCTCAGTAAGCTGACTGGGAGATCGATATTTCTGCGAATGCACAGTTGGAGCAGTTTGCCGATACACTGCGACAACTGCGCATGCGCGTAATTACACGGAAAAAGCTGATCCTCCACTCAGCTTACCGAGGATGCGGAAGATGGATGCGCGCAACTCCGCTAGAAGAATCTGCCAAGGGGTAATTATGGAGTATGGGGCATTTCCCGGGGGGGGGGGTAGTTAGCCTGGGGGAGGAGGGAGGGTGGGGGGTACGGGGTTTTTTGCAAAAGGGTTTCCTTCTCCTTTAAGCATTTAACCACATACCTGTGTTACTCTTTAATCAATGTCATTATGTATATCCAGCAACATACACACAGTACAACAAGATCCAAGGCACACACAGTAAGAGGTTAAAGAGCTTTATTGGTTAAGCTGGCCATAGATGTTGAGATTTTTAAAAGATCCGATCCTCATCGTGAGACCACGATTTTCTCGGAACGATCGTACGAATTGACCATCAACTAAAAAGACTAATTTGCCAGGAAAACAAAGGGGAGCTGCCTGCTTGGCCCTGCAAACATAGACAGATTGCACTGGGACCGACAAAGATTTTTTGACCTGGCCGATCAAAATCGTTAGATGTACGATCGTTCGAATCCCACTAACCGCACGATAATTTCGAAGGATTGGTCGGACTTCCCTAAAATCAGTCGTTCGGCAAGAAGAATCGTCGCGTCTATGGGGAGCTTTAGTCTATATGCCAAATTGCTCCCTGTCCCCCTGCACATACATACATAAGCTTCAGACACTCTTAACTGCTGTATTGCAAATTTAAATGGCATCACCCCATTTTTTTTTTTAGAAAAAGTAATTCTGAGGCCTATAGTTGCCATGAGAAAAATATGTGTTTACAAAATTTTATTCTGCACTTTTTAACACACTTTTGCTGTGTTTTTGGTGTTCTTTACATTATTTTTATATATAGGGTAAGCTGTCTTAAAGAAATGCTTTTTTTCCCACTGTGTATTTTCACACTGTCTGTTTTTCACTGGCAATTTTGGCTTTAAATGCCAAAATTGAGTTGCAGAATAAGTTGCTTGTGTGCCTCTTGGGGCACAAAGGCAACATAGATGGTATATTTATGTTGTCTTTGTGAATTCCTTGAGTGCTCATCACCTTTTTGTCTTTCTACTCAATATCACCAACACTTATGTTTAAACTATTCACTGGTCTATTTAGCAGGGCAAAAAATATTAAAAGATCAATAAATTCAACAGAAAACCACATATTACAAAACAACATGCACTGTTAATGCCAATCATTTGATATTGTTATCTTAGTCCTCAAGAGAAAGGATCAAAGTTCATCACCGTAACAGTGCAATTAAGCATTAGACTTTGCCCAGCATAAGCTGTGATAATATTCATCTTTTTAACCTGGTTGTCAAAGCTCTTGCTGAATAATCAGTTTAACACTTGTTTTCCACCTCAAACCCTTATCAATATTTTATAGGATACTAGAATGACAAGTGAAAAATGCATGTTTAAGTAACCTCACGTCCCACTTGAACCTTGGTTTCCTCATGATTATTATTGCTAAACATATACCCTAGAAATCCTAATACACTGCTTTGTTCTTTATTTGAAAGTCGTCACCAAGAGTGAAGATGTTTGGAATATTCTCGCATGAATATAAGACTATTGAGCTTTACTTTGTCCCATTGTGGTGCATTAGGTTCATAAAAGGATGCACAGAATCCACAATTTTAGGACCAAATACCTAAATCAAAACAAAAACAATGAGCTGAACCAAATCAGAGCACCACTTGCATATGCAAATGAGCATTTTAGCATAAATTATCATCTAGTTGTCCAGTAGTATAAAGTAACGCAATTTTAAAGGTTCAGATTCATTTTGGATAGGCACAAAGCTGAATATTGAGCAGAATCTGGAACCATCCATAATATCTTGATTTTAAGCTATACTGTTACATTTATGTTTTTCAGTGCTCTCTAGTACTGTATTTAGAATTACTGTGCCTTTTGCTGCTTTCCCATACCAGGTGTAAGGGTTTAGGTAGCTGGGATCCGCTTTCTGGGGTCAAGCAGCCCCGGCACAATCACAGCTCAGGAGAGTGTAGTCTTTTTGCGGCAGTTTATTTTCACATAAACAGTACAAAATAAATTCCTTGCCACTTAATCGGCTTCTAACTAATACAGGTCAGTTTTCTAACTAACCAGGAGTAGGCCTACTGCCTGTCTCCTCAAAACAAATGAAAAGTTCCAACCTTGTATCCTGAGGTGCCTCAGGAAAACACAAAACACCCGTGTTGGACTAGCAGTCCCGGAACCACTCTATTAGGAACCTGGGGCATAAATAAACTCCATCCTGGACTTTACTCACCACACAGGTTAATTTTCTTCTCTAATGATGTTGACTATTTTAATTCACCATATTTCAAAACATTTTAACAAGCATATTCATCTTCTGTTGATAACCATGTTCTACAAAAACAGAAAATCAGCCCTCTACTTTAATCTCCATCCAAAACCTAAAGGATCAACTCTTCTTTTATGTTACACAAATGTTGACTAAAACGTATTGGCATTGCTTATTCATATGAGGGAAGGTGGTTATTGAAATGTTTGTGTAACACCTATTAGTTATAAAAGGTGACATAATACCTGGCAGTCCATGTTATGAATTTCTAAAATACTTGGTACACTCATTTTTTCCTTGGCTGATATTCACAGTCCATTGTTTCAGGTTTCTGCACTTGTTATTTTTGCATGTCTGACCAGCACACAAGCACTCTGGTAGAAAACACACAGTATCCCTTGCTGATAAGGTTTATCGGTTTAGAATAATATTTCTATTTTAATATATCAAGTATAACAGTCTTATCATCAATCCCTAAAAAATGTGGTTGTTTTCTTTAGCCATGATAGCTGAAAGGTTTGCCATATATGCATTCCCACTATTTATCCTAAATGTGATTGAATGTTTGCTGCTAAATTCATTAAGAAAGCAAAACCAGACAGAATCATCTGTATTTAAAATACACTGTAAATAATTTTTTTAAATCATAGGCCTTAACAGCATGTCCTTGTAAAATGTCTGACTTTTTAACACAAAAGACCAATATAGTAACTTAAACATTTTTAGGGATCAAATTATAGTTAAATGAGGTCATCACATAAAAAGGTACATATACATCTTGAGTGGTCTTTAGGCCATAAAAATAATTTCAGGTGAGGAGCTAGGGTTGCCACATTTGCTAATGGGTATACAACGCATTTACTGGTGAATATACCCAAACAAAGGGGATGGGCAGATAGCACTGCGGGTGGGGCAGTGATGTGGGGGGGGGGGCATGATGACATCAGAGACCGGTATAACGATTGAGGTGGAGTTAGGACACCGAGATAGGGTCCTTGCACCATGTAGATACAATTGGCTGGATTTTTGTCCAGTTTTTTCAGTTTTAAACTAGACAGAAAGTTTTGAATGGACAGCCCTTTGAAAATTAGATGCCCAGTTCAAAACCACATGGGTGGCAACACTAACTCAATCTAAATTCTGCATTGTGAGTAAGCCCTATCCTTTAATTATAGGTATGGGATTTATTATACAGAAATCAGTTATCCAGAAAGCTCTGAAATACATATGGTTGCCTCCTTTTAACGCGGGGGATACCGGGCAGGGGGGCAGGACTGTGACGTGGAGGGGTCAGGCTGACACATAGGGGGTGGGTCGTGACATCAGGGGTGGGGCTATGACACAGCAATCGGTCAATCGCCGTGTCAATCTTAGAGAACCCTGCCCGGTTTTCGCAGCTTTGACCTAGGCAGCCAGGTTGTCCGGGTCAAAACCGGACAGGTGGCAACTCTAATTTTTTAGTATTAAAATGTTTAGCATGTATTTGTCAGATTATTGTTTGGGTTTCACAAGGCTGAAAACCAAAAAGAAAGTTAACACCAAAACAGGCCTTAGAAGACCAGAACTGTTCAGGTCAAAACCGAACAAGTGGCAACCTATAAGGAGCCCTCGTAGGGTTGTCACTTGGCCGGTAAAAATGATAGTTGATCTCATGGGAAAAAAGATAAATGTTATAGTAAGGCCGGTATTTTTTACTGGAAAAGGCGGCAACCAGAGGGTAAAATACTTGGTTGACTTTTCTGAACAGTGACAAGAAGCCAAAATTTTACTTATCAAGATACACCATACAAATCAGTTTGTTTTTTCGCTTCAAAAATGTGTAATATGTCACTTTAAAGGAAATACGATCTATCAGAACCGGCACTGCCTCAATAAACGACCCAAAACTCCGCAAGAAGCCAATAATTGCCCTGAGGCAAACTCCGATTATGTGAACACTGCCATTCTTCACCAACTCACTATGTCACACTGTGTTAAAACACATACTAATACAGTGCCAGAAAACTAAAATGCAACCTCCGTTCGTATAATCGCAAACCGAGGCTTGGAACGCAAATCTCCGCCCGCCTAGCGTGGCACAGAATATGGAAGAGTCAGCTGAGTTGTCATGTGACAGACAAAGTCCGGCAGTCTATAGAGCAACATGAGTTCTGCTGCAGGGTGAGTTTCTCTATAACACTTTTTTGGAAGCATTTTCCACGAAAGGGATAATAACACACAGTCTGATTTATCTATATAATATGAGGTTTATTAATAATAATATTTTGCATCTTCTCCAACTAATTCGGGTTCCGTTCCGTTATATCAGGCGCATTATTTGTAGTTAGGCATGTTTCCTTATCGTATACATGCTGGCTAGCCGAGATTAGTAAAATATTAGAAATAACTTATTTAATGTATTCATATTTGTACTGGTTGCTAGAGATCCCATAGACTGTACAACAAATTGAGAGTCATTGGGCTTTATTAACCCAAACTGCATTACACAGGGCTGCTTTTAGGTCATGTATGTATAGTTTCAGTTATTTTGTTATACTTGTATATGAACAGCACTTTGAATCATATTAGAACAGAGGGGGAACAATTCAGTAACAGAATAGAAATGAATACTACAGTTCACTTCCATTCAAATGGGATATAATTACACGTTAAAAGACAAAAAGGAGGTCTCTGTGCGAAGAGCTTACAATCTAAGTGGGGTGGATAAATTACAGACATGAATGGGAGGGTGAAAAGTGCTGCAATTTATTATTTATATTTTTAATAAGTATTTATTAAACAATTATTGGATATTATTACAATACACATAGCCTGCTTTTCTCCAGCAAAAAAAGTATCTTTCAGCTTTTTCTGGGAGAAAGCTCAAAGTTTTAGTTCAAGGACAGCTGAAGGTTTGATGATAAGACATTGCTGAAATTTATAATTTATAGGGATGCACTGAATCCACTATTTTGGATTCGGCTGAACCCCCGAATCCATCGCAAAAGATTCTGCCGAATACCGAACCGAATCCAAGTTTGCATATGCAAATTAGGGGTAGGAAGGAGAAAACATTTTTTACTTCCTTGTTTTGTGATAAAGTCACGCAATTTTCCACACCGTCCCTAATTTGCATATGCAAATTAGGATTCGGTTCGGACGGGCAGAAGGATTCGGCTGAATCCGAATACTGCTGAAAAAGGCAGAATCCCAAACCGAATCCTGGATTCGGTGCATCCCTAATAATTTATTCCTACATATTTGGTCTCCAGCCTTTCTGAAGTTCATCATTTCTAACTCAGGCTCTGGCAATAAACTAAGACATTCAGTACTGTTGTGTGTTACTGATACACAGACAGTGAAGAAAGACTTTAAAAGGTCCAGTTTGATGGGGCAGATAATCTACTCAGATGTTAAAGAACTGCAAGATGGTTAGATGATGCTGAGGGCATACATTTACCATATAGGCGCATGTAGGCCTGTGCCAAGTTATGCAGTGGGTGGGGGCATGAATTTTAAATGTTCCAGAAGTAAAAAATTCCTGGATACTTCCAGAAGGGAGTTAGGGCTGTAGGGGTACTTGAAACTCTGTGTTAGGCGCTTGCACGTTTTTCGTGCCTAAGGTGGAACCAGCCCAAAATACAGCCTTGCCTAGGAAAGAACAGCTAGAGGGCTTCTCTCTTATGATGCCTGCCCTAACTAAACTCCAAGCCTGACCCAGCGCATTAAGTTACATACTGGCACCTGCCCCTTCTCTGATTTTATCAGAGGGCGTGGGGCTAAACTGAGTATATAAGCAAGGACCACCTGTCACCAGTGTTGGAACAGCAAAAAGAGGTCGGAGAGTAGCTGGGCTGGAGGCTAATGGTCCGCCACCCCCAACAACAGAGTTTTGGGCCTACACATGCATCAGTATGCCTTGAACTTTTACATACTGTGATTTTACAACTTTTTTTTATGGTCCCACCATTATAAAATGAATAATGTATTTCCCAGATTTTATACAATTTTTTTGGTCCCCTGAAAAAAGTAAAATATTTTTTTTGACTTTATTTAAATTTTTTAAGAAAAGTTAAATTAGGTTGAAGTTGATGGAGGGGTGTCTTTTTTCATCCTAACTTACTATGTAAATTAGGTTTAGCAGAAAATGGAAAGTTTCTTTTTAGTCTATATCAGAATGTGTTTTCTGCAAACAGGGGGCATATTAACTTGACTGTGGACTTTTTGACCAGAAAATTATCTTTCAACTTGTTTGTATTATACATGATTCTCTTGAGATGCAGAATAATGAAATATTGTAGTTTTAAATACATGTAATTTTTAAGGGACAGATTGATGAAGGGTCAAATTTTTGATTTTTTGTTATGGCCAAAACTGTCCAATTCGACTAGGGAATTATCCAAACTTGATTCGAGTTTTTATAAAAAAAAAAATATCAAATTAGATTTTCGATACTTATCATACTCTGCTGGCCCTTTAAGAATTCGAATTTGACTATTCGCCACCTAAAACCTGCAGAATTACTGTTTAAGTCAAAGGGAGAGGTCCAGGAATCAATTTAGAGCTGTTTGCAGCCTTCCTGACATTCAAGTTTTTTTCGGAGACAAAACTAGAATCAAGTTTGATCAAATCTAATTTGTTTTTAGTTTTCTGGTTGATTAAATTTGTCTGAGTTTTATTAATTGGATTTTATTAATACATTTTGCCAGGTCGAATTTAGAATTCATTAGAATATAAGGGAGTTACAAAAAAAAAAAAAAAAAAAAACCTCACATGAATTTGAAGTTAGACCCTTGATAAATGTGCCTCCCCATGTAAAGCATGGGAAAGATTTTTTTCCCCCCTTCTCTTCAAAAACTTTTATCTATGCCACTACTTCTCTACTTATGTTTCAAAAAAAAAAAACTGCTAGCTGCATATTGCTGCCTAGTCAAATTCTTATTCCCATTCCATAAGACCACAAGGGCATTTTCTATGTTGCTAACATTCAGAAGTGGTATCCAAATGCTCGTATAGAAGAAAACAACAGCAGCAGAAGAGCTCCTTTGTGTGCTCATTGCTTTATTAGGTATTCCTTCTCTATTTATTTTTATTTTAAGAAAAGGAAAAGTAAATTCAGCTGTAGCAGAAACTATATAAATTCTCTTTAGTCTTTCTTGTTTTTCTCTTTATGTCAAAATATGTTTTCTGCAAACAGATGGCATTTGTGCAGGAATATGGACTTTTTGATCCGTACCAAATTGTCTCACCATTTGTTTGTATTATTCTGCAAAATATTTTTCTGGAGATTCAAGATTATGAAATATTGTGGTTTCAAATGACTTGCGTGTATAGAATGAAGAAGAGAACAAAGCTTGCAGAAAAAAACAAATCAGCATTTCTTGCCTGTTATTTTAATAATTAATGTAGAGAAGAACCAAAGAGCCTCGTTAATAAATCTTGAAGGGGCCCAAAATGTCCTTCCTATGTAACAAATTCAGTAAAAGCCTCCTGCAAGTTAAGATTTATATTTTCTGAATCTTAGACTGTTTCTTTGGTAGTACCCAGACATGCATAGTGCATGTCTACTCTACTCCCATAATTCTTTGAATCTCATCCCTATGTATGAAACTATCAGCACTGGCTGTAAAAGTGTCAAGTGTGTTCTTTAATTAGTAACCAACTAAATTACTGTGTAAGAATCAATAAACTTAGAAAATGCAAATGTACTCAGTTTATTGTTAGCGATCTGCTGCGTTTGCATTTAGACAACTTTGATACCCTCTAATGACTGAATCCTGCTGTAATAAAAGTGCAGAATTGCTCCTACCATTGATTTTTCTTTATCTAGTAACAATGTGACGTTTTAATATTTCAGTCAGTGTTGATGCTTTCTCTAGAACAGCTGATAATTCAGTAATTCTAAATTCTGGGGATGTAAGTTGTCTCATGAGGCTAAAAACCGACAGTATAGATCAGTATTGAAATATTTTCAGATTCATTTTTGTCCATATGTTTTCGAAATATATAATGGCATAATAAAAGGAAAACTGAAATACACGTGTTGCTGTGAGGATAATCTACTCTGGTCAAAGAATAATTCATAGTAAGGCAATTTGGGTTAATTGTCACTATGTAGAGATCATCAAAACATCAAGGAAAGTTCTCTGGGTCACTCCATTATCACTCTGTAAGAGCTGTTGTCCTGTCATCATCTGTGGGAATGAATCTGTAGCTGATATTAGACATTTCGATTGTGTTACAAGTCCTCTTTTATATTTATTTGTGATGGTAAAGTACCATACGTTATTTATTCATATTCTGTAACTGGCATCAGCAGAGAGTCAGAAAATAGTATATCAAGGGTATGATATTATCTATGTAAACAAAGTATCTTATATACAACCTTTTCTGACAAAAAACAAAACACAAAAAGATTGATAGCCGTAAGGCAGAAAGTGTGAAGTTTATTTGCTAATCAGAAAATGTAATGCTTGCATGCTTATTTAGTGCCTGAATCCTTATATGATTGCAAGAAACCTTGAAAAGTGGATAAATACTCTCATTAAGGTAGGACAGCAGCTATAAAACTGAAACTGCCCTACCTGTAGTTTATCTTTAAATAGTTTTGAAAGAGCTCCTTAATGTACCCAGAAAATAAATTAGACATTTTGTCATCATGATGGCTGGTCATGAGGAGTTAGCAAAATATCTGTGATTTAGTTAGTGGTGAATTGCCACCTACAGTGGCCATTTTGTCATGGCAGATAAATAGTGTAACCCACCCAAAGGTGCTTGATCAAGTGAAATTTCTCTTTAAAGGAGAAGGAAAGCTACCGAGGCATTTTATTGCCAATATATTAACTGCATTAATGCTAGCTAGAATGCTATATTTATTCTGTAGAATGTTTCACCATACCTGAGTAAAAAGCTCTATAAGTTCTCTTTGTTTAGGATAGCAGCTGCAGTATTAGCTTGGTGTGACATCACTTCCTGCCTGAGTCTCTCCCTGCTCACTTATAGCTGTGGGCTCAGATTACAGCAGAGAAAGGGGGGGAGAGAGGAGCAAACTGAGCATGCTCAAGCCCTGGCCCTGGAGGTTTAAGCTGAAGGCAGGAAGTCTGATACAGAAGCCCATTTGTACACAATAAAAGGAAAGGAATGCAGTGTTTCTTTTGACAGAGGACTCAGAGCAGCACTACTTTGAGGGTTTACCAGTGTCGGACTGGCCCGGCGGGATACCGGGAAAATACCCAGTGGGCCCCGACCCTAGTGGGCCCCCGCCGGGCCAGTCCCCCTCTCCCAAACAGTTTTTAAAATAATAATAAAAAAAAATTTCAGCGCATCGCAGCGCCGTTTGCGCATGCGCGTGGAGCAGCGTTTCCGTTTGCGCATGCGTGATGCGCCGCCTGGCCAATTATGCCGAGCGGCGATTCGCCTAACAAGTAGGTAGTGGGGGCCAGAGGGGGGCCCTGGACACCAGTCCCGGTGGGCCCCGGGCCCCCCAGTCCGACCCTGGGGTTTACTGGTATATTTAGGTGGACCTTTCTGATAAGGCTTACTTAGTTTTAACCTTTCCTCCTGCTTTATCTCTTTATCTCTTTATCTCTTTACTTACTCTCATTTTACATGACTATCATTTTCAGGTGCAAAATTTGTTTAAAAGTAAATAAATGTGTTTTGTTTTTCTCCCTCTTACACAGGTTGCCAACATTCTGATTGGCATTTATATTAGTGGTTGAGTGCCTGTTCTGGATAGTCAAGTTATTTAGCTTGCAGGCATTTTCTGGCATAAATTGTTTTCCATTTCTCTATGTGCAGAAATAAAAGTTTGCCACTGAAAACTTGCAAGCAAAACTCGTGCAAAAAAAGAAAAAAAAACACATAAATAAGGAATTAACTTGTGTTTTACTTGACCAGTTTTAATATGTACTGTACATTCCTTAATTTAGTATCAGTGATACCCAACCAGTAGCTCATGAGCAACATGTTGCTCTCCAGCCCCTCGGATGATGCTCTCACTGGCCTCAAAGCAGGTGCTGATTTTTGAATTCCAGACTTGGAAGAAAGTTTTAATTGCATAAAAAAGTATACTGCCAAGTAGAGTCTCCTGTTGCCAGTCCACATAGAGGCTACCAAATGGCCAATCACAGCCCTTATTTGTTACCGCAAGGGACTTTTTCATGTTTGTGTTGCTCCCCAACTCTTTTTACATTCAAATGTGGCTCACAGGTAAAAAAGGTTGGGGACCCTTTAGATACTGGTTTGGGTGCATACTCCATAAGGACTGAAGTAGTTTGTCAACCTACTCCCCTGACTTTAGTCTACCCTCTCCCTACTGACCCACATTGCTGCTCAATCTCTGACATCACCAGAAGGGACAGTTCAAAAGAGGCATATGTTTATAAATGAAAGGAGGAGGAATGCCAGAGGGGTTGGGTTGAGGGGATGTGGCTATTGGGGTTGACCAAGGACAGAGTCAGGCAGTGATCCACAGAAGTAGTGTTTTCCTTGGCCCAAACACGTCCACGCAACACTAAGCTAAAACTTTTCCAGTTAAATAATATAACAGGTTAAAAAGTTATTATCCTGGCTTACTGAGCTGCTACTTGCAAAGTAACAAGCAGGACAAATTGAAGTTAACTGGTTTTAAACTTTACATTTAAGGAAAAACTTTGCATTTAAGCTATCAAATAGAATATGGAAAACAATGAAGACAAATGTATTTGAATACATTTTGTGATGGTGAACTGTGCTTTATTTTTATTAATATTTTCATATTAATATATACATTTTTTTTATAACTTTGCAGTCCATCATACTGGTTGGGGAATGAAACCCTGAGAGTTCCAGCTGCTCTGTTTGCTCTGAACAGGAAACGTCTATGTGACAGACTTAAGCAAAATAAGGATGTGCCAACGGGATCTTTTGTACTTCTGCAAGGAGGAGAAGAGACCCAGAGATACTGCACTGATACTGGCATTCTGTTCCGCCAGGTATGATCTCTTATTAGAAGGCATAGATATTGTTTTGGGTTTCCGTCCAGATTTTCAGAGGTTTCCATCTGACACTTTTAAGCCACTTAGAGGTAATATTCTTAGGTATCTATTCATTAAAGGTGGTCAAGTGTGATATAAACTACTGAATGCACTTTATCCGTTATTTTTATCATTTATTTGCCGTTATAGCACTCAAATAAGAATGTTTGTTAATATCACAACTTTTTTTAAACTGCCTTATTATCACAAGTAATCACCAGAAAGCATTATTAGTGCTTTCTGCCTTGATTATTTAAACAGATTGAGCTCATACCTCTTTCAGTTATAGTATTGAAACTTAACTTATTAATGGGGAAAAGCAGCCTATAAATTACAAGTCCCTGTTTTAGTTTAAAATGAATAATTCAAAAGCCTTGTTAGCATCTCTGAAGTAAGTACAACTCGGAATAAACTAAAATTGATTGTTTTTCCAAACAAAAGTTGTATTTTATACCATAGCATAGTGTACTGTGTATAGCAGTCTTAATTAAAACACTAGATCCTGTATACTAGGATGTACCCAACCTGCTTCCATCAACTGCCTTCAATTTTGATTGAGGAAATTGTTCTTTAATTACACTAAAAGGCCATCTCCTGATGTACGGTTGTAAGTCGGTAGCTCTACAGCTGCACAAGCAGTTCTTGTTCTGCAACAGCTAGTGTTGGGACGTAAAAGAACTTTAGATTCAGGGAGAAGGTGCAGATTCTTTGACTGACATCAGCAAAACGATTTTGTCACAGTTTAATCAGTCAGGGAGTCAAAAGACAAGGGCAGGGAGCAAAGAGTCATTAGGTACAATGTTCCCTCTAATTCCTTTTTGGCTATGTGCACCAAAAAATTATTTTGTGACAGGTTAGAATTAATACAGCATCTTGTGTTTCACACAAAATTCTTGTGCGCACCTCAATTTCTTGTTTGCACTGGCCTCAAAATGTGCGCGTGCATATCTTAGAGGGAACATTGATAGGAAGGCAAAGAGTTGACATCACCAGGTTATCCTAGAGATCCAGGAGATGAAGTGAAGGAAAGAGCAGTGCTGGAGTTGATGGGGAGGGGGCATCTGGATCTGAAAGGTATGCTAAAATATATTATCTTCAGTATTGACCAGTTTTTCCTGTAAAAAGTGTAAATTGTAATTATTACTTTAAGTATGTCAATTTGTTTTGTTAATAGATTTAGTTTTAGATTCAATAGACTTTTTTTATGCAGTAGCTTTATTTTTACAGGAGCACCCATAATTCTAGCTTTACTGCAAAATGTGTACACCATAGAATCTTTTTATTTGTTTAAAAAAATGCTAACACATAGGTGTCTAAATATTTTCAATACAGGAGTCATTTTTTCACTGGACATTTGGAGTGATTGAAGCTGGCTGCTATGGAGCTGTTGATGTCAATACAGGAAAATCAATACTCTTTATTCCAAAGCTTCCCGAAAGTTATGCGGTGTGGATGGGAAAGTAAGTTTTTTTCCACCATCACCCTTCATTATTTTATTGAATATATCTTGTCTACTGAAAGCATAGGAAAAATCTGGTGCTGAAGAAGATAAGGTATTTCTTTCTTTTACGTGTTGCTTTAACTGAGTTCTAAACTACATAATGAAATCTAAGGAAATAAAGTCATATGAAAAAGTCTGGGAACCCCTCTTAATTATTTGGAGTTTTGTTAATCATTGACTGAGCTTTCAAAGTAGCAACGTCCTTTTAAGATATAACATGCCTTATGGAAACAGTATTATTTCAGCAGTGACATAAAGTTTATTGGATTAACAAAAAATATGCAATATGCATCATAACAAAATTAGACAGGTGCATAAATTTGGGCACCCCAACAGAGATATTACATCAATACTTAAGGTCCCCATAGACGCGACGATTCTTCTTGCCGAACGACCAATTTTAGGGAAGCCCGACCAATCCTTCGAAATTATCGTGCGGTTAGTGGTATTCGAACGATCGTACATCTTACGATTTTTCGGCCGACATCTGTCGGGAAATTGATCGGCCAGGTCAAAAAATCTTTGTCGGTCCCAGTGCAATCTCTCTATGTTTGCAGGGCCAAGCAGGCAGCTCCCCTTTGTTTTCCTGGTAAATTGGTCTTTTTAGTTGATGGTAGATTCGTACGATCGTACGATCGTTCTGAGAAGATCGTGGTCTCACGATCAGGATCTGATCTTTTAAAAATCTCAACATCTGTGGACAGCTTTAGTTGAGCCTCCTTTTGCAAATGTAACAGCCTCTAGACGCCTCCTATAGTCTTTGAGGGGTATCTGGATTCTGAAAGACAGTATTTTTGACCATTCGTCCATACAAAATCTCTCCAGTTCAGTTCAATTTGATGGCTGCCGAGCATGGACAGCCTGCTTTGTTTTTTGCAAGGTAAATTATTAGATATTAGATTAACAGTACACACATGAGCAGAAATGCATTATGCATGCAGATTATCTCTACACTGTTGGGTTCTACATCCTGTTCATGCTGTGACGTGCTGACACATTTATCCTGGTCTGATAGGCTGATTCCAGAAGGAGTCAGTGGTTTCCAGTGCCCAGAGCAGAAGTGCAGCATGATTGAAGTGTTAAGAAGTGATTCATATCCCAAAACTGCAACATAAAACAAAACTAAACATAGCTGTAAAAAATAATTATTAAACAGATATTACACATTGGGTGCATGTTTATAGCAATGGACAGACTCCAAATCTCTCTTCCTGATAGTCTATGTCCAAAGTCAGATCTGCTCCCTTTTTTTAAAGATACACACAACTTGTTTCCTTTATTTGTCTTTTTATCTGGTGAATAATAAAAAACGATACAGCTGTACTATCAAGTTACAGTAACTTCAAATATTGTGTTGCAAGTAAGTTACCCCCCTACTGTGCCCATAATACACATTTCTTAACTTTTTCCTAGCATTCATGCCAGTCATTCTTATTGTGTTCTACACTCTTTTGTTGTGGAAGTTTAAATAACTGTTTTCCAGCTTGCTTGCTCGAAATGGGTATTTGTAAAGCTAGTGCCCAAGAAATAAATTAAGCAGTTAATTGGTTGTGCTTTCCTTAATTTCAGTAATTAAAACTGTACTTACTATTTACTGCTCATTAATTTTAAATGTTAGAACGCGTCAATACATTGATCTGAGATATTCTGTAAGTACAACATATTGTGTGACAGATGCTTTCTGTAAATAGTTATCCATCTTATGATCTCATTAACTCAAAGTGTATGGTTACCAGCTTGCATTTAAAATTTAGACAATAAGATGCCTACCTTATTATGTGGAAACATTTATGGGGTTACTTACTAAAATCCAAATGTTACTTTATTTTTATTAAAGCAATTTCGACCGAAACTCACGTCCACGATTTTACCTTTATTTATCAATTGCACTAAAACTACAAATTATTCGTATTATTGTACAAAACCAGCGCAGATCATGATATCTTCCAGTTGTAAAAGAGATATCAGCCATTGTCTTCTGCCATTGACTTTTTGGCATCAAATTTTTAGCAGCCTCGGGGTATAATAAATATATTTTTTTCCCCTTTAAAACTCCAACCAGAAAAATTCTGACTTTAGTAACTAAACCCCTTAGTGTTCAGTTCAGCTTAGGAAGCAATACAACTGTTCAGTTTGTATTTAATACGGTGTCCCCTGTCCCCTGCCTCAAGCTTAATACAACTGATTTCCACCTTGATGCAGAAAAAAAATATACAAGGATAGCCAACTTTTGAAATTCACATTCCTCATGTTTGGCGTAAAGACTGTTCTTCCTAGGGCGAGGTTGGACTTGTATAACATACATAAAGTCTTGTAAAAATGGCAGGAGCATTGTACAAACCAAGGGCATGATTCATTATTCATAGTCTTTAGGGTTAAATGGTGTTCTCTATTCATCCTGGATATAAATGAAATTGTAGGCTACTTTGAAAGCATCTTAACCCCCCTTCAGTCTATCAAACCCATTCAATAAATCAGAGCTGTGGAGTTGGAAACAATTTTGGGTATTTGCAGTCGGAGTCTCAAAAATGTTTTATTTTTAGATTTGGGTTTTTACCAGCGTTGGCGCACAATAAATTTTGAATAATTCAAGGTTTTTTTTCCCCAGAAAATTTTGAGGTTTAATAAATAGGCCCCTTAATGTCTGGATAATTGAAGTTACCCATTATAACAAGTTGAAATTTATTTTATTATATTTTTTTAATTTAGTCATTTATTAAAAATAATTGAAAATTAACTTAATTTATATAAAGTGTATTTTTTCCATTAAGCCACTGCACAGGCATAATTTATTTATCTATATATCTATATCTATAGATATATAGATATAGATATATATATATATAGCAGTGACTTGAAGCTCTGCTTCCTCTAGTCTATTCCTCAATACAAATAATAATTCATATTGTTTGAGAGCTTTGCAAACCCCAAGAAGGCTTAAACTGGGCTCATATTTTTTCTTTATAATAGTCCTTGTAGCATTGATTTGCTGTATTCGGAGATCAGAGAGTTCTTTGCTAAAACATTACTCACAGCTGCAAAAAGACTATTGCTTTCTCTGTGTTATAAACAAAATTGGGCAGGATAATAGAAGCTTAAAGGCCTGCATTATCATTAGCAAAATTACCATGTTATTATAACAACATTTGCATTCACAAAAAGCTCTGGCAGTGTGTAAGGTGATAATTGCCTAAATCTAATAACTTCAAATAAAAGAAAATGTATTTTAACCTGCAAATGGGAAAATTACCATTTATCCACGTTTTAAAGAGCAACCAAATTAATCTAATTTTTGGTGCTTAAAGTCCTAGATAGTAAAAGAATAATATATAATATGTGGATATTTAGATAATGTGTTTTAATTTATCCAGTAGTAAAGTACAAAATGGACTGAATTGACTGTTAAACCGGTAAACCTTTTTAAAATTAAATAATCTTTATTACTATACAGTAATTAGTATTAATGTTCTGCTCTCATAGGGACAAACCATGAATTAGCAATGTTCTCAAGTCATGCCCATCTTTCACCCTTGCCATGCTAGTTTTACCACTATTCCCTCAAAATCCTACATATTTATTAAGTCCACCCCTTTTGACGTTTGAGAAGTAGGACTGTCTTGTTTAAATAGGGATACGTGGAGGATAGGATAATATTCAAGAGAGCAAAATGGGAAAACGTATTTGCTGTGTAGTACCTTGGGTGATGAACTTCAGAGGTCTAAAGAGGCTGTGTTTCCCCCTAAAAAAAACATCTACCACACATAGATTTGTAATTATCCACCTTTTGGTAAGCCACAAGTTTAACCCTCCTCTTCTTATAGAACCATTTCAGAAGCACAGTTGACCTCACACTTGTTTTACATCTTGAGAACCCTGGACTAGAATGAAAACTCGAATAATGAGATATATGATGTATATTAGCCCCACATACAGCACATTTATATCCTATGACAACTCACAAAGTCTGCTTTGAGATTTAGGATTATGTCCCATCAGTCTAATATTCCATTTTGCTACCATGGCAAAGCTTTCTGAAACTGGTTGTGCCTAGGGTTGCCACTTTTTGACTTGAAGTCCAGGCCAGGGGGTGGGTCAATAATGTTAGGAAAATCCAAGGTTCTGTAGTTCACCTTCTTTTTGCCGTTTCTGATAATCCGTTCTCCTCCAGATAGGCAATAATTATATTTGTGTGAATGGACCAGCGCTAGAAGCTCAGGGTAGACAAAAATAGAAAAAATAGTAGTATATAGTATTTTTTAATTCGACAATTGCACCCTTTTGTGCAGCTAACTTATATTTCTTAAGCAGCATGCCAATTATCCATCACCTGCAGGACTAGCTTGCCCTTTAACCAGTGTTTTTTTTGGAGACCGTGGCACCTTCTGTGTGTACAGATTTTATACTCGCAGACGTTTAGGAGTAGTAGTTGGCATTGGAAAAAATATAGTTGTTCCCCCTCTATAGATAAAAACCTTTACTAAATAATCTTATAATAAAAGAACTGCACTCACATGTGTACACTTAAAATTAGCGTATAGACAGCCAGTCTCCAATTTTTTGCTCGCTGTAGTTGGTAATAGCCAGCGTTGTAAGCGTGCGATGCTGGGCTCCCCTGTGACGTCATCCAATTGTCGAATTAAGAAATACTATATACTACTATTTTTCTATTTTTGTCTACCCTGAGCTTCTAGCTCTGGTCCATTCACACAAATACAATAATGTTAAGGACAGGTGATCGTCTGTGGGCGAGTCGGTGATAAGTGATTGGCTGATCATTCAATTCAAGTCCTCTTTGGATCTCCTTATTCAGAACTTGCATACCTAGATGTGCCTCCTGCTTATCATGACTGGAGATCATGGAGGCCTGCCAGGTCAGGTCTATGAAGTGAATCTGTACAAAAAAAACTTGAGTTGAAACTTGTGTAGCTAATAAAAAGTAAATTCTAGTGAGAAACTTGAGTAACATTTATCATTTTACTAAAAAAAACAGTTCTCCACAGGTTTTTAGATTATGTGTGACTTTACCTCCTCCTCTCAGCTTTATAAATACGTATATTTTCATAGAGGTGCAAAAAAAGCAGCAAATGAAATGTAACTCTTCTTTGTTTTTTTACACTGTCTTTATAAATATGACCCAAAGTGTTGCACTTTTTTTTAGCATAATAGGAAAAGTGTTGGCAAAAGAGGAGTAGAAATGAAGGAAATCAAGTTCATTGCCTTTCCTGATTTTGCTATAAATGTATTTAACCTTTTTTTTTATTATATTTACTGTTTTTTTTCCCTTTTTTTTAAAGAATACACCCACCAGAACACTTCAAGGAGAAGTATGCCATCGATGAGATTTATTTCACCTGCGATGTGAGTACAGATTTCTGTCATAGAGCTAGTAGAAAACAGTTTTCTGTTTGTAAATAAACAAGCTTGGTTTCTGTCTGCTGTTCTGTGTTGGAACAGCCTGACATCCAGCTGCTAGGAATCTGGACTTCAACAACCCAAAAATATGATTATATGTAAAATGAAATTGCTAACTTTAGAAAATCAGGTGCTGGAGAGTGCAAGAAATTGAAAAATTATGCTAGTATCCCTTCAAATATCTAAACATCAAGAATCAATAAATTATATAGCAGCATGTTACTATTAAAAAATGAGAGGAGGATGTCAGCATTGCTAGTAATAAGTGAACATTAAGTTCCCTTTTCTCTAAAAGCATCTCCAAGTTGCCCCCAGCCCAGTAACACTAATACCGTTATAATAAAGAGAGTGAAGCTTTCTCTGGTCTGGCCTTTCACTGGCTGGAGTAAGAATATAACCGTACTCCAGTAGCGGAAAAATTGTGCTTCTTCCAGGCCAGTCGGATGTGTTATTACTAGGGATGGGCGGATTTTTTTGCCTTGTTTTGCCGAAAAAATGACACTCAGACTTCTGAATTGGTTCTGTTGTTCAAAGCAGCATAGTTTTGAGACAGTGTTAGTGTAGTCTGTGCTTGAAAATATTAGATGCATGTAATTGGTGGAGTCTGGTTTTGCCTTTAGGTTCTTGATCACTGTTACATTTTATTAGTGGCCCTTAAAAAGAAAACTTAATTACCGTTAATTGACAGTTCTGAGAAATTAGCAGTGTTAGACGGTTAATACTGTGAATTGTATAATATGCAATTAATATAATTCTCACTCTATTTTGGGGTGTTTAGCTATTCACTGGGGACAGCCTAATCTTTAAATAAGTAGTATGATTATTTACAATATAATTACAACATATAAGATAAAGGGGATCTTACTTAAAATGGAGGGTGGGGATGGAGGATAGAGTAAAGGTAGTAGTAAGGGAAGTTACTTAATTAACAACATTTTTACAATTTCCTTTATAAACATAAACCTTTCAAAAACGCATAATCCATACTTATCTTTTCTCAAGACAGCCACACCTAAAGAAATTTGCAACTGATCACATCAGTGTTGGACTAGGGAGTTAAATAGACAGCATGTACCATGAAAAGAACTTCTAAGTTTGCCTCCTTTATTTGGGAGCACTGACTATTAGTGATGGGTGACTCTGACCCACTTTGCCAAAAATTTTTGAAATGGCAAAAATCTCCCGAAAGAAGTCTATGGGTGACAATTTTCTTTGGTGTGTGATGCGGCGCGACTATTGTGGAGCTTTCTGGATAACCGATTGCCACATTACATTTTTTTTTCTTTCTTATTAAAGGAGAGATACAAATAATTACTAGATGCACATCTCATAAAGCCCTTGCTGTTTGGAAGAATTACAATGTAGTCATTGCAAACATTAATTATTTAAAAAGAGGAACGTTAACAGTACCTTGTACTCTGTGTTAGCTTAGGTGGCAATAGTAAAATGGCAAAGCAGTCTTATTGAATTTTTAAAGGCACATTTATCAACGGCTGAATTTCGAATTCATGTGAGGTTTTAAAAACTCCCCTAAAGTCCCATAAATTCAAAATTCCAATCAATCGAAATTTATTAAAAACAGTGGAATTTTTCAAACTCGTGTGAATTAAATCAACCTGAAATCTCAAATCGAATTTTGATTTGAATTAAAATAATTAGATTTGAGTTTTTTTCCGAAAGGAAGGGTTCAAACAACTCCAAATTGATCCCTGGACATCTCTTGTTGACTTAAACAGCAATTCGTCAGGTTTTAGGTGGCAAATAGTCAAATTTGAGTTCTTAATGGGCCAGAGTATGACAAATCTTGAAAATAGAATACAATTTTTTTTTTAAAAACGCGAATCGAATTTGAATAACACCCTAGTAGAATTTTACAGTTTTGAACATAAAGAAATTCTAATTTCAAATTCGACCCTTGATAAATCTGCCCCTTATACTCCAAATTATGGAAGGATCCCTTATTTGTAGAAACCCCCAGGTGCCAATCTTCCAGATAATAGGCCCATAATTCTTTATAATTTAATTATTTTTTAATTCTTTAAATCAGCCTGTGTTTGTTTTTTGTTTAGTTTTCTAACCCATTGTTAAAGTCTGAACCATTATACTAGCTATAAAAAATTTTTTTGTGAAGGATACAACCAAAATTTGCGAGTTAAATCAATAAAAGATGCACCAGCAAGCATGACTATAAATAAACAGAAATGATGATAGTGCTGTAACATTAACATTCGCCATTATGTTTTATTATGTAATAGTCTCCGCTTTATGACTGCATACATATTTGTTTTTGGATTTTAATGCTTGTGTGTATCCAGTACATTGATAGCACCGATGCAATGAAAATTGTTACTACATTACTGCCTTCTGCAATAGTTTATTCTCGTGCTGTCAGGGATGGTTTTATGTTTTTTTTAAATGGTGGTGGTTGTTTTTCAAGCATGAAATGTCTATTTTTCTGTGGTAGGTAAACGTGAACGGAACATGCAATCCGCGCAGAATATATTCTATTTTAGCATTGCTGTGTCTCAGACCCTCACTTTATTCAACATATCCAACAGCTATTTTAAAGGAGGAGGAAAGGTTAAAACTAAGTAAGCTTTATCAGAAAGGTATATATGAATACACTAGTAAACCCTCAAAGTAATGCTGCTCTGAGTCTTCTGTCAAAAGAAATCCCACATTTCTTTCCTTCTATTGTGTACACATGGGCTTCTGTGTCAGACCTGTTTTCATCTTAAACCTCCAGATCCTGGGCTTGAGCATGCTCAGTTTGCTCCTCTCTCCTCCCTTCTGTAACCTGAGCTCAGAGCGAGCAGGGAGAGACTCTGGCAGGAAGTGATGTCACAGCAAGCGAATATGGCAGCTGCTGTCCTAAACAAACAGACAGTGTCTTGAGCTGGTTACTCTGCTATGGAAAAGCAGAGTATTGATTGTATGGATTTTAAGCTTGCCCTGTTGTGGCTCTACTATTAAACTGCCTTGGTAGCTTTCCTTCTCCTTTAAATGCAAACCTGAAAAATTAATCTGTTCAATGAAAGTTATTCAATGCATGTTATTGGTTAAAACCTTCAAGATAATTAGTTCTGTTTCTAATTAAGGCGGAATAGTAAGTCATATAGTCATTGCTCCATTGCTTTGTTGCTAGGACAGACACTTAAAACAATACGGATATGTGTATTATACAGTACTTGCAATCTTATAATCTTTTTACTATTAGATTTCCAGTGTTCTGAAAGCCAAGACCCCATCTGTCCTGCTTACTTTGGTAAGTCTTTGTGTGTGTGTGTGTTATTTTTTGCCTGTGAACATCTTTCTTATAAGTGCTTAATGGCTTACCTAATATGACATGTTCTGGATTACTTGAGCTTTTATCCAATACCTGCAGTAAAGTTCTGTATAAATAAAGTAGCTCTGCCTTGAGATTTCCTGAAGCACAAGAGCATAATGTTATCACTTTATTGGTATAAGCATTAAGGAACAGCTTTTGTCAGGCACAAGTATATTCTCTCATTTCTTCTTTGTGTAACCGAATACCTCACCTAATTTATCTGATATTAATCTCACGTTAATATATGCCCTGAATCAAATTCTTTTCTGCTCCACAGCGTGGTGTTAATACTGACAGTGGAAGTGTTTGCAAGGAAGCTTCATTTGAAGGAATTAGTGAGTAAGTAAACTGAGCTTTCAAGAAAACTTTAAAAGTATATATAAGACCTGCACCTATTGGCTCTAAGTGCCCCGCATAATATGCCGAAGCATGTAAGACTGACGGGTTTAACCTTTAGTTGGGCGGCAGGTTCGGCCAGAAAAACACAACATGTTCGTGGTAGTGATGTACAGTTAGAGTTTCTCCCGAACCACACCCGCCCGATATCTGACCTCCCACCACCTGCGCCCACCGAAGCCCGACTTCCAGGTTCCTTTTATAGACCCGCCCCCACCAATGACATCACAAAATTGGCGGGCGAGCAGGCGATCGGCTATAAAACTGGAAGTCGAAAGCTGGCAGTGTAAATTGGTGGGGAGGAGGGCAGGAAGAAGGGATTGACCCAGACCCACCCGCAAATGGGGGTGCGAGGTCGGCCCGAACCCGACCAACCCGCGGTTAATGGGACGGCCTGCACATCACTAGTTTGTGGGCCGCGAGTGGGCTCAGACTAAACTTTTCATGAAAATTGTAATTTTATAGTCAAAGATAATCCAATGTACTTCCCTATTCTGTCATCATGGAAGGGGAGGAGCATGCAGGCACAAGTATATGGAGGAGGAAGCAGGGCACTGTAAGGTCACAGGCGGGTTGGATGCAAGGCAAAGTTTAGTCCGAGCCCACTCGCGGGCCACAAACTAGTGATGTGCAGGCCGGCCCGATATCCACGAGTCAGTCTGGTTCGGGCCGGCCTGTACATCACTAGTTTGTGGCCCGCGAGTGGGCTCGGACTAAACTTTGCCCTGCATCCAACCCGCCTGTGACCTCACAGTGCCCTGCTTCCTCCTCCATATACTGGTGCCTGCATGCTCCTCCCCTTCCATGATACCAGAACACCAGGATATATAAATAGGGAAGTGCATTGGATTATCTTTGACTATAAAATTATAATTTTCATGAAAAGTCTTTTACACTGTCCTTCATTGTTCAAGGTATAGCTTTAACATGCAGCATTACTAGCTTTATCATTTTTTTTTTAAATTTATTAAAGTCCAATTTTTTTATGATCGAAGTTTTAAAGAGGAAAACATTATTTTTTTGTGAAAAAAACATTTTTTTTTGGAGATTTATTAAACACTGATGCTGCTAAAAGTCCAAATAAAAAAGTACTCCATCTGAAACCTGCTACGGCCATGTAGGAGACAGTGGCAGATTTCCCATTTACAATAAGAAAATGTCATGATCTGCTCTAGGTTTGGTAAATAAATCTAAAAATTTGTGGTTTTCAGGCGATAATTTTTTCACATTTTAATCGAGTTTTTTCCCACACCAGATTTTTTCAAGTTAATGTATTGGTAAATAATGTAAAAATGTGGACAAGAATTTAGTCAAAGTGGTTTTAACAAAATTATGAGAAATTTTCAGATTTTAGTAAATAATTTACTATTTTTAGTAAATAAATTGTTACTTTAGGCTAATTAGCAAAATTACAGGGGTACCTGCATTTTTGCACAGCCAGTTTTTCACATTTGATTTAATTTCATACAACTGAATACTGCTTTACTAAAAAATCTTTGTTCAGAAAAAACCCCAGTACTCATCTTTTGTTGAAAGTGGATTAAATTATTATGCAGGCTGAGAGGGGTTCCCAAACTTTTTCATATATATATATATATATATATATATATATATATATATATATATATATATATATATATATATATATATATATATATATATATATATATATATATATATATATATATATATATGGGAAGGCCATCTCTGATACACTCTACTTTAAGCAAATAATTCTCATTTTAAAAATAATTATTTTTTTTCTGTAATAAAATAAAGTTCCTCGTACTTGGTCCTTACTACGCTGCCTAAATCCTATTGGATTTATTTCATAAGGTTTGGTGATACAAATTATGGAAAGATCCCTTATCCAGAAAGCCTCGGTCCCAAGCATTCCTTAAATAAGATCCTATACCTTTATACCTTTCATTCTCATGAATCAGAATAACATCTTATATCCTGCATTAAGTGGATGTTGGTTGCATCATGGAATTGTAAGCAAGAACATGAAGATTTATTTTACCTGCATGCAGGCAGTTTTCATTTTATAAATCATGAACAATAATAATTTGCATATAGATAGATAGAAATCAAGATACAGATTGTAATATCAATATATGTTTGTTGGTCACATTTGAGATACAACTTTTCATGTTTCTGCATGTGTTTATTCAAATTTAAGCACTCGCTATATTTGTTTCCTCTCTACATTTTTAAATGGGATCTTCACCCAAAAATTGTATTTTGCACAATGAAAGAAAATGTATCTCTATGCAACTTTCCTGTTTATTAAAAATTTACTGGTTTTAAAAGGTTTTGGATCTAACATCTTCTTGTATAATATTCCCCTATCCTTAGAATGTAAAATAATTTCAAAAGCAATGTACCTCCTTAACATGATATGATAGAAGAGAAGCTCTTCATGCTCCCACAGGAATGGCCATAGTGGAATGACGGACTTAACTCTGCATTAGCAGTCAAAACTCCTCCAGTGTTCTTCCATGTGTCTCTCTTTCCCCAAACTGCCTATATGTGCCTCTGTGAGTTTATGTTCTTATCTAACATAGTAACATAGTAAGTAAGGTTGAAAAAAGACCTTTTAGTTTTTTTTTAATCTGCCTAACTGCTAGTTGATCCAGAGGAAGTAAAAAAAAAACCATCTGAAGCCTCTCCAATTTGCCTCAGAGGGGGGAAAATTCCTTCCTGACTCCAAAATGGCAATCGGACCAGTCCCTGGATCAACTTGGACTATGAGCTATCTCCCATAACCCTTTATTCCCTCACTTGCTAAAAAGTAATCCAACCCCTTCTTAAAGCTATCTAATGTATCAGCCAGTACAGCTCTCACTGTGAAAAACCCCTTCCTAATATTTAGGCGGAACCTCCTTTCTTCTAATCGGAATGGATGACCTCGTGTCAGCTGGAAAGGCCTACTGGTAAATAAAGCATTAGAGAGATTGTATTATATGATCCCCTTATATATTTATACATAGTTATCAAATAACCCCTTAAACGCCTCCATCCTCTATTTGGCCAGTCTTTCCTCATAGCTAAAATTTCCCTTATCTTTTACAAGCTTAGTTACCCTTCTCTGTACCCTCTCTAATACAATAATGTCCTGTTTGAGTGATGGAGACCAAAACTGTACGGCATATTCTAGATGGGGCCTTACAAGTGCTCTATACAGTGGAAGAATGACCCCCTCCTCCCGTGACTCTATGCCCCTTTTAATACAGCTCAAGACCTTATTTGCCCTTGATGCTGCTGACTGGCATTGCTTGCTACAGCCAAGTTTATCATCTGCAAGGACTCCAAGGTCCTTTTCCATAATGGATTTGCATAGTACAGTCCCATTAAGGGTATAAGTGACTTGGATATTTTTACATCCCAGGTGCATGACTTTACATTTATCAACATTGAATCTCATTTGCTGCACAGATTGCCAGTTTGTCAAGCTCCTGTTGCAAGGATGCCACATCCTGGATGGAATTAATTGGTCTGCATCATTTTGTGTTATCTGCAAACACTGATACATTACTTACAACACCCTCCCCTAAGTCATTAATTAGGACCCAATACCGAGCCCTGAGGGACCCCACTAAGAACCTTACTCCAAGTAGAGAATCTATGTGACCGTTTAACAATAACAATGCTACATTTGTTTATTATATATTCTCATTAGCCAAGACTTGTGACCAAGTCATATGCTTTCATTCCCATAAATTGCTACGTGTATATTAAAACTGTAAAAAGGAAGAGAAAATTAAAACGTTTGCTGTGGATACAAATGTTTCAGATGTCTCTGGCTTCTACGGTTTGTCAGTTCAGCTTATTTTTACCCACAATTTTATGCTTGCAAGTATATTGTTAGCCATATTTTATTGGTACTGTTGCTTTCACTTAACGTCACAGAACAGATGCTTTGTGGGATGATTTCCTTCTTGCTTTCCTGTTCTTTGAAAGTGGGGAAGAGGTGATTAGAATGTGAGTGTGAAGAGCAGCGGGAATATGTCTGAATAAATCTAGATTGGCACAAAGGAAAAGGCCTTAACAAATGAGTGTAAAATTCAATACCCTAGGGATGCGGCTAATTGTATGGGAGCAGGCTCATCATGTACCCCAGTCCACTCTTTGCTGCCCCTTCCAAGCCAACCAAAGAATATGCTAGGAATACAAAAATCATAAGCAGCCTTTTGCCTGTTACTAATATAACAGGAGTTTAGACAGGAATCAGAAGCCCTTCTTTTCCTGAGCTGGAACCACCCCTGATATAGGCAGAGAGCTAACTGAACTGTTGGCTTTAAAGATGCAATAATATCCCTGTTAATAATGATGGTTCTCTAAAATAAAAAATGACTTGGTACTCCTCCCCAGCCTTAAAGCCAAAATTCTTTTTGTCACACAGGTCTTTTACTTTACTGAGGAGCAGCTATTTTCTCTTACAATTATTGGTATCTCAAGTTTTGTAAGACTTTGGGGCAGATTTACTTAAGGTCGAATATCAAGGGTTAATTAACCCTCGACTGCCGAATTGAAATACTTCGAATATCGAAGTCGAAGGATTTACCGCAATTCGAACGAAAAATCGCTTGATCGAACGATTAAATCCTTCGAATCGTTAGATTCTAAGGATTTTAATCCATCAATCGAACGATTTTTGTTCGCACCCAAAAAAAATCTAGCAAAGCCTATGGAGACCTTCCCCATAGGCTAACATTGACTTCGGTAGTTTTTTAGGTGGCGAACTAGGGGGTCGAAGTTTTTTTAAAGAAACAGTACTTTGACTATCGAATGGTCGAATAGTCGAACGATTTTTAGTTTGAATCGTTCGATTCGAAGGACGAAGTAGCCCATTCGATGGTCGAAGTAGCCAAAAAAACATTCGAAATTCGAAGTTTTTTTTCCTCTATTCCTTCACTCGAGCTAAGTAAATGGGCCCCTTATAGTTTTTTCATCAACTGCAGATGGTTAAGACTAATGCTTCTGCCTTCATGCCTGCCGATTGTAGCATACATTTTCAAAATACGGGGAAGTAAACAGCAGTAATTCATTGCTCCCAGCATTTAAAATTAGATTTTACATTGCTAAACGTTGTTGTTGCCAACATAATCAGATGCCTTTAAACTTCAGTCTGTGGACATTAGAATTTGCAGTGTGGGAAAAAAAATGTAATTGTTTCCATTTCATCTAAGATAATTGTCTTCTGGTAGATTTATCTTTTAAGAAAGCAAATTGAGATATATGGAAGCAGCAAGATCAAACGACTACCACAGTAGAAATCATGACTACATATATTGGCCCCACCTTACTATCGCAACTGTCCCAAAGATTTGAATTTTTTCCGTGTGCTCGAACACATGATAAAGCATCTGTACTTTAATTACTAGCTCTCCAACTAGAATACTAGATTGAACTCCTTGTTTATAATGTCTTTGGTTCAAGTAACTGAATTATTGTACACATTTTTAAAATCCTCTGAAAGTGCATAAGGTTAATATCAGATATAAGTAAAAATACAGAAGCATGCAATTAGCATATCTGTATTATTGTATGGTTGGGGAAACTGGTGCCCTCTAGATTTTACTAGAGAAAGTTGTATCTGGTTGTGTTAAAGGAACAGTTCAGTGTAAGTATAAAAACTGCGTAAATAGGCTGTGCAAAACAAAAAATGCTTTTAGTATATTTAGTGAGCCAAAAATGTAAATAAGAGCCTTATTCGGTGAAATGTAAATTATTAGATGCTGTCAAACTGTAAGGAACGTACCTGGTGGTCTAGTGGGGGGACGGCAGGGACGCTTGCCGCCCCCTCGGCGGGGACGCCCGCCGCAACGAGCAGCTTCCTTTAGGCCGCAGGCGCCGGCATCTTAAGGCGCGCGCGGCGCGCTCTTGTGTAATTTAAAGGCGCAGGCGCGCTGACGTAGTGACGTCAGCGCGCAATGGCACGTAATTCAAACGCTATTTAAAGCCCATTAGGGCTGTGGGACCTTGCCCGTGATAGGTTTATACCTGGTGCCTTTGAGCTTTTGCTATCTTGTATCCTGAACCTGTTTGATTCCTGTTGTGACCCTTGCCTGGCTTTTGACTATTCTGACCTCTGGATCCTGACCCTAGCCTGTATACCAACTACCCCTTCTGCTGAATCCCTTCTGATTGACTTCCTGGTTTAACCCTTGCCTGCCTGATAACGTTTATTCTCTGCCTGCCTCGACCTGGCCTGATTTGACTACTCTTTTGCTTAACGCCTTGTACTACGATCTTCTGTCCAAAGACTTTGCTTTGCAGTCGTGCCCCTCTGCCTATCCAGAACCTCTCGTTTAAGTCCAGGTGGCATCCAAGTAAGCCGAGGGCTCCTCCCGAGGCCCAAAGGCGGTCACACTACTGGTGAAGCACAAGCCGAGACCAGGGTGCCTGGTGTTTGTTCTGGTGTTGGGTGCCGACCGTGACACAAACAAATGTATTAAATGGAGTCCACATATCTTGTATAAATATGAAGAATAATGTTGCTTTCAAAATAAACTTTCCAATGTATGTCCAAAAATGTTTAATTTTTTTTGTTTTTCCATTTAGATTCAGTGTAAACAATACCCTGCTGCATCCAGAAATTGTTGAATGGTATGTACAAGTAATATGTCCCAACCTCTAAATCATTGATACTTTTTATTGTGTATTTATATTTTGCTCTTAATCTTTAACCCCCCCCCCCCTAGTCATATGTTTAAGGATGGTTGGGATTGTATTCTTATTCAGGAAACATGGAAGACTTACATTTAGAAAAACTGATGAGTCTGTCACAAATAATGGAAAGAATAATAAAGATGTATTTTTTTATGAAGTTGTGCAGTACAGTACTGTGTATTGTTGTAGATGTGTCCATCACAATTGCTATCCCAAATAGCATAAACTGCATGGCTGGTTATTGGTCCTAGTTGTAAATGGACTATTTTGACTTTAACTTTCTGTTATATATGAAAGGGTATTCTTGGAACTCTTGTGTCTACCTTCACAGATATCTTATACAGTTTAGGAGGAATTTTAGTGGCCCTACAGGGCACAATAACACCCTACAGGGCACAATAACACCCTACAGGTACTGGAGCGATCCACAGGTAAAGCTCGTACCCAGTTGCATTGCTAAAACTCCATATCATGATGATTTCTTTATTCATCCAACTTGCAGTAAAGCAATATCAGAGCACAAGTCACATGACTGGGGGCAGCTGGGAAACTGACAATAAGTCTAGCCCCATATCAGATTTCAAAATGAAATTAAAAAAAAACCTGTTTGCTCTTTTGAGAAACGGGTTTCAGTGCAGAATTCTGCTGGAGCTGCTCTATTAACTGATGCATTTTGAAAAAAAAAAGTCCCCAAGACAGTATCCATTTAAATATAACGGTATTTTAAAAAGCACTTGTATACGTTCTCTCATTTTGATTTTTATTTGTGTTTCTTATGTATATATACATAAATATGTTTGTATAGCTATATTTTGCTTTATTAGCTCATCACATTCATTATAAAAACCGTCACCAAGAATGAAATGCATTCAGAGAATGTGACAATTTTGCATGACGTGGTGAAGTTCTCTTCTTGACTTCAGTGGAATATTATATGAAATCTCCATCAATAAGTGTAAAAATCTCAGTATATTCTACATATATATTTTCTAGATACATTGTAGAAAGAAACAAAATGTCTCACTTTATTAAAAGACAAAAATGTAATTTGATAAAAACTTTTTTGATTGTGTGAGTTGTAGACAAAATGATAAATTTCTGTTTTGATGACAGTCATGCCATCTGGTCTGCTACAATGAAATCAGCCGGAATTCACTTTTTCATAATAACGCCATATGAATGGAAAGTTGTAAGGATATAAAACACTGGGGTCAGAAGGGGTTTTGAGAACATTTATGATGCTAGTAGAATATTAGTTAATGTTGTTATTTCTGGTTTGTGAGTAGAGAGAAAGAATTCAGATTCATTAACAGAAAATGGCAAGCATGATCTAAAAATGGACCTTAATCTTAGCACCTGTGTGGTATGAAAATCTTTGTTTACTACGTGTAATTTATCATTTCGCTTGCTATAAGTGACTAAATTCGGTGTCAATTTAAGTAATTTGCCGTCCACGTTTCTTCAGCATCCGCAGCATAGTTTTATATTTAGAATCTATCTTAACATTTGTTTTTAATATGGCTAACAATAAAAATACATTGCAAGCTTAGCGAGCACCAAGGCCCCTTCTGTCAAAAAAATGTAGAAGACAGCACCATTAAAGGAGAAGTAAAGGGTAAAACTAAGTAAGCCTTATCAGAAAGGTCCATCTAAATATACCAGTAGACAGGGGGGTGTGGCTACAGAGCTGAATGGAGGACTGAACCTTCAGCTCTGTGAAGAAACACTTAATACAGCGACACAGCAGCTTTTAAAGCCTGAAATAGCAGTGGTTTTGCAGGGGAACACACCAGGAAGCTATGGACCCCAGAAAAGCACTTAACAAAAGAAAGAAAAACAGCCCAAGACCCAGAAAGCTGACAGCCCTATACAGCTCTGCTGGGCAAGATAGTGGTTGCCATGGAGAAGGAAAACAACACTCATCCCCACAGACTCTGCAGCATCAGAGATCGCTGTTTATACCTCCTTATGGCTTACAAAACCTGAATCAAGCTGGATTTCAATACGGGGAGAGCAAGGGGTCATCGCCTGACACCCCGACATCCAGAAGCCCTGCCAAGAACAAGCCTCGCATAGACACAGAGGAACATCAGGTAGGACAGATTCTGTCTCCCCAGAGCACAGACACAGCCTCATCAGACCCCCTAGCACAGTTCCCTACTACAGAACAGCCGATCACACAGAACTTTCTGAAAGAGTTTATGCTCTCATTCAAAAGCTCTATGCATAATGACATTAAGCTGCTTGCAGATCACATGTCCCAGTTCGCCATGGACATTAATGATCGTGTCACTAAAATAGAGGACAAGATGACAGACTTCACGGTGGCCTATAACGAACTGGTAGACTCTCATGAAGAGATGCTGGATGATGTAAAATGGCTAAAAGAAAAGATGATAGACGCAGAAGACCGCAATCGTAGAAATAATGTGAAAATTAGAGGGATCTCTGAGACTGTTTCTACTGATGATCTGAAGCTCCATGTAAAGAAGATTATAAAGTTAACCCTCCCTGGTGTTCCTGACAGTGAGCTCATTATTGATAGGGCACATAGACTGCCTAAACCAAACTTCCTACCAGATAGAGTCCCCAGAGATGTTATAACAAGAATTCATTTTTTTCATGTAAAGGATGCCTTCTTGTCTGCTACAAGGAGAGGTCAGAAACTTCCATCTCCTTATGAGGACCTTTCATTGTTCTCAGACCTTTCCCAAGCTACCCTCCAGGCCAGAAGAGAGTTTGGTCCTGTTACCGCTACATTGAGGAACCAGAAGATCCCTTACAGATGGGGTTTTCCTACAAAATTGCTGATCTACAGACTAGGATCACTTCATATATTGAAAAATCTTAATGAGGGTCTGGAATTGCTGGCCAAGTGGAACATCGCAGTAATTAACCCAAGGGAAGGAAGACTGGCGCTGTCGGCACCCAAACAGCAAAGGATGGAATGGTCCGCTGATAAAGATGAACAGAACAAGTCCCCCATAGCCGCCGGAGGCTCTTGAACTGAACTTTAAGGAATATAGGAAGAAAAGTGTTTCTTACACAAACTTTCCCTCCCACTAGGCTTTTCCCCTCTCGAAATCTCCTGAGGTGAATTGACCGTATTCTCGGCCCACGGCTGTGGACCAAGGCCCAATAAGGCCTGAATACTGCTCTGACAACTAACTGTTATTTTTTTTTTGTTTTCTTTTTGATTTTTATTGTTCTCAGTGTTTTCAGTATTATACTGAACACAGTGTTTCCTTTTTGTTCTTTACCTTTGATGCTTTTCTTACTGTTTCTGCTAACCCCCGTTTATCCTTACAGTGCTGAGAGACTTGGGACTTTTTATCTTGATTATAGGTCAGATTGCAAATTATGGACTGATATTGAGCGGAGTCAACGATATGGTATGCTATATGTGGTGCAATAGAGTCATAATTGAAAATGTCACAAGATCTTAAAATATTATCTCTTAATGTGAGAGGCTTGAATTCGCATAGAAAGAGGTATTTATTACAAAAGCTGGTCAAGGAGGAAAAGGCTGATCTGGTTTGCCTCCAAGAAACTCATCTTAATACTGAAGGGGCGTCTAAATTTAATCTGTATCAATTTTCTAGTGTACACCATGCAGTTTTAAAAAAGCGTATAGCGGTCAGGGATTCTTCTGGCTTTGATATTACAGATATCTATAACAGCAACGATGGGAGATTAGTAGTTATCTCTGGTAAGATCAATAATCAAATTTTCTCAATCGCTAATTTATACTCTCCAAATAAAAATCAAATTAGTTTTCTAAATAAAAAAATAAAAAAAATTGTTAGCTTACAAAAAGGGCACATTATAATTACTGGTGATTTGAATGCTATAACAGACCCCATCGTTGACTGTTCATCGACAAGGAAGAGACCCCCGGCCTCTATACAGAATAGTCTATTGAATTTTGAACTATATGACAGTTGGAGATGCCTACATCCCAAAGAGAAAGATTTCTCATATTATTCCCCAATTCATCAGTCATTCTCAAGAATCGATCACTGTTTGGTGGACAGATTTACTTTGCCAGTATTGAAAGATGTACAAATCGGCACCAGAACATGGTCAGACCATAGCCCCGTAACAATTAAAATACAACTATCAGGCCCACCCTCCGTAAAACATCCTTGGAGAATGAATAAAATTGTATTATATTCTGAATCGTCAGCCCCCTTGATCCAAAAAAATCTGAAAGATTATTTCCTAATTAATGATAATAATGAGGTAGGTAAATCTACACTATGGAATGCCCATAAGGCCTTTATAAGAGGAATCTTTATAAAACATAGCTCCATCCTTAAGAAGAAAAGGAAAGAAAAAACTGATTTCCTTCTGAAAGAAATTAAACTATTAGAATACACAATTTATAATAATAAAAAAACTGAATTAATACCCAAATTAGAAGAATTCAGACAAGAATTGAAAGAGACATTATATCAACAATATGATAGATGGCATACTATATTGAAAGAAAATTGGTATGCAGATAGAAACAAGGCAGGGAAGGTTATGGCCCAAAAAATAATAGGACAGAGAATTGCCAGAAGAATATTGAAATTAAAACGCCCACAAACTGGTATAACGGTTCATCACCCAAAAGAGATTGTCGACACCTTGGCAACATTTTATGAAAATTTATATAACTTAGATAAACACCCGGATACTCACATACCCACCAAACAAGAAATTGATCAATATTTAGAAAGTATAAACCTCCCATCCCTATCTGAACTCGAACAAAAACAGACAAATACTCCCTTCCGACAACAGGAGATAGAAATAGCCATTAAAACCCTTAAAAGTGACAAGGCCCCTGGGATAGATGGCTTCATTAACGATTACTACAAAAAATTTGTTAATATCTTATCTAAGCCCCTTACACAAATGTTTAATGAGGTAGCTACCCTATGCAAATTTCCCAAAGAATCCTTATGCGCCCAGTGACCCAGTTAATTATAGGCCTATTTCCCTACTTAACACCGATTTAAAAATTTACGCGAAGGTAATTGCAAATAGATTAGCCCCTTTAATTCCCCAATTAATACATTTTGATCAGGTAGGATTTGTAAAGGGAAGAATGACTTATGACGCAACTAGAAAGGTGTTAGCTCTCTTACATGAAGTTGGTGTTTGTCGAACGCCTTCTCTGTTTGTCTCTTTGGACGCAGAGAAGGCGTTTGATAGAGTAAATTGGAACTATTTGTCATGTGTGTTGGAAAAATTTGGCTGTGTGGGTTACTTACATAAGGCAATAATGGCGCTATATTCACAGCCTTCTGCTTTGGTTATGTCATCAGGTACCTTATCATCTCCTTTTAATATAACTAACGGAACTCGTCAGGGATGCCCACTCTCACCAATTATTTTTATATTAACACTTGAACCCCTAGCACAAAAAATAAGAAATAATCTGATAAAGGGTATCAAGCTTGGTGGATCTGAGTATAAATTGGGATTATATGCGGATGACATATTATTATATCTACAAGATCCCCAGGTATCACTGCCAAATCTAAGATCTGAATTAAGTTCTTTCTCCAAAATTTCTTATTATAAACTAAATGAAAACAAAACAGTCATCCTACCATGCAACCTTGATCCAGATACAACACAGTCTCTTAAAAACTCATCCCCATATTTCTGGACTATTAAGTCCATAAAATATTTAGGAGTATACATTACACCTTCCTTACCCTTACTATACAAAGAGAATTATGAGCCTTGGATCTCTAAACTTAAAAATCAATTAGAAGCCCTCTCTAAATTTGAATTCTCCTGGCTTGGCAGGAGTGCCGCCTTTAAAATGATGATACTTCCACAACTATTATACCTATTTCGTAACCTTCCCATAAAAGTCCCTAAATCATTTTTCACTAGCTTACAAAAATTGATTAACAAATTTGTTCTGATTAACAGAACCTCCAGATTTTCCAATAAAATATTAACGCAACATCAAACAGAACTTGGTCTTGGAGTTCCGGATATAGAACTTTACTACAAAGCAACCATCCTAGAACAATCCAGATCTATCCGGAAAAATGACACATCAAAACAATGGATAGTTCTAGAGCAAAACCAATCTTCTTACTCATTTTACAAAAACTTCTTAGAATCCAATCTAATCTGGGAAATTCCAAAACCAACATCTAATCCAGTCACTAAGCATACATTGAAAATCTGGAAGGAACTGACTAAACTCTGTAATAATAACCCGTTAGCTACTAATTTACCCATCCCCTTCATCAATATCTCAAATGTAGTAAAGAAGGTTTCATTTGATAACTGGGTAGAATTAGGTTTGGATACAATTGATAAACTCTTTGGAGAGTCAGGCCAAAAATCCTTTGAGGAGTTGTCTGATCTGTATAACATACCTAGATCGGAGGCTCATAAATACTCTAAAATACAAAAATATTTCTCAAGACATACTCCTCTTACAATTTCTTTACCCCCACAAATTAATAAACTATTGTCACCTGATAAAACTTATATGAAAGGTACTGCCTTGTTTTATAGAACATTATTAACTAACAAAGAGGGCATCCCTAAATGGCAGCTAAGAAGCTGGCAGGAACACTTTCAAACAGATATAGAACAGGGTGACTGGGAATTAGCTATTAAATCTGTAAAGAAATCTTCCCACTGTGTTTCTCATCAGGAAAATTTACTTAAAATGATCTGGCGGTGGTACCTCACACCTGAAAAAATCTCCAAGTTTGATTCCCAGGTTTCACCACTTTGCTGGAGGAAATGTAATCAAGTGGGTTCCTTGGAACACATTTTTTGGCATTGTCCAAGGATTCAACCTTTATGGAAAGAAGTGGAAGTCTGTCTCAAAAAATTACCAGTAAACCTTGTCCATATTCCCCCATATATGTCATTACTGCATATAAAAACAATTGAATTACCCCCCAAAGAGAGAATCTTATTTAATCATATATTTATAGCAACGAGAATGCAGATAGTAGATAACTGGAAATCTGAACATATACCAAGATTTGAAGACATCCTTAAGATGGTGGAGTTCAACCTACGAGCAGAAAAGTCTTGGGCAATGAAATCAGACAACTTACAACCATTCCTCAATAGAACTAGCTTATGGTCCTCATTATATCCTCAGTCAAAATTATTTGAGATATAGCTTCTTGAAGCACTGAATTCTTGACCTCCTACAGTCCTATATTTTCTAGTTGACTCTGTGTAATATTTCCATCAGACAGAGAAAAATGAATAACTAAGTCTTAAGCAATTTGTCCGGTTGGATAATTTCCTTTTTCTTTAGTTTCCCCTTAGATTTAGGTTTAGATAATTTAAAAACAGTTACCTGATGACCATGGTGTAAAATAGTTTATTTAATAAAAATGTATCATTAAGTAATAAAAATATAGTATTCCACAAGTTTATTGTTAAGTGTCACACATCTTATGATACATATTAATATAAAGATGTGGATGCGTCTTCCGGAGGTTGCCAGGGAGACTCTGCTCCACTTTGATAACACTGTTTTACAGTTAGTGGAATATTGGTAATTTGTTTATTGTGCTGCGATGCTGATGTTGGTCCGCTGCATATATGTACAATCTTTAATGTAAACATATTACTTATTTACAACATGCCTATTTTTTCTTTCTCTTTCCAATGGCTGTAATAATTTTCTTGAAAAACCCCAATAAAAAACATTGAAACATAAATATACCAGTAAACCCCCAAAGTAATGTTGCTCTGAGTCCCCTGTCAAAAGAAACACAGCATTTCTTTCCTTCTATTGTGTACACATGGGCTTCTGTATCAGACTTCCTGCCTTCAGCTTAAACCTCATTGCCCTGGGCAAGAGCATGCTCAGTTTGCTCCTCTCCCCCCACCCCTCCCTTCTCTACTGTAATCTGAGCCCAGACCAGGGAGAGACTCAGGCAGGAAGTGATGTCACACCACATTAATACTGCAGCTCCTATCCTAAACAAACAGAGAGTTTCTAGAGCTTTTTACTCAGGTATGGTAAAACATTCTACAAAATAAATATAGCATTCTAGCTTGCACTATTGCAGCTAATCTATTGGCAATAAAATGTCTCCGTAGCTTTCCTTCTCCTTTAAGGAATATACATTTAAAAAGCCTTTATTAGCTTCTCATGGCTTTGATCTGAAAAGGTGCAGTGTTTCAGGCCTTTTTTAAGCTAATGGTGTTACCCCTGGCAAATGCCTAACGTTTTACTTACCCCTCGGTGCAGATTCAGGCATTGGAGTTCACAGGCGCTATCTTCTTTGGAAAACTTTCGGAATGAGACCGGCGTGTGCGCATGTGCAGTTGGAGCAATTTTCTGTTTCGCGACAACTGCGCATGTGCCGAAACGCCGGTCTCCATCCAATGATTACCGAAGTGGCTGAAGATGATGCCCATGAACTCCGATGCCTGAATCTGCACTGAGAGGTAAGTAAAATGTTAAGTAATGCTTTTGGGCCAACTCACACATCATTCCTGAAACTATAAGCTCAGTACAGTTTTGCCAATAACCAAGACGAAATAGGGTTATTTAAACAAAGGTCTAACAGACCTCTTCTTATGGTAAAGTTGATTAGAATAATGGTTAATTTAACTGTTAACGTTATTATACCTTTATTGTACAAACTGTTTTTTTTGATGTTCCAACCCCTTTAATTGGTGGTTTGCAAGTTTTTTAAAAGCAGTTACCTTCTTCACTATGTGAAATGTTATATTTGCTTTTGTGCCTCATGTATTTGCCTACTCAGAACAATAGTTTGCTTCCCTCTGTAATCTTAGCGTATATTATTTATTGGGTATGAAACCCAAGGCTCTCTTAATAAATGTATGGTAATAAATGTATGTTTTATGAATTCAAAGTGGCCTTAATTTTTAGACAAATCTTACTCATTGTTTTGCATAGCATTTGCTGATTGAGCAGTGAATTCCTTAATATTCATAACTTCCATTATCTTGATGCAGATGTAATTTAGTATGTTGGAGACATTTTCAACTGCATTCTCCGAAGAATTTCTTGCTCAATCTATGCTTTCATATGAACATTTTCAAATAATGGATCCTATCTGCTAGAAGATATTACCTTTAATGAATATTTTAAACTTTCAATATGAACATTAAATGTTTTATTGTTGAACATTCCTCTAATAAATTAGAATTACTTTTTTTCCCTTTAACATTTAGGGGAAAAGCATTTACATAAAATGGTCCACAGTTTTTATGATTGTTAAAGCTGAACACATTTATGTACCAATCTTAATAAAATACATTGCCCTCCTACGACTTTCAAATGTATATTAATGTATTTTATAGTTGAGCCTACTAAAGGCAGAGAGTTCTATAAATGAGTTAAATTAAATTCCACGATTAAATCTAAGGCATTTATAGCGCTTGCAAACACTGTATTAATCTGAATATACATACAAAGAATAGAAATGAGTTCCATAACATAGTATATAGTAACATAGTAAGTTACAGTAAATTGAAAAAAGTCACACGTCCATCAAGTTTAACCTTAAGTCTGTATAGAACCTGCCTAACTGCTAGTTGAGCCAGAGGAAGTAAAAACAAAACAATTTGAAGCCTCTCCAATTTGCTTCAGAGGGGGAAAAAAATCCTGACTAGCCCGATTGTCATCTTGGGAGTCAGGATTTTTCCCCCTTGAGGCAAATTGGAGTGGCTTCAAATTTTTTTGTTTTTACTTCCTCTGCACCTTCTTTGTTCTGATTTTATTTGCAGCATCGTGTTGCAGTGGTATAGTAATAGGTATATAGGTATAGATGCTCCTGCTTTCCTTCAACGGTCCAAAAAATGTAGGCAGGTTAATTTGCTCCTAATAAACACTGACCCTAATATGAAGGCACAGGCCAATGGTCTCAGATTGGAGGCTCCACTAGGGCATGGACCAATGTGATTGACTAAGAGTTTCTGTAATTTGCTTCATATGATAACTAAATCAATTAGTTGAATTATGTTTGTAAGCCATCCTACCTGTGGTCCTGTTGGTAGAATAGCAGGATCAGTGGATCTTTGTGAGCCTAAAAATAGTCTGTGAGTATATATATAATTTGCTTTATCTGAGACTTTGTTTATCCACATAGTTTTGCAACTGGGAATTAGTAGTGCATAAGCTCTTGCAGTAAAGTAGAAGGAAAGGTAAAATCACTGCTAATAACTGCTAAGAATGCTAAATTGTTAAACACCCCCAGTGACTTCTTGCCTGTTACTGTTTAGCTGGCAAATAAAAAATTCTGTATGCAATGTTTCATAAATTTAGTCTCAAACATTTTGTTTCCTCACAACTTCCTACTTGTCCACTCAAACCCATTTCTTTTAAACTTCTCAGCAATCCCTGACTTCTTCTGACTAATAAAGCCATAATGTATCTTTGTAATCTTTTCCTTTCATATAGATTATTTTCATCTCTGTTCTGAAAAATCCTTTCTTTATCTAGCCAATCTTGGTAACCGTCATCCCTTCTTTCTTCTTCCCTTAAACTCTAAACCACTTAAGTACTTAGTATACAATAAACTGACATTATTCCTCTCTAACCATAACCTTCCGGGACCCCTTGAAATCTGACTTTGGACCACAACATTACACAGAATATATGCCAAAAACATGTATTACAACTAAAAGTTCTGATTCTCTCAGTTTCTTTTGAGACTGTGTGTGCACCCTTTCTTCATTCAGTCCCTCCATTCTCTAAGCCTTTATGACTCTGCCTCCTCTGGTTTTTATCTAACCTCTCAAATTTACTACAGAGTATCATCACCTCTCTTACATCTCTTTGTTGGGTTTTCTCAAAAATCTATCTTACACCTCTTATTATTTTAAATGTATATTTCCTTCCATGTCAAACTAATCAATTCATATGGTTTCCAACACCACCTCTATACTGACAATACTCAAATCTATATGTCCTCTCCTGATATTCTTTCTTGTTAGCTATAGCTTCTTAGATGTCCAAGTGCTACATTAAATTAAACCTCTGTAAAAACCTCATCCAACACCAACAACATCCCAAAAGTGTCGTTCACAATTGACAGCTCCCCTCTCTTCACAGTTATCACCCCAAGCCCCATCACTTGAGGTTATCCTTGATACTGCTGTGTCCTCCACTCCTTATATCCAATTAAGGAGCTAAAACTTCCCATTCTTATTTAAGAAATATTTGCAAAACAATTTATCACACAAGATGCTAACAAAATTCCAATTCACTCTTTTGTCAGATTACTTATAGACAACTGTAGCAATTGTCCTTCCCACCGCTAGCCTTATACGCCTCAGAATATACTTCTCTCTCTGCACTGGCTTCCACTACCAATTGGAATATTTCAATTTATCTAACCTACACCTCAACTCAGTTTTCATGTACTTTCTTTCATTCATTGCAAGGGTAGCATTCCTTCTCTTGAATTCCTTTCAACTCTCTGTGTGACTTTCTACCAATCTCTCTGCCTATAAACAAATTCTAAAAACACCTTTTTTTTTTAAGAAACTTGCCCTCGTTTAGTTTAACAAAATGTCATTATACACCACATGCTGCTAAACACAATGATCAATACCATATACTGTATCTCACCTTGCTGAATGATCCTTGAAATAACAAGGTTTGTGTAATGTAGGGTTGAACTCCGGGGGGAGGGGGGTCGTGACGCAGCAGGGGTGGTACTGTGATGTAGTGGGGCGGGGCCGTGACATGGTGGGGGCAGGCCTGTGGCTTCTGGGACGGGGCTATGACATGGTGATTGGCTGATCGCCACGTCAATCTCAAGACATCCTGCCCAGTTTTTCTAATTTTGAAAACTGGACAGCCAGTTTTGACCCGAACAGCCCTTCAAAAAAAACAGGTTGTCAGGGTTCAAACCATACAGGTGGAAACCCTAGTGCAGGGGTCCCCAAACTTTTTCACCCGTGAGCAACATTCAGATGTAAAAGAGTTGGGGAGCAACACTAGCTTGTAAAATGTTTCTGGTTGGTGCCAAATAAGGGCTGTTATTGGCTATTGGTAGCCCCTATGTGCTCTGGCAGCCTACAGCAGGCTCCATTTAGCAGTATATCTGTTTTTTATGCAACCAAAACTTGCCTCCAAGCCTGAAATTCAAAAATAAGCACCTGCTTTGAGGCCACTGGGAGCAACATCCAAGGTGTTGGGGAGCAGCAACATGTTGCTCACGAGCTACTGGTTGGGGATCACTGCCCTAGTGTAATGTATACCATAGAATTTTTAAATTTTTTACTCTAGTACATTTCATTCTCATAAATGTTATGCTTAACTCCTGTGTCTGGATTACAATTTAAATTCTTTTGTCAGATATACCTAACTGTATATTTGATACTTGACTCCACCATCTGTGTGTGACACAAGAAGCTGCAGGGAGGTAGGTAGAATCGTTTTTTTTTTTAAGAAATTCTAAGGATTCCCACAGAACCTTTTTTACACATTTAACTTATTTGGATTTTAGAAATTGACATCACAATACTGCAGCCATTAGTGAAATCTATCTTCTTGAGTTAATGGTGAATACATTTAGCACATTAGTACAGGTATGGGATCTGTTATCCTGAAACCCATTATCCACAAAGCTCTGAATTATGGGAATACCATCTCCCATAGGCTCCATTTTAATCATTCTTGTTTTTAAAAATGATTTTCCTTTTCTCTGTACTAATAGAACAGTACCTTGTACTTGATGGTAACTAAGATATAATTTATCCTTGCTTGAGGGATTAATTCATGTTTAAATGATTTCTCTAAATTATGGAAATACCCCTTATCTGGAAAACTCCAGGTCCCAAGCATTCTGGGTAATGAGTCCCATTTTCCTGACCATCCCGATGAAAGGCTGTATGACCTGAAACCCAACTTGATGGACAAATTATTATATATATTAAAGATATATAATTTTTGGTTTCAAAATATGATCACCGCATAACTTCCATTATGTACCTAGTGCTAAATGGAGTGGATTCATCTTGGGGTGGTGTGAGTTTGACGCATCAAGTCCCTGGGCCTTATATGCGGTCCTCAGAGTAGATACAGGTGTATCATCCACTTATATACAAATATTGTGTGCTTTAAAAGTTAGCTAAGCAGCTGAGCCTAACTTATCTTGCACCTAGCAGTAATGCTTATTTTATATCTATTTATGAGAGATAGAGTTACAAGGGAGACTTATACATATACTAATGGCTAGGGGTAAAGCTTAGTGCTTCCTTAATGCATGTCACTCCAAAATGTGTGTTTTCTAAAAAAAAATAGAGATATAGTGGCAAAAGAGATATAGTGGATTGCCTAATTGTTTTGCACTTTGCATCAGGTAGTAAATTAAATCCAGTATGTATGATTAAATCACAATTTTTGGAATGCAGTTACTATGTGTTGGATTGGATGTTGCTTCCTCTGTGTATCTTACATTGCAAAGTATTTTGCATGTCCCTCCATAGGCAACAGAGACAAGCTCATTTAGTTCCAAGGACATGAACACCACTGGGGATTAAGGGCTATATTTTGAAATTGGATAAAAATGCTTCCAATCCCTTAAATAGTGACACATTCCTTGTGTTTCCAGCTAGATTAGGATATGTTTTGTTATGACTAATCCAGACTCTCTTTGTCCTCATTGTCATCTTTGGCTGTGATGAGATATTATAGAGAAACATAATTGGTTTAAAAATAGAAAGCCGTTTTAGGTGCTGGTTTGTATGCTGTAGTTCAGTAAAAAAAAAAAACACATAAATACTCTTGTATGCTGATTTTTTTAAATTTTATTTTTATTTATATTAAGGAAACAGCATATCCAATTTTTGTGTATCTAATATATGAATAGAACTTATACTAGGCTTCCATTGTATATATGGTTGCCACCTTTTGCCAGTGGCAATACCGACCAGCACTGAAAATGTATACGTGGGGTTATGATATAAAAAGGGGTAAAGCTCTGATGTCGACGGAGGTGTTTAGGAGCTGTCTGGGGTAAAGGTGGGACAGGGTGAGAGAGATTGGCAGGGAATTGGGGTGCTTTTGGGCTGGAACCACTGATGATTACAAATGTAATTGCCAGTAAATTTTTGATACTAGACTTGGCTGGTATTTTACTGGTTAAGCCAGTTTAAGTTAAAGGGTTTGTTCTTTTTTGAGTTAACTTTAAGCATGATGTAGAGAGTGATATTCTGAGACAATTTGCAATTAGTTTCCATTTTTTATTTGTGGTTTTTGAGTTAATTCAGCAGTTGTAGATTCAGCAATCTGGTTGCTAGGGTCTAAATAGCAACCATGCATTGGTTTGAATAAGAGACTGGAATATGAATAGGAGAGGACCTGAATAGAAAGATGAGTAATAAAAAGTAGCAGTAACAATTCTAACTTTACAAAGAATTTGTTTTAGTTGGGGTCCCATACCCCCATTTGAAAGCTGAAAAGAGAAGAAGGCAAATTTTTAAAAACTATAACAATAAATAATGTGAAGACCACTTGAAATGTTGCTTAGAATTAACTATTTTATTGCATACTAAAAGTTAATTTAAAGGTGAACCATCCCTTTAATTGAATAAGATATGACATGGATATGATAGCTAGGCAGCGTTCTAGGCAGAGGTCCTTTCTATATTCCTATATTATATATAGGCTTTGTGGCTCCTCTTCACTTGATGTTACTGTTTGGTCTAAACAGATGGAACAAACAAGGGATGGAGAGGGGAAGGGAATAACTACACAGCAATCTATTTACTTTTTATTGTATAAGGGGAAGTTGTGCATAAAAAAAAACCTTTGTTTTTGGAGTTACAGTTGCTTTCAAGGGAAAATCAAAAAGGTGTTTCCCATTTTCACATTGTTCTGCCTTAATTTTTTTATTTCAGATCTTGTTTGGCTAATAATTTAGTGGCTGACTTGCTTTGTTGTTGTTCTAGGCCAGGGGTGTCCAAACTGTGGCCCGAGGGCCACATACGGCCCAGGATGCATATGAATGTCGCCCAGCTCGAAACGCTTGGTTTCCGAGGAAACGTCATGTTGCAAAGGATATAGGAGGAGGGGGGTCTCTGTCCATTGCCCAGTTAGTAGTAATAATAATATAATTAGTCTATTTAATATCCAGGTGTCCCATAGTCCAATGTATAGCTCCATCTGGTTATCCAACTGGCATTGTAGTTCTGTGTATTTCCTTTACTTTTACAAATCAAACGTGTTTGTGTATTTCATATGTGGCCCCAGACAATTTTTCTTTTTCCATTGTGGCCCGACGAAGCCAAAAGTTTGGACACCCCTGTTCTAGGCAGTGTAGCAACTGGAATGAAAAAAATATGAAATGCATTGGTCTTGATTACCCTGTTGGTTATAGTGTTCTCTTATAAATACAGTTAATACTGTTTATTTGAAAGACATTTTGAATAATATATTTGGATTAGGAACTGGGTTCATTTTTCTGTTTTTTTTTTTTTTAACAAAAAACTGTTTTTATGCAACCTACACATCTAAAAACATTTAGTTAGATAGCCCTTCTAATATATGTGATTGTGTATTCATTGTCATGATATAGAAATGTTCATTCTATTTCATTTAATTTCTTTGACAGTCGTGTGTTTAAGACAGACATGGAGTTGGAGGTTCTTCGTTACACAAATCGCATCTCCAGTGAAGCCCACAAGGAGGTAATTAATTTTTTAAATAGTATAATGTGCCTTAAGACTGGCATGCATGTCTTAAGGTTTGGCATAACTGAAAGTATTTTAGAAAAAACAAAATTTTCCTTGACAGCATAAAATGAAATACCTTCTATATATAAAATCAGTAACGTCTTTGCCGTTGCAAAGTCAACCATGGCAGAAACCCATTGATTCCCCTTTACCCCTCTCACACTCAGTAAACCTACCATTATTTCTTAACACTGCCTGTCTTTCTTTAATAAAATATTCTCTGCTCAGGTACAGAAAGAATGTGATATTAAGACAGTTACCATTTCTTGCCTGCCAATTATCTCGGATTTGCTAGAAAGCTAATATGCTTTAAAAAATATTTCCCAGGGCATTGCTTTAATCCCTGATGCTATGTATCTGTAATTCTGATGGGATAATGTAATTTGCTCAAGTTCCCAATAATAGCCAGTCATCAGTTATAATTTACTACCTGCTTTTTGAAAGCAAACATCTGATTGGTTCCTAGTAGCTGCAATGCCTGAAGAAGTTTGTTGTGTGTTTTCAACTTCCCCCCTTAGACCTGCTGATTTGTAATGATTGCAAATATCGAATGTGAGATTAGAACTCACCACAGAATAACTCACTTTCTATTTATTCCTTTATGATTTTTAAAAGCATATTTATCAAATTGTAAGCTCCCTTGATTGATACATTTCTAAAAAAATGTATCAATGGGTGGGATACAGGTATAAGGAAAGGAAAAAGGAACATATGGAAAACAAAAAGATAAAACATAACCCTTGTTGTTTTTCAGCTGATGACTTGTTTGTACTGGGTATTTAATTGTTGTTATTTAATTACTTATATTTTTATTTAGGCCACTCTTATTCGTATTCTAGTTTCACATAAACTACCACCTGGTTTCTTGGGAAAACTAGAGCCTAGCAACCAGATAGCTGCTAAAATTCCAAACTGAACAAAAAGCTATTAAAAGAAAAAAGAAAAAAAAGAAAAAACGAAAATCAATTGAAATTGTGTGAATTTTTACACCATTATAAAATTGTATTTATATGTGAACCACCATTTTAATAAATAATCCAAATGAATACCAGTACTGGGCTGTGTGAGTGCACCTTGACCAAAATGATTAACTTCTCTGTCTCCCCAGGTCATGAAGGCCGCAAGAGTTGGAATGAAAGAATTTGAACTGGAGAGGTAAAGCAGATATTTATGCAATACATTAGTGATTCCGAAATATTAGTTGTAAGACATCAATATATTGTCAGGAGATTGCCAGTCGCTAAAATTTGACTAGATTGCACCAAAATTGCATTAATATGTAGGTGTCATCAGTGAACCCTTGTAGTAAATGGCCCTCATTGTGTCAGGTCTATGTGAGTCTAAAAATGCCTGTTGTTTTGTATGCAGGTCTACCCCTGCTACACATGTGACTGTGTACAGCATAATTTCAGCTCGAGAGGGAAACTATTTATTTCTTTCCTAGTACACCTAGAAATTTAGATTTAACATTTGGGACAGGAAGCTGCCACACTATAACAAAAGAAAATTACTAGAAGAAATCTTTAGTTCTACCAGAAATGTGTGCATAAATAATGTCCCTCCAGGACGCAACATCTGCTGAATTATTATAGTGCCGAAATGATGCCTTTGCAGAACTCATGCAGCTAAGCTTTAATAATTTGTGTGCTGCTTCAGTACAGTATGTTTAGGTTTATAGTGGTGGAACTGCAGACTTTGAGATCCCTTCTTATGCCTTACTTGATTTTCAAAAGATCATTTTTTCTTGTACAGGTATGGGATCCGTTATCCGGAAACCCACTATCCAGAAAGCTCAAAATTACGGAATGGCCGTCTCCCTTAGACTCCATTTTATACATATAATCCATATTTTAAAACATTATTTCCTTTTCTCTGTAATAATAAAACAGTGCCTTGTACTTGATCCCAACTAAGATGTAATTAATCCTTATTGTAGACAAAAACCAGCCTATTGGGTTTATTTAATATTTAAAGGATTTCCTAGTAGACTTAAGGGATGACAATCCAAATTACGGAAAGATCTATTATCCGGAAGACTCCAGGTCCGGAGCATTCTGGATAACAGGTTCAATACCTGTATTGTATTATACAGTACATAATGTTGAGACCTGGGATTTTTATCATTTCGATCACCATACCTTATGTCTACTATAAAATCTATAACAAATAATACATTTATAAAATATATGTAACAACTAAATAAAGCCAATAGGATTGTATTTCCACCAATCTTGATTTATGCAGCTTAGCAGCAAGCACAATCGGGTCGAAGTTTTTTTTTTTAAAGAGACAGTACTTCGACTATCGAATGGTCGAATAGTGGAACGTATTTTAGTTTGAGTCGAAGTCGTAGTCGAAGGTTGAAGTAGCCAAAAAAAAACATTAGAAATTCGCTGTTTTTTTTATTCTATTCCTTCACTCGAACTGAGTAAATGTGCCCCTAACTGTTTCATACACAACACACACACATGTAACTTCAATATTATATAGCAATGTGCATTTATTGACACTAGTGTCATTAATTGCGCATTGCAGTTATTCTGCCTTTGGGCCTTATCCTTTTCTACTATACAATATAGATGTCACAGTACAAGGTTGAGTAGTAATTAATTCAGATTGTCAGAAACCAACACCATTAGTATCAAAATTGAATAATCAACTTCTAAAACAGGTGAACCTCATTTTGGCTAAACTCAAGAAACCATATTTTGAGCAACGCATTTTAATTGTTGATTTAATTGACATGTTTAATTTTAAAGGACCAGTAACATCGATGTTTTTTTAAAAACAATTTGTTAGTATACATCGAAAAAAAAAACCCACAAAGACAAATGAAACTTTAAAATCACAAAGTCTTTATTAATAAATAACTTACCAAAACTCCGCTTGCGCTCCTCTTCAGAAAGGGTGACACGGTGACGATCCATCGTGCATCACTCGATTTCTCCACTCTGGCTATCTCTTATAATGAAGGCAGGGAGGAGAAATCGAGCGCCACACGATGGATCGCCCGATCGATTTATGAAGAGGCGCACGAGTGGAGTTTCAGTAAGTTATTTACATGGCCTTGTTAAATTGTTTTTATTTCAATTTAAAGCCACATATGCACCTTGAATATTCACCAAACAGCCATTTTTTTATTGAAAAAATAATGAAAGCATTAAAAGTAGCGGCAATTAAAAAATGTCTCATACATGAAAATATATGAAAATGTAAACACCGGAAAAAACAAAATTACTGTTTTAAACATTGACCGTTCCAGAACATTCTTACTGAAAACTGGCTCTGTGTTTAAAATGTTTTAGAGCATTGTTCTACCCTCTTTGGAGCTGATCTATTGCGTATCCTGGGGGGAGAGATTTTCGTCTGCTGTTTGTTCCGTCACTTTGTACATTTTGCAGAAGTATTGTGTACTATGTCTTTTTCTTTCCAACGTGGGTGTTTATCGCCACTACAAATTATTTGCGTGGATAATCAGTAAGGCACCAAAGACATTTTGTGATTATGGGTTTTCTAGAGCTAATGCTTCCCTTGGCTACTGACCTTCATAGAGGAAGGTTTATATGAGATTAAAACATTATTTAGCTAGGCAGCATGGCTTTCAAAGTAACTTGGATTGTTGCAGCCTTTTAAGAAAATGAGTGTACAGAATACTGTTCAGGGGAATGTTTGCCACTTTGAAGTTTAAAGCGCTAACAGTAAATTGTTGCATTCCTCCATGTAGTCCATTATAAAGCACTACTTTAGTACTTATTGTAAAGTATATCAAATCTAATGGAACATTTTCTAGCAACAAAAATGTAAGAACAGTTCATGGGGAAAATTAACATGCTAGCCAATAGAGTCGTACAAAAATAATTGTAACCCAAAATCTAAGTAATTATTTAAAGTTATTGCTTTCATTACTTAAAACAGCTCTGTGCTTTAAGATAACAAAAAAACATACTTTGCACAACACTGCCTTTGATTCAGCTATGGAGTAATATAATTATATATGCTAAAGAGGTGTGATATTTGACAGTATATGAGCACTATTTGTAACTGTTAATGAAACTACCAGAAGGATCCCCTGGAACTTCACTGCTATGTTCAAGTAAAATTATCAAAAAAAAAGCCTAAAGAAGCTCAAGGAGCATGGACATCAGAATGATTCAAAAAGAATGTTCTTTGAGACCAAAGCCAATGGATGAGATATTTAGGGGTGACTCAAGAGAAGCATGAACCAGTAATTTACTCTACTTCAATATCCTGCTGTGCACAAGAGAAACTATAAGAAACTACAGACTGAACAAGGGGTACATAGAAAACAGAAACATCTTTGGATGAAATGGAAGATGTAGGTTTCAAAACTGAATTCAAGAGATAGAATTGAAAAGTTTCTTTTAGTCAAGAAAACTCTTATTAGCAAACATCTTTTGAGAAAGGGAGGGCATTAGGGTATTCTGCTTTGTCTTACCTATGCTAAACTATATTTTGCAATTGGAGCATCAAAGAAAAGATAAAATAAGCTACCCATTAAGACAAAAGAAGGAATATTAACCCATAGAAACAACACAGACGTTACAAACATATTTTTGTCTGTGGAGTAGATCAGATGAATCATCTTGAGTAGAGGTAAGGTGACTTCCTAAAAATACCATTTGGTAAAAATGTCCAGTGCAGGATTCTTCATTGGTATTCAGAAGCTTCATTAGTGGTAGAAATGCAAAATTAAGAGTAATGCAGTTTGATCCTCAAAGAAGGGACATCCAAAGCCTTAAAGTGGACCTGTCACCCAAACATAAAAAGCTGTGTAATAAGTCCTTTTCAAATTAAACATGAAATCCAAATTAGTTTTTTTTATTTAAGCATTCATAGATGTTGTAAACTCTTTTAAAAATCTCAGCTGTCAATCAAATATTGTCTGCCCCTCCTTTATGCCTTAGGCATAGGGGCGGGGCAGGCAATTACTTTCACTTTCCATTCAGCAATTCCTAGATTTCACTGCTCTCCCAACATTCGGCCTCTCTCTTTATCATTTAATTGTGTAGCCAGTGCATGGAGATGGACATCAGGTCCCCCGTTCTGGTGCACAAACAAGATTCTAAAAATTCTGAGATGATGCAAGGCTTGCCTTAATAACAGTGTCCACAAAATGGCTCCAGCCTCCTTGATATAATTATGAATTCCCAGACTGAAGGAATCAAGATTCAAATAATTTATATAGTGTAATCAAAGTTAATTTTGCTTGACTAACATGATAAAATAGGATTTGTAATATTTTTTTTCAGGTGACAGGTCCCCTTTAAAAACTGGGAGCCTCTTTCAGAAATTATTAGACAAAAAATGTGTAGGATGTTAAAAAATGAAAAATTAAATGAGCTATAACATATTATTGTGGTAGGTTGACAATAAAGTCCATGGCCATAAGTGTGAGACAGAACAGTAGCAGAGCAGACTAGGCCACATAAAAGGGAACACAAGGCGGTACAGTTGGCCCTAAAGATAATACAGTCTTCCGTTTTCTTTTGAACAGTAGGCCACCAGATGGATTGAGACAGAAACCCCATATTTCATGGCTGAAAATACATGCATAAGAAATGTTTTTTATAGAGTATTGATTATGCACCAAGAAATACTTTAGGGCTGATTTACAATAGCAAGGTGCAGTGCTTATTTTAAATATTGGCATTAAACTGTATCAAAAATGACATTTAATAAATAACTTCATATTTGTATTGCCCCCCTATTTCCCAGTTATACTGTATTTATTGCAGAGTAGTTTGTATGACACACACTTTGGCACAAGAAAGTCATGTATTTTACACCTGCCTTGAATAGATGGTCAATACAGGGGTCCCTTTGCATTTTTTGATAATAGACACTCCTACTGGTGCCAACTGAATTACCTAAAAATACCATATTGAGGCCCGCTCTGACAATGCCATGTAGTCACCATAGAAAACTAGCACCATATTTACAGAGAAGCAAGCAAATACCCACGCTATTTATCCCCAATGTAGTACCGTATATACTCGTGTATAAGCCGACCCGTGTATAAGCCGAGGTACCTAATTTTACCTACAAAAACTGGGAAAACTTATTGACTCGCGTATAAGCCTAGGGGTGAGAAATGCATCACAGGGTGAACAGCGCAAAGCAGGGTGCCAGGACGCACATGGGCAGAGAGTGCAGCCTCATACCCCCTTAATGGACACACAAGTTGTAGTGACTATAGAATGAGAATTGAGGGGACAATGGTGATAATATGACAGTGTTTTTCTGGGCTGCTCTGCAGGACTTTACTTTTATATGTAAAACTACAGGTCAAGTAGCGGCAATTAGTAAGGAGCCCATTCACATGCCAGCCACTGGCACAGCATAAATGCAGGCACATGAGCTTGCCCAGTCAGCTTGCAATCCTGCAACGTGTGTAGCCCATTATTACAGGAATGCTCTCTCCCAGCATCTTCCCTCCTGCTTGTCTCTTCTCCCTTCCTCCTTCTCTTCTCCCTCCCTCCCTGTTGCTCTTCTCCCTTTCTCCTGCTCGTCTCTTCTCCCTCCAGCTCATAATCTTTTAGTTGGGCAGGAGCCAGGGTGTACCCCTCCCCCAGTACCTGATCGTTTAGTTGGGCATGGTGCCAGATGCACAGACAGGGAGGTGGACTTGTCGAACACCGCTGTCCATCTCCAGCTCGGACTGCAGCTCATCAGGGGCTTCCCGGGGGCGTTGAGGAGCCACACGGAGCAGAACATGGGAAGTGCCTCCCCCAGACTCCCTCCAGCAGGCGGCCGACTGTGCGGTTCAGCAGCAACTCTTCTTAGTGAGCCACCGCTGGAGCAGTGCTGCCGAACAGCAAAAGGAATACGCAACTCTCCTGTGCTGCAGCCGCTCTGATCAGCCGCTCTGATTTTAGGTACCGTAGTCCCGCAGGAAGGCATCGGGCTCCATGGGCCAGAGGGGGGTGAGAGAGGGGTTCAGGACGGCAGCGGTATAGCAGGAGGACACCGGAAGTTGTCATTTGTTCTGCACTTCCGCCTCCAGCAACGCGGCACCTGGCTGGCCCTTTTGGAAGTTCGTTTGGGATGCGAAAGCAGGTATTTCCAAACGCGTTTAGCCTCGCACTGCGTGCTGCCCTTGTTTTGGAGTCAGAGTCCTCAGCAACCTCGACTCCAACAAAAGATATTTTCCCGGTGCCCTTGTAGCGCTGCCATTGACCCGCGTATAAGCCGAGGTAGAATTTTTCAGCACATTTTGGGTGCTGAAAATCTCGGCTTATACGCGAGTATATACGGTATTTTCCCCAGAAATTCAGCTTAAAAGTAGGCACCAACTAAACAGTAAGCAAAGCATAGTCTGAATGCCGATTTCTATTTGCTATGGTAAGTCCTCTAGAAATTATATTTGTGTTTTGTTTGACTTAAGGGGGGCAAAACCACTTGCTGTGCTGTCTGTGCACTTGGGCCCAGAAACTTTAGGGGTTAGTGTAAGAGAATAAGGAGGCAGGGGTTCCTTATTGCAATTGTGGCTTCTGTTTCTTTATGTGCTCTAAATAGAGATACAATCATATGTTCTAAATCAAGTCATTAAATCCACAAGTCCCATCAGCCAAGAATAAACCTAGTTTTTGCCTTTCTAAGCATGTATCTCTAAATCTGTGCTTTGAAACACGGTGTTCAAATTTTGCTTCCCCTTTACACCTGTCAAAAATAAAAATACAACCATTACATTTAATGTTTCCATAATCTTACCACATGGCCTTTAAAGTGTTCGTGTTTTCTAGCAGTATGGTGTAATTGCTAGTTTAATTTCCTTATGGTGTTTTAGACTAAAGTCAATCAAATAGGATTTAATAAAAATAGTGTTCGTTTTAAAGAATATATACCGTATTTATAGTTCTGCTTGTAACAGTGTATTTTGTGCTCCAAAAATAGGGTTGAAAGGCAGAAATGGAGCAATGTCAGGCTGAAAATATCAACCTCTCAACATATGGCATTCAGCAGTTTATATAAAACCACCATTTCTGATCTTAAACCTCTAAGGTGAAACCTACACTTCTCTCCCTAGCAACTGGCACTTGCAAAGACGTAGTGACAGGGATAATTTACATTCTTTTCTTGGAGATCTGATCTTAAAGAATAAGTAAACCTTAAGAAAATTTTGTAAAATTGAGCAGGGTGCTTCTCTGAGATTTTAAGATACTTGACAGCTGAGATTTTAAGATACTTTTATACAGGTATGGATGCTTTAATTTATAAAAAAAGAAAAAAAACATTTTTAAATTGAAAATCACTTTTATTATACAGATTTTTATGTCTGGGTGACAGGTCCCTTTAATTATTATTATTTTTATTATTTCTATTATAATTTATAAAGCACCATCAGTACAAAATAATAAAAGGATGTATACATGATGGCATAGACTAGTGATGTGCATCTTTTTAGATGTAGTGGGCTGATTATTTGTACAGCAAGTTGAAAGGCCAGATTGTATTTAATTGAAGTATGGAGCACTTGAGAAAACTGGAGGCAATAAAAATTATTTGGCGAACCACATCTAGCTTGCAAGTCACCAGCCTTGACATAGACAATTCAGTAACTTTAAAGGGATTCTGTCATAATTTTTATGATGTCGTTTTTATTACTAAAGTACTGCAAACAATTCACTCTACTATATAGAAGGCCATTTTGCCTGATTGTGCTTTCATAAAGAGCCAGTGCAGCACTATGGAACTGCTTTCAGGCAGGCTATTGTTTCTTCTGCTGAACTGAACTGTAACTGAAGGAGACGCGGTGGGACATGGATTTTTACTATTGAGTGCTGTTCTTATATCTACCAGGGAACTGTTATCTGGTTACCTTCCCATTGTTCTGCTGATGGGGAGGGGGGGCGGTGAGATAACATTCCAACTTGCAGTGCAGCAGTAAATAGTGACTGAAGTTTATCAGAGCACAAGTAACATGACTGGGGGCACCTGGGAAACTGAAAATATGTCTAGCCCCATGTCAGATCTCAAAATTAAATATAAAAAAATCTGTTTGCTCTTTTGAAAGACGGATTTCAGTGCAGAAGTCTGCTGGAGCAGCACAATTAACTGAGATGTTTTGTAAAAAAATGTTTTCCCATCCCTTATTAACTTTCAAAAGAAGCCATTCGTTTTATATTGCATACTAGGTAGCCTCCATTTAATAGTACAGGTATGGGATCCGTCATCCGGAAACCCGTTATCCAGAAAGTTCCGAATTACAGAAACTCCATTATAATCAAATAATCCAAATTTTAAAAAAATATTTCATTTTTCTCTGTAATAAAAAGCAGTACTTTGTACTTGATCCCAGGTAAGATATAATTAATCCTTATTGGAGGCAAAAAAAAAAAAATTCAATGTTTACATGATTTTTTAGTAGACTTAAGGTGGGAAGACCCAAATTACGCAAAGACCCGTTATCCAGAAAGCCCCATGTCCCGAGCATTCTGGATAATAGGTCCCATACCTGTAAAGTTATCGGATCAGTTATTCTGAAAGCTCAGAATTACAGAAAGGTTGCCTCCCATATACTCCATTTTATCCAAATTTTAAAAAAGGATTTCCCTTTTCTCTATAATTATAAAATGGTACTTTGTACAAGATCCAAATTAAGATACTGTATAATTAATCCTTGTTGGAAGCAGAATCAACCTATTGGGTGTATTTAATGTTTACATGATTTTCTAGTTGACTTAAAGTATGAGAATTCAAATTATGGGATAACAGGTCCCATACCTGTATTTTAAATGCAGAACTCCATTAAGAAACCATTACATCACTACAACTACTGGCAAATGTAGTTTGAACTGAGCAATGGAAAGTCTGAAAGAAAAAATTGGCGATGGTTATATGACAGAGATATATACTCTATATATACTCTAATATTTAAGGCTGTATATTGATTTTACAGATGCTGAGCTGATTTCTCTATCCCGTAAACAAGTTAAATTTCCCTGTAAGTCTGTAGACTTATGCAGAGCACAATACCTAAGTCTCCTTTAGGATCCCATGCATTAAAGCTGGACTCCTTTGATTAGAAGCCAAACATCTAAAATATTGTTATGGCTGTAACAGCAATTTATTTAAGCAGATTTAGCAGTGAAAAATAAAAAGGCACAGATATGTGCCGCCTCAGAAAGAACACTGTGTAGTCTCGTGCTAATTAGGCTTAATGCTGATTTGCTGTTGCTTACATAAAAAGTTTTTTTGACAGACTCTAAACAGGGCTCATTACTACATAAACGACTAAATACTACATACATACTACTAAATTTGCTTGGTTGAAAAGAAAGATCTTGTTTTTCTCCAGAATATGTTTAAAACATATATGCTTTTATTATCTTTAAAGGGATCCTGTCATCGGAAAACATGTTTTTTTCAAAACACATTAGTTAATAGTGCTACTCCAGCAGAATTCTGCACTGAAATCCATTTCTCAAAAGAGCAAACAGATTTTTTTATATTACATTTTTTAAATCTGACATGGGGCTAGACATTTTGTCAATTTCCCAGCTGTCCCTGGTCATGTGACTTGTGCCTGCAATTTAGGAGAGCTTTCTGGCAGGCTGCTGTATTTCCTTCTCAATGTAACTGAATGTGTCTCAGTGGGACATGGAATTTTACTATTGAGTGTTTTTCTTAAATCAGGCAGCTGTTATCTTGTGTTAGGGAGCTGCTATCTGGTTACCTTCCCATTGTTCTTTGGTTTGGCTGCTGGGGAGTGATATCACTCCAACTTGCAGTACAGCAGTAAAGAGTGATTGAAGTTTATCAGAGCACAAGTCACATCACTTGGGGCAGCTGGGAAATTGACAATATGTCTAGCCCCATGTCAGATTTCAAAATTGAATATAAAAAAATCTGTTTGCTCTTTTGAGAATTGGATTTCAGTGCAGAATTCTGCTGGAGCAGCACTATTATTTTTTTTTTCCCATGACAGTATCCCTTTAATGATAGAGCAACTGCTGTGTCAACTTAAACAGATGAAAGAGTGACTGCTTGGGAAACGCACCTTAGAATTAATGATTGGTGCAGTCCAATGGGCAGTGCATAAAGAGATATACAGTGTAAGTGCACCAAAATATATTTTGCAGGAAGCCCAGGTATGGGATGTGAGCATTGCACTTGGATAAAACCCTGTCATCATTTAACATAGTTATTAATGCTGTTACTGGGGCAAAGTGCAGTGCTTGATTCAGACCAACAACAGTTGCCTATAGGCAGCACACCTTCCAGTGTCTATTAGCCAAGGATTTTTAACCTATTGATTAGTCCCTCTGATCCTGTTTAATACAATTAAATATGTTCTTACAATAGACAACAGTAAATCTGTCTCCCTTGAAACAAAAATGGAAATTATGATGTGAACATAGCAAAGTAGTATAGTATCAGTAACCTGTAAGATCAGTGATCAGTTTTATCTGGGTGTTTATCTTACACTACGTTCAAATTTAGCCTTCTCAGATATTAATCTAATAGGTTGCACCTTATTTGGCAAATTTCAAGCAGCTGATATTTTGGTGAAACTATAGAGGACCATTTATTGATGAAGTATTTTTGTGCAAATAACAGGACAAACAGAATCCACTGGATTATCCTGTCTTGGAGAGTTGTTCCAGACCTTCATCTGCATATTTCACAGCCACACGCAACTTACTTACACTTACTTAATAGCACTGGTAAATAAACCATATGTTGTGATGCACAATAAATAGCAGGTGCCTACATTTATGGTTGAATTCTGAGAATGAATACTGCATTGTGGGAAAAAATATAGTAATATGCATCAGAATACTCTGAGGCTTATATTTAAAGAAGGCGGCAACTTACTTTGGCCCAGTGCTTGCATTATGCTGAACACCATGGGGCACATTTACATAGCTCAAGTGAAGGATTAGAATGAAAAATACTTCGAATTTCGACCATCGAATTGGCTACTTCGACCACGACTTCGAACTAAAAATCGTTCCACTTTTCGACATTCGAAAGTCGAAGTACTGTCTCTTTAAAAAAAACTTTGACCACCTACTTCGCCACCTAAAACCTACCGAGCACCAATGTTAGCCTATGGGGAAGGTCCCCATATACTTTCCTAGCAATTTTTGATCGAAGGAAAATCGTTCGATCGATGGATTAAAATCCTTCAATCGTTCGATTGAACGAATTGCGGTAAATCCTTCGACTTCGTTATTCGAAGTCGAAGGATTTAACTTCGATGGTCGAATATCAAGGGTTAATTAACCCTCAATATTCGACCCATAGTAAATGTGCCCCTAAGTTAACATTTTTTCCAAAACTTCCAGTATTCTCTGCACTGATTCTCGATGGGTACATGTGCAGTATAATGAATCTGAAAGGAATTTATATGTCCCCCCCCCATTCTTGCACAGGATTCTTCTTTCTTCACTCCAAAAACATATTGGCTAGTTAATTGGCTTCTGATAGATTTGACCATAATGTGTGCAAATGGGATAAGGACCCTAGATTCTAATCTCCTTTGGGTAGGGACAAATGTAAAATATGTGTAACGCATCAAAGAATAGGTTGACATTATATAACTATAGAAAAAACATAATTCCTTGTCCTCTTAATGGGATGTGGCTGTCAAACATGTAGGTAAAGCAAAGAATTGTACAGCTTTTTCTAAACCATTAATAATGATCTGATGTGTTATAATGTATGATTTTTACAGCAGTGCGTAAAAGGACAAAAATAATGTCACTCCAAGGAAATATTAATGGTAATACACATCTATTTTGTTAAATATATGACAAAATAACATATGTTCATTCTTAATTATGTAATCAAGTTATTACCATGCACATAAACAGAAAGAGTACAGGCAGTTTCAAAATATTGTAAATGTTTCAGTTGATGGAGAAAGCAAAGAAAACTATGTGTAAGATAAAAAAGCAAAGTCTCCTTGTCTCTAATAACACTGGGCACTGGGGACTGACTTAGAAAGAACTATATATATATACTACAGATGTGTAGTAAAATAATTGCAGCTCAGCATATTACTCGGGAAACCCAAGAGTTACAAAGTACAGCCATAAGGACTCTAACTTATTAAGGGTCGAATTGGGAATTAGAATTTCCGAATTTTTCATATGGTCAATGCTCTCCAATTCAAATTGTGGATTATCCAAACTCGATTCGAATTGCAATTTCAAGATTTATCAAACTTTGGCCCTTTAAAAAAAAATTCAGATTGGACTATTCACCACCTAAAACCTGCCAAGTTCATGTATAAGTCAATGAGAGAGGTCCAGGGACCAATTTGGACATGTTACTAGCCTTCTTGTCATTCAAGTTTTTTTCAGAGAGGGAAAAATTCGAATGGAGTTTTGATTCGAACTTCACTCTAGTTTTTGAGTCAGTAAAATTAGTGAGAGTTTTAGATATTCGATTTTTTAATTAAATTTAGAATATTTCCAAACTTATTAGAGTAAAAAAAAAACTTGCATGAATTCGAAATTCGACCTTTGATAAATGTGCCTCTAAATATGCCTAAATGAACATGTACCACCAGTAGTGTGGCTCCTCCACAGCCTATTGATGAGAGTCAACAGCAACTGCAGTCATGAACAGCTGGAGGACTGCAGCATGTAACAGATTTTCAGAAACAAGAATAAATAAAATTATATTTACTGTACCCAATAGAACCAGCAAAGTACATGTTACCATATGGGTGGGTTTCCGGGAGTTTTAATTCTAGAAGAGTTTGAGGGCTGCAGATCCATAGTATATCATCTACACTATGTACTAGAGTCTGACTTGAGACATCATTCTTAAGCATAGCAAAAGGCTCTTGAGTACATTTCTACCTGCAATCTGCTTCTTGCCAGCTCTTGTTGAACCCTACTCGAGGCAGCAAAGTGAAGAGCATCAGTAGAGGGAAGTGCAGTGGCACAAAATAAATATTCCTAAAGTACAGGCAGTGTGATTGTTTTTTTCTGTTTGTTTTTACTGTGGCGGCACAAAGTAATCAGCGGCTGCACATAATAAAACTGTTCCAGATTATGTAGCACTCGCCACTGAATTAACTGTATTCTATACTTATGTTTATAAATCTAATTAGAGATTCCTTTGTTTTTGCAGTGTTTTTCTTCACTACTGCTATGCACGTGGAGGCATGAGACACACTTCTTATACCTGTATATGTGGCAGGTGGGTATTTTCTTGAATAAGTAAAGTATTAAGTATTATTGGAGTTATTATTTTGACCATCCAATGGGGTGTGGACTCTGGGTCCCAAAGTGGAGGGCAATGACACATCACAGTGGTCAGTTTTTTTTAATAAAAGCAATATTAAAACATTCTGCTTTACTTGCAAACAAACCTTTTGCCTGAAATGTCAACAGCAATGGCATCATAAGTTGTACTTTCTTTTGTTTCCTTTTTGCCCTTATTTAGTAATCATAAATATGTTTATCAGAATTATCTGTACTTGTTTCAAAATATTTTCTGCTGACCTTTAGGAAACGACCGTTATATCACGGTCTTGTTTTTTGTATTGTGTATAAAATAATTAGCGCTTAAAACTGTATAGATGGGTGTTCGATTTTTCAGCAGTAGTTTGTGTAAGTTTTATTCTTTAAAGTATATTTAGATTGTTATTTGTAAGCTGGTCCATTTTCTTTTGAAAAGTCTTTATGATATGGTTTACATTGTCATATGTTCAAACATCTTCTAAAGCTTCACTGCCGAATACTGAGTGGCCAGTTTATTTTCCACTCCATTTTATTTTGTTACTGAATGGAAGCAATGGTAACAATTATAGTAATGGTTTGAGATTTTGCTCTCTCTTTTCCCACACTGGAACAATTGTGTTGAAGCATGGCAACAATGCCCCTAATTATTAATGCTTACTTTAACTTGCAGTGGGGAATAATCATTCAGAGGGGTGTTGGAGTATGGCAAATTGTTAAAAATTTTCCAATGAGGAAATCTTTATTTACAGTCTGACTGACAGTCTATTCTATAATCTGTTCATAGCTAGAAATCAGATACACAGAACCTCACAGCCCACCTCTGCTATAGACACCAGAAAAAAATTCTCTGAAGATACCAACTTTTTAGGGCAAGGCCAGACATGGCATTTTTACGTTGCGTTTTTAAAAAAGCTCTGTCGGGCATAAATACGCATAAACTGCACTACCACAGAAACTAATGGAAACACACTATGGCAATTCTCACAGGGCACTTACAATCCGAAATCCGTCACAGGACGCCAGTATTGACGTTTTTCAGCATAAACGCCAATATGTCAAGAAACTACCAAATCAATAAACTCTATAAGATCTGCACGTTTGTAACCACCGACCAAGCTTTTTTAAAAACGCAAAGTAAAAACACCAGTCTGGCCTTGCCCTTAGAATGAGCCCAACAGAACGTTAAAGGGGACATGTAGTCAATGATATATGATGCTGGTTTCATTCTGGACTAAAAATGATCACTATCTTTTAAAACGACCCCTTTACTGAAGCTCGTTATACATATGCTACTATCCCTGTTTCAAATAAGGGTGGGCACTTCCTCGCTGTCCCTGGCAGAAGCACAATAGGATGTGGGTAGCCAATTACAGGGAAAACACCTGGGAAAGGAGGCAGCAAGAACTGGTACACATTGGTGGAAATAGTAGAGAAAATCATTTTCAATTTCAAGCACATTCCTTCTATATTATATATAATGCACTGCCATATCCTAGATTGTTTTTTCAAAAAAAAAAAAAAAAATGGAAATTAATTTCAACTTGTTCTGTAGAGCTCTTTAGTTGATTAAAAGAAGGTGTCTACCATTTCTGAGAGATGTATCAGTTATAACACCTGTGACTCCATCCACTTTTGCCTAATTAGGGACTATTGAAAGGTATGCAATTACCATTTTTATTTTTTGACGAACAGCCTTGGAATTTGCTGGTTTCAGTTAGATTGTAAATATTTAACTCGGCTTTATTCAATATTTGATCTATCTCGAGATTAGCATATGTGACTCGCTACCTCTGTTCAAATTTTAATAGGCAGGATTTTAACCTTTCCCTAGTACCCACTATGAAATGTATTTTTCATGTGCACCAAAGGCAGTAGTTTTAGATACTGCTCATTTTGCATTGAATTCTTCTTGTTCCTTTAAGTGGACTTCATTTCTATACACATATGAAAAACCTACACTATATAACCAATCCATGGGCTTGGTGTGCCGTCCTTGGTATAAATCACACACTTTAATGGTTTGCACTTTTGCTGTTCTCTAGGGGTGCATTTGTGCCCTTTGTTTTTCAATCTCTGCAGAACAGAAATGAAAAAGAAAAATAGATTATATTTTTCCCTAAACTGTCACAATGGTTACATGTTCAGCTCTGTAAATGTCAAAATACTTCAGAGAGAGCGTGTCAACCATTCCTAGGTCTCATATCAGTAAGAAAAGCTCTATGAATAGGATCCCATTAATAAAAATCTTGAAAAGATAGCGCTTCACAAGACGTTTAATTCATTCTTCTTTAACATAAAATTGCAATTTAATGCTGTTCTCAAATGTAAGTATATATCATAATGTCACCAAGCTCATTTTATCTATAATACCCATTTGCTTATAAGGAAGCAAATATAGCAGTGGTTCCCAAAGGGTGGTACTTACTGGTAGGCCACAACAGTAGATTTAGCAAATAAATACACCATTATTAATAATAAAATATATAGCTGATAAAGTAACCTGCCACCTCTCCTGACAATAGTTATTTAGCATACATATAATGATAAAAATGTAATTCCATAATATAATCTTCCATATCCCTGTATTCCCTCACTTGCTAAAAAGCCATCCAACCCCTTCTTAAAGCTATCTAATGTATCTGCCTGTACGACCGATTCAGGGAGAGAATTCCACATCTTCACAGCCCTCATTGAAACCCTTCCGAATATTTAGACCGAACCTCCTGTCTTCTACAAGTGACCTCGTGTCAGCTGAAAAGACCTACTGGTAAATAGAGCATTAGAGATATATATTATATGATCCCCTTATATATTTATACATAGTTATCATATCACCCCTTAAGCACCTCTTCTCCAGCGTGAACAATCTGAACTTTCTTTCCTCATAGCTAAGATTTTCCATACCTTTTACAAGCTTTGTTGCCCTTCTCTGCACCTTATCTAATTCAACAATGTCCTGTTTGAGCTGGAGACCAAAATTGTAGAGCATATTCAGTGCTCTGTACAGTGAAAGAATAACCCCCTCCACCCACAGATCTATGCCCCTTTTAATACAGCTCAAGACCTTATTTGCCCTTGATGCTGCTGACTGGCATTGCTTGCTACAGCCAAGTTTAATATTTACAAGTACTCCAAGGTCCCTTTCCATAATGGATTTGCCTAGTGCAGTCCCATTAAGGTTATAAGTGGCTTAGAAATGTTTACATCCCAGGTGCATGACTTTACATTTATCAACATTGAATTTCATCTGCCACTTAGCTGCCCAGATTGGCAGTTTGTCAAGCTCCTGTTGCAAGGATGTTGCATCTTGGATGGAACTAATTGGGGTGCATAGTTTTGTTGTCCCAATGAAAAGGAATGCTTATCACACTGGTATTTCTATACACATCTAACTGATGAAAATTGATCTCACATCCTATTTGGGTTTAGTTTTTTTCAATTTCAAAAGTTGATATTGGATCAGGAGACACATTGTATATTAACTTAGGTTTCAAAAGTCTCCTTGTGTATGTAACAACCCCCCCCCCACACACACAGAAAAATAATTACTTAGGCCACCATGTTAAGACTGAATGTCATCCTTTCCTCTTGTTGCAGAGGATTCTTGTTCCTTTGCATCTATAGAGATGGCCTATGATCTACCACCATGTATAGTGAAAGCCACAAATAAAGTACTTTAACTTTACATTAAGGGTTGGACTGTGCTATTTGTTTTTAGGGCAGCTAATGTAGCAGAGCAGCAGTGCCCTGAATTGATGATGGAGTGGAAGCAGAGTCTGAATTACAGTTGTTTCTGCCATTGCACCAGTTCTTTATCTTGATTTCCCCTCTGACATTTATTATGATTTAAATGTATGCATCACCATAGAGCAATTGCAATGCTTATAAATATGCAATTTCCCCTTCTATATACATAATGATATATTGTCAGCCTGTTAAGAATCACCTTCATTTTGCTTCTCTATCACAAGATTATAATATTTCTCTGTCTAAGTGACATAAGCTGACAGTTGTTTCTCTCACATTCTCACTGTTAAACAGTTTGATGCTACAGTTCCTTAGAAAAAAACATGAGGTATATTTCTCTGACAAGACATTTGATTATAAAATCAGTATGATAAGAAATGTAACGGTCATTAACCTAACAAGTGTAACGTGGGTATTCTCCTTAACCTTTGTTAAAGGCAATAAGCATGGGAATATAAAGTGCAATATTCTAACACAGACATAATAAAATTTAATTCTATATACCGAGGCATTTGCAGGTTGTATTCTATTTACTTGGCTATCCCTCATTTCATACTATGTCCCTTTTTTTAATACTAGGGAGCTTGCTGTAAAACAAGTCTTTGCATTGCAGTTTCCTTGTTCCATGTGTACAGGAGGTGCTGTGGGTGCCATCTGAATAATATATAGTCCAACCCACAGATAACTTTTTTACAAATTAGATATCTTTTCTAGAATAGCACTTTCTTACTGTTAAGTAGAATGTGCATTTTACATAATGTCCCCATGTCAGTTTAGCACACTGCGAAGGTCATCCATCTAACCTAGCCCTTAAAGGACAAGGAAAGGCAAAAAAATAAAATCCCATTTTTACTTTCTTTAATGAAAAAGAAACCTATCTCCAATAAATTTTAATTAAAAAAATGTGTACCGTTTTTATAAGAAACCTGACTGTATGCAGTGAAATTCTCCCTTCATTTACTGCTGTGGATAGGAATTGTCAGATGGTCCCTAACTGCTGAGCAGTGAAACAATCATACTTATGAACAGCAGGGGGAGCCCCCGCCTTACTTCCCAGCCATGCAGAACTCAAGCAGCTTTGTTTATGACGATCCCTAAGCAGCCCAGACCACACTGAGCATGTGCACAGTCTTAGTCTTGCAAAGATGTTTAACAAAGTGACAAGATGACAGCCCCCTGTGGCCAACTTTGAAAGCATAAATTATTTGTTTGATTAGACTTGTGGTGCAGTAAGTTCATGTTTATATTTAGTATACAAAATACAGAATTTCTAGCCTTATTCTATTTGAGACTTTCCTTGTCCTTTAAAGGTGTTGTGCACCTTTGGTGAAGAGAGTGACCATTTACAATTGGCTTAATTTTTTATTTTTTGTCGTTTTTGAGTTATTTAGCTTTTTATTCAGCAGCTCTCCAGGTTGCAGTTTTTAGCAATCTGGTTGCTAGAGTCCAAATTATCCAAGCAACCATGCATAAATTTGAATAAGAGACTGGAATAGGAATAGGAGAGGCCTGAATAGCAGGTGAGTAATAAAAGGTAGCAATGACAATACATTTGTAGCAAATGACTATGAATATTTTCATTCATCCAGGTCATGATAAAGTAATTCTAAAACAACTGGACTTGCTGAGTAATCATTGAAGATGTTTCTCCTATCACAGTAACCCCACAGAATCACACCTCTGTGAGTTTCAGATGTAACATTTCTAAAGAGTTACAATGAGCCACTGTGATTGGATAAGTGGAAGAGTTTATATGCCGAGGACTTCCCACACCAGTCAGTTGAACTGAAGAAGCTGCTCGGATGAGTAGTGAAACGTCTTCAATGATTACTCAGCAAGTTCATTTGTTTTAGAATTACTTATACTAGATAATACATTTGTAGCCTCACAGAGCATTCGTTTTTAGACGGGGATCAGTGACCCCCATTTGAAAGCTTGAAAGAGTCAGAAGAAAAACAACTGAAAAACTATAAAAACTAAATAATGAAGACCAAATGAAGAGTTGCTTGGAATTAGCCACTCTATAACATAAAAAAAGTTAACTTAAAGGTGAACCACCTCTTTAAGAAAAATGTTCTTCCCAAACAAAATTTGGATTACTTATATTACAAATTACAGAAAGAAAGTCAATGAAATTATTTTTTTTTCTTTAATCATTTTGTGTTTATTTTTACCAGTGGCGACAATTCATCAATTTTGCATTATGGACATGCAGGAGCTCCTAATGATAAGACCGTGACGGATGGTGACATGTGGTAAGTTACTGGTGCTGAAAATATGCATATGAAACTATGTCCTCCACGTGAGTGATACAGTAGTAAATGTGAAATCATCAAAATCTTCTCTCAATTGCTTATCCTCACAATACATTGTATTGGGGATTAACAATTTGGAGGACTTAAACACATTTTGAGGAAGTGATGCTGCTTTGCTCTGTTTTAATATATGTGTGAATTCATTAAAACCCCATTCCTAACTGTCAGGAAAGTGTTTACTAACTGAGAAAATGCCATGTGCTTGGTCTCCTTAAGGGTTCCTTTAGAGTATGAAGTTTAGTAAATCAGTGCTATAGCGTTGCCAAGGCAATTTATTTATATCTGTGTTTGACGCTTTTTAGTTGTCTAGGTCCAAGGTAAATTGTGATATTTTGACTACTGCAAAGAAAACCGCAAATTTAGTTTTCATTATTGTTCTCAAGCCTTTTTTTCTTCAAAGTCTCACACACTTAGCACACCAGCTGCTGAAACTAGGGTTACAGATGTCTGCAAATATTATACAGGTATGGGATCTATTATCTGGAATTGTTGTCTGAAGTCTGAATATAAGTACAGGTATAGGTTCCCTTATCCGGAAACCCGATATCCAGAAAGCTCCGAATTACGGAATGGCTGTCTCCTATAGACTCCATTTTATCCAAATAATCCAATTTTTTAAAAATGATTTCCTTTTTCTCTGTAATAATAAAACAGTAGCTTGTACTTGATCCCAACTAAGATATAATTAATCCTTATTGGAAGCAAACCCAGCCTATTGGGTTTATTTAATGTTTAAATTAATTTCTAGTAGACTTAAGGCATGAAGACCCAAATTACGGAGAGATCCGTTATCCGGAAAACCCCATGTCCCGAGCATTCTGGATAACAGGTTCCATACCTGTAGTACATTATATTTTAACTCGTTCAAGCACATGACGCTTTCATCGTGATTTAATTTAAGCATTTAGCAATTTGTTTTCCGGTAATTTCACTGGCACAATTAATTGAATAGTATTACATGTCTTTGCTTTTAATGTTTTATAATTAAGTTAGTACTAGTGTGATACATATAAATGTAACTTTACCCTGGGTATCAAACTTCTTTGCTTCAGTTTTTATTTTATTTTGGCAAATGGTTTTCCCTTTAAACGTTTGTTAATGTTTCTTTGCATCAGTTCTTCTGTAAAGGTTAAATAATAGTTCTACATTTAACAATTTATTTTCCTTTCAGGAACATTTTGCATGTCTAAATCCTTCCTTAAAGGAATAGTAACCCCCAAAAAAACAAATGTTTTTTAAAAGGATTACAATACAATGTATTGTTGCCTTGCACTGGTAAAGCTGTTGTTTGCGTCAGGTAGACTACAATAGTTTATATAAACAAGCTGCTGTGTAGCCATGGGGGCAGCCATTTAAGCACAGGATACACAATAGATAACATATACTGTAAGTTCTGAAGAATCCCATTGTACAGATATGGGATCCGTTATATGGAAACCCGTTATCCAGAAGGCTCCAAATAACGGAAAAGCCATTTGCCATAGACTCCATTATAATCATATAATCCAAATTTTGTATGTACTTGATCCCAACTAAGGTATAATTAATTGGAATCTAAATGAGCCTGTTGGGTTTATTTAATGTTTACATGACTAATTAGTGGACTTAAGGTATGAAGATCCAAATTATGGAAAGATCTGTTATCTGGAACATCCCAGGTCCCGAGCATTCTGGATAACAAGTCCCATACCTGCATACTACAGAGCTTATCTGTTATGGTTATCTGTTGTGTATCCTGTGCCTTTTCAACTTTTTTTCAGCTTTCAATGACTGCCCCCTGGCTACACAGCAGCAGAGTAACAAAATTAGAAACACAGCCCATGTTTCCAGACCTTTCTGTATAGACACATGCATGCACCGAACTCAGGTGCTACCCAACTTGATGCTGGTGTAAGACCCCTAAAAGTTAACCTAAAAGGAAATTACCCCATAAAGGAAAAGTAACATCAAAAAATTAAAGTGTTATTAAGGAGAACTAAAATCCTCTACCTACCCGCCTCCCTGCCCCCCCCCCCCCCCCACATAGTTAGTTGAATGAAATTGCTCCTTGGAGTTTGCTCACATATCGGTGCAGAGTAGACACAGCGGAGCTCATGGGCACCATCTTCCGGATCTCAGGCTTCTCTCCTCTTCTTCAGGGACCTCGTCCTTCCCTTGGGCATTTTCCAGCACTTTTGGCACATGCGGAATTGCTACAAACCAGAAGACTGCTCCAACTGCGCATGCACCAACATGGCGCTCACTTGCCAAAGAAGACTGCACCCTTGAGCTCCTCTACGCTAACTCTGCAAAGATACGTGAACAAACTCTTAGGAAATTCAGTGGTAACGAACTATGTGAGAGGAAGCAGGGAGGTGGTACTTACGTGCTGTGAACACAGACAGTTGTATTAAAGGAAAACTATACCCCCAAAATGAACACTTAAGCAACAGATAGTTTATATCAAATTGAATGACATATTAAAGAATCTTACCAAACTGGAATATATATTTACATAAATAATGCCCTTTTACATCTCTTGCCTTGAACCACCATTTCGTGACTCTATCTGTGCTGCCTCAGAGATCACCTGACCAGAAATACTACAACACTAACTGAAACAGGAAGAAGTGAGGAAGCAAAAGTCAGAACTCTGTCTGTTAATTGGCTCATGTGACCTTACATGTGGTTTGTATGTGTGCACAGTGAATCTTACGATCTCAGGGGGCGGCCCTTATTTTTTTAAAATGTCAATTTTCTATTTATGATTACCCAATGGCACAGACTACTAAAAAAGTATATTATTATGATAATGGTTCATTTACATGAAGCAGGGTTTTACACATGAGCTGTTTTACTCAGTATCTTTTAATAGAGACCTACATTGTTTGGGGGGTATAGTTTTCCTTTAATTGGGGCAGCCCCATGTAACTAATGTGATCATAATAAAGGGCCTCATTCTATTCCACTAGGAAAATCTATGTTCAGAATAAACAACCCCTTGAGTTTGTCACAGAACTTCTTTATCTGCCTGTTCCTTGTTTATTGGCACACAATGAACCCTAATAGTTTCTTTATTGGGGTTAGAGATACACAACATGTTTCGGGCGGCACCCTTTGTCACACTTGACAAAGGGCGCCGCTCGAAACATGTTGCGTATCTCTACCCCCAATAAAGAAACTATTGCAGTCCAGTTGCTGCCTTGGATGTGTCCCACACCTTCATATTTTCTACAGTTTGACTAAACTGGGATATCAAGCACAGGATACCCCGTGGGAAAATCCGACTAAGAGACTAGGTGAGCTCCACGTGTATTCTTATTTACACAATGAACCCTTTAAGTTTCCCCTTCACTGCCATTCAGAATAAATGTTTCTATAAATATACACTTTTTATAGGTTTCTCTTTATGTTAACATGTGTAAAATGTAAATAAAGTAAGAAAGTAGGAGGAAAAACATTTAAGGCTTCTTCTAAATCTCATGTATCAGAAAAACAAAACTTGAAAAGTGTGTGCTGCAGAAGACTGAATATAGGCTATTTAGATGTATTTAATGTGAGTAAATCTTCAGCTACAGAAATAATAGAATATGAGTGCACCAGCAACTGCTGTTATGCTAAATCTACAGGTCTATGCTTGAGCTCCTTGTAAATAGATATCTGCTCTCTAAGCGATTTTACAAAAGTGAATGAGAGCCCTCTACTGCAACATTTCAGAATCATCCTGTCAGCAACTCTAATCTGTGGCAGAATAAATATTAGAACATGTTATACATTCCTCAGTATACTTTATTGTATATACAATACTGTAACAACAGGACAGGTAAAGAAAGACCTTTTTGGAAAGTGACACTCACATGTGCAGTGGGCTCTGAGCAGCTGTTGAGAAGCTAAGCTTAGGGGTTGTCCCAAATTATCAAGCAAAAAAATAGGTTTATCTGTAATGTAATCTGATGCTACAAGGCTGATTATTAAGGGGCCGATTCACTAACTTCGAGTGAAGGATTCGAAGTAAAAAAACTTTGAATTTCGAAGTGTTTTTTTGGGCTACTTCGACCATCGAATGGGCTACTTCGACCTTCGACTTCGAATCGAAGGATTCGAACTAAAAATCGTTCGACTATTCGACCATTCGATAATCGAAGTACTGTTTCTTTAAAAAAAACTTCGACCGCCTAGTTCGCCATCTAAAACCTACCGAACTCAATATTAGCCTATGGGGAAGGAATAATCCTTCGATCGTACTATCTGCGCTAAATCCTTCGACTTCGATATTCGAAGTCGAAGGATTTTAATTCCCAGTCAAATATCGAGGGTTAATTAACCCTCGATATTCGACCCTCGGTGAATCGGCCCCTTAATGTTGGTGCTAGTTGCACTGGTTTCTGTGCTGCATTGTAGTAATTATAGTAAATGAAAACCTTACCCCAAAATGAATACTTAAGCAACAGAGTTTATATCAAATTAACTGACTTGTTAAAGTAGACCGAGACACAAAAATCTGTATAATAAAAACCTTTTTCAAATTAAACATGAAAACTAATTTTTTTAATTAAAGTATTCATAGCTGTTGTAAACTCATTTAAAAATCTCAGCTGTCAATCAAATATTGTCTGCCCCTCCTCTATGCTTTCCATTCAGCACTTACAAGATGTCCCCACGTTCCTCCGTTCTCTTTACCATTTAATTGTGTAGCCAGGGCATGGGGATGAACATCAGGTCCCCCATTCTGGTGCACAAACAAGATTCTGAGATGATGCAAGGCTTGTCTTAATAACAGTGTCCACAAAATGGCTCTTGCCTGCTTGTTATAATTATGAATTCTCATACTGAAGGAAACAAGATTCAAATACTGCATACAATGTAATTAATGTTTATTTTGCTTGACAAACGTGATAAAATAGGATTTGGAATATTTTTTTCGGGTGACAAACTGATATTGTCCTTTTACATCTCTTGCCTTGAACCCCCATTTTGTGATGGTCTGTGTGCTGCCTCAGAGATCACCTGACCAGAAATACTACAACTGTAACAGGAAGCGTGGAAGCGAAAAACAGAACTCTGTCTGTTAATTGGCTCATGTGACCTAACATGTATGGTTTGTATGTGTGCACTGTGAATCCTATGACCCCAGGGGGCAGCCCTCATTTTTTAAAATGGCAATTTTCTATTTATGATTACCCAATGGCACATACTACTAAAAAAGTATATTATTATGAAAATGTTTATTTACATGAAGCAGGGTTTTACATATGAGCTGTTTTATGCAATATCTTTTTATAGAGACCTACATAGTTCCGGGGGTATAGTTTTCCTTTAATTACTAACCAGCTTTATATTGTGACAATTATATTTTATATATCCACTATCTTGTGAGTTTGTCCCTAAGCTCAGTAAGTGACAGCAGCACAGAACATGTGCAGTGAATCAGCAGAAAAGAAGATGGGGAGCTACTGGGGCATCTTTGGATGCACAGATCATTCCTTCTAAAGGGCCGTAGTTGCCTTGAGCTAGTACAGAAGCCCAAAACATAATGTACAACTTTTCTAGCCTACTCCTTTAGTTAAGGTTTAGTTCTCCTTTAAAGGAACAATAACACTAAAAATAAATGTGTTTTAAAGTAATTAGAATATCAGGTACTGTTGCCCTACATTGGTAAAAGTTATGTGTTTGCTTGAGAAAAATCTACTATAGTTTATATAAACAAGTGGCCGTGTAGCCATTCATGCTGAAAAAGAAGAAAAGGCACAGGTTACATAGTAGATAACAGATAAGCTGTGTATCAGAATATAGTGATATTCTACAGAGTGCATCTGTTATCTGTTGTGTAACCTGTGCTTCAGATAGCTGCACCCAGCTGTACAGCTGGTTTATATTCAGTCATACAGTACATTATATTTTAATTAAAATACTTACATTTTTTGTTGTTACTTTTCCTTTAACTCCATAATGCCAGTATAATCACTGTAGAAATTACCAAAAAGCACTCCATTAACCCCAGTCAAGCCAGTATGATCATTGAAAAATTGCCAATAAACACTCACATTAACTCCAGACACGCTAGTAAGATGAATGGATAGATTGAAAGCATTCCTTAACCTATACTTGCACAAGCAGAATACCAACACCAGAGTTCTTCTTTTGTGTTGCTCCCACACTGCTTCAGTGACCATACACACACCGATATTATCATACAATACGAATTTCCGTACGATATGCGGTGCGTATATGGCAGGAGACAAGCCAACCAATATCGGCAGAAGACTTGTCTCGTCAATCTGCCCAGACAGAAAATTTTGATAGGCACCCGAACATCTGTAACTGTTAGTACTGAATGGTCAGAAACAGGTAGAATTCTATTGTTTCTACCTGTATATCTGACGATTCAGCTCTATTCGTGTGTTTTCAAACGAACAATCTTTCTTGGAAAGATTTTTTCCAGGAAAGATTGTAATTATTACGTCTATGGCCACCTTAAAGAGATACTGAAACCAGAAATTAAACTCTTTTTTACATCTATCATAATATTGCATTTGAAAGCTACTTATAACTTTGCCATAAAGTATTTGCCCAATGCTTTTACATTACCTGTCTGATGCCCCATGTTCCTGTATGAGGGGGCTGCCATATTTGTGCTGCAGGAGTCCGTTAGCATTAGAAACTTTAACTGACAGGCTGAGATGGGACAGTCAGGTTGGCAAAACAGGCAGGTTTAGAAACATCAACTAACAATTGCTTATAAAAACAAACCTCTCAGCAAGAAACAATCAAGATGACCTATAGGTAACTTTTAATGTACATTCATATTTTAAAAGGTTTTTTAGTGTCAGTTAGTCCTGCACGGAACCAATTTGTTAAACCTGACCCACACCCGGACCTGCAACCCGCATTCTGCTACCCAACCCGCACGTACTTTATCCGCACCCCACTGACCATCAAGAATCAGGGAGTGCTCTCATTGTAAACAGGAAGCGACATCATCGGAAGTAGGTGTAATCAGAATAAAGGAGTAAAACTCGCTATTGAGAAGGCCTGTGCCCGACCCACGACCTGCAAACCCCGCAGAACCACCGTCCCGCGTCTATGCAGGCTCCCGAAACTTCTACCCGCAACCCACAGGTTACTGGCTTTTTTGCGGCTAACCCGCGGATACCCGACTCGCTGCAGGACTCTAGTGTCAGTATCACGTTAAGGCATGCAGCAAATGGTGCCATTTTCAAGTATTTTGTATTCAAAGTACGATATGAACAGCACCACAGTTATTATTGAAGTTAAAATGCCTTGCTCAAGTGACGGGCATTACCGCAACGTTTCAGGCCTCATTTGGCCCTTTTTCAAGCTAAACTGACAACCATTACACCAGTATTTAAACATTTAGTGCCATCTAGTGGACAATTAGTAAAAAATTACAATCATGTGAAACACATTGTTACATTAAATAGAAAAAATAACATTACATAAAAAGTATCCATCCGGTGAGCAATGCAACAAGTGTAGGTGAACAAAGTTCATTTGTAATAGTACTGCAGAAAACCTGCAAAAAACCGAGATAAAAACAGTATATAAGAGAAAAAATTTTTTATATAAAAAGAGAAATACTTTTATCTTAAAATAATTTTATCTAAAAATCGGTTTGAGATCATACTCTTTATTTAAACCCAATGGAACTAATGTCTCCAGTCTCCTGATCCAGAAGGCCTCTCGGTATAGAAGTGTTTTGATTCTATTACCCCCTCGACGTTTTGGGGTAACCACTTCAATCACCTGGAACCTTAACTGGTTGACACTATGTCCTGCTTCAATAAAATGTCCTGCAACTGCTTGCTCCTTCTTACCAGTTTTAATAACTGACTTATGTTCACGGATGCGTTCTCGGACGGTTCTCGAAGTCTGTCCCACATATGCTAAGCCACAAGGGCATTTGATGACATACACAGCATAGGAGGAAATACATGAGAACCGTCCGAAGATCCGTATGGGTGTCCCTTTTCTGGGATGATATAGAAATTCACCTTGTTGGATATTGGAGCAGCAGTTGCAGTTTAAACAAGGAGAAGTACCATTTTTTCCTTTTTCTTTCAACCTTACACTATTTGCCCCTATATCTGTCTTCACTAAGGTTGAACCAATAGTTTTTCCTTTTTTATAGGCAATCATGGGAGGTCTTTCAAATGCTTTGATATTCGGTAAATTGTCTTTTACCAGAGCCCAATGAGATTTCAATATTTTTGTAATGTGTTTACTTAAAACATTATATTGAGTGACAAAAGTGACATGTTCACCGTTTTTTTTCTCTTTTTTTCTCCAATAACATTGTTCTCTCTTTTGTTCTCAATTCATTACTCTGCCTATGTAGCAGACTTTCTGGATAACCCCTTGCCTGAAATTTATCACACATATCTGTCAGTCTCACTTCCGCAACCTCATCCGAGGCGACTATGCGTTTCACTCTCATTAGTTGAGACTTAGGCAATGCCCTTTTTAATTGGGGTGGGTGAAATGACTGAAAGTGTAAAAGTGTATTACGATCGGTTGGCTTTATATATAGATCAGTTAGCAATCTGTCGCCCTGTTTATACACCCTGGTATCCAGAAATGCAATATCGGAAAAACTATAGTTCAAAGTAAATCGAATATAGGGGAGTGCACCATTAATTTCCTGAACAAATGCCTCTAGGGTCTCCTGTGGCCCCGTCCATAACGCAAATACATCATCGATATAGTGAATCCACTTATTGCAGTATCTTAAATACAGATCATTAGTGTAAATAATATTTTTTTCAAAGTAGTTCATAAAAATATTTGCGTATGACGGGGCCACATTTGACCCCATTGCTGTGCCCCTGATTTGCATAAAATATTCGTCTTGAAACTGAAAATAACTATTGTACAGTAACAATGTGAGACACTGTACAATGAACTTTTTTTGGGTACCATCCATAGAACCATCCTCAAGTAACTCCGACGTGACAGCCTCCACACCCCCATCATGGGGGATGGAGGTGTAGAGGCTTTCAACGTCAAGAGTAACCAATATCCAATTCTAAGGCATTATCAGTTATTTCATTCAGTTTTGTCAAAAAATCACTTGTATCTTGTATATATGATTGGTGTATTTCCACATACGGTCTGATTATTTTGTCTACAAAAATAGCAATAGGAGAAAAAACTGAATCTACATTCGAGACGATCGGTCTGCCTGGTGGATGTTGAAGATTTTTGTGGATTTTAGATAAAATGTACAATAATGGGGTTATAGGGCACGATTGCTGTAGATAAAAGGCCAACTTGTTATCAATCACTTTTAAATTCAGAGCCTCATCAACGAGCTCCTTTATTTGTTTTTGTATCCTAAACAAAGGATTACTTTTCAGTTTTTGATATGTAGATGTATGTGTTGGCGCTTCACCTCAGCAATATAATCAACTTTATTCATCACCACCAGCGCACCACCCTTATCGGCAGATTTAATAATTATATCTGGATTTTTAACCAAATTATTCAGTGTTTGTAATTCAGCCTTGGACATATTGTTGGGAATAAGATGTGTGTCACCCCTGCGAAATTTCTCTTCCAATTGCTTTACCTCTCTAACAACATGTCCAATATAGGCCTCCACAAATACATTATCACATTTTGGCATAAATTCACTGACAGGTTTTAGTCCCAATGTGTCCCCACAAAAAGTATTGCTGTAGATATTTCGTTGTTCAACATTTATGGTGTTAGCAAATTGTACTTTAAGTCTAGATGTTCTAAATAATCTGAACAGTTCCAGATCCAATGTGAAAAAATCAGGATTTTTAACAAGACCAAATGATAAGCCTTTATGCAATACCTGTAACTCCATGTGAGAGAGGATGGTGCTGGAGATGTTTACCACCGCATCCGGCGCCGTTTGGTTTGTTTCTGTGCCTTGTTTCCTCTTGTGCTTGCGTCCCCCTCGTTTCCTTCATCTGGCGCTAGTGACCCTTGTGATCCACTTAAAAAAGACAGCAATGTATCCTGTGAGTGGGAACGCTCCGTCGACGTTCGGGTCTTGGCAGTTGCCGCATCCTTGTGTCCCCAATCCTTCGGACCGCGACCTCCTTTCAGTCTTTGGAACCTCTGTAGAGCGATCCAGGTGTAGACTGTGCCATTAGCGTAGTCCGAAGATCGTGCTGAAACTTACCATATTTTCGATCACTAAAAATGTAATGTAAAAAGCCTTCCACTACTTATTTTGCTCATTGGAGATTGTTGAAAAAGGCAAGTGCCAGCACTTGATTTAAACGGGATGAATTAACTAGTCATTTTCCCCAGATTCCTACAGAATATACATGCAGACCTATATGGGAGCAGAGCTATGGTGCTATATAACTTAAATACTGTATATATTCTAATTAAGAAAATGGAAGTGGAGCTGGTTTGGCAGGGAGTACTCTATTTATTGTGCTAACTTCTTTCTATTGCATGCTTAATCATTGGGTCACACACTTCTTATTGATTTTGACTAATGTGCCTGGAAAAGACTCTGATTTCCCAGCTGGCAGCTATATTTGGCAGGCACAGGAGCCTGAAGCCTCTAATGAGATTATTTAGGAGTTGTATTTAAATGTACGTGTTGGAAAGGAAACAACCCCTTTAAGGACATTTTGTAAGGAAAAGTAAACCTTGGTTGGTGTCAGCTGTTGTATACTTTTCTAAAAAAACACTATTAGAGAGCATACTTTTGCTTCAAACCAAAGATGAAATGATAACTCATCAAAATCTGAATTACTATTATTATTTAAACCTTCCACATCACTCTTTAACACTATTGAGTCAAAACAAGTTTTTGCCATTGTATTATTCACCTGTGTACCTTACTGAAAATCTCCCCAAAGCCCCTCAAGTACCGCCCAGCTGTTCCACTTCCTGCTTCCTCAGCTAGAGGCTCCTAGCACTCCTGTGTGTAAGTTGAGCTGTGATTGGCTACCACACATTGTGATACAACAGGCAGATACAGTATGTCACATGTAAGGGCAAGGTCACACAAGGCGTTTTTACATTGGGTTTTTAAAAACGTGCGAAAATACGCCAATGAAACCCACACACGCATGTTAATACTGTATGCATTTTTCAGCCTGTAGTTTTCTTTTCCCAACTCTCTGAAGAATGTTAGCAAACTTTTGTGAAAATTTAAATGCAAAATGTAGCCATACTGATAGTAAATATGCAATGTAATTACGGCACAGCATAAAATGCCGTAAATACGTATATGCGCATCGAATCTCGTGAGAGTTTGGCCGCCACATCGAAAATATGCAGCATATTTCAGCTAGGTGTATTTCCAAACCTGCGGATCCCACAGTTCAATAATATGGAATTTCCTTCGCGTATACGCAAATACTGTCGTGGCAGATGTTGGCTCGCAAATGCCCTGTGGAAATTACTTTAGTATTCCATTATTTTCAATAGGGGTTCTTTATGTGCATATTTACGCTTGGCTATTCATTTTTAAAAACGTAGCGTAAAAACGCCATGTGTGACCTTGCCCTAAAAGACAGCAGAGCAGAAAGAACTTATATAAGTAGAAGTGGGGTTCTCCTACCAGGTAAGTGACCAGACTTTCACATGGGAGATCCTGGTTTGATTTGCAGCAGCTCCTTGTGACCTGGACAAGTCCTATAACCTGCTTTGTCCCAGCATAACAAATGACTTCTGTATAGGCAATGTGTCTATGTATAATGGCTGGCTAGTCCCTGTCTTTTTTTCCACTTTTTCGGTGGCTGCATTTACATTTCCCCATCACAGTTAGTTGCTTTCAGCCATAGAAAATTCCACTGTTAAAAGAAAAATCTTTTTAGAGCATAATCCAATAGTGAAGCATAATCTAATATTTACAGGTATCCAGTATATGTACATAGAAACCCCTCCCCTACTGAAGTGATTGTGACATGCACCACATCAGTATCCATTTTAAATCTTTCCTGACATAAATTTGGACATTTCGTTGCTATAGGTAATTAACTTTAAGGGGCTGATCTGATTCACTAAATTTGAGTGAAAGATTCGAAGTAAAAAAACTTCGAACTTCGACCATCGAATGGGCTCTTCGACTATGACTTCGAATCGAAGGATTCAGACTAAAAATCGTTCGACTATTCGACCATTCAATAGTCGAAGTACAGATAAAAGCTACCGAAGTCAATGTTAGCCTATGGGGAAGGTCCCCATAGGCTTGCCTAAGTTTTTTTGATCGAAGGATATTCCTTCGATCGTTGGATTAAAATCCTTCGAATCGTTCGATTTCGAAGGATTTAATCGTTCGATCGAAGGAATAATCCTTCGATCATTCGATCGAATTTTCTGCGCTAAATCCTTCGATATTCGAAGTCGAAGGATTTCAATTCCTAGTCGAATATCGAGGGTTAATTAACCCTCGATATTCAACCCATAGTGAATCAGCCCCTAAAAGTTTTTATTATTTAACTCCCTTTTAGGATTATGAAATAAAAGACCCTCATTTTGCCCAAGTGCAGTAACTCATAACAATCAAACACCAGGTAGCACTAGCCCTAGGGAAATGTGAGATGGAGCTGAAATATGAAGAAGAATCAGCGCCTACAATGGGATTAATCTCCTGTCCTGCCTGCACCCGGAATTTGCGAGTTCACCCCTTTATATCGGACATTAATACCACCAATTTCTGAAGATCTCTCAATATAAATATGTCATAAAAATGCATCAATTGATTAAGAATATGGCAGTGAAGAGTAAATAACCGCTTTTAGCCTTTCCTTGGAGCTTTCATACCTGCAGCTCTCAGGTCAGCTGCACAGGTCACCATGCGCATGTTGAACAACCGTATATATTATACAGTGCTCGTATGCTTTTTATGTTCTGACCAATTAATTCAGGGCAAAAGCAATATGCATTATTCATTGTGTTATTCAGTCATTTTTTTATTGCAATATTTATAGCTGTTTTTCAAATGCCAAAATGTTCTCAGTGCTTTGAATAAATTATTTCAGGCATTCGTACAGTTTTTCTAGCCAGGATGTAATTAGGCATGCTCATTAGGAATAATAGAATACCGGCGGTAATCGTTCAATAGAAAACTTCTCTGGAGTATGTCATGAAGCTCTGTATAAAGATACGGGTTCAGGAAAAGTCATATAACATTAGTAATTGTCACAAGCCGGGTTCACTAACTTTGAGCAAAATGAGCCTTCTTGTTTCATAGGGTATGTTGGACAGCTATGGAGCTAATTAATGGGCAATATGGTTAAAGGGGAACTCCACACAAACATAACTTAAGCATTTTGAAAAGTAAACATAATTTCAAGCAACTTTGCAATAGAGACCAATTAAAAAATATGCAGACTTTTCATGATTTGTATTGGTTTGGAACAGTTCCCTAAGCCTAGCCCCCTTCTTTCCAGCTGATTTGTCACTGACTGCTTTGCTGAGCTTGCTGACTTCTAGGGATGCACTGAATCCAGGATTTGGCCTTTTTGAGCAGGATTCGGCCGAATCCTTCTGCCCAGCTGAACCGAATATAAATCCTAATTTGCATTTTCAAATTAGGGGCGGGAGGGAAATTGTGTGATTTTTAGTCACAATACAAGGAAGTAAAAAATGTTTTCCCCTTCCCACCCCTAATTTGCATATGCAAATTAAGATTTGGTTCTGTATTTGGCCGAATCCAAAATAGTGAATTCGGTGCATCCCCACTGACTACCGTTACTTTGTATCAACAGCCATCTGTCCTTAGCCTGCATCCTCCAAACCCCACAATTCCCTGCACACGTGATTTCAATAAGGAAGGGAACATCACAATGCATTGTGGGTTATGTAGTTCCTGCATGCTGTCTGTAAACTGTGGAGAAGTTGTTACAATTTGTAACATCAGTGTTTAGTCCCTCCTTCCCTGCCAGGATTTCAAATGATCTAGAAAGAGAAGAACTGTTTAACAGCTGGATTTCAGCATAGAAAATGGGCCTATTTATCAAATTTTGATTTCGAAGCCGGAGTTCCCCTTTCAGTAACGCTTTCTACACAATTGTAAGTGACATTTTAACATATGATTGAGGAATCAATCCATGGTTAGTTGCTTTGTTGGCATTCCAGAATCATATTAGGGATTAGTTTTAGGGGCACATTTGCTTCGCTCGAGTGAAGGAATAGTATAAAAAATACTAAAAACTTCGACCACCTATTTCGCCACCTAAAACCTACCGAGCACCAATGTTAGCCTATGGGAAGGTCCCCATAGGCTTTCCTAGCTTTTTTTGATCGAAGGAAAATAGTTCGATCGATGGATTAAACGAATCGTTCGTTTAGAAGGATTTAATCGTTTGATCGAACGATTTTTCCTTCGATCGTACGAACAAAGGAAATGCGGTAAATCCTTCGACTTCAATATACGATAATTAACCCTCGATATTCTACCCTAAGTAAATGTGCCCCTTAGTGTAGGTTATAGATGATGCATTCTTTGGGTCCCATTCGTTAAAGGAAATACTGCAGCTGTAAATGTCCTTAGTCTCCTTTTGACAAGGATATACAAGCTGTGGTAGTGCTGGAGTTGCACAGTAATTCAGCCTTCCAGAAGGTACATTGGTGCTGGGATATGGAACTTCTTTACACAGGCAGGACTAGTGATGTGCAGTTTGACTTTTGCAACGTATCCAGAAAGCAGAGCCCTCCCAAACCAGCACAGCAGCTTTATTTATAGACTTGTGCCCAACCTACCTATTTCTGACATTACGAAAGGGGGCGGGGCAGGTGCGCACCTATAAATGGAGGCTGCCGGAGGTGGAAGCCAGCAACGTAAAACCACAATCATTTGTGGAAGTCAGCCATGAATCTGCGGGTGCCCCTGCTTTTGGGCTACCTTTTACATCAGTACTCAGGATGTCTGTGACATTTGTTTTCTTATCTCAGCCCATTAATCCTGCATTGCCTATAGTCTGCTGCTAGTTGTTGTCTCCAGTTTTCTGTCAGCACAGAAACGCTAAAGTATGCGATATTCATGGGGAATTATCTGTTTGTTTTGCTCTGACAAGCCGATCCTGTGCCTTTCAATGCACACACATACAGGAAGCAGCATTTCTTCACTAACCTATATATGCCAGAGCATAAAACAACCCATGTGCCATTAGTCTAAAGCTCTTTTTGAATAGACTATCTGTTTTATCTTGTTTTATTTCTGTATGAACTATTACCGTCCCCCGATGTTACTAAAAAGAGATGTAGCAAGCTACAGAAGATGTCATTTACTATCCAAAAGCACATTTTATACACAATTTCTTTCTTGTTTGGTACAAAAAGTTTTAACAGTTAGGTAATGCCTGATAGAAGTACATCTTAGAAAATTCTTTGCAGTGGTTTCCATAAACCTTCTGGTGAAAGTACGGTGCCATGAGAGCCAGACATATACGCTAACCCTTGAAAAAAGTGAAGTTAATTCTTCATTGGCTAACTAATACGAGAACCATGGCAGCTCATCCAGAAAGTTCTGTATTATGGAAAGGCTCCAATAGACTCAATTTAAATCAGATTTTAAAAATAGATTTCTTTTTCTCTGTAAGAAGCAGTACAGTCATAAAATGAGTCTTTATCAGAGGCAAAACAATTCTGTTGGGGTTATTTCATGTTTAAATTATTTTTTAATAGAATTTTAGGGTGTTATCTATCAAGCTCCGAATGTATCTCAAAAATAGGTCCGTGCAAACTTTGTACCTTTGCCCGAAAAGTCCGAAGTTTTCAGACTTTTCCGCAAAAACCATAAATTTTTCGTGGTTTTCTGACTTTTTTGGCCCAAAATCCCCGAAAACATTGGATATCATTACTGACAGCAGCGCATACAATGGGACCTTCCGCATTGACTAATGCAGGACCCGAGAGCTTTGATATGCCAGGTTTTCGGATTCAGGGTTTTCATACCATCGGACTTATAAATCCCGAAAAATTCAGATGTTTTTTTTTAAGGTCCGAAATTTTCAGATTTTGGGTATTTGGAGCTTAATAAATAACCCCCTTCATGTATGGAGATCCAAATTATGGAAAGATTTCTCATCTGGAAAACTCAGGTCCAGAGCAGTCTAGATAACAGGTTCCATACCTGTCCACAAATGTGTGTAAGCATTTACAGTTTTTTTGATCACATCTTTAAATAGTGTTAAAGGCACATATCACAAAATAAATATTGCTATTGCAGTTTCTCACTCCTGCGTTGACAAACCTAGTTTAAGGTGGTGATACTTTAAATGCATTCCCCTGCCCTGTGCCACACTGATTCACATTTCTGCAATGCAGTAGGCGTTTGCTTTATCATAGACTTTGGCTTAGTACACAAATGCAGGGGGTCCTATTAACAATGTTCTATTCTGCGTAGGTGCTGTGAGGCTGTTTCCATCCAGTTGAATTCATTTTCACCCCCTCTGGTGACATGTTTTTTAGCAGTTCACAACACTGTGCTGTTACCTAATAAAAACTGAGACATAAAAATGGTAAAAGATATCTGCCATGAAACTTTCTCTATTGGGATTAAAGCAGTTTTCAACTCTGTTTATTTTGCAAATTACTGTTGGCCAGTGTCCTATCCATGCTCTCCCTGTGTCCAGTTATGTGAGAAGCCTCAGAAATAGGAAAGTTCTTTGTCCACTAGGGGGCAATGATGTCCTTTGAGATAATGTTATGCCAAATGTCGTTCTCTAGATTTACAAATCTTGGTCAGGACTGTAATGGCTTGGCTCATCTATAAACAGTTTTTTCTTGTCAAGATCATAACCTGAATAAGCATAAAATATTAATTCATATTGTGATTGCTGTGTGTAAGACAAGTCATTAATTGCACACTCATGATATTTATCATGCCTTGTAAAAAGTGGAGTAAAAAAAATTACTGGTGATATTGCTCATAGCAACCATTCAGATATTTGTTTTTGTTTTCTTACTGTTGCAATCTAATTGCGGATTGGTTGTTATAAGCAACATCACCGGCACTGTCTTACTCCAGTTTACATGACGAGAGACCCCTATATTTGACCCTCACATAACTACGTGACATATTATTTTGCCACAGAGGCCTGTTATTTATGTTATGATACATGTTAGCCCTGTTTTTATACCTTTAGCTCCTTAGATGTTTCTGAACTTGGAGCATTCTTCAACACGTCAACACTTTGCATTCATGGCCCATGTCGTGACATATCAAGAGGCTTCATGTTAATGATTTATTATTTAATATATTATTATTTATTATTATTATTAATTATTTAGAAAGCCCCACATATTCCACAGTATTGTATTGTACAGTACATGGGTGTATACACACAGAACATACAGATTAAAAAGAGAAAAAAAGCAATAACAATAGGTAAAGATTAGCCAATCAGTCTTCTGCCCATCAGTTATATAACAATCTTGGGACAAAAAGGTTGTCAGGGACTGTTCAAATGTGTGACTGGTTATTGTACCTTTGCAGTTATCATAGTAAATGAGCCAATATGGAGCAGTGCATGACTTCAATGCCACCTTCAGCCATTAGATGGCACTGTATTGCTGTTCCAGCAGTAGGACAAAGTAGTTAAACTACAAGTTCCTGTACACAGAGAGCATGTGCTGTGTATAGGCTGTTTAGATGATGTGACACACATTTAAATACATGTATGCAGACTTCTGCTCAAAATCTCATTACCCAAACCGCTCTCAAAACTGTCCAAACCATTCCACTCATACTAAGAAATGTGTTCTAGTAAACTTAGGTATGTCTAAATCTTATCTGGAAATCCTCATACATTCCAAATAAAATATTCCATGCATTGTAGAAACCTCTGTGAAAATCCTTTAACCGCCATAAACTGTATATTAAAATCATTTTAAAATGTATGTTATCTGTAACTTAATTACTCCCAAAATGTAGGTCTATAAAAATAAATGTAGGTAATCTGAACTAAACAAGTCTTGTCTTGATCTTTTGTGAGCGTATAGGATTTATGTGCCAGGGATTGTTTGAAGATATTTCCAAGATGTTTAGGCTATGCCTAGGGAACGTGAAAGGAAGTCCAAAAATCCTATTATCTGCATTAAAGGGAGAATGTCACACTTCTAATCTGATTAATTTCAATGCTTGCACACAATGATACGTTCTATAAACTCTTGCAGTTATGAGATCAGTCTTCTATGAAATAATCTTCAGATTATCAGGCTCAAGATTTTAGTTAAAGGGGTGGTTCACCTTCAAACAACTCGTTGTTTTCAGATAGATCACCAGAAATAACGACTTTTTCCAATGACTTTCTATTTTCTTTGTGTGACAGTTTTTCTAATATTGAAGTGTAAAGTGTAATTCTTTTCACCTTCTGAAGTAGCCCTGGGAGGGGGGTCGTCGACCCAGTAAACTGTTTGAAATGGATACATTTAGTTGAAACATTTCTTATCTTTGTCCCTGCTGAGCAGAATCTCTGGGTTTCATTACAGGCAGCTGTTAGAATTGATACAATAGTTGCTAATACTCCAGAGATGCTGCTGAGAAATGTATCAACTCAATGTTGCAAAATTGTAACAGTTTAGAGTCTCCACCTGAATTACTGAGCTGCCAGACTCACAACACCAGAGACACAAACATTTAACTTTAAACTTAGATTTTGGAAAAAACGTAAAAAATAAATAATGGAAAGTAATTGAAAAAAGTCTTTATTTCTGGGGAACAATCTAAAAACAACTGAACTGAAAAAAATTGTTTGGAAGGTGACCAACCCCAGATTTTCTTAGTTCCACTGCATGGCAGCATTTGTTCATTGACGTGCCCTGAGGCTTCACATTGCAGAATAAGGTCACTTGACAGACATGTTTCCCTGTAGATGTACATTGTTCATTTTCATTCCATTTCAGTTAACTTATTTATCATAAGTACAGTTGTTTTGAGGAGAGCACAGATGCTTATGGTCTTGTGCATGAACAACAGAAAGTATTCTGGAAAAAAAGTCCCATTTTACATTTAAAGGGATTCTGTCATGATTATTATAATGTAGTATTTTATTTTTAAATTACACTCTTTACACTGCAAATGCTTTACAATATAAAATGTCATTCCTGAACCAGCAAGTGTATTTTATAGTTGTAATATTGGTGTGTAGCTCAGGTCATTTTGCCTGGTCATGTGCTTTCAGAAAGAGCCAGGATGGAGCTGCTTTCTGGCAGGCTGTTGTTTCTCCTACTCAATGTAATTGAATGTGTCTCAGTGGGACTTGGATTTTACTATTGAGTGCTGTTCTTAGATCTACCAGGCAGCTGTTATCTTGTGTAAAGGTGCACAGATAATAACATACAAAAATTTTTTTTTTGTTTTTAAAAGCCCCCCTAAACTCCCATAAATTCAAAATTCGACCAATCGAAATTTATTAATAAACTCGAATTTTTGAAACTCGGATGAATTGAATCAACCCGAAATCAATTCAATTTGAATTTAAAAAACGTGATTTGAGTTTTTTCTCCGAAAAAAAATAGAATTTCAGGAAGGCTGCAAACAACTCCAAATTGATCCCTGGGGTTAATAGTCGAATTTGAGTTCTTAAAGGGCCAAGAGATTAATTAGATTTTTTTATTTAAAAAACTCGAATCAAATTTGAATAACTCCTAGTCGAATTTGACAGTTTTGACCATAAAAAATTAGAAAATTCGAATTTTCAGTTTGACCATTGATAAATGTGCCCCCTAATGTCAGTATTTCATAATTGCACTTTTTTATCCTGCTATCTACAGCTTTGTATATATGTGTGTGTGTATATATATATATATATATATAGTCTGAAATTAAAAAAAATACAAAAAATTACAAAGGATAACAAGCAAACTTTATTTAGATAATTATATAAAAGTATGAAAATTTAGCAGTACATTTATACTTAGGTGGTTAGGTGCCAGAGTTTCCTAAACCATAGTAAACTTCCCGCAGGGGCACACACTTTGGACTCTCTGGAGAGCTTCTAATGGTCAATATTCTCCCATTCTTAAAGTAAAATTCAAGATACTTCATGCAAGCTCACCCCTTTCTTATATATATACTTCTAGGAGGTGATTTGATGCTGTCTGAGACATAAGGTACTGAGCTGTTTTCCAGTTTACCTATATTATCTCACCATTTGTAGCCCAGAGTAATACTTTTAATTCAGGTAGATTTTTTTGGGGTTTTTTTTGCTTGGTCTATCCTGAATAGTTAGTGATTGCTGTTTCTAGTTCATAAGACCTTATTAAAATAAACACCGTAGAGTAAAAAAAGAATAAAGTAGAGTTTGTTGTATTTAATCTCTGGTTAGTTGTTTAGTATACATTCATTAAGTAGCATTACACTCAGCAGGATCAACAGAAGAAACTGTTAGACTCTATTATCTAGAAAGACCTGGTACCCTAATATACTTCTAGGCCCATTCTCAACATGTCTGAGAAGGGACATTAAATGGATTCCGTCATGATTTTTGTGGTATAGTTTGTATTTCTAAATTAGACTGTGTACATTACAAGTAATTCATATCACCATTTAAAATGTTATTCCTGAACCAATAGGTTTTGTTGTTGTTGTAACATTGGTGTGTAGGCAGCCATCTCAGGTCATTTTGCCTGGTCCTGTGCTTTCAGAAAGATCCAGCACTTTAAGACGGAACTGCTTTCAGATAAGTTATTGTTTCTCCTACTCAATGTATTTGAAGGGGGCATCGACTTGGATTTGCTGAACTTGGATTTTTACTATTAAGCGCTGTTCTGATATCTCCCACTAGGTGGGGCATTGGAGTATTTTTTAAGCAATGCTGTCATATGTTATCAGGTTACCTTGCCATCGTTCTGCTGATCCCTTTAAATTCTCTAGACCCTATCCAGTAGCCCTATTCAAGGTCCCTGTTTCTCTTTTTCCAACTAGATTATGTTTAGCTAATTCTCTCATACTTAATATATGCGTTCTGAGGACCCTAACTAGCAGTTTGTTTAAAGGGAACTATCGCGAAAATGAGTATGTAATATAAGCTTCACCATACTGAAGTAAGAAATTTTCTAAGTACAATCAATGAAATATTGTGTACCGTTTCTGAAATAATCAAGTTTATCTCACTATCCCTCTCAGCATCTGTTTCTCTTCATTCTGTCTTCATGCAGCAGTTGGGTGTCAGATAGTCATTGACAGTTAGATCCCCCTTATCGGGGGGCTCCCTTTGCCTAGAAGATGTATTAGAGCTCACTCTATTAAAATCACCAGACATCATGTCTCTCTACATGCAGAATTTGTGCAAAAGGCAGTTATGTTAGATGTTGTTTGTACTGGAATCAATTATTTGAGTGAGCTCTAATACATCTGCTAGGACAGGAAGCCCCCCCCCCCCTTATAAGATATATTGGATCTAACTGTTAATAAATATCTGACACCCAACTGCTGCATGAAGACAGAACGGTGATAAACAGATACTGAGAGATCAATAGTGAAGATAAACTTCATTATTTAAGAAACAATATAGAATATTTGATTGATTGTATTTACAAAGTTTCTTATTTCAGTATGATGAAGCTTATATTAAATTTTCATTTCGCGATAGTTCCCCTTTAACGATATCTGCTTGGTTGATGAAGGCATCGACCCAGACATATAATTTTCCTCTGTGTGGTTATAGGTACATTATTTATATGTGCCCAACTTACAGTTGTGTAGAGACATACATGCATCTCCTCTGTATCCAGTTTGTGTGGCAGCACAAACATCTGAGGACGGTTAGATCTGAGTTGAAGTGACTTAGGGCAAGGCCAGACGGCGTTTTTACGTTGCATTTTTAAGTTTGCGTTTTTAAAAAAGAACAGCCTGGTGTAAACTGCACTACCACTGAAACTAATGGAAAACGCACTATGGCAATTCAAAAAGAGCGCTTGTTAGCTGAAATCTGCCACTGTTTTTTAGCAGAAACGGCAATACGTCAAGAAACTACCAAATCAATAGACTCTATGGGATCTGCATGTTTGAAACCACACTTTGCGTATATACGCAGCGTATGTTAAATATGGCGTCCGAAGTCTCAATGAGAACAATGAGAAGTGCATGTTGGGAAAAGAATCCTACGTGCTGAAAAACGCATGTTGACGGTTGCATGTGGTTTCACTGGAGTACTTACGCCTGGCTGTTCTTTTATATAAATGCAACGTAAAAACATCGCAAAAACGCCACGTCTGGCCTTACCCTTAGACATTTTTATGTACAGGGTGCCATTGCATTTGCTTTTCCTTTTTTTATTTTTAAACTGAGATTTTTATCAACCATATATCATCTGTGACAACATACGGCCTCGGTGTATAAATTATAAGCAAAGGAATGAATGGAGGGAAGGAAGGAAAAGAAAAAAAAAATCGGGGGAGGAAAAAAGGGTGAAATAAAGATTCATCAAAGTAAAAATAATAAAAAAAGAAACACAAGTTTTGCAGCTATAAATTCCGTTGTCAAGTGGGTCTGTGGATGACTGGGATATGTCCTTTTGATTCTTTATAAGAAGGGCAATTTAGGGCTTGTACTCCTCATCACCTGGAGGTTTGCCCCAAGGTTAAAGTTCACCTTCTATCTAGGTTCAGATGTGTAGTGCTAAGAATAGTTGTGGATCATTTTCATGGGCCTACCAGGATAGCCAGACTTTGTCGAAGGCTTTCATGTCTTCTTTAATTAGATGTGTACGTTTTTCATTTGCTGCAATGTAAATTATTTTGGATTTCAAGATTGTCAAAGAGCGTGAAGATTTTTTCCAGTGACTAGTGAGTCTGGCTGCCATTAGTATGTGTTGGCTCATTTTGTGCGCTGCTTTAGTAAATTTGTCTGGTTTTCTCCCTAATAGTAATGTAAATGGATCCTTGGGGAAATTGGGGTAGGAAGAACCCTAGATAGGAGATTTATTAATGAGTCTTAAAATATTGAAACGATTTTGCAAGACCACCAGGTGTGTTTCATAGTTCCTATTTCTTGACATCCCCTGAAGCAGCTTTGAACCCAAGAAGGGTTATATTTGATGTAGGCGGGTTGGTACTAGGCAAGTTCTATGCAATAATTTTATGGACGTTTCTCAGATTGAGACACAAGTGCTGCCTTTATTAACTGTCATATCGCCCATTGTTTTGTTGTGAGTGAAGATCCGAATGGGGGAATGTAATAAAAGTCGCAAGGAGCAAAACAATTAGCACAAATAAGAATAAAAGTCTAATTTCACAATGTAATACTCTTCTTTAAACTGTTATTACATTGTGGATTTTAATTGCGCATTGCCCTCTTTTAAGAAGAGCTTGAAGATGTCGTAATCTTTTGGACCAAACATAACAACTTTTTCAGTAAGAAGTTTTATTCCATTCACTGCGCACTGGCGCAAACTATAAACTTCACAAACCTTCTTCCACTGTCGGAAGTGGTCGCTAAACAGTTTCCGGGTTCGCAAAAGCTATAATAAATTCGCACAAAGGCAAATTTGTTCTCACAGAGGCATAACTTTTTGCATTGCGAATATTTTTTCCGTTACCGAATTTTATTACATTCCCCCCTATGTCTGCTTCCCGTTTTTTGCATATGAGGGTGTTTCACATTGAGGGGCAAATTCACTAAACGACGAAGCGCCTAACGCTAGCGTTAATTCACTAGCGTAGCGCATTTTCGTTAATTCGCCAATTCACTAACTGACGCTGGCGTAAATTCGCTAGTGTTACTTCACACCCTTACGCCTGGCGAATTTGCGCAACGGACGTAACTACGCAAATTCACTGACGCCTGAATTATTCTGAACGTTACCTTTTACGCCAGACTTCCTTCGCCACCTCAGACCAGGCGAAGCGCAATAGAGTAGATATGGATTGCTTCAAAAAAAGTTAAAAAAAATTCTAAGTCCCAAAAAACGCTGGAGTTTTTTCTTTTTTTATGGGTGATAGGCTGAAAAAGATCGAAAAAAATTTTTGGGGCTACCCTCCTTCCCCCCTACATTTCCTAACTCATGGCAACTTAACTATACAGTGGGCACATGTGTAGGGCAAAATAACAATTTTGTAACTTCAATTTGGCGCCGTATGCAAATTAAGCATCGCTAGCATAACTTCGCTTTGCTTGGCGAATTAATGCTAGCGCAACTTCGCAACCTTACGCTTCCCCTTCGGATTTTAGTGAATTTGCGTAGCGCTGGCGAAAATATGCCTGGCGAAGCGGACGCTGGCGCAAGTATGAAGTTTAGTGAATTTGCCCCTATGTTTTTTAGGATGAATCATCAATTTATAGAGAAGACTAATCAGTCCAGGTGCTAGTGGTGATTACACGTAAAACGTTACTTTTCCTTTTTTTTAATGGATACACAATGTTAGATTATTTTTACTTGAAGAAAGTATGCAAGTTAACCACTTTGTTATTTACTATATATTTGAACTAGCTGACTCCTGGATCCACTGCAGACATTACTGCTGTGACTGATTCACTTCTGTCTTACTGAAAGTTTGTAATGATACAATACAGCAACTGGGTTTCTCAATGACTACAGTAGTAAGGAATTAAGAGTTATAACTTGACAATAGTCTGTCTTTTAGGACACTGACTCACTGGTATTAAATTAAATGTGATATAATTGAATCTTTCACAAACACACACACACTTAACCCAATTAGCTGCAAGATCTTGCCACTGACTTCTCACCTACTTGAGTCATTGATAGTCATAGATTAGTCTCTGAACCTGCCATAATTATATTTCTTGTGTTTTGGGACATTGCTTTGTGACGTAGGTGCTTTGTGTTATTATCGGTTACATAATCTGAAATACTAGTTTATTTTCCTTTGTAGACAGATATTTATTTCTGTGACAATTAGCCATAAAGTGTTATTACAGCATATAAAATGTATTTTCACATGCCTCTAAACTCATAGCTGACGCGTTCGGATTTCTTAATATCAAACCTTCAATTAAATATTATTCAGCTAGGTTTATTTTATTCTGAAACACATCACTGTGAATAACAGAAGTAATCGTTGTTATGCAAAACTACAGATACCCAATACAAGAGGTAAAAGAGGGCCCTGTTCAGTAGATCGTACAATCTAAAAGGTCTTTATCTTACTATAATATTAGCTACAGTACCATGTCTGTCAATCTGTTGGCTTGTGTTATATTGTTTCAAAAGCCGGAGCCACCAGGGCAGGGAATAGAAAGGGACACACATACAGAACGCTTTTTAGGACATCATCAGGAGAACACAGGATCCTGCATGCGCTCTCCTAAAGAAAAAGTATGCAGACTCACTTCTTATTTTACTCAATGATCCGAAGAGGCTGCAGTCACACATCTGTGCTGCCCACGTATCCTGTTGCAATCTCCCCGCTCGTGGCTCATTACTCAGCCCTCTCCATCCTCATCCTTCCCTCCTCAACCCTCACTACAAACGCTGTCCATCCTCAGCCCTCCCGCCTCAGACCAAAGTACAAACCATCTCCATCCTCAGCCCTCACTACAAACGCTGTCCATCCTCAGCCCTCCCGCCTCAGACCTCAGCTCCTAAGCCAGGCTGATGGCTGAGGAGGGAGGGCTGAGGTGTAAGGGCCCGAAGGCGCAGTAAGAGTGCGGACCAAGGAGGAGGCAGGTAGTCACAAAGTTCGTGGTACAAGGGATCAGGCAGAAGAGTAGTCGTAGTTCAGGCAAAGGGTTCAGTCCAGGCAGCAAAGGGTCAATCCGAATAACAGGCAAGGTTGGTACACAAGAAATCAGTCAATAATACAACACCCAGGAATCACGAAGATAAACCTATACTTGGGCAATGTTTGCAATGTCCAGGGGGTTTAAATAGGCAAGTTTTGGCGCCAAGATTTTGAACGCGATGACGTCATGACGCTGACGCCGGCGTCAAGACTCTAACGTCGTGACGCAGACGCACGTTCTGACGCCGGCGACCATTCCGTCGCCGGCGACCAATCGGAGAGCGAGAGGCAGCCGACGTCATCACACTGGGACCAGCAGGATCCACATGGGGGAGGAAGGAGTCGCCATCTTGGACGCCGTCGCCATCTTGGACGCCGTCGCCATCTTGGAAGCCATGGCCATCACGAGGGTGAGAAACTTCAGTTTCCATTACAGTACCCCCTTCCTTAGGGGGGGCCTCAGGACCACCAAAACCGGGACTGGAAGGAAATTGCTTGTGGAATCTTCGAATAAGAAGAGGAGCATGGACGTCAGAGTCCTTCACCCAGGAGCATTCCTCTGGACCAAACCCCTTCCATTCGATTAAATACTGTAACCTACCCATGGAAATTCGAGAGTCCAGAATTCTTTTGACTTCAAATTCTTGGTGTCCATCAATAAGAACAGGAGTAGGAGAAGATGAGGAAGAAGAAGAATCTTTTGCCGGTTTGAGAAGAGATACATGGAAGACATTGGGAATCCGCATCTCGGGGGAAAGCTGAAGACGAACTGCCACGGGATTGATGATTTCTATAATGGGGAAAGGACCGATGAACTTGGGACCGAGTTTAGGAGTAGGAACTTTAAGATGAATGTTCCGTGTAGAAAGCCAAACCTTATCACCGAGGCAATATTGTGGGGAAGAAATTCTTCTCTTGTCCGCGAATTTCTTCTGAGACAGAGAACTCTTCTCCAAATTAGCTTTAGTGGCAACCCAGATAGCAAGCATATGAGCGGCCTGATCATTGGCAGCAGGGACGTTTGTGAGAAGAAGATCTTGCGGAAAAGCTAGAGGATTCTGACCATAGACACAAAAGAACGGAGACTTTTCAGAAGAAGCGTGCATAGCATTGTTGTGAGCAAATTCTGCCCAAGGAAGAAGGTCTGCCCAGTCGTCTTGACACAAAGAGACATGGCAACGAAGAAATTGCTCCAATGCTTGGTTGACTCTCTCGGCAGCTCCATTAGATTGAGGGTGATAGGCAGAGGAAAACTGGAGAGAGATATGAAGTGCCTTGCATAACGATCTCCAAAATTTGGAAACGAATTGGGAACCTCTGTCGGACACCACTTCAGCCGGGAATCCGTGAAGCGAAAGATATGCTGAATGAATAATTTGGAGAGTTCCTGAGCAGAAGGTAGCTTTCGCAGGGGAATGAAATGGGCCATCTTGCTGAATCGGTCAACCACAACCCAGATAACAGTATGACCGAGGGAAACAGGCAGATCCACAATGAAATCCATCGCCAAGTGAGTCCATGGACGAGAGGGAATGGGTAAAGGTAGAAGTAATCCTTTGGGAGGAGAGTGGCCAGACTTGGAAGCTGCACAAACAGAACAGGAGGAGACAAAATCCTTGACGTCCTTTCGGAGAGAAGGCCACCACACTAGGCGAGACAGGAGTTCAGTAGTTTTCTTGATACCAGGATGGCCGGCTTGTCTGGAATTATGAGACTGAGCAAGGATAGAATGACGGAGATCTGGAGGAACAAAAGCAACTCCCAAAGGAGTACTGTCAGGAGCAGAGGACTGTGCGGACAATAACTGAGAGGCCATGGTGGGGAATAAGGCAGCAATAATTTTAACAGGAGGCACAATGGGTTCAGGGTCTTCGGAACACGAATCCTTGGGAATGAAGCTTCTGGAAAGAGCGTCAGCTTTCTTGTTTCTGGACCCCGGGCGGAATGTGATCACGAAATTGAATTTGGAGAAGAAAAGTGCCCATCTTGCTTGCCTGGGATTGAGGCGTTTAAGGGACTGGATGAATTCAAGGTTCTTGTGATCCGTAAAGATAGATACTGGCACCGAAGAACTTTCCAACAGATGTCTCCACTCTTCAAGAGCTAGTTTAACTGCCAGTAGCTCACGGTTTCCCACGTCATAGTTCTGCTCAGAAGAAGAAAACTTTTTAGAAAAGAAAGCACAAGGATGTAGTTTGCCATCATTAGAAGACCTTTGGGACAACACCGCACCAGCCCCTACGTCGGAGGCATCCACCTCAATGAAGAATGGTAGAAGAGGTTCTGGGTGCCTAAGAATTGGAGCAGATGAAAAAGAGTCTTTGAGGTTCTTGAAAGCTTCTAAAGCCTGAGGTGTCCAACATTGGGGCTTCCCACCCTTCCGAATGAGAGACAGGATAGGGGAAATCTTGGAGGAGAAGCCTTTGATGAACTGTCTGTAGTAATTGGCAAAGCCAATAAACCTCTGGATAGCTTTAGTGCAGGTGGGGAGGGGCCAATCCTGGATCGCTGAGACTTTGGCCGGATCCATCTTGAAGCCTTGTTGGGAAATAATGTACCCCAAAAAAAGGAATAGAAGAAACTTCGAAGGAACACTTTTCCAGCTTGGCAAACAGATTATTTTTCCTTAAACGAGATAAAACTTCCCATACCTGGATTCGATGCTCGGAAAGGTTTGAAGAAAAAATTAGAATGTCGTCTAGGTATACGACCACACTTATGCCAAGTAAGTCCCGGAAGACATCGTTTACCAGCTCTTGGAAAACCGCAGGGGCGTTACAAAGTCCAAAGGGCATCACAAGATACTCGTAGTGCCCATCACGAGTATTAAATGCGGTTTTCCATTCGTCCCCTTCTCTGATCCGAATGAGATTGTAGACTCCACGAAGATCAAGCTTGGTAAAAATGCTGGCACCTTTGAGCTGGTCAAATAACTCGGAAATAAGGGGGAGCGGATAGCGTTTTTTTACTGTAATCTTGTTCAATCCGCGATAATCAATGCAGGGACGTAGACTGCCATCTTTTTTTTCTACGAAGAAGAAGCCTGCTCCTGCAGGAGACGAAGAAGGACGAATGAAGCCCTTAAGCAGATTTTCCTGGATCTACTCTTTCATCGCCGCAGTTTCAGAGGGGGAAAGCGGGTAAGTACGTCCTCTTGGAGGCATGGTTCCAGGAAGAAGCTCAATGGGACAATCATAGGGCCGGTGGGGAGGCAGGACTTCAGCAGATTTCTTGTTGAACACATCGGAGAAATCTTGATAAACAGGAGGAATTGAAGAATTTGGAACAACAGAGGATACCTTGACCAAGGACTGGGCTGGAAGACAGTTCTGTTGACAAAAGAAACCCCAACGAGAAATTTGAGTTGCGGACCAGTCAATGACTGGATTGTGGGTGCGCAACCAAGGGAGTCGAGGGGCAATCAATAATCAAGAATGAAAGTCTTTCGGTATGCAGGGTGCCCACTTTGAACGACAATTCTTGCAAAGACTTGGAGATGAAGGCAGAAGAAAGAGGCCGATCATCAATGGCAAGAACACGAAGTGGAACAGCCAGACTTTGGAGAGGAATAGAATGTTGTTCTGCGAAGGCTTTATCCAAGAAGTTCCCAGCTGCGCCGGAGTCAAGGAAAGCTTGGGTAGAGATGGTCTTGGAAGCCAACTGGAACTGTACAGGGAGAAGGAAATGATGAGTAGAAGTTTGGGGAAGTTGATTAATTCCGCCCAGGTAAGTTTCCCCAAACTTACCTAGGCACTGGCGTTTCCCTACTTCGCAGGGCATTCATGGGCAAAGTGGGATTTGCCCCCACAGTATAAGCAGAGTCCAGCAGCCCTTCTCCTTAACTTTTCCTGTTCGGAAAGACAGGCACGACCAATCTGCATAGGCTCTTCTGAGGTGGAGGGAGAAGAAGCCGGAGTAGAAGAAGAAGTAGTAGTGCTGGGAAGGACAGGTCTCTGGAAACGAGGAGCCAGGGGAGGTTGAAACTTCCTCACACATTCCTTTACGGCAAGGTGCTCTCTTTGGCGGGTGTCCACTTTGACTGCCAGGGCCACCAAATCTTCCCAACGAGTAGGCAACTCACGTGAAACCAAATCGTCCTTCAGGCGCATGGACAACCCGTTGTAGAAGGCAGCGTGATAACTGTCGTTGTTCCAGCTGGTCTCGGCCACCAGAGTACGGAATTCGATGGCATATTCTGGCACCAAACGTGTACCTTGGCGGATCTGGAACAAGCGAGAAGAGGCAGATGCAGACCGGCCGGGAGCATCGAACACTGTGCGCAGCTCACGAATAAAGGCCTTCGAATCATCTATCAGGGGGTCCTCTTTCTCCCACAACGGTGATGCCCACTCCACGGCTTTCCCGGTCAAGCGGGTAATGATGTATCCCACCTTGGCACGCTCTGAGACGTATTGATGAGGTAGCAGAGTGAACTGGATCTCACACTGGTTGATGAATCCTCTACAAGCCTCAGAATCACCACTGAAGAGCGGAGGTGCCGGAATCCGGGGTTCAAAGACATGGAACGGCGCCACTGGAATAGTGGCCGGAGCTGAAGCAGGAACCTGAGCCGTAGGAGTGAGAGCCGACAATTTGTCCAAAATGGCCTCAAGAGCTTGGCCAAAGTGCGACTGCTGAGCTTCATAGGCCTCCATGCGTGAGGCAATCCCACGAAAGGCTCTTCCGAAATCCGGTTGAGCCGCAGCCTCCTCAGATGGGTCCATGGCCCAAGTATAATGTAAGGGCCCGAAGGCGCAGTAAGAGTGCGGACCAAGGAGGAGGCAGGTAGTCACAAAGTTCGTGGTACAAGGGATCAGGCAGAAGAGTAGTCGTAGTTCAGGCAAAGGGTTCAGTCCAGGCAGCAAAGGGTCAATCCAAATAACAGGCAAGGTTGGTACACAAGAAATCAGTCAATAATACAACACCCAGGAATCACGAAGATAAACCTATACTTGGGCAATGTTTGCAATGTCCAGGGGGTTTAAATAGGCAAGTTTTGGCGCCAAGATTTTGAAAGCGATGACGTCATGACGCTGACGCCAAGACGCTAACGTCGTGACGCCGACGCACGTTCTGACGCCGGCAACCATTCCGTCGCCGGCGACCAATCGGAGAGCGAGAGGCAGCCGACGTCATCACACTGGGACCAGCAGGATCCACATGGGGGAGGAAGGAGTCACCATCTTGGACGCCGTCGCCATCTTGGACGCCGTCGCCATCTTGGACGCCATGGCCATCACGAGGGTGAGAAACTTCAGTTTCCATTACATGAGGATGGACAGCGTTTGTAGTGAGGGCTGAGGATGGAGATGGTTTGTACTGAGGGCTGAGGATGGAGAGCATTTGTACTGAGGGCTGAGGAGCAGGACCGGACTGAGAATTAAAATAGGTCCTGGCATTTCAGGTACACAGAGGCCCAATCAGCCCACATAGAGGCCCAAACAGCCGCCGCCAGCCCACTAAATACTGACTTTCTATGGGACCTTATAGCAGCCCCTCTGGCATCTGCCAGAACCCACAGATTGCCAGTCCGGGCCTGCTGAGGAGGGAGGGCTGAGGATGGAGAGTGTTTGTACTGAGGGCTGAGGACGGAGAGCGTTTGTACTGAGGTCCAAGGAGGTAGGGCTGAGGTGGAAGAGTTGACAGCTGAAGGCTGAGTAGGGAGGACCGAGTACCCAGGATGGAGATGCGACTGCAGCCTTTCAAGATGGGTGAGAGAAAAAGCAGGCGATGCTGCATTCCTCTGCCTTAGGAGATCGCATGCAGGAGGGTGATTTCCCCTGAGTATGTCCTAAAATGCTTTCCTTACAGACACTGCTTTCAATAGCAATACATATACAGATAACTTAAATGGGTTGTTCACCTTACAAACACTTTTTCAATTCAATTGTTTTCAGAAATAAAGATTTTTTTTTTATATATATATATATATATATATATATATATATATTTTTTTTTACCATTTTTTCAAGATCAAAGTTTAATGTCCCTGTCTGGTGTTTGAGTCTGGCAGCTCAGTAATTCAGGCGCAGACTCGGAACTGTTACAATTTTACATTTAGTTGATACATTTCTGCATCTCTGGAGTATTAGCAACTATTGTATCAATTCTAAGAGCTGCCTTTAATGAAACTCAGAGATTCTGCTCAGCAGGGACAAAGATAAGAAATGTATCAACTAAATGTATCAATTTAGAACAGTTTACAGGGTCAGTGACCCCCCTTCCCAGAGCTGCTTTAGAAGATGAAAAATGACTTTACACTTCAATATTAGAAGAACAGTCACACATGGAAAATAGAAAAGAATTGGAAAAGTTTTTTATTTCTGGGGAACAATCTGAAACCAACTGAACTGAAAAAAGTGTTGGAAGGTGAACAACCCCTTTAAAAAACATAGAAAATGTGTAAAGAATGTATAATGTAAAGTTTCTTACAATTATGTTTTATTTATTTAAGCAAAAAAAAAATTTCTGGGTTGACGTGTCTTGGGAGACATTGTGCCAGATTCAATTCAGTGAGAAAAGGTTATCACGTGATTTATCACGTGAAAACTCATGGACAGGATTCAATTCAAAGAGAAAAAACGTTTCTCCTAAGATTTATTTAAATACAGTTTTCATGTGAATTGAATTGCATCTCAAATTAATTCTAGGCCATGACTTTTCATGTGATAAACCTTTTTTTCTCGCTGAATTGAATCAGGTCCATTATGCTCTGTTATAAATAAGTGTAAACTTTACATTCACTTTGTAAATTCACATTTTTAAATGTTTTCTAGAATATATAGGCAATAGGCTGCTTCCTACAGGGGAGATATCTATATATATATTTGTTTTTCCATCTATTTAGAACTATTATTATCAAAAATTGCAGAATTATTGATCTGTTTTGCCTATCTATTGCCTAAACTATTATATAGGCAGATGTGAGGACATGTGGCACGAAGGGCTTTACCTATACTAGATAATGCAATAGAACAATGGCCATAAGTGCACAAACATATCTCACATCTGCTTGGCTGAAAGAAGAAAAAATCGGGTTTTTGAATACCAAGTAAAAATTAATGCCTCAGCCCCACTGAGATGTTATAGTGAGACATTAAGAGAGTTGCATGTAATTGATTGGTTACGCAGAGCAAAATGTGAACTCTGGCTTACTAAAGGCACACCTCCCAACTGTCCTGTTTTCTGCGGTCCCGGTTTTGACAGCTCAGCCCACAGTCCCGGATTTTTATTAGAAACTCCTGAGTTTTTTTTTGATCTCCTGCATACCAGAAAAAGATACAAAGTTTCTGAAAATGTATGAAAAGAGGCTTTTTGTCCCAAAACTCAGCACCCGCAGTTAGATATGTTTGTAACTATTTAAGATAAGCAAAGATAAAATTGTAACTATTTAAGATAAGCAGGTCTCTTGGGGGAACTGAGCCTAGCAGCTTAAAGGGCAATGTCACCTTCATTGGCAAAACTGTTATAACACATAAAACATGGCCCTAAAACTCTCAGAAATGTGTTCAAACGTTCATAAACTGCCAAATTTTATAAAACAGACATGGTATTCAGGGGGAAGTAGCCATACAATGGGCATGGTCATTTTTCAAATGTTGCAAGGTAAGTAAAGGCCTACTAAAACATGGTTCACATTTTTTTAGCTTTCACAGCAAATGCATCATATTGGTGGTTTATTCCTACTGACCTAGGACATGAGCTGTACTGTGTGACTATCAAGCAGCTGTGCTGCCTTTTTTGTACCTAGTACAGAACGTCTGTTCCCTTAGTTTTCCTGCAGTCAAACACCTGAACGCTGCCGCTTTTTCTCATGCCTTTCATTGTCTCATTTATTTAACTGAGCTTTCAGTATTTGCACAATAAATGAAAATGACTGTATATGTGACATTGAACATAAGCGTCTTATCGGTTTATTTCCATTTTTTAATCTGTACTTGGCATCTGCCAGATGGGGCAGGATGGGAAACACCAGTAAAACATTTATAATTAGTTTAGTTTACGTTATCATATGTCTGACTATAAAAAAAAGAAATGTTATATCTAATATTCACCCTTCCTATCTTCTAATAGTGTGATTTCTGATATTTCATAGTAGCTGAGATATTACATCAGCCATTAGCATAATGTTCTAGAGGGAATGCGTCTTGTTCTCTTCTAACTTTATCAAGGATATTTTAGTATGGTAGAGAGTATGAAAAATCAATGTGATGGCTGTAATGCCATACAATTGAATTGAATTTTAGAATTTTCCGAAGCATTCTGGATAACAGATACTATATCTGTATTTGTTTTTATATCAGTGGCTTCTTGAATATAATATTTATATGGTTGAATATAAATTAGAATGCAATCTGTTAAGTTTTATTTATATTTATTTCTCTTTCACAGCAATTAACCATTCCAATATATGAGACATATTAAATATGTGTAATTAAACTACATAGAAGGGACTGTACCTATGGCTTAAGGAACTATTTACCAGGTGTACTACTCCATATACTCCATACATGGCTTTTCTCATTTCCTGCATGGTTCTAGATTTACGGCAAGCTGGATTGGCAGTTGTGCAATGTAGTTACATTTCAAACTAAAAAGTCATATTTAGAAGTTTCTTATTTAATATGGAGTTTAAGCAAAAGTAATTGACCTTATGTTGATCAAATAGACACACAAAAGCTTCCTTTAACTATATGAATGTCATTTTAAGGATTCATATAAAATTGTGAAGCTTCTCGCAACCTTATACGTTCTAAAGGTGGCCATAGACGCACTGATAATATCGTACGGAACGAATTTTCCTACGATATTCGGTGTGTGTATGGTGGGAGATGAGCCGACCGATATCGTTAAAAACTTGGATATCAGTCGGCTCTTCGATCAGGCTGGCTGGAAAATTTTGATCGGTGCCTTGGAAGGAACCCAAACATCGGCCATTGTTAGTGCTGAATCATCAGATACAGGTAGAATTCTATTGTTTCTCCCAGTATATCGGACGATTCAGCTCTACACGTGTGTATTAAATCTTTCTTCTCCAGGAAAGATCATAATTGTAACATCTATGGCCACCTTTACATATCTGACAATGTTATTGTACATTTTGCCCTAATGCACCGATGGCCACATTTCACTTATCTATATGGATAAATATGGGCCCAAGTAGTTCTGTGTTACCATTGGGTGTGCATTTATTACTATTAGCAATGGTAATGGATAACCGCTTTAGTGGTTCCCTATTTTCCTGTGGGGGAATCATGACAAGCCACAAAGTCTGTTGGTTGTATTTTGTTGACTTTGGGCTGGAATTATAAGGGGAAACTTTTTGGTGAAACATTCATTGCTTTAATAATAAATAAATATATATATACACATGCCAACTGAGAATTCTAATACGTCACTGTTTCATTAAGAAAAAGAGGGGAAAGGTGACTTTTTTTTTTTTTTTATTCTCAGTGTAAAATCTCACCTTGCCTTTATCTTTCAGCTTGTTTGACATGGGAGGGGAATATTACTGCTACAGCTCTGACATCACCTGCTCCTTCCCAGCCAATGGCAAGTTCACTCCAGATCAGAGGGCTGTTTATGAGGCTGTGCTGAAGTCATCACGTGCGGTTATTAAAGCTGTAAAACCAGGTAACCCATCCAAACAGTTTGTCACAGGCAAACAGAATCACTTCATTTGTCATTTATTGATATAATATCACACCTGACACCTGCCAGACGTCATCACTTGCTCTATTTGGAACCTCTCCAGTCATTGAGATTAATCACAGGCCTTAAATGACCTTCAGTTTTTTACTCTTTACATTAAATAAATGTGTTGCACACTACTCCGTTGTAATAATCCAATGGTTTGTATTCAGTAAGCCATGTAATTGATAGGCCAATACCCCATTTACAGTAAATTAAAATAATAATAGAAACAATTGAGGAATCCTCTGACAATATAAAAGCGCAAAGTCGTAAATTATAACTAAAGTGGTAGTTTTGGACAAAGTACACACAGTATTTAATACTGACTTTGGGTTCACGTTATACAAATTATAATTTGGCACTACTAAGAACTTTTTAAAGCTGTAGTTTAGCAACACCTGGAACATTGCAGTTTGGATACCCCCCTGCCTTATTTCCATATTTATTTGTAACCTCAGCTGGGAAGTGTCATTTTACATCAACATAGGAGTTGCAAGCTCTACTATACTGTCATATTCTTATACATTGCAGCTGGGGATACAATATTTATTGTGCTTTAGTGATTTTCACAACATAACATTATTATGATCCCATACAGCATTTCCTTTAAGCTGCACAGGGCTCAGAAAATATTCTATATGCCTACATAATTGAGTGCTTGCTCAGCTATTACACTGCATTCACTGGGTACGTTTGCTGCAGTAATCCAATCATAATGGTATATTTGTTCTGTAACTGACCAATCACTGCATTTTACATTGAAATGAATTTTAATGAATTAATGCACAGGTCTGGGACCAATTATCCGGAAACCCGATATCCAGAAAGCTCCGAATTACAGAAAGGCTTTCTCCCATAGACTCTATTATAATCAAATAATCTAAAGTTTAAAAAATTATTGCCCTTTTCTGTGTAATAATAAAACAGTAGCTTGTACCTGATCCCAACTAAGATATAATTAATCCTTATTGGAAGCAAAACCAGCCTATTGGGTTTATGTAATGTTTACATGATTTTCTAGTAGACTTAGGGGCAGATTTATCAAGGGTCGAAGTGAATTTGAGGGAATTTTCGAAGTAAAAAAATTCTAAATTCAAAGTAATTTTTTGGATACTTCGACCATCGAATAGGATACTACGACTTAGAATTTACTTCGAATTCGATTCGAAGTAAGATAGTTCGAATATTCGACCATTCGATAATCGAAGTACTGTCACTTTAAAAAAACGTCGACTTCAATACTTCGCCAAATTAAACCTGCCGAAGTGCTATGTTAGCCTATGGGGACCTTCTACAGCATTTTTCTAAGTTTTTTTTAAATCGTTCGAGCGTACGATAAAATCGTTTGAATTGTTAATTTCGAACGATTTTACTTCGACCGCAGAATACCCAAATTCGATGAAAAAAGTTTGAATTCGATATTCGAAGTATTTCAATTCAATGGTCGAATTTCGAAGTATTTTTTACTTTGAAATTTGACCCTTGATAAATCTGCCCCTAAAGTATGAAGATCCATATTACGGAAAGACCTGTTATCCGGAAAGCCCTGGGTCCCAAGAATTCTTGGATAATAGGTCCAATACCTGGTACTGGCCAAAGTCACCCTGATAGGCCAAAACCCTTAGCATTTATCTAGCTGATAATTCATTATTTAGAAACAACTTAAAGATAGTCAGGGTCATTTATAAAGTTCGCCAGGCGCATATTTATTCAGAATGGTTGTATTGCCCGTGCTTTTTCCTGAAAGCTAAAATATTGTACGTCTTTCGGGTTTTTGCGAATTCGCATTGTGAATAAATTTTTCGCAAATGAGTGTGCGAGGCTGTTGTGCGTGAAAATAGCATTGAAAATAACTTAAATTCACAATTTGCAAAACTGTTTTGCAAATATTTTCTCCGCCACCAAAGTTGTGGCGTAACTCAGACGCAGAGTATATGCAATTTGCATTTTCCGCCACGTTTGAAAAGCTCTTGGTGACATTCGCAGTGTGAAAAATGAAGTACACCACTCTAATCCAGCTTTATATATGTAACCATGCGCAGGGCAAATATTTTCACTGTGCGAATCGTTCTGCCCTGCGCGAAGTTTATAAATGAGCCCCGAGGGTCTTTATGTATTCGCATCATTATCTCTCGAGTTCAGCGAGTTTAGTAAGCGCGGGCCTGCAAAGGCTTTTATAATGAAACGACATCAATGCTAAACATTAGCCTTCATGCCATTTGCTTGAATGCTGACCTATATTTCTGGGTTAAATTCTGTTCTTAAACCACTGTCTGTGCAGCCAGCACTTATGATTTCCGTTTCTCATTAGCGTCTCCCAGCAGGATTCCTGCCGCTGATTAGAGCTTGTTCATTGTTCGCACTGAAATTCCTCTCGTGTGGATTACCCCCGCTATAAATTTTCTCCTTCTGTCAAAAAGGCCAAGTAAAAGGGACTAACCTTAACTTAAAAGCTTGCACAGGAAGCAGGCTACAGTCTGGCTTTGAGAGACAACAAACATGTCACCTCTATGGTTCTTTTTTTTTTTTAACTCTTTCCTCTGACCACTATTTCATTTTCAAATTTGTTCTAGAAAGATGTACATTAGCTGTAAATAATGTGATGTACTTATATTGATATTGCCACTTATATAACGGTATGTTTGACTATGCCTTGGGCTAACTGACTCTTATTTCATAGAGAGAGGGCTTTGCATGACTGAACTCTTTGCAATTTTACTGCTTCCCCCCAAATTGTGGTCTAGAGCCCCAGAAGTACGCTATGGCCCATGAGAAAGCATGACACGCATAGAGACTCCTTTATTTTACTCTGACCGGGAGTAAGATTATTGATATAGGTAAAGTGTTTTATTTACAGGGGGTTCTTTAGTGCTATATTAAACTGCAAAGTAAAGGATTTATAAACTCTGAGTAAGTGACTCTATGCAGATAAAAGTGTTTTATGCCACTAAGTTGTATGTGTAGGAAGCCCACGTTGTAAGAGTTGTGATTGTGCAACTGTTTTTATTCTTTCCTGATAATTCTAAGAGAAATGCTGTCACATAATTGGTTTGTGTAGTGCAGGGGTCCCCAACGTTTTGTACCTGTGAGCCACATTCAAATGTGAAAAGAATTGGAGAGCAACACGAGCATGAAAATGTTCCTGGAGTGCCAAATAAGGGCTGTGATTGGCTGTTTGGTAGCTCCTATGTGGATTGACAGCCTACAGGAGTCTCTGTTTGGCAGTACACATGGTTTTTATACAATTAAAACTTGCCCCCAAGCCTGGAATTCAAAAATAATCACCTGCTTTGAGGCCACTGGGAGCAACATCCAAAGGGTTAGTGAGGAACATGTTGCTCACAAGCTACTGGTTGGGGATCACGCATGGAAATGGGTAAATGGCATATTTTATTGATTGAGGTTGTATACTCTAATGAACGTGTTCACTATTAAACCAGTATCACAGAGGATGCCCATTGACTTTAATGCGGGTGTCAAAATCGACACGGCCGTCAAAATTCGTGTTACGTAAATTTTCCGCCATTTCACAGAAAATGTCTTAACTTTTCAGGACAAATTTGAATCGTATTTGTATCGTACGAAAGAAAAACTCGAATGTCAGGAAGGCTGTAAACATCTCCAAATGGTTCAACGGACCTCTGCCATTGACTTGTACATGAACTCAGCAGGTTTTAGGTGGCGAATATCGAATTAGGACTGTTTCCATGGTCGAGAGGTGATAAATCTCACTTTCGGATTAAAATTCGAATGTGTGAATTTCGACACCAAAAAAAAAAAAAAGTGAAAATTCGAATTTACTATTCGACCCTTAAAGGAGTGGTTAACCTTTAAGGTAACTTTTCTTATGTTAAAATAGTATTATAATGTTAAAATAGTTTTATAGTTATTTGTCTTTTTCAAATAAGTGTCGCTGCCCCTTCTAAAAAAACAAATGCTCTGTAAGATTAATAAAAAATGCAAAACAAATTGCAAATTATCTTAGAATATCACTCTCTACATCAAACTAAACGTTGTCTCAAAGATGAACAACCCCTTTAATAAATCTGCCCCTAAGTAATTATGTATGTATATTTATTAACAACTTTATAACAAACATTCAACTATTTTAGCAGTTTCCTACATTTACAGCTAAAAAATGTGTGTACAGGTATGGGATCCGTTATCCCGAAACCCTTTATCCAGAAAGCTCCGAATTACGAAAAGGCTGTCTTCCATAAACTCCATTATAATCATATAATTCAGATTTTAAAGAATGATTTAATTATTCTCTGTAAACAACACTTTGTACTTGATTCAGAAATAATTAATCCTATTGGAAGCAAAACCAGCCTATTGGGCTTATTTAATGTTTACATGATTTTATAGCAGACTTAAGGTATGAAGATCCAAATTACGGAAGGATCCATTATCCCAAAAACCCCAGGTCTCGAGTATTCTGGATAACAGGTCCCATACCTGTATAATTAAAAGTTTTCTTTTTTGTCTCCTCACTTCCTAAACGGTTGTTAAAAGAAGCAACACAGTGGGAAACATGCCCCTGTCCCAATTTTTTGGAAACATACTGCCGCCACCAAATTCACAATGAGCGTTTCATTTTCAGAAAACAATAAAAAGTCTCAGTTTCAACATTTGATATCTCAACTTTGCACTATTTGCAGTTAAATATCGGGGTCTAGATGGTTTGCAGATCATCCAATTCTCTTTTTATTTATATTTTATACCGTGTCCCAACTTTTTTTTTGAACACAGGGTTGTACAAGGCCAGTGTTGTGTTAGAAACAAGGCTGCCTTGCACCCTCTGCCATAATTCATCCATCCCCTAATGTTCATTCACATTCAGTTTCTACAGTTCCTTAACTGTTTTGAAATTTAAAATATAGTCAATTCCAGCGATTTCATTTAGTCAGTGTAAAATGTATTAAGAGAAAACAACATTCTGATTTATTTAGTATAAAATAACAGTAAAAGTACAATGATTACCATCTGACAGCATGTGGCTTTTGTGGTTTGTTTTCTCCCTAATGGAGGCCATGTTGTCTATTGTTTGCCATAATGCAGTCAGGAGGTACTTATCATCCCTATTTCTCCCTATGTTTGCGTTTTATTGGCTTTCAGAGCAGTTAATGGCAAGTATTCAATTGGCCATGGTGGTTTTAACTGGAAACATGTTCATATAAACACCATTTGATTTCACTGGAAGTCTTTGTGCCGCATCTGATGTAGTACGGGAGAAAGATCATAAAACCATGAGCCCAATTTATATAAAATACAATTGTTTTAAGATAGAGAGAAAGATGCCAGGACTGAAGGCATCTGGAAGTATTGAATGGATAATGCCTGTTGATAAATAGCTGGGCAGAAAGTGAAAGGTGTCCCAGCCTGATTTGCAATATACTATTACAAATCACTTCTTATGGGTGGATGTAAAAAGCAGGCGTTTTTTTTGTTTGGTATTTTTTTTTTTTAAAGCAACACTGTAAGGGTGATGTTCAGTCTTGTTATAGTTGTGCAGCTATGGGATCTGTTATGCAGAATGCTTGGAACCTGGGATTTTCCGTATAAGGGGTCTTTCCATAATTTGGATCTCCATACCATAAGTCTGCTTAAAAATTCATTTAAACGTTAAATAAACCATATAGGTTTCCTGCCAATAAGGATAACCGAGTTGTGATCACATACAAGGTACTGTTTTATTATTGCAAAGAAAAAGGGAATCTGAATTATTTCCTGTTTTCTGGATAATGGGTTTCTGGGTTATGGATCCTATGCCTTTAGAGATATTCTAAGCTGAACCCTTTTTTTGTATACTTTTTGAAACTACAACAGTGATTCCCAACCAGTGACTCACAAGCAACATGTTGCTCTCCAACCCCTTGGATGTTGCTCTCAGGAGCCTCAAAGCAGGTGCTTATTTTGTTTTTATTCCTGGCTTGAAGGCAAGCTTTGGATGCATAAAAATCATGTGAACTGCCAAACAGAGCCTCCTATATACTGCCTGTCTACATAGGGGCTAACAAATAGCCAATCACATTACTTGTTTGGCATCCCAAGGAATTCATGCTTGTGTTGCTCCCAACTCTTTTTCCATTTGAATGTGGCTCACAGGTAAAAAAAAAGGTTGGGGACCCCTGCTCTGCAACATATGTTTAATATGCGGGGCTCCTGCCTTCTAGAAAGGTAGTTTGCCTTCTGTAAAGATGTATCTGTGTTGAAAGGCTTACACAAAAAGGCTAATTTACATTCACACTTGGCACAACCCGTTTGTGCCTGCTTGGCTCACTATTATAAATATGTGCCAGTTTGCCAATCGTGCCTACTTTGTGCATGAGGGGCAAGGCATAATTAAAGGGGAACTATCACAAAAATGAAAATGTAATATTCGCTTCAGCATACTCAAATAAGAAACATTCTAAAAACAATCAATTAAAAATGTTGTACCGTTTCTGAAATAATCAAGTTTATCTTCACTATCCCTCTTTCAGCATGTGTTTCTCCGCATTCTGTCTTCATTCAGGAGTTGGATGTCAGATGAATAATCCAATACATTTTATAGGGGGGCTCCTTTTGCCTAGAAGATGTATTAGAGCTCACTTTATTAAAATCACCAGACATCATGTCTCTCTACATGCAGAATTTTTGCAAAAGGCAGTTATTTTGTTAGATTTTGTTTGTACTGGAATCAGTTATTTGAGTGAACTCTAATTCATCTGCTAGGAAAGGAAGCCCTCCTATAAGATATATTGGATCATTCATCTGACACCCAACTGCTGTATGAAGACAGAATCAAGAGAAACAGATGCGGAGAGAGGAATAGTGAAGATAAACTTCATTATTTCAGAAACAATGCAGAATTTTTAATTGATTGTATTTAAAAAGTTTCTTACTTCGGTATGAGAAAGCTAATATTGAATTTTCATTTTCACAATAGTTCCACCTCCGAGGCAACAGATGCCAGCATTTCAAGGTCGATTTTAAGGCAGTATCTACATTTTAGGATATCTGAAGTCAAGATTGCCTCAGTAACGTCCTGAAGTTATGTATCACTGATATCTACTTGTAGTGCTGAGAAAGGCAAAAAGAATCCTACTCTAGAGAACCATTTTAAGTGACCAAGTTGTCTCTGTTTTATTGTGAAATGTACGAAATGTTTTGGATCCACAGATCCTTCATCAGGTGTTTCTAAGCACCTACACACTGCAAACACAGGAGACAGAAAGTTTCACCGTATTGCATTGCCAGTCAATGGGATGAAGAATATTGAAATAAAAAAAGAATCTTTTAGTGTTTGCCCTCGATAAAATGATGTCAGGCAGCAGATAGGATTAGCTACACCCCTACATAGAAATAGATTTACTGCAGTGAATTCATTAAATAATAAAACCACAGATTTGTTTCCTGAGGGACATGGTTATTTAGCTGCTGCTGCTGTAATAGGTTCTCTGTAGGTGGTCCATGCGTTTTTCCCTCCATGCAGTAACAGCAAGTAACAAATTTATTTATTTTTACGTTTTTTTTATTTATATGGAAACGTATTTTTTTATGAAGTTTATTGCCCTTCACTTTTATTTCAAATGTTATTTTGTTCTCATTTCTCAGTTTCTCAATTCCCTTTTTTTAAAGGGGTTTCCCACCCAAAAACTGTATGCACAATTTCCAATATACGATAATTATCATTTGAATAAATAACAGCAGTATTATGGCTATAAGTAGGTACTATAGCTGGGTGCACAAAATACACCCTTCATAAACGCAAGAATAACATTTTGATTTCCCTAATCAGGCTATTACAAAGAGGTACAAAACAGGATAACTCACATGGAATTCCTTCCCAATGGGATGGGGTCATTCAGGAAGACTTTAATGGTCCGCGGATTGACTTTAGCTTCTGGTGTTGCCTTTTACTTCTTATTCCATAACTTCCATGTTCAAGTCGTAAATGAGCCCTATAATGTTTGTCCCAGATCTAATTACCCATAGCATCTACCCATAACATGTTACAGTAAATACTATGTACTTGTTGATTGATTATTCTTAATGTTACCTCCAAGTCTTGTAAATAACGTAGAAAATAGGCGGAAGATTTATCAGCGTTTTTTTTTCACGTTGGTCAGTTTTTATTTATCTTTAATTGCATGTTTCGGAAGCTTTTCATAAATTCTCCAGAATTAAAATAAAATAATGCTCTGGCGTAATTAGCAAAGCCCACCCCCCATTGTTTTTATGTTCCAGAAAGTATTTCCCAGTAACCATGGACTTTTTTTATCCCATGGTCCAAATGCTTCCGAATCTGCTTTACATCTTGAATTTGTAAAAAGTTGTGAAAAGTATTTCATGCGGTGAGGAATTCAGGAAACATTAACAATGAAAAACACAGGAAAATGCTGTTCACTTGGTGAAAAGAAAGGAGATGAATCTGCCCCTGAATCACCAGAAGGTGAACTACTGTTTGTCATTTTTAATTTATTTCAGATTCAGACATTGTATAAATATTTTGTATTTCTTGCTTGCTGTTTATAAAGGATGTATTTATACAACTCTCTTGAAACTGAGTGAAGGGGGAGTCTGTTTAACAGGTTTTTTGCAATCCTTTGACAACTGTCTGCATTGCATGTTTCCCAGCTCTTATCTCTTTGTGGTGGCTGAGCATCTGAGGCATGAATTGCAGTCTGTCTGCCTCTTAGAGGTTCTGTCAGAAGAAACCCTGCTCTTTTACCCTTAGTCTGAAGACAAACCAAGATTAATGAGCTAATAAATTTTTACTGTGACTGAAAAACAACAGAGTAAAAAACCTGCTAACGGAGATTACTATGCCACAATTTGTGGGCAGACTGTGGGTACATTTAAACGAGCCTGGAACATTATTATGAGGACATATCAACATACAGTAGTTGGTAATTGAATATATATTTATAGTTTGTAACATATATTTAATATTGCTCTGTAAAATTGAAGTACGTTTACTTTAGTTAATGGAGGCATGATTTCATAGAAGTACAAGGAATATATTTTATTTCTCTGTTAGACATAATCATTGATGGAAAACATAAAGAAAAATAAAATACAATTGATGGGGACTGATGTGCATTCCCTGGTCCCCTGTTTTATTAGTAATAACCATATTACATCAAGGCAAATCCCACAGCTGGTCCTAACTATTTACCTCTGCTCATACTTTATAGGGTGGAACTTCTCTACATGGTTTCATCTCTTGGGAAAGTGTCTGCTGACCCACATACTGGTCTCACAGGCTCATACTTCCCTGCCATTATATTTTATAGGAGAGAGATTGCCATGACCAATACATTGGTCTCACAGTCCATGGCTTTTATAGACCAGTGCCTGGATCAGGAAAATAGTAAGGTCAACTTTTTTTCAACCCACACCAGACCCTAACCTGCCCGCTCCCAACTCGACACAGCACACCACCTGTACTTACACGCCTGTACCTGACCCTTCCATCTCTGTTGTCATGAAGGGGTGGGAGAGAGCAGGTGCACACCTATAAAAACACGGTTGTTGCGGACTTGGGGAATTGTAAGATCACTGGTTGGGTGTGCAAAAGGAAAAGTTCGTTCCAACTCTGTACGCAATATATGTGGATGTCAGCCTGAACCTGTCTAACCAGCGTTTAAACCTGTGGGTCCGGAAGTTTTGGGCCAATCCACACATCACTACAGGAGACATTTTTCCCAAGATATGCAACTATGAAAGGAGTTGCAGATCACAGCTGGCACAACGAGACCTTCTTCTTCCCACAGCCTCTTCAGTTTAAACTAACATAGCTCAAAGATGTACTGTTGATAACATGCTAGTAACCGTAGCTACTTTTAACTTTATAAACGTTTTTTAATTTTAAAACAAGTAATAAATGTTGTTTTAACATGCCTTGCAAGACCTGATTAGCAACCAGCATTTTAGCTTTATAGGTGTTTCCTTTTACATACAACAAATTGGCACTAAATAAAGGGGAATTCAATTAACGACATAAAAGAAATATACAAATAAATTCTAAAATGTACAGAAATACATAATGGCAAGAAATACACAGCAAGTGAACTGAAGAACAAATAAAAACTCTTCTCAAATAACCCAATGAAAACTGCAGAAACTTAGGGGCACATTTACTTAGCTCGAGTGAAGGATTAGAATAAAAAATACTTCGAATTTCGAAGTATTTTTTTGGCTACTTCGACCATCGAATTGGCTACTTCGACTACGACTTCGAATCGAACGATTCAAACTAAAAATCGTTCGACTATTCGACCATTCGATAGTCAAAGTACTGTCTCTTTAAACAAAAACTTTGACCACCTACTTCGCCACCTAAAACCTACCAGGCATCAATGTTAGCCTATGGGGAAGGTCCCCATAGACTTTCCTTTTCCTAGCTGTTTTTGATCTAAGGAAAATCGTTCGATCGATGGATTAAAATCGTTCTATCGAACGATTTTTCCTTTGATCAAATGATTTTTCCTTCGATCATACGATTTTCTTTCGATCGTTAGATCGTACTAAGTGTGGTAAATCCTTCGATATTCGAAGTCGAAGGATTTTACTTCGACGGTCGAATATCGAGGGTTAATTAACCCTCGATATTCAACCCTAAGTAAATGTGCCCCCTAACGTGTACCCATTTTATGTAGGTCCCCAGCCAAAGCTGGATATAATAAAGCAAGATAAATGACAAATTGAATGCAACAGGTCAGGGCTTAAGGCTAGAAAAACCCGGGGCAGTCAATTTACTAATTATTTAAAATTAATGAGAGCTGTTAATGTTAACAAACACTCTAACAATAAAACCTCTTGTGCAAAATACTGTGTATCTAATAGGAGGAAAATCTACAGTAAGGGGGAAGCATTAATCATGAAAAAGAACATTGTAAAATGTGAATAAGATTAAATTGTATCACCTGACCTCTACTGCAAGATATAATTTTACAGTTTACATTAACATACCTTTAGATGTTATTATAACGTAGAACTTTCTCTAAATGTAAATATGCAAATTAGTCCTAGATAAAGTTAACAAGTTATTCGAATAATTTTACCCTCGATATATACAGATTTTGAAATTCGGTTTAAGTGCAAACTCCAATGTCAGTGGACTGTTGCTGAGTAATGATGTCTCGTTGTTAATCCCCTGGTTTCTAATTTTATAATTTCCCTAGTGAATATTATTGAGAAAGGTGGTCTTTCATTCTTCCTTGTCTCTGCCAATAATTACTGGCTGGCGACCAATCAGAACTAGAAGTGTACTACACGGTGGCCCTCGCTGAATGGCTTGGTCACTGGTTCAGTGACCCGTATAACACATTTTATCATTTGGCACAAATTTAAGAATGAAGCAGACACACAATCAGCAGATTTTTCTGGGCACATATGTCCCAAAGTCCAAGGCCACTCCATTGTAACTACAGAAACTGCCATGCTGTTACAGATATAGAAGCGGAGTATGAATGTTGAATTCGGATAATGTAATTGGCAATATTAAAAATTGTTCTTACATGAAAGTGCAACCTGGAATGATAACAAACCGTTTTTAAAACCTTCTAAACAATCTGGCTTTTATATTGCTTCCTTACTACTGTAGCTTCCACCCCTTCCTTGGAATTATTTAATGCTTATAATAGATGGCATTTTGCTCTCTGTTATAGGCTGGAAGAAAATGATAGCTTACCTTTGTCAGTATAACCACACAATGCAGGTGGAGCAGAGCGACTGATATGCAGAAAGCACTTGACTACCAGCTGCATTGCATGTAGGTCCCCTCATTTTATATGGTGTATTACTATACTGGCCATAAATTAAGGCTGGTCAGATGATTCAATCTTACTAGACATGGCAGCTTACCACATCTTGAGTAAAATCCTAGCCGCTAAAAGTTTATTGGTAGGCGCAAAGAAATTGAATCCATAAATCAAAAGCCATTACATTCTAATGCATAGGAAAAAGCAAGGCTTGTCTGTCTAAAGGGAGTAAACCTATATTTGTTTCCTAACTATCTCTTCCTCAACTTTTCTGAACATTTCTGTTTTGACTGATTCTATACAGAATTGATTGACTCAGTAGCAGTCCTGGTCATTAAACTACTAATCATTCCGATTAGATGCGTTTGATTTCCTGAGCATGGTCTTTCTATCGTTCTACTCTGAAATGTTTGCATTAAAAGACTACTCAGTGAAGGCTTCCGTTTCATGCCTACTATTTGTGGTAGAATGTTTAAAATATCTTCATTTTCTTCTACCTGGGGGCAGATCTATCAAGGGTCGAATTTAAAAAAACTTGAAATTCGAATTAAGAAAGACCAACCAAAATGTATTAAAAGAAATAGTTTTTTTCTGGCTAAATAGGTACGTTTTCAATCGAATTCGAATCATACCAATCGAAGTAACCGCGCATTCGAACAAATTTGATTCAACGTTTTTCCAAAAAAAAAAAACTTCGATATTTCAAAGTCCACCAATTGACTCCAAATGGGTTCTAGGAGGTCCCCCATAGGCTAAAACAGCAATTCGGCAGGTTTTAGATGGTGAATGGTCGAAGTCGAATTTTTAAAGAGACCGTATATGATATATTTTACATTTTCACATTTTTTTCAAATTCAAATCGAATTTGGACTATTCCCTAGTCGAAGTACACAAAAATTAGCTTGAAATTCTAATATATTTAATTTGAATTTTCATTTCGACTTTTGATAATTCTGCCCCTTAGAGTAAGGGATGCACCGAATCCACTTTTTTGGATTCGGCCGAACCCCCGAATCCTTTGCAAAAGATTTGGCTGAATACCGAACCGAATCCGAACCCTAATTTGCATATGCAATCCTGGCCGAATCCCTAAGTGTTTCTATTATATATAAACTGTTTCCATTCTTAACTCGTGTTAATTGGAAAAACTGTATGCCAGACACACAGGATTTAATTCAATCTGAAGTGGTGGAACAAAAGTGAATAACCCTGAAATGTAATTTGTGTCATTTTAAGGTTCTAGAAAGGGCTGCAGTAATGTAATACCTACGTGGGGGATACATTACTGCATATTATATATCATTGTAGTGTTGATAATTCTAGTGGGGTAATCAATTCTAGTATATATTTAGGTAAAACACCAAGCTCTTGAAGTGAGTGCCTACTTAGATTCCTTACTGAGTTCTATTGCCTTGCTGCTGAAAAATAAGAGTTTTCTCAAAATCAACCTCATTTATATACAGAGATAGTGTAACACTGAATAATTATAACCTTATACTGTATATGCCCACATGCAAGTCAGCTCTTCATATAGAATAGTAGCTAACATCAGTGCATTCCCCCATGGTGCTTACAGTCTCATGTCTCTATCAAATGGGCACATAAAGGCCATTTTTATTGGAACCAAATTTAGGTAGTTTTTAGGTTTTGGACTGTGGAAGCCTCACAGACACAGTAAGAACATGCCAATAATTCCTAGGTTGGAAACAAAAGCAGAACCCTACCATGCTTCAAAGTTTATGTTGTCCCCAGTTACAAAGAATACTGTTTATTACTTTTTACTGGATAGAGCAATGGAGCTCAAAAAAGTAGAAGCAACTAAAATCACACAGTCAACTCCTCATAATTTCAGTGGGAACCACTGAACCACCTGAAAATTCTGTAATTCACATTTTCAGGCCAGGAACCATCTTTAGAAGAGTTGCCTCACAGTACACAATTCAGTAGGAGCCGGCATGGGCGTTTTTTGGACGTTCCCCTCTTTTTATTAATAAAAAAAAAAATTAAAATGAGTTTTTACTCCATATCAGTCGTATTTTTTTACAACTTGTGTCTTTTCCAAGGTGTTGCTTGGCCGGATATGCATCGTCTTGCTGACAGAGTTCATCTGGAGGAGCTGACCAAAATTGGCATTCTGAAAGGCGATGTTGATGAAATGATAAAGGCCCACATGGGTGCAGTTTTCATGCCACACGGTCTTGGACATTTCCTAGGAATTGATGTTCATGATGTCGGAGGTTATCCAGAGGTTTGTGCTCTTTTATATTGGAACGTTTTATGCGAATGCATATTTGTGCAAAACAATTCTTAAGCATGCCATTAGTATCTGCCTGTCATTGGCTTTCTGTATACTGTAGGTTTGCTTTTGTATCATAAAAATACTTTTATTGAAGGCACAGGCCTATCTTTCCTTGTCAGTATTATTTAACTTGTGGTTACAGTCAGTATGCAGTTTATATGCCTTTTTTTTTTTTTTTAAAAGGGAATTTTGATCATTACTGGAAATGCAGCCTACAAAGTAAATGAATGTTAATCTCCTTTACTGAATGTTTGCTCTTTCCAAGCACAGCCCCTCATGCAGAAAGAGTTAGCCCTTTGTATGCACAATTTAACCTTGTTTTAGTTGTTTTTAATATTTTATTTGCTGTTCGGTATAAAAAAAGTTTGTTTTCACTTTTTAGTTATACTGACCCTTATAGTCTCCCGATACAAGAGACTTGCTGCATATAAAATACAGATTTTCATTGAACTCTAAGCTATGCCCATATCTCTTATACATATAACTACATTTATTAAGAGAGTTTTTGACTGTCTGCCTATAAACATATGGGACCTGTTATCCAGAATGCTCAGGACCTGGGGCTTTCTGTAATTTGAATCGTTATACTTTAAGTCTACTAGGAAATCATGTAAACATTAAATAAACCCAATAAGCTGGGTTTGCTTCCAATAAGGATTAATTATATCTTAGTTTGGATCAAATACGAGGATCTGTTTCATTATTACAGAGAAAAAGGAAATCATTTTTAAAACTTTAGTTTATTTGATTATAAAGGAGTCTATTGGAGACAGCCATTTCGTAACTCTGAGCTTTTTGGACAACGGGTTTCCAGATAACGGATCCTATGCCTGTATATATCTGGGGGATGCATACAGGGCAGCCATCAGGGGGGAGAGTTGTAGGGGGCCCGAGAGTAATGGGGGCCCTGCCACGCCACACTGATTTTTATTATCCGGGCCCCCCATTTTTCTGAGAGCTGCTGACTTCGGGAAGGTATGGACGTTTAAGGGGCCCTGGTCACCAATTTTCTTATAATGTGGGGGGGGGGCATTGGCCACCAATTTTTTTTTCTCATTTGGGGTCCTATTCACCAATATTTTTTAATGGGGGGCCCTGGCCACAAATGTTTTTTTATGGGGGGCCCTGACCACCAAGATCTTTTTATTTTTTATTAACATGTGGGAACCCTAGCCACCAATATTTTTTTTGTTTTTTTACTGTGTGGTGGGGGGGCGGACCTGTGGGGTGGGGAGGGCTGGCCTGTAGGTGGGGCTTGTGGTGGGTGCAGCCCAGGGGGCCCAGGAAATTTTGTCATATGGGGCCCTGTGATTTCTGATGGCGGTCCTGGATGCATATATATGAAAACTGATTCTCAAACCCCTTCTAGAGGTTGGCTGTGCCACAACCAACTATCTGCTCAAAATGTATATGTATAATTATTTGATTCTTTAAAAATGTTTACAAACTTTGCTAGATTAAGTCATTTCCATATAAAGGTGTCTGCGTAACTGACAAGAACACTTTATTGAACAGTGATATTGTACTAGTTTGGGCCCATGGCCCTCCCACCAGAAATCCAGATTTTTCTTGCCGAACGACCGATTTTAGCGAAGTCCGACCAATCCTTCGAAATTATCGTGCGGTTAGTGGGATTCGAACGATCGTACATCTAACGATTTTTCGGCCGACATCTGTCAGAAAATTGATCGGCCAGGTTAAAAAATTGTTATCGGTCCCAGTGCAATGTATCTATGTTTGCAGGGACAAGCAGGCAGCTCCCCTTTGTTTTCCTGGTAATATCGCCTGAAATGGTCTTTTTAGTTGATGAACAATTCATACGATCATTTCGAGATAATCGTGGTCTCACGATGACGATCCGATCTTTTAAACATCTTTACATCAATGGCCAGCTTAAGTCAAACGATTGTTGGCAAATTGCTTCACTTAGTACATAAGGCCCTTTATGAGAATAAAATAAAGGTGCCAAACCCTGTATTAGAGCAGGACTAAAATGTTTCTCTTTGCTGTTGAAAAGAGTATAAACATTATAGAATGGAATTGCTTCCACAATAGGATATTTATTACATTTTTAGTTAAAGTTTCCCTTTAGAAGGCTCTTAACGTTTAGGACGTACAGTTGGCTTAAAACTGTAAAACTTTAGAAAAAGGAGGGGCTAAACGATCTGTCTCTGTTGAATAGTATTCTTAGCTTAGTATTTCATGGTTATTTTGAAGCTGGCATACACTGGACATTTTACAGATGTACTGGTGCAACAGCCAACGAGTCCTGGCAATTCAAGGCGACATTTGATCCAGTGGATGAACTGATGAAACCAGCTGAGTGATGCAGTCATCAGGGTGTCTGACAAAGAAACTGAATTGATATTGATTTGTACATTTTTTGAAATTATTAGTGGATAAAATGTACACTCCTTTAATTTAACTTTCTGTGTGCAAATATAACCTATGTGTGCATAAATAAAAACACATACATATAAATTGCATGCATACATATGTCGTATACATATCAGAGGCCCATGCTTACTGGCATAAAGTAGAAATATTCTGTCTAGTCTTGGAAAAGTGTCAGAAAAAGAATGAATAAATGCCATATTCTGCCTGCCCTATGCTCTCTAGCTGTTCCATATTCTGCTTGCCCTACTCTATACCCTGCGGGGCATCAAGCTTGTAGGGTTTGTTCTGGGGGTTCGTTGTTATGGGCCCCTAAGGTGTTTAATCTTGTACTAGGGGGTGGTGTGTTATCCACAGCGTAGAAGGCGGCATATGGATTCAGAGGTATGTTTATAGTATATCATCATCATCATTTATTTATATAGCGCTGTCAAGATACGCAGTGCTTATAAGGGTATGACTTACATTTTTCACATATAAGTGATATCCTTGTTTTTTTTGGTGTGTTACCACCATTAATGTTGATATGGTCTTAAAAGTTCTTGAGATAATGTGGGTGTGGTTTATAGTGGGTGTGGTTGAAAAGGGGGAGTGGTCAACACTGACTCCATTATCGGGCCTCCACCACGTAGCCCAGAACGATTCCGGCCCTCGGTACCACAAAAGTTGGACAGCACCGCTCTATAGGAATAATGACCTGAGAATATACAGTATGTCCTTGTTGCAATACGATCCCTGAATAATTCTTCAGAAATCGTCAGACAAGTGATTTGATTTGTGTTTTGCAGTTGGATTTGTTTAAAATTTCTTCTACCTAAAAATTCTTTGTCATGGTAACTTTAACATATCTGAGAACAAATATTAGTGAGGGAATAAACCTGAAGGAGTTACACAGGGTTTGAGTATAAGGCCCTATAACAAAGTAAGAAGTTATAATGACCCTACTTATATTTTAATATTTTCACTATGCTCTTAAACCTCACAGATACGGAGAACTTTGTTGCAATAACAGTTTAAGCGCTGTAATGGTTATCATAAATGTTTAGTATGTAAAATAAGGGTTTTGCCAGAAACGAGGAAGGCAAATAAATGTTTTATATGTGCAGATGAATGAGATACTGCTTGTAGTTATCTGGTGTTAATTTACTCTTGTTCTGTCTGGAAGCTGCTCAAGCCTTTTTTCAACAATTGTTAATGTATTTTGTTCACACTCCCTTTTTATTTTTTGTGGCCAAAGTATATTTCATTGCTTATTAAATTGTACTTAGTCGCTTACATTTTTTGTTTCTTTGTCTCCAAAAAAAAAAATTATTACGAATGCTATTTTATCTTACATTTATCATGACTCTTTGGCTGTGCTTCTAGTTTAAAATTGTTTTCAACTGTGCACAAAAGATAAAATGTAAGTCAACATTTATGAATAGCAGATTGAAAGTACAATTTAAAGTACTCCTAGAAACGCCAGTGTAATCAGTCAACATATTTATAATACAAAAATTGTATTGTGAAAAAAAGAACACATTATGGCTTAGGGTTTTTAGAGGTTTGTAAAATCAAATGGCTGGATAACTATAATTAATTTAAGTACAGAAACATAAACAGCTGAAACACCCATACAGGGGTCATCAAATTCAACTAGTTCTAACTCTATTTAGACTGATGTGTGTCTTGCATGACTCACTACAAATGTCCAACAGCCAATAAAGCCTTCAAATAAAAAACAAAACGGAAACGCAAAAGTGCATTGGGGTCTGTGGAGCTGCATCATAAAAAATGTAAAAATCCAAAATCACAGTGAATGGTCCTTGGACAAAGGCAAAAGGTCCTCTGCACTCATTATCAATATATTAAGTACAATACAACGTTTTCTGCATTAATGTACCTAAAAATATATTTAATAATGGCAATATACTTAAGCTGGCCAACTACATCAAATATCATTATCCCTGGTGTTGCTAGTCCTACACTCACTTTCATCTGATTCATTAACAATTCTATTGCTTCCTTTTATCTCCCTGACTGTAGCTGGGAAGGGTGGGAGCTACAGCATAGAGCAGACCACTGCTCCTAAATAAATTACAGTAAAAAAGGGAAATTTTGCTCACCATTAAAATTTAGGGATGTACCGAATACACTATTTTAGATTTAGCCGAATCCTTTGTGAAAGATTCGGCCGAATACTGAACCGAATCCGAACTCTAATTTGCATATGCAAATCGGTGACAGGGATGGGGAAAGCTTTGTGCGCGGCAAAAACAATTTTACTTCCTTGTTTTGTGACGAAAAGTCACATGAATTTAAGGATTTGGATTCGTTTCGGCCAAGCACAAGGACTCGCCTGAATCCTACTAAAAATGGCCGAATCCTGGATTCAGTGCATCCCTACTAAAATTTTTTAATTTTGAGCACAACTTTCCTTTGCTTTCTCAGTAGGATAATCCCCTGCCCTTACCAACTCCATGCAGGAAGTAGTGGGAAGATAAAAATGTTTTAAAATTGCTGTTGTGTTTATCTATTTGGTGTATCTCCCTTGTTGAGTCAACAAGGGTAGTAAAAAAACTAGCACAAGAAGCTTCATTAAAGTGGACCTGTCACCCAGACACAAAAATATGTTTAATAAAAGTCCTTTTCAAATTAAACATAAAATCCAATTTCTATTTTTTATTAAAGGGCATGTAAAGGCAAAAAAATAAAGTCCCATTGTTACTTTCTTTAATGAAAAAGAAACCTATCTCCAATATAGTTTAATTAAAAAATGTGTAACGTTTTTATAAGAAACCTGACAGTATGCAGTGAAATTCTCCCTTCATTTACTGCTGTGGATAGGAATTGTCAGATGATCCCTAAGTGCTGAGCAGGGAAACAATCATACTTATGAACAGCAGGAGGAGCCCCGCCTTACTTCCCAGCCATGCAGAACTCAAGCAGTTTTGTTTATGATAATCCCTAAGCAGCCCAGACCACACTGAGCATGTGCACAGTCTTAGTCTTGCAAAGATGTTTAACAAAGTTGCAAGATGGTGACTCCCTGTAGCCAACTTAGAAAGCATAAATTATTTGTTTGATTAGGCTTGTGGTTCAGTAAGTTCATGTTTATATTTAGTATACAAAATACAGCATTTCTAGCCTTATTCTATTTTAGACTTTAAAGCATTCATAGCTGTTGTAAGCTCATTTAAAAATCTCAGCTGTCAATCAAATATTGCCTGTCCCTCCTCTATGCCTTAGGCATAGAGGCGGGGCAGTCAATTACTTTCACTTTCCATTCAGTATTTCCTAGATGTCACTGCTTTCCACACATTCCCCCAGTCTCTTAACCATTTAATTGTGTAGCCAGGGCATGGGGATGGACAACAGGTCCCCCATTCTGGTGCACAAACAAGATTCTGAGTTGATACAAGGTTTCCCTTAATGACAGTGTCCACAAAATGGCTCCTGCCTGTTTGCTATAATTATGAGTTCCCAGACTGATAGAAACAAGATTCAAATAATTTATACGGTGTAATTAAAGTTCATTTTGCTTGACTAATGTGATAAAATATGATTTTGAATAATTTTTTTGGGTGACGGGTCCCTTTTAACTTGGCGTCTGCTTTAATAAACAATCACTATAGAGGGTTTCTTTCCAGTGCTTTTAAAGCACAATGGAAGAGTGGCTTCCACCATGTTATATTTTTTCCATCAAGTTTTGGATCTAATGACTGTATAGTAAATAGGCACAACTCATAATACTATTACCATTCAAAATGGTGATGGCATTCCGTTTTTGCTGGTAGATCAGCCTTTTAGCTGATTGATAAATGAGCCTCTTTGTTCAAGGAAATAGAACTACTGCTAAGTGTAAGCAGTGCTGGTTCTTGACAACTTTTTGCTTGTGTAGTGATGGAATGCATTTGTTTTGGATATAAACTAGGCAAGAATCACTGTAGAACAGCATTTGCTGAACTGCTTTGTCAGCACTTAATAAAGACAATTTGCATTATCCAACAAAAAACTGTCTTAAAGGGGAAGGAAACCTCGTCGGCGCTAACCCCCCTCCCCCCTCCCGTGTATTGCCCCCCCTCCCTCCTCCCCCCTGGCCTACCCCTCCCGCTGGGCAAATGCCCCTAACTTGTTACTTACCCTTCTGCGCAGGTCCAGTCCAGGGAGTTCACAGGCGACATCTTCCACGCGATCTTCTTCCTCCTTTGACCGGTGTTTTGGCGCATGCGCAGTAGGAGCATTTCGCCGGTACGGATCTACTGCGCATGCGCCAAAAGTCACGCACATGCGCAGTAGATCGTACCGGCGAAACGATCCTACTGCGCATGCGCCGGTCAAAGGAGGAAGATGATCGCGTGGAAGAAGATGTCGCCTGTGAACTCCCTGGACTGGACCTGCGCAGAAGGGTAAGTAACAAGTTAGGGGCATTTGCCCAGCGGGAGGGGTAGGCCAGGGGGGAGGAGGGAGGGGGGGCAATACACGGGAGGGGGGGAGGGGGTTAGCGCCGACGAGGTTTCCTTCCCCTTTAAGGTATTGAAAATATTACGAATTATTGGACTTTCTAGACAGTGTAGAATCATTTTTCACAAGGGTGCAGGACAGACTGTAAAAATAATAATAATGCTGTCATTTTTATTTCTAGGGTATTGAACGCATTGACCTTCCTGGTTTAAAAAGCCTTCGAACAGCCCGTACCCTCCAAGAAAGAATGGTCCTCACCATAGAACCAGGAATTTATTTCATCGACCACGTTCTAGACCAAGCTTTGGCCAACCCTGCTCAGTCCTGCTTCATTAACAATGCTGTTCTTCAGCGCTTTCGTGGATTTGGTGGGGTCAGTGAATATTATGAATATATTATGCTGCACATAAAAAAAAGTGACATTTTCAAATACACCGTGTTGAAGGCCGCCTACAGTTTAATTTTTGCATGGTTAGTGTTGTCTGGAGCCTTATGAAACTAATTAAAGACCAAGACAACCTACATAGATTTATAAAAGCAGAAATAAAACGTACAAAAAAAGTGCAGTAGAAATACTGTGTTATGTTTTGGGGTTCTGTAGCAACCTAAGGCAACCACAGTCTTAGAATGGTGCACATTCTATTCCAAATCAAAACATGAAGAAAAATTTATCAAATGTGTGTTATTCCTTTACAGAAAGTGAAGAAAATGGAATATTAGACTGTTCCATAAAATAGCAGTGTCTGTATTCTTCTTTACAAACTCATTTACTGTATAAACTGAACAATGTTTCATGATTTTGCTTTCCTACAGAGGGACATTTCCTATTAATGTCCCTCTGTATAACTTGTCTAAGCTAATGAAATTTAAAATTCTGGCACACACTCCACACAGTATACTGTATCACTACATAAAATATATCCCACTTTAGTTTATCTTACATTGGGATACTGGTTATTTCTGCCATTGTAAAAATCATTGCATGTATGCTTGCTCCTTAAAGGAACAGTAATGCTAAAAAAATGTAATTGTTTTAAAAGAATTACAATATAATATACTTTTGCCCTGCACTGATAAAACTGGTGTGTTAGGTTCAGAAACACTATTATAGTTTAAATGAATAGGTTGCTATATAACCATGGAGGCAGCCATTCAAGCACAGGATACATAATAGATCACAGACAAGTTCTGAAGAATCCCATTGTATGTTACAGAGCTTATCTGTTATCTGCTGTGTATCCTGTGCTGTTTCTCCTTTTTCAGCTTTGAATGGCTGCCCCCATGACTACACCACAGATCGTTTCTATCAACTACAGTAGAGTTTCTGCTGCAAACACACCAGTTGTACAAATACAGCGCAGTCAGTACATTATATTTTTATTACTATAATACACTTTCATTTTTTGGTGTTACTGTTCCTTTAAGCTAGCCAGCTGTAACTTACAGTGTGTATAAATATACTGCCTGCATTTATACCGCAAACACTTGGCAGAACATATTTAGTTTCAGAAAGTGTATATTTTAGCTAACAGTTAGCATTGCTATACAAATTCATGCTGGTTAATTAATACCTGGGGGTAGGCGCACAGTACATTAAACAAGATATCACAGGTTTCTGCAGTAAAGGAATGTTATCAAAGTAAAATTTTGGCTCTGAAAATCAGCTTAGAATTTGCATGAAAATTTATGTGCTTAATAATGCAGAAAATGTTTTCCTACCTTATATCCCCTTAAGGCACAGGACTCGTAGTAACTTACTCCTGTACCAAGAACAAGGGGATTAACTAAAAAATCAACTATTCTATTGAATCCCATTTTTGTTTCTTTGACTATTTCAAATTAGTGTGCTTTTTTAATTCACTGTATTATTTATAGCCCTTAAGTTAAAAGAGGAGGTGTGGGGGGGACTATTGAAAGATCAAATGGGTAGTACCAAGTTATTTGTGCTGTTGTCTGAGCCTTCAGCAATTTTCTCAGTCCTCTTATAAGGGTAAGGTCACAATGAGCGTTTCGGGGAGATTTAGTCGCCTGGCGACTAATCGCTTCATCTTTGCGGCGACCAATCTCCCCGAACGCCTTCCCTCGCGCTGCGCTGGCTAAAATGAAAAATCGCTGGCACTAATCACACGCATCAATACGTTTTCCGAAGTTGCTTCACGAGGAAACTTCGGGCGTCTTCGGGAAAACGAATTGCTGCGTGTGATTAGCGCCGTTGATTTTTCATTTTAGCCAGCGCAGAGTGAGGGAAGGCGTTCGGGGAGATTGGTCGCCGTAAAGACGAGGCAATTAGGCGCCAGGCGACTAAATCTCCCCGAAACGCTCAGTGTGACCTAAGGAATAGAAATCTAAAGTTTTCTATTCATCAGAATTCATTGTTTTATGAGTTCTACTGTTGCTTGCTTCCAGGTAAACAGACTATTCCCACAAGATTGTGGATTTTGGTCACCTAAGTTTAAAAGAACAAGGGCTACAGGACACAGCAGGCTAACATAATGCGAAGAGCAATATATTGGGGAGAGAGAAATCCATAAAAAACATAAGCATACTCTTTACCCTGCATTTACACATGCAGAATTGTGAAACAGGCAGATCTGATGGCCTGATTTTGCTATTAAAGTGGACCTGTCATCCAGACATAAAAAGCTGTATAATAAAAGTCCTTTTCAAATTAAACATGGAATCCAATTTCTATTTTTTATTAAAGTGTTCATAGCTGTTGTAAACTCATTTTAAAATCTCAGCTTTCAATCAAATATTGCCTGCCCCTCCTCTATGCACATAATTTATATAGTGTAATTAAAGTTAATTTTGCTTGACTAATGTGATAAAATAGGGTTTTGAATAATTTTTTTGGGTGACGGGTCCCCTTTAAAGTAAACCAGACTGGCCAATACAGGCCCATATCCATCCATCGAGAAATCAGCATAAAGTATGCATATCAATTTTGATTAAAAAATATTGGCCAGATTGTCTGACCTGGCCATGTATATTTAGCTTTTTTTTAAAGCTAAGATAACATTTATTTGATCATTTGAGGAAAAAATGAGACTTTTAGAGTTATGGCTAACCTGTACCTCTACCCTTTAGGTGCGCATTGAAGATGATATTGCAGTGACAGCCAATGGAATGGAGCTGCTCACATGTGTCCCACGTACAGTGGAGGAAATTGAATCCTTCATGGCGGAAGCTAAGGGCAGTAACAAAGCCTTTGAGAAGGTGGTGCTCAGCCAGCAACTGTGATATCATACTGGTGAAATCAGTGTGCCTTCCATTGATTCCTAATCATCTGCAATATTTTTCTATTTAGCAAATTTAAATGAAGCCCATTGATTACAATATTGCTGTAATGCACTTTGGGTTCAAAGCAAGTGAACCATCAGCAGAAGAGAAGCACAGCCATTCCTAAAGTAGATGCAACATGTTGGCTTAACAATCTATATTCTTGTTGGTAATAAAATATGCTTAGCAGTTTTCTAAAATAATGAAATCTCATATCAAATAAATGCATTTTAGTAATGAGAACTCGTAATTTTTTCCATGTGGAATCGGTTACATCTTCCTACATGAGACCAGTAAATACGTGAAAACGCCATATGAAAGCACACTGTTGTTTGTGTTGTTCAAGCTGTCACTTATGCTTGGAAAGTCCTTCTTCCAGAGGACATTAGTTATTACAGGTATGGGATTTGTTATCCAGAATGCTCAGGACCTGGGGTTGTCCTGATAAGGCATCCTACTGTAATTTGGATCTTCATACCTTAAGTCTACTAGAAAATCATGTAAACATTAAATATATCCAATAGGCTGGCTATGCTTCCAAAAATGATTACTTATATCTTAGTTTGGATCAAGTACAAGGTACTGTTTTATTATTACAGAGAAAATCAATTTTAAAAATCTGGATTATATGATTATAATGGAGTCTATGGGAGACAGCCTATTTGTAATTCAGAGTTTTCTGGAAAACAGGTTTCCGGATAACGGATTCCCATACCTGTATATGTTTATAGCTGCTCAGGAAGACAGAGTCTAAAGCTCTTCCTAGTCATTCCTCTATCTCTTTTTTGGGATTCATAGTATTAAAGGAATTGTTCAGTATAAAAATAAAAACTTGGTAGTTAGGCTGTGCAAAATAAAAAATGTTTCTAATATAGTTAGTTAGGCAAAATTGTAATGTATAAAGACTGGAGTTACTGGATGATTACCAGACAGTAACCAATCAGTGATTTGAGGCGGGGCCATATGAGTCATACCCATTTGCTCTTGAATCTGAGCTGACAAGTCACTGACTAACTTAGAGTTATAGAGCTGAAAAGTAGGAAGTAGTGTTCTGGCTCCAGCCTTTATACATTACATTATTGGCTAACTACCGTATATGCTCGAGTATGTGCTGAAAAACTCTACCTTGGCTTATACTCGAGTCAGTACGCAAAATGCTGCAAAACCGAAAGGCTGTGCTTCAGGAGCTCCTGCATGCTCTCTCTCACCTGTATCCTGGTGGAAATCCGCCTCTCTGACTGCTTCAGTGCGTCATCAGGAAGCGCTTCCCGACTTGTGTGTGTGATGACGGAGGTGTCTGTGTTTATGAGCGGGGAGAGGAGTCAGTTCCGGGGATGGATGGGACACGTTAAGCGACGAGGAATCCCTTAGCACTTCCCTGGGATAACTTCTCCACCTGGCTGCATGCTGTGTTTGTGGTGGGATTTGATCTGGAGCTGGGACAGACCGTGGAGGTGAGTGTGTGCGGAGTAGAACTTGCTGCAACTTTCCAGTCACATCTGGTCTGGCCACAACTATGTTCAACCTCAGTCTCTCCAGCCCTCCTTCAGCTTCAGCCCCCACTGTGCTCAGTTCACTGGCTTGTAGTTCACTGACACATGTAAAAAGTCGGGTTCAGGCAGGGGCGATCCTGGTAATATTGCCGCCTGAGGCGACCTTCCTTTTGCTGCTCCCACCCCTCTCCACAGCACTCACCTCTTCAGTGCCCGAGGGGTTCGGTCCACGTTGCACCGGAGGGGTCGGGGTGGTGCACGTCGCTAGTGCAGAGAACGCTATTGCGCTGTCTACACTAGAAGAGCCGAATTTCCGGGTTGAAAAGCAGAAATTTGGCTCTTAGTTACCAGGAGAGCCATTTTTGCTGCCCCAGGCAAACGGGAGCGCTGCCGCCTGAGGCTAGTGCCTCAACTCGCCTTATTGGTGGAGCGCCCCTGGGTTCAGGAGCGTGTGTTCTGCTGAGGATGTCCTAAAATGCATTTCTCACCCTAGGCTTATACTCGAGTCTTTGTAGGTAAAATTAGGTACCTCGGCTTATACTCGAGTATATATGGTAACTATATTAGAAACATTTTTTATTTTGCACAGCCTATCTATTTACCCAGATTTTATTTTTACACTATACTGTTCCTTTAATATGATTTTATTTTTTAAGATTTCTTCAAAACACAGAGCATTGGGATCTGGGAATGTACACTGACCTTGACAGACAGGCTTAAAAAGTATTCTTTTACATCCTATATTGGTTGATGCTACCAGGTCTATTCATGGTCAGTTTCAGAAATCTGGTAACCTTATCAGTATATAATATGGCATACAGTACTGTAATCTCAAAATGAAAATATATCTGTAATTAGTGGATAATACAGAACTGTAGCATTGCATTACAGAAATTTTGGTGGCATTCAGACAAGTAAGATTTAGCAATGTGGGGTATAGTCAAAATTGCTTTTGAAATCAGTAGGGATACTTCAGCTACACTCTTGGAACAAGAGCCTTCAGTTGGCTGGAACAACATCTAAGTAGCCCAGTCTTTTCCTGAAAACAGACAAATGTTTTTTATCTGAGTAAATGCACAAATTCAACAAACATTTAAGGCCCTCGTGATATCAATTTTTAGAACTTACAACTACTGCCTATACTAATGTGCCATTGGGACCAATTTACCATCTCTGTACATTTTACCAAGTGAAAAGCAATACTTTGCTCTCTTAAAGGAACAGTAACACCAAAAAATGAAAATGTTTTAAAGTAATGAAAATATCATGCAGTGTTGCCCTGCATTGGTAAAACTAATTTGTTTGCTTCAGAAACACTACTATAGTTCATATAAACAAGCTGCTGTGTAGCAATGGTGGAAATTGAAAAAAAGGCTATATGGCACAGTTTAAATAGTGGATAACAGATAACATTATGTCCTACAGAGCTTGTCTGCTTTGTAACTTGAACTTTCTAACCTTTGAATGGCTGCCCCCATTGCTACACAGCAGCTTATTTATATAAACAAATATGTTTCTGAAGCAAACACAGCAGTTTTACCAGTGCAGGGCAACACTGCATTATATTTGTATTACTTTAACCCTTTAAGTGCCACAGAACGTAGAATCTACGTTCTGTGGATCAAAGGACCAAAGTGCCACAGATCGTAGATTCTACGTTCTGCAGCACTTCCGGGTTTGCGAGCGGAGGAGCGGCTGTTAGAGCCGCTCGCTCCGCTCCTTCACGATCCCCTGCCCCTAGACAACGAGCAGAGCAGGGGATCGTGTGGCCCCTGGGGCGCGATCGCCCAGGGGCCCCAAAGCAGCAGCAGGGACGCGTTTCCTATGCGTCCTGCTGCTGCCTGCGCTGCACTTCCGCCCAGCTCCGCCCCCCCATGGCTGCTGACCGTTGGAGCTGGAGATCTGCTGCGTGGGACCCTTTCTCATGGATCTGATGCATCTACCCCAGGTAAGTGTAACATTTACACACACAAAAACACACAAACACACCAACACACACTTATTACAGTAATATACACTTACATTCACACTTACACACAATCACACATAGATTTTTGGGGATTGGGGGGGTCACACACACTCACAGCACCCATATACACTTGCACACGCGCACACGTGCAAATAACATGCAATTTACCCGTTGTGCACACGCATATGTACATATATGGCTTTGTGGCTTTTTTTTTTTTTTTTCTTATCGCATCGTCTCTTTTTGGGCTAAAAAAAATGTTTTATTGCCGTTCCGAATAGCGTATTCGCTAACCATACTGTGCAATAGTTTTTGTATGTTATTTTGGTGGTTATATTGCAATTTTGGGTATTTTGGTGCATTTTTAGCCATTTTATTGAATTTTTAGCCATTTTATTGCATTTTCAGCTCTGCATTTGTGTTGTTCACTTGTTTCTGTCCGTATAATCGATTTGGCCCAGCTAAAATATTCAAACGGTAATTCTGGTGGCCGATTACACTAGTGTGGAAAAAAAAGCATTGATTTTTGTGGTTTTATTAGTTTTTGGTGATTTATTTGCATTTCACACTGTTCTGTGTTAGTTTGTTTTGCCTATGTAAATTTTATCTACTATATATCCATTTGTGGGTCTCTGTGCGCCACATAGTTTGGTATATCTATGCATATTGGGCATCAAAGTGTTCAGTAGACCCCTGTCGTTCATATTTAGGATGTTTTATGCTGATACGTTACGAAATGTGGGGCATATAATGGGGTAAAATTCAAGCTTTGTGACGATTTTCAGAAATTTGATAAAAACCGTTATGTTCAGCATTGCTTTGCAGTTTGGCAGTTTGCAGTAGAAACACTTATTTACCCATTTTGGATTCGTCAGAATGTGTACTTTCTGAAAATATATGGTTTTCTGGGGTCTCTGTACTGTTAGGGGGGGTCTAATGTCGCATAATACACACACCAGGTGCTTATATTGCAGCAGCCAGCGCGTCAGCTGTGAAAATGTATATACATATTGTCATTTGGGGGTCTCTGTGCGCCACATACTTTGGTATATCTATGCATATTGGGCATCAAAGTGTTCAGTAGACCCCTGGCGCTCATATTTAGGATGTTTTATGCTGATAAGCTACGAAATGTGGGGCATATAATGGGGTAAAATTCAAGCTTTGTGACGATTTTCAGAAATTTGATAAAAACCGTTATGTTCAGCATTGCTTTGCAGTTTGGCAGTTTGCAGTAGAAACACTTATTTACCCATATTGGATTCGTCAAAATGTGTACTTTCTGAAAATATATGGTTTTCTGGGGTCTCTGTACTGTTAGGTGGTCTATTTGTCGCATAATACACACACCGGGTGGTTATATTGCAGCAGCCAGCGTGTCAGCCGTGAAAATGTCTATACATATTGTCATTTGGGGGTCTCTGTGCGCCACATAGTTTGGTATATCTATGCATATTGGGCATCAAAGTGTTCAGTAGACCCCATGCACTCATATTTAGGATGTTTTATGCTGATAAGTTACGAAATGTGGGGCATATAATGGGGTAAATTTCAAGCTTTGTGACGATTTTCAGAAATTTGATAAAAACCATTACGTTCAGCATTGCTTTGCAGTTTGACAGTTTGCAGTAGGAACACATATTTACCCATATTGGATTCGTCAGAATGTGTACTTTCTGAAAATATATGGTTTTCTGGGGTCTCTGTACTGTTAGGGGGGTCTAATGTCGCATATTACACACACCGGGTGCTTATATTACAGCAGCCAGCGCGCGTCAGCCGTGAAAATGTATAAACATATTGTCATTTGGGGGTCTCTGTGCGCCACATAGTTTGGTATATCTATGCATATTGGGCATCAAAGTGTTCAGTAGACCCCTGGCGTTCATATTCAGGATGTTTTATGCTGATAAGTTACGAAATGTGGGGCATATAATGGGGTAAAATTCAAGCTTTGTGACGATTTTCAGAAATTTGATAAAAACCGTTATGTTCAGCATTGCTTTGCAGTTTGGCAGTTTGCAGTAGAAACACTTATTTACCCATATTGGATTCGTCAGAATGTGTACTTTCTGAAAATATATGGTTTTCTGGGGTCTCTGTACTGTTAGGGGGGTCTAATGTCGCATATTACACACACCGGGTGCTTATATTGCAGCAGCCAGCGCGCGTCAGCCGTGAAAATGTATATACATATTGTCATTTGGGGGTCTCTGTGCGCCACATAGTTTGGTATATCTATGCATATTGGGCATCAAAGTGTTAAGTAGACCCCTGGCGTTCATATTCAGGATGTTTTATGCTGATAAGTTACGAAATGTGGGGCATATAATGGGGTAAAATTCAAGCTTTGTGACGATTTTCAGAAATTTGATAAACGTTATATGTTCAGCATTGCTTTGCAGTTTGGCAGTTTGCAGTAGAAACACTTATTTACCCATATTGGATTCGTCAGAATGTGTACTTTCTGAAAATATATGGTTTTCTGGGGTCTCTGTACTGTTAGGTGGTCTAATGTCGCATAATACACACACCGGGTGGTTATATGGCTGCAGCCAGCGTCAGCCGTGAAAATGTCTATACATATTGTCATTTGGGGGTCTCTGTGCGCCACATAGTTTGGTATATCTATGCATATTGGGCATCAAAGTGTTCAGTAGACCCCTGGCGCTCATATTTCAGATGTTTTATGCTGATAAGTTACGAAATGTGGGGCATATAATGGGGTAAAATTCAAGCTTTGTGACGATTTTCAGAAATTTGATAAAAACCGTTACGTTCAGCATTGCTTTGCAGTTTGGCAGTTTGCAGTAGGAACACATATTTACCCATATTGGATTCGTCAGAATGTGTACTTTCTGAAAATATATGGTTTTCTGGGGTCTCTGTACTGTTAGGGGGGTCTAATGTCGCATATTACACACACCGGGTGCTTATATTGCAGCAGCCAGCGCGCGTCAGCCGTGAAAATGTATATACACTATTGTCATTTGGGGGTCTCTGTGCGCCACATAGTTTGGTATATCTATGCATATTGGGCATCAAAGTGTTAAGTAGACCCCTGGCGTTCATATTCAGGATGTTTTATGCTGATAAGTTACGAAATGTGGGGCATATAATGGGGTAAAATTCAAGCTTTGTGACGATTTTCAGAAATTTGATAAACGTTATATGTTCAGCATTGCTTTGCAGTTTGGCAGTTTGCAGTAGAAACACTTATTTACCCATATTGGATTCGTCAGAATGTGTACTTTCTAAAAATATATGGTTTTCTGGGGTCTCTGTACTGTTAGGTGGTCTAATGTCGCATAATACACACACCGGGTGGTTATATTCCTGCAGCCAGCGTGTCAGCCGTGAAAATGTCTATACATATTGTCATTTGGGGGTCTCTGTGCGCCACATAGTTTGGTATATCTATGCATATTGGGCATCAAAGTGTTCAGTAGACCCCTGGCGTTCATATTCAGGATGTTTTATGCTGATAAGTTACGAAATGTGGGGCATATAATGGGGTAAAATTCAAGCTTTGTGACGATTTTCAGAAATTTGATAAAAACCGTTACGTTCAGCATTGCTTTGCAGTTTGGCAGTTTGCAGTAGGAACACATATTTACCCATATTGGATTCGTCAGAATGTGTACTTTCTGAAAATATATGGTTTTCTGGGGTCTCTGTACTGTTAGGGGGTCTAATGTCGCATATTACACACACCGGGTGCTTATATTGCAGCAGCCAGCGCGCGTCAGCCGTGAAAATGTATATACACTATTGTCATTTGGGGGTCTCTGTGCGCCACATAGTTTGGTATATCTATGCATATTGGGCATCAAAGTGTTCAGTAGACCCCTGGCGTTCATATTCAGGATGTTTTATGCTGATAAGTTATGAAATGTGGGGCATATAATGGGGTAAAATTCAAGCTTTGTGACGATTTTCAGAAATTTGATAAAAACCGTTATGTTCAGCATTGCTTTGCAGTTTGGCAGTTTGCAGTAGAAAGACTTATTTACCCATATTGGATTTGTCAGAATGTGTACTTTCTGAAAATATATGGTTTTCTGGGGTCTCTGTACTGTTAGGTGGTCTAATGTCGCATAATACACACACCGGGTGGTTATATTGCAGCAGCCAGCGCGTCAGCCGTGAAAATGTCTATACATATTGTCATTTGGGGGTCTCTGTGCCCCACATAGTTTGGTATATCTATGCACATTGGGCATCAAACTGTTTAGTAGACCCCTATGTTTATATTTAGGATGCTTTATGCTGGTAATGATACATGGACAATACGATGCTGGAAAGTTGAAGCTTTGAGGCAATTTTCAGAATATTTTACCAAAACCGCCAAATTTGGCAAAGCCTTGCGACTCAGTAGTTTGGGGCAGAAAGGCATGGGTACCCATTTTAGATTCGGTAGAATGTGTACTTTCCAAAAATATATGGGTTTGGGGGGTAAACATATATTTCTGTGTTTTTACCCCACAAAAATGCAGTCAATGTGTTGATTTTTCATTAGCTGAAGTTACCCACAGGACAATTTGTATGCGCTAACTTCATTTTGGGGCCTCTAAATGCCATATACTTTGGTAAACCTATGCACGGTGGGCACCAAACTGTTTGGAGGACCCCTGGCAATCACAATTTGGGTGCTTTTTTGTGTTACGTAATGATACATGGGCGATATGATGCTGGAAAGTTGAAGCATTGAGGCAATTTTCAGATATTTCACAAAAACCATCAATTTTGGGAAAGCCTTGCGACTCAGTAGTTTGGAGCAATAAGGCATGGGTACCCATTTTAGATTCTGTAGAATGTGTACTTTCCAAAAATGTATGGGTTTGGGGGGTAAACATATATTTCTGTGTTAAGTATCCATATGACCCAAGCAAGGTGCACACAGTTAATAGCAGCCAATTAAGGCCCGCATAAGAAGAGGTGTCCACATTTACTTATTATTGACGTATTTCCCCACAACCATATGGGACTTAACCTCTATATGCAAATACACAATACAAGATATCCAGGACCATACAGATTATATTAAAAAGCAATATTTATTGTCACCATGCCAAATATCTAAAATCATTTAAAATAAGCAGCGCTGCTTAGGGGGTGGGGATCCCATTTATCCTATTTTGCATATGTTATACAATACAGCACAATGTAAGAAACTGCGTGCACGCTATAGATCAAGACCTCCAATGTATGTGGATTGCAACCAACTGGATAAATCCGTAATTGAGTGTTCATAGGATGAGGAGAGCGACAGTCGTCGCGGCTGTAGCATAGGTAACCATTAAAGTGCTCAATTTGATGGTAGAAAAAGTACTTGTTGGAATCAGTTATGGGATATCTGATTTAAAACGGCATGTGAGGGCGAAGCCGGTGTGGGGTTAATTCTTTAGTGCCCAGAATGATGCAGTCTTGAATGGTATAAATGTAGGCACTAGAAGAGGGAATATCCTCTATACATATCCAATGGACATTCAGATCCCGGTACTCTGGTGGTATGGCAATCGCTATATGATGGTATTTATCCCACCACTCCGCAGCAAGCCACTGTTCAAGATAGAGAAATTACTGACCGTGATGGATCACCTCTCACACCGGCTGCTCATCGCTCCATACTCACATCCGACTCCCGCAATCACTTGAGCTTCTGATGCGCATCATCCTCAAGACGGAAAACAGGAAACCGCAAATCCCCTCGCAGCGCTGTGCGCTGTGCCTTGAGGCACAGCGCTGCGAGGGGATTTGCGGTTTCCTGTTTTCCGTCTTGAGGATGATGCGCATCAGAAGCTCAAGTGATTGCGGGAGTCGGATGTGAGTATGGAGCGATGAGCAGCCGGTGTGAGAGGTGATCCATCACGGTCAGTAATTTCTCTATCTTGAACAGTGGCTTGCTGCGGAGTGGTGGGATAAATACCATCATATAGCGATTGCCATACCACCAGAGTACCGGGATCTGAATGTCCATTGGATATGTATAGAGGATATTCCCTCTTCTAGTGCCTACATTTATACCATTCAAGACTGCATCATTCTGGGCACTAAAGAATTAACCCCACACCGGCTTCGCCCTCACATGCCGTTTTAAATCAGATATCCCATAACTGATTCCAACAAGTACTTTTTCTACCATCAAATTGAGCACTTTAATGGTTACCTATACTACAGCCGCGACGACTGTCGCTCTCCTCATCCTATGAACACTCAATTACGGATTTATCCAGTTGGTTGCAATCCACATACATTGGAGGTCTTGATCTATAGCGTGCACGCAGTTTCTTACATTGTGCTGTATTGTATAACATATGCAAAATAGGATAAATGGGATCCCCACCCCCTAAGCAGCGCTGCTTATTTTAAATGATTTTAGATATTTGGCATGGTGACAATAAATATTGCTTTTTAATATAATCTGTATGGTCCTGGATATCTTGTATTGTGTATTTGCATATAGAGGTTAAGTCCCATATGGTTGTGGGGATATATTTCTGTGTTTTTACCCCACAAAAATGCCGTCAATGTGTTGATCTTTCATTAGCTGAAGTTACCCACAGGACTATTTGTATGCGCTAACTTCATTTTGGGGCCTCTAACTGCCAGATACTTTGGTACACCTATGAACAATGGCCACCAAACTGTTCGGAAGAACCCTGGCAATCATATTTAGGGTGCTTTTTTTTGGTGCGTAACGATACATGGGTGATATGGTGCTGAGAAGTTGAAGCTTTGAGGCAATTTTCAGATATTTCACCAAAACCGACAATTGTGGGAAAGCCTTGCGACTCAGTAGTTTAGAGCAGAAAGGCATGGGAACCCATTTTAGATTCGGTAGAATGTGTTCTTTCCAAAAATATATGGGTTTGGGGGGTAAACATATATTTCTGTGTTTTTACCCCACAAAAATGCAGTCAATGTGTTGATTTTTCATTAGCTGAAGTTACCCACGGGACTGTTTGTATGCGCTAACTTCATTTTGGGGCCTCTAAATGCCAGATACTTTGGTAAACCTATGCACAGTGGGCACCAAACTGTTTGAAGGACCCCTGGCAATCACAATTTGGGTGCTTTTTTGTGATACCTAACGATACATGGGTGATATGGTGCTGGGAAGTTGAAGGTTTGAGGCAATTTTCAGATATTTCACCAAAACCGACAATTGTGGGAAAGCCTTGCGACTCAGTAGTTTGGAGCAGAAAGGCATGGGTACCCATTTTAGATTCGGTAGAATGTGTAATTTCCAAAAATATATGGGTTTGGGGGGTAAACATATATTTCTGTATTTTTACCCCACAAAAATGCAGTCAATGTGTTGATTTTTCATTAGATGAAGTTACCCACAGGACTATTTGTATGCGCTAACTTCATTTTGAGGCCTCTAAATGCCAGATACTTTGGTAAACCTATGCACAGTGGGCACCAAACTGTTTGGAGGACCCCTGGCAATCACAATTTGGGTGCTTTTTTGTGATACATAACGATACATGGGTGATATGGTGCTGGGAAGTTGAAGCTTTGAGGCAATTTTCAGATATTTCACCAAAACCGACAATTTTGGGAAAGCCTTGCGACTCAGTAGTTTGGAGCAGAAAGGTATGGGTACCCATTTTAGATTCAGTAGAATGTGTACTTTCCAAAAATGTATGGGTTTGGGGGGTAAACATATATTTCTGTGTTTTTACCCCAGAAAAATGCAGTCAATGTGTTGATTTCTCATTAGATGAAGTTACCCACAGGACTATTTGCATGCGCTAACTTCATTTTGAGGCCTCTAACTGCCAGATACTTTGGTAAACCTATGAACAATGGCCACCAAACTGTTTGGAGGAACCCTGGCAATCATATTTAGGGTGTTTTTTCTTGGTGCGTAACGATACATGGGTGATATGGTGCTGAGAAGTTGAAGCTTTGAGGAAATTTTCAGATATTTCACCAAAACCGACAATTGTGGGAAAGCCTTGCGACTCAGTAGTTTAGACCAGAAAGGCATGGGTACCCATTTTAGATTCGGTAGAATGTGTACTTCCCAAAAATATATGGGTTTTAATGCAGTCAATGTGTTGATTTTTCATTAGCTGAAGTTACCCACGGGACTGTTTGTATGCGCTAACTTCATTTTGGGGCCTCTAAATGCCAGATACTTTGGTAAACCTATGCACAGTGGGCACCAAACTGTTTGGAGGACCCCTGGCAATCACAATTTGGGTGCTTTTTTGTGATACATAACGATACATGGGTGATATGGTGCTGGGAAGTTGAAGGTTTGAGGCAATTTTCAGATATTTCACCAAAACCGACAATTTTGGGAAAGCCTTGCGACTCAGTAGTTTGGAGCAGAAAGGTATGGGTACCCATTTTAGATTCAGTAGAATGTGTACTTTCCAAAAATGTATGGGTTTGGGGGGTAAACATATATTTCTGTGTTTTTACCCCACAAAAATGCAGTCAATGTGTTGATTTCTCATTAGATGAAGTTACCCACAGGACTATTTGTATGCGCTAACTTCATTTTGAGGCCTCTAACTGCCAGATACTTTGGTAAACCTATGAACAATGGCCACCAAACTGTTTGGAGGAACCCTGGCAATCATATTTAGGGTGTTTTTTCTTGGTGCGTAACGATACATGGGTGATATGGTGCTGAGAAGTTGAAGCTTTGAGGAAATTTTCAGATATTTCACCAAAACTGACAATTGTGGGAAAGCCTTGCGACTCAGTAGTTTGGACCAGAAAGGCATGGGTACCCATTTTAGATTCGGTAGAATGTGTACTTCCCAAAAATATATGGGTTTTGGGGGGTAAACATATATTTCTGTGTTTTTACCCCACAAAAATGCAGTCAATGTGTTGAATTTTCATTAGCTGAAGTTACCCACGGGACTGTTTGTATGCGCTAACTTCATTTTGGGGCCTCTAAATGCCAGATACTTTGGTAAACTTATGAACAATGGCCACCAAAATGTTCAGAGGAACCCTGGCAATCATATTTAGGGTGCTTTTTCTTAGTACGTAATGATACATGGGTGATATGGTGCTGGGAAGTTGAAGGTTTGAGGCAATTTTCAGATATTTCACCAAAACTGACAATTTTGGGAAAGCCTTGCGACTCAGTAGTTTGGAGCAGAAAGGCATGGGTACCCATTTTAGATTCTGTAGAATGTGTACTTTCCAAAAATATATGGGTTTGGGGGGTAAATATATATTTCTGTGTTTTTACCCCACAAAAAATGCAGTCAATGTGTTGATTTCTCAGTAGCTGAAGTAAAGTCCTGAACAATTTGGATGTGCTAACTTCATATTGGTGTCTCTAAATGCCAGATACTTTGGTAAACCTATGCATAATTGGTATCAAACTGTTCAGTGGACCCCTGGCAATCATATTGCAGGTGCTTTTTCTTGGTACCTAATATAGTTTGGGATATGCGGAGCAGCAAAATAAAACCTTTGAAATGATTTTTCAAAATTTTGAATTTTATTTTGAAAAACCACTATGTTCAGACAAGCTTTTCTGTTTGGTAGTTGGGAGTAGAGAGACATAGTTACCCATTTTGTAATCGGCAGAATGTGTACTTTTCAAAAATGTATGGTTTTCTGGGGTAAACCTATGGTTTCAGGATTTTTTGCCTTGGAATCTAAAGCATGCCGTTTTCTGCCTTAGTGCTTTCAAAATTCAGTAATATACTGCCGGGAGTTTTTGCTGTACAGAAATCCTAAATCTCCCTAAAACTATACATATCTGGTATTGGCACGTTCGAGAGACATAAGGCTTTCCAAATCAGTTGGATATTCATCTGTAAAATGAAATATTTTTCTGGTATAAATTGATATACGATGAAAAATGGTAATTTTTCTTTTTTTTTTTGGTATTTAGCACTATAAATTTTTTTGCACAGGTGGAAATACATGAAAACTCAGGCAGATTTAGAAAGCTCAGTTTCTACCGAAAAAAACAATGTATAGTTTTCCTAGGTAAACTATAGGTTTCCCCTCAGAAAATGCCCTTAAAGTGAGAGAGCACAAAATGCTTAAAAACGGCTGGCATTTCGCGTAACCAAAATGTGAAATTCTGCTGGCACTTAAAGGGTTAAAACAATTTAATTTTTTGATGTTATTTTTCCTTTAAACCCAACCAAAAGTAAGGATTTCACTATTTATACAACTGCACAGTCTTTCTCCCTGCATTTGGGAGTAAAAAGGTAGACAGGTTTGGGTGCACATCTAAAATCAGCATATATAATGTGTTCAACTGTACAAAATAGTTTAACCCTTTATTGAACAGTTTATCAGACTTGACAAATGTGTCAACTTTTGATAGCTAAAACAAAACAGATTGAAGAACTTGGAAAGCTTTCCGGATTCCACAGTTCTGTCAGACTCTGTTTTTATTCCAGTACCTACAAATATAGTATGAGGTGTCAAAGCTGTATACCATTGCCTATTTTTTATTAGATCATAAAAGCCTACCAACTTGGCACTTCCAGACCTCGTCTGCAACTCATTAGCCATGTGTGACATCTTCCTGAAGGGTGACCCACTGATATCTGGCCAGAAATCTTCCCAATATCTATTGTCCAGGTTTGAAACTGCCATCAGACGAGGACCGCTTTGGTGCATTGTTGTGGTCCTTGCCCCATGGGTCCCTGCAGTAGGATCTGAGGATCATCTAGCATGTGGGTGGCCAATCTTGGCAAATATCTGCAATTTAGTGAACTAGCCAAATGAGCAAATATTTAATTAAAAATTGAGCTTTACTTCACCCCCTTCAGTAAGAAGAACCTTAACTAAATATTACGAGTAAAATTATTTCCTACAATACACAGTTTTAGTTTCTTGCAGTCTCTTTTAAACTCCTTTTTTACTGTCTATTATTAATAAGGTAGCTGTTAATCTCAGCTATATCTTGAACAGTGGAAATGTATGTACGGTATATACAATATGTATGTGTTTATATTGTGCTGCTTCTAAATGTAGCCCTATACAGTACAGGACAAAGCCGCCCCCCAGCACTGCGCACCTTTGCGCAGCCGACCGCTCAAACTACTAATGGATCTTCTGTGTTGCTTCCGTGGCGCTGAGCTGGGGACGAGGAGTGATCCTTCCATAGGCTGAAGTCCTGTTTTGATTCGTAATTAGCCTATGGAAGGATTTCTCCGTCCCCAGCCCAGCGTCACTGAGACTGCACAAAAGGTCTTTCAACAGCTTTGAGGGGAAAATATTCTAGGTGCAGCACAGACTTTACTCTGACACGTTCCTATGATTTTTATAGGAACGTGCCAGTATCGCCTTAAGTGCCATGTGCTAAGAGATACAGAAAGAATGAGGCCCGCATTCCATAAAGTATACAATTTAACAATAGCTCTCGTGTTCTTTTTCACAAACCTTTAACAGACTGAAAAATATGAAACAATAGAGGCAAAGTAATACACAGCTGTTTTCATATCATTTAACTTTCTTATCTATTGAAACAACACTTTTGAGGATTGTCATTTTTATGAAGCTATCTTCCACTCATTATCATGTCAAATACCACAACATTCCACATACCAGCTATATCCAAGAGATAACACATCGGGAAATCTCTGTCATATCAGGAAGGAATTTCAGCTGAGGAAACCTTCATATTCAAAAAATTAACAAGAATAAAATACAAACTATTGGTCAATGCGTGTTGTACCTTACACACAAATACACTACATGACCAAAATATTGACACCGGCCTGTCCATTATCTTGTTACCCTGTACTCCTTTGGGAAGGCTTTATATTTGATGCTGTTATTGGGTGGGCACTGATGTTGGGGCTGAGGCCTAGATCACATTCAGTTCATCCAACAGGTTTTCATGTTGCTTGAGGTCAGGGCTCTGTGCCTGCCAGTCCAACTTGTTCAACCTCATCTCCACTAACCCATTCTTGTATGAAACATGAAAAGACCTTCCCCAAAATATTGACACAAAGTAGGAAAAAGATCAAGAATGTCATTGTATGACACCTGTGTGAACAGTAAGGGGCCCATTTACTTAGTTTGAGTGAAGGAATGGAGGAAAAATAGTTCGAATTTCAAACTACGACCTTTGACTTCGAATCTAACGATTCAAACTAAAAATCGTTCAACTATTTGACTATTCGATAGTCCAAGTACTGTCTCTTTAAAAAATTCTTCGACCCCCTAGTTCGCCACTAAAACCTACCGAGGCCAATGTTAGCCTATGGGGAAGGTCCCCATAGGCTTCCTAACAATTTTCTGATCGAAGGAATATCCTTCGATCGATGGATTAAAATCCTTCTAATCGTTCGATTCGAAGGATTTAATTGTTCGATCGAACGATTATTTGTTTGATCGTAGGAATAGCAGTAAATCCTTCGACTTCGATATTCGAAGTCGAAGGATTTTACTTTGACGGTCGAATATCGAGGGTTAATTAACCCTCGATATTCGACCATAGGTAAATGTGCCCCTTATAGTCAATGAAAGTTTAATTAAAAGACTGCCCACATTCTTCTGGCCATGTATGTATCTATAACATACCCACAACTTCAAAGCATGGGCCTTAAAATGCTGCACATGTTACATTTTAGTAAGATGGAAAATGTCTGTGTTTTCTGGTGTTGAGAAATACAAAGGAAAACTAAATTCCTGCTTCCACCGCTTTGCTAAAATGTACAGATATCTGCCTGATTTTCGGCAAGTTTGATTTTAGGCACATTCCATATAATATTCATTCTCCCTCATGATGTATCAGATTTTTAATATTCTGCTTTCCTGTCACTTACTGTTAGTGGTGCCTTAAAGCTAAAAATGGTTTAGTTACAGAACATAATCTGCCAACAGCTTAACTGGATCAGCCACCTATTTGCATCTTATTGCGAAAAAGAAGTTATTTTAAATATCATAATATATATTTTCTCAAAAATTTATGTAAAATAACACTTTAATGGGAAGTGATGGATTCCGGGACTCATGTCCCTCTGCTTTCCAGAGAATCTGTGCACTGCACACTATGGAAGCAAAGAGTCTTCAAGACCCAGAATCTATAAATTTCCAAGGGAACAAGGTATGTGGGAGGGTGCATTTTCAGAAAGAAATTAACTATAACCAGCATGGACAACATTTGCTGCCTTCCTTCCTTAAATAAGAGCCGTAATTGACACCTGTTTTATCACAGAATGAATGACGTCACTAATTGAACTCCAGACTGCTATTATTTGGAACAAGCTATTATTATTTGGAACAAGCTTCCATTCAATTCAATTACACAGAATCTGTAGCATGGATGTCATGCCTATTGGTTTTCTATTACTCTACTACACCTACTAGTAAATTATTTGCCATTAGGGTTGCCACCCGGCCGGTATTACAAATTTACCGGCAATGTATCTGCCGGTAAATTTGTAATACAATCAAAAGGAGCCCTCTGCCTGCCCCCAATCCCCTGTAACTTACCTTTTCTTTAGCCTCTTCTAGCGTCCGCTGGTCTCCATTGCGTGGCTCTGCCCCTTTTGACGTCACACCACGCCCCTTTTGACGTCACATCCTGCCTATTTGAGGCCCGCCCCCCAGCAGCCGGTAAAATTTTTTATATAAGGTGGCAACCCTATTTGCCATGTAAAAATAGAATTTCTACCAAAAACTGTGATTGATCAGGATAGTGATGTCGGACTGCTATTATTCTGAACTGTATATATATATATACAGCCTTGCTTATTAACAAATCATTGCAGTTTATAACTTGTAGGCAAGACTAGTATCTCATACTCTTTTATATAGAACCATCCATAATAGCAAACTTTACAAGAAGTGGAATTGTACCTGACAAGTAACCAAACTGTGTTATCTCTTGTGAATATTTATTACTTTGGAAAAGACTACATTTTTTATTTTATAGTACCTTGGCAGTAAATGTGCTGATGAGAGTAAAAAGCTTGTGATTGGAGGGCAGAGTGCCAGGATTGTACACACCTCCACAAGCTGATCAGTTATCCCAGTACAAGGCTATGCACACGTTGCCACTTGAGAGTATCTGCACAGCCTGTCACTGTCTGAATGCTCGGCTGGTCAAAGTGCATTTCCTCTAATCATCATTAGTTTAGTGCTTTCAGCCTGATTGCTTTGGATCTGGTTTAAACCTGTGAACTGCTTTAATTTTAGATATTCATATGCTTCCCCCCCCCCCATGTATTTAAATGAAGGAGCAACAAAAGCTAATTGTACAACATTTGGGGATCTACAGAACACCCAGCATATAAACAGCTGCAGGTTTGTAACATCTGTGGTGTCAATGTCTGAACAAGATCTAATGGACCTGGTTGAATTTTATTTATAGTATTCGAGCAGGGGGTGACCTGGCAGTTAGTATCACAGCCTTTTTTTTGCAGATAACCTAACCAGGTTAGGGTGAGATGCGCTAAAAGGAGCCAAAACGTCCTTTATGTGCAAAACATGCAGTGTAAAGCCTTCTGAAAACAAAAGGTATTTATTTGCCTCATGCTATACACATAGCACTGTATAATACCTAAAATGAGATTTTTACTCTTACATAAGGCATTATGGGCGGAGACCTGCAAATCGGGCCTTCATGACCCTGTGGCCAACCATGCATCCAGAACTGCTGGTTTTATAGCACCAATACAGCCTAATTGTTCAGAGCCATATATTTGGATATTTTAGGCAGTATCCTGCATGGAATCTATAGTTCTGAACAATTTTGTAACATCAGCAAAAATAGAAACATTACTTTCAATGCCCACCTCCAGGTCATTAATAAACAAGTTGAAAAGCAAGGGACCTAGTACAGAGCCCTGCGGTGATCCACTAACAACACTGGTCCAATTAGAAAATGTTTCATTTAACACTTTTTGTAGTCTATCTTTTAGCCAGTTCTCTCTCCAGGTACAAATACTATGTTCCAGGCCAACATTCCTTAATTTAACCAGTAACCTTCTGTGTGGCATTGTATCAAATGTTTTAGCAAAGTCTAAGTAAATAAAATCAACTGCCATCCCAGAAGCGAGGTCCCTGCTTACCTTCTCATAAAAAAGAAATTAAATTAGTCTAGCAAGATCTATTACGCATAAAAAAACATGCTGGCACAAACATTTAGTATTATGATGTGCAATGAAGTCAAGTATATTATCCCTTAATACCCCTTTGAACAGCTTTCCTAACACTGATGTCAGACTTACCGGCCTATAGTTTTGAGGCTGAGAACGGGATCCCTTTTTGAATAGTGGCACCACATTAGCAATTTGCCAGTCTCTTGGCACCATGCTAGACCTCCATGAAACCTGAAAAATTTAGTAAAGAGGTTGACTGAATACCATCCAGTCCTGGACCTTTGTTTATCTTAACATGTTCTAGTCTCTTTTGAATTTCCTTGTGTGTGAACCCTGCATCATTAGTTGTATTACTAAAATTGGGACTATTAAGAAGGAAAGCTTCATTAACTGGTTCCTGATTTGTGTAGACAAACGAAAAATAACAGTTTAGAATCTCTGCTTTTTATTTCTCATCAACAAGCTGAACCCCCCACCCCCACTGATATTAAGGGTTTTACATATTTATTGCTTGCTGCAATACCCTTTTCCATCTCAATTTTACCTTGTCTGATTTTTCTTGCATGATTTATTGGCCTCCTTCTATCAGATAAATGTTTTGACTGTTCCAGCTTATTTTGAGAGCCTTAAAGGGCATGTAAAGACAAAAAAAAATGTGTACCGTTTTTATAAGAAACCTGACTGTATGCAGTGAAATTCTCCCTTCATTTACTGCTGTGGATAGGAATTGTCAGATGGTCTCTAACTGCTGAGCAGGGAAACCATCATACTTATGAACAGCAGGGGGAGCCCCCGCCTTACTTCCCAGCCATGCAGAATTCAAGCAGCTTTATTTATGACGATCCCTAAGCAGCCCAGACCACACTGAGCATGTGCAGGGTCAGGCAAAGATGTTTAACAAAGTTGCAAGATGACAGCCCCCTGTGGCCAACTTTGAAAGCATAAATGATTTGTTTGATTAGGCTTTGTGGTGCAGTAAGTTCATGTTTATATTTAGTATACAAAATACAGCATTTCCCAGCCATGCAGAACACAAACAGTTTTGTTTATGACAATCCCTAAGCAGCCCAGACCACACTGAGCATGTGCACAGTCTTAGTCTTGCAAAGATGTTTAACAAAGTTACAAGATGGTGACCCCCTGTAGCCAAATTTGAAAGCATAAATTATTTGTTTGCTTAGGCTTGTGGTGCAGTAAGTTCATGTTTATATTTAGTTTACAAAATACAGCATTTCTAGCCTTATTCTATTTTAGACTTTACATGCCCTTTAAAAGCACTTCTTTTCTTACCCATCTCAAGATCAACACTTTTATTAAACCACAAAGGTTTTTTTTTGTAACAACGTTCTGAATGTATTGACATATATTTATTAAGCAGCATTTTGAAGACGTTCTGCGTTCTGCGTTTAACCCTGTGAAAAGCATTTCACACTTAATATGTTGCACAGATGCCCTTATACTGTCAAAGTTTGCACGTCTGAAATTTAGTGTTTTAGTTACTCCTTTATAGAGTTGCCTCTACAACATAATCTCAAAGGAGACCATGTTATGATCACTATTCCCTAAATGCTCACCCAAACAGATGCTAGATATGAGTTCGATATTATTAGTTATTACAAGATCCAAAAGAAAATCATTCCTAGTAGGTTCTTGAAGGAGCTGGAATAAAATGTCATTTAGCATATTTACAAACCTGCTAGCTTTTTCTAATTTGGCAACCCCATTAACCCAGTCAATGTCGGAATAATTGCAGTCACCCATATTAATAACTTGACCTAGTTGTGAAGCCACCTCTATTTGTAAATAAAGCTGGGTTTATTCTGGTCACTTATATGAGGTGTTTTTTTAGAATACACCAATGATAATTTTCTTTGTAACCTTTTGCCCAGTTGAAATCTGTACCCAGAGATATTCCACACCCTCACCAGTGCATCAATGGTTATTTCTTTAGAGCATGGCTTTAATTCAGGATTTACACAACTTTTTAATCCTTCTGTCCATCTTAAAAAGTGTTTAACCATTTAAACTCACAGCCCAGTTACATGTTTCATCCTACCAGGTCTCAGTAATACCAATTATATCATCATTTTTAGACCATGCTTGTAACTCTAGCTCTCCCATTTTACTTGTCAAACTCTGTGCATTTGCCAGCATACAGCGGAGGTTACTACATTTTCTTTTGAAATTTACATTACCTAATGGAGAATTATATTTTAAGTTAGTATTATCCTGTTTTCCTTGTAACAGAGGGACCTCCTTAGCTGGTAAACTGTATGCCCCGTCACTCCTCCCTCCATGACCCCTAACAAATCCCACTGCCATGTCTACCCTAGCTTCCCCATAATTCTTTATCTCCCCCCCTTGCCTAGTCCCCTTCCACAGTGGATCCCTTCTATTGAGGTGCAATCCATCACAACTATATAGGTTGTAGCCAAAGAAAAGAAATCTGCCCAGTGCTCTAGGAACCCAAACCCTTCCTTCCTACACCAAGACTTGAGTCACGTATTTAGCTCCCGCTGAAAAATGACATTGGAAGACCTTCATTAATCTTAGAGCCTAGATCTCTGAACTCAATTTTTAAGGTCTTCCATCTACCATTAATTGTGTCATTAGTACCAATATGTACTAAGACAGCTGGGTCATGCCCAACACCACCCAATAATTTGTCTACCCGATCAAACACATGCCGAACCCTGGCACCAAGAAGACAGCAAACTGTTTGGTTGTGGCCATCCGGATGACATACAGTATTACCCTATCCACTTTCCTAATAACTGAATCCCTTACAACCGCAATCTGTTTAGGCCTACCACTACTAGAGAAACTGGTCTCCCGTCTGTTAGAGAAATCAGCCCCATCTAGAACTGCCAATCCAGAGTACACACTCCCATCTTCTTAACACAATCAGGCAAATCCATTGGGATGTATAAAACCCAGAGCAACCTCCCTTTTCCTTTTGCTAGATGAGTAGATTTTCTAACTGTCACCCAGCTAACTGCCTCATCATGCTACTGCTGTTCTGTTCCCCCATGACCCTCTAGGTCCTGCTCAGTGAGATCTTATTAAAATACAGCAGACCTTATTAAAATTCAGCAAAACAACACAAATAAAATTTCATTATACAGTTCTTAGTATGCAAGAGAGCAATATATTACAAGATAGAATGAAAAAAGATGCATTGACTCCCTATAGTGCATTAAAGTGTATTTACAAATCTGTCACTCTAAGCCCCCTAGTAATCTGCGGAGTCAACCAATACCGTGATAACAGATGCAAGAGAAGACACCAACGAGAATGGGGCAACTGTGGCAGGGTCGGACTTTTCTCTGCCAACAGGAAAACACCTTGACATTAGCCTTAGCGTATTGTTTAGATGATACTGGCACATCTTGGCAGAAACGTGATACTGTGTGTAAGACATTTAAATATATACTTAAAGTGGACCTGTCACCCAGACACAAAAAGCTGTATAATAAAAGTCCTTTTCAAATTAAACATGAAATTCAATTTCTATTTTTTATTAAAGTGTTCATAGCTGTTGTAAACTCATTTAAACATCTCAGCTGTCAATCAAATATTGTCTGTCCCCTCCTCTAGAGGCGGGGTAGACAATTACTTTCCCTTTGCATACAGCACTTCTAGAAATCGCTGCTCTCCCCACATTCCCCTGTTCTCTTCACCGTTTAATTGTGTAGCCAGGGCATGGGGAAGGACATCAGGTCCCCCATTTTGGTACACAAACAAGATTATGAGATGATACAAGGCTTGTCTTAATAACAGTGTCCACAAAATGGCTCCTGCCTGCTTGCTGTAATTATGAATTCCCAGACTGGAGGAAACAAGATTCAAATGATTTATATTGTGTAATTAAAGTTAATTTTTGCGTGATAAAATAGGATTATGAATAATTTTTTTGTGTGATGGATCCCCTTTAAGTAACTAATCTGTAAATGAATACTGCCACATCTCTTGCAAACAGGATCAGTTTATTCAACTGTATGTCAAAAAGAATTGATGTAATTAAATCTGTCACCAACTATTGAGCATTTAGGTGGATTCTGCTATGTGAAGTTCATCTGAGGTTTTTAAAAAAAAAAAAAATTGACAGAGATTCAAGATAAACAGAACATTTTCCCTGTAGTGATGTAGATAAATTGTACCTTTCGGGGCTATGTCTTCAAACCAGAGTGCGCCAGAACAAGAGAGTAAACTATAGTGGAAGAGGACCCAGTGTCAAACATGGGCCTTGCTGTATCAGTGTTTTTTTTCTATATTAATGCAGTGATTTATATTTTAAGTTACGATCTTACACAGATATATGCACATTGGAGCTTGGGTTATTATTTCCTAATAGAAAGCAATCAGTGTTACATTACACTCTGCAGAGTATATACTGTAACAAAAGCAAATGTCCAACTCTTTGTATACTGAGCCAAATATCCAATATGCCAAATGTTTGGAAATAAAACTTTATTAAATGGTAATATCAATCAGAGATGTGTTTGTTGCTTATCAACCCTCCAATGGAGGACTGTATGTGGCCAGTCAGTCCCCCTGACTGACAGCACTGCTGTAAAATAAGATGAACACAGCCCTAGGGCAAGTGATAAGTGCAGGGCTCTATTGCAGCCAGCATCTGATGCCACTTAATAATTTTCTCATCTGGATGATGCCTATGGATGATTCCAAATATTGTTAATTGGATTCAGATCTGGGCTAGTCTAATAATTAAAATTTCTTCACGCAGTCCTTGTTACAAAAAAGGAAGGTATGGCCTGGGATCCATTATCCAGAAACCTAAAAGCTCTAAAATACAGAAAGGTCATTTCCTGCAAAGTTCATTTAAAACAAATTTGATTTCCTTTTTCCTCCATAATAAAAAAACATTACATTGCAGTTGATTCCAACTAAGATATACTTAATGCATATTGGAGGCAAAAAACAGTCCTATTGGGTTTATTTAATGTTTAAATTATTTTTTAGTAGATGTAAAGTAGTGTGATCCAATTGAGTGGAAGATCCCCAGGTTCCATAGATGTAACTGATGGGGTGCTTCAGGTAAGCGGCATGCTGAACAGTCTCATAAGAACAAAAATAGCCACTTTAACTGCTAGTTTTAGGGCCCCACAGGGTGCTATGATTGGCTGATAAGGTGGAACCCAACCAATATGACCCACCATCCTGCTTTGTGTCTAGTTAGCTATGGTCTACACCTGCAAAATGCACCTTTTTACATTTCAGGATTGCTAGTTACCTCTTGAACTAGCAGAGCTTTTTACATTCTTATATCTCATAAAAATTGCATGTTATTCCTTTTTCATAAAACGCTAGATAACATTTTGTTTTTCTGAACTGAAGAATTTTCACTTCCAGAATATAAAAACTAAGACAGAGGAACAAAACAAGCTATTATCTTTCATTGTATGCAGTAAATAAAAGCTTCAAAATAAACATTACTAGTTCACCTAGAGGCCATTAACTCTGATTTAGCAATAATATTGTAATATCATTTATGTGTAAAGTGGGATGTTTTATTAAATATAATCCAGTCCTTTGCAGCTGCTGTTCTGCTCTAGTAATTGCACTGTGTGTATAAATAGACTGTATACAATGCTGACTGCATACCTCCAAACATTTTGGAAATAGAAAGAGAAAAAGATTTGCAGTGCAGAGCGCTGCGAAAATTGTTTGACCTAGCCCATTTTGTGGCCACACATCCTAATAACCATGTCCACTTTATACAATTTGCCAGATTATGATGGTATGAACACATTTCTTTGGTTTCTATGTGTTATTACAGTTTTGCTAATGAAGTTTCCCCAAGAGACCTGCTTGTCTTAAATTGTTACAAAAGTATCTACTGTAATTATCTATGCTGGGCTCTCTGCCAAAAGCCAATTAACTTAGAAACTTTGTATCTTTTTCTGGCTGTTCAGTGCAGGAGATGAAAGAGAAAGTCGGGACAGTTCAGTAACAAACCAGCGAGTTGAGAAATTTGGGACTTTCCTGTGCAAAACGGGACAGTTGGGTGGTATGCAAGGAGCAGCAATACCCCGAGGCATGGATTTTTTACAAAAATATCTGCACTAAACATGATGCATATATAAAATTGCCAGATTCCATGGCTAATTAGAAAATAATCTGAAAGCATATATAATGTCTGTATAGAAACAAACATGTAGGAACACTGAGTAGTTCCAATTTTCGCACTGCAGAAACGTCGTGTCTGCAGCAGAATCTCCGTTCATATTCAGTGTTTTATGTTTCACTAAATGGACACACCAATCGTAAACAAGCCCTATAGTTAAATGGGAACTCCGGCTTCCAAACCAAAATTTGATAATTTGATAAAATTACCTGTTTCTTCAAAAAGTATAAATAAATGCTATTTTCTATGCTGAAATCCAGCTGTTTAACCAGTGCCAGATTTGCTGTATGGGCACCCCTAGGCCCGCAGTCCTAGCGCATGCCCGCACTACCTCACAGGCGCAAGAGCACTGGCGTGCAAGCTCCGGAGCACTGGGGAGCAGCGCGTCCCCAGTGCTTTCCATAGAGCGGCTGGGCGGAAATGTACCGCCCTTGGCCCGGGCCTTTGTGGCCTCGCCACAAATTTGGGCTTGTGTTTAACAGTTCTTCTCTTTCTGCATCATTTGAAATCCTGGCAGGGAAGGAGAGACGAAACACTAATGTTACAAATTGTAACAACTTCTCCACAGCTTACAGACAGCATGCAGGAACTACATAACGCACAATGCATTGCACTGTGATATTCCTTTACTTATTGAAATCACATGTGCAGGGAATTGTAGGGTTTGGAGGATGCAGGATGAGGACAGATGGTTGTTGATACAAAGTAACAGTAGTCAGCCAGCTCAGAAAAGTAGTCAGACAGATCAGCAGGAAAGCTAGGCTAGGGGGCTAGGCTTAGGGAACTTTTCCAAAGCATAATATATCATGAAAAGTCTGCATATTTTTTAATTGATGTATATTGCATAGTTGCTTGAAATTATGTTTACTTTCCATAAAGATTAAGTTATGTTTTTGTGGAGTTCCCCTTTGAGTATTTACAACAATTACTTTTGTGTTGACAAGTAATACTTTTTTCATAAATATTTCTAACACAAGATATATAAATACACATATTTTACATGTGTTTGGAATTCTTTCATTTACCATCATGGGGCACAGTGCTGGATGCAAAGCTGCAAAGTTGCACCCAGAGTAAAGCAATTCACTAAAGTTCTGGTGTGTATGAGATGCTTCTAAATCACTTGAACTTCATGCCAGCTTCTGGGCATTCTAGTGCAAGTAAGCCCTAGAATTCCCATCTGCCTGAGCAGGTAGTGTTCACAGTTCTCTTTTTTTATTTGTTGTCTGCAGACACAGCCAATTGCTCAAGCTGAATTGCATGCAAATGTTGTTATTGGTTTGGTATGCTCTTGACACTGCAAACTTGGGTCTAGTTTCTCAAATACCCATATTTCGAAGGCGAGTTTTGTACAATGAAATGCTTGATAAGAATGATGCAGTGTTGATAAAAACATGGCACATTGCTCCAGTATTTTGTACTGTGCGCAAAGAGCTAGCTTAATAAAGGATTCACGCAAAATATATCTGTGACCACAAAAAAATGTCAGCACAAAATTAATTCTGGCAATACATTATCAATTCTAGGCAACAATTTAATTTGCCAGGCAGCAATAATTTTGTGAGAAAAAGTTATAGACGTGGATGTGACGCATATTTTAATGACGTATATAGTTCTCGCCTTTAAACTGATGAGAACATTAATATTTAATAGGGCTATTCAGTGTTTAATTTATTTCAAATTAGGCCTACACATGCACACTGCATATTTGTTTGTTGTATTCTGTTGTTGTAACAGTTAAAAAAAACTTTTAAAAGTTTATAAACTATGTTATGTTTTGCGGCTCCAGACTATTTTTCTTTAGTGGAAGAGGGGGAAAATGGCTCTTTTGATAGTAAAGGTTAGTAAAGGTTGCTGACCCCTGGACTAAACTAACAAAATTGTAATCTTCTGGGAAAGGAAGCTCAGTCCAATTGTGTCAGTATGTGTACCCAGTATCTATTTTATTATATGTATGTGCTATATATTTTATATATTGTCTATTTGAAAACACTGTATAGGCTATAAGCATTAAAAACACAGCTCAAATTCCCAATTTATAGAAAGTTGGGCTTGACCTTTTAAACCAAAATTTCTAATTGAATCTAAATTACAAAAAGCATGCCTTACCAGATGGACTAAGCATGTTGACACTTTGTTTTGCTTCCAAGATTAAAAAAAAAATCCAGTATTATGAGAATGGAGTTGCTCTAATTGGAGTAGATAGTCATATGCTTAATAACATTACATTTGACTCCCCATTATGTAATTTAAGGATTACATCATGGGAACCATTTTTTAGATTATATTACATTCTCTTATGACGCCTGACCTGAGCTATTGCCATATCATCAATTCTCTTTATGGGAAGGTACAAATACCTTTAGAAACTACATGCAATTTACTAAGCCACAAGGAATTGTGTACATCAGGAGTATCAAGGGCATAACCATGTTTGTTTCTAAAGACCCAAAATGTTGGTTTAGTTTGACAGTGTGAGTTTGATGCTCTAAACCGAAGCAACCCTCTCTTTGTTTTTGCACGATTTTTGCATAGTCCAGCCTTAAAGTTTTCACTTTTTTTTACCCAACTACATCAAAACATCAATAGATCTACATCTACCAGGATTCTACCCAACAGAACAACATACATATTAAAATTCTGTAACAACAGATAGGGATTTAAGAACACATACAGCCTATTAATTGTATCAGTATAAAGTATGATTTAATCATAGTGTTAATAACAATAGTAAGAATCAGTGATGCCTTTCTTGATTACGTCTTGCGCAAAAAGCATCTGAATCGATAAAGTAACAAAAACATTCCATTTGCATCACCGAAAATTGCTGCAAATCACAAGGGCTATTTAACAACCTGCCCAGAAACAATGAGAACGTATGCCAGAAACAATGGGTTAACATCTGATGAGACATGCTCTTCTGGCACCAGTATAATAATTACACTTGATATTAACAGATTACTGATACCAGTCTAACTTGTAAGACAGCATTTCAACAAAACCAGTGTAATTACCAAGGCTGCAAAACAAACCATGAAGCATTGTATGAGGATATCAAGAAACTTCTGGTCCAAATGGAGTTTAGAGTTCTGCAGTATAGATATTAGGATATCAAAAGACAAATTTGATACATCAGTGGCAGAAGACTGTGGGTAAAATATTTTATATTATATAAAATGTACAAAAACATCTTAAAATTTATAAAATATATACAGTGGAGTAACTAGAGTGCACTGGGCCCCCCTGAAAAAAAAATCTTCAAAGGAGCGCGGGGCAATCCAATCCCAATCCTTCCGCCCACTTCCCGCCCACACCCCACCCACACCCAGCCTCCACCCCACCCATGCCCTGTCTGACTCCATCCACTCCCATCCAACTTGCTTCCCGCTTTCTCAGGCATTAAGAGAGAGCAGCTGGGGAGGAGGGCCCCCCCGCGACTGCGGGGTCTACTTCCTCTATAGTTACGCCACTGAATATATCATTTCTAATACCAAAAAATAAATCTTATTCAACAAGTCTCTCCCAAGATTATGTTTTATGGATACGAGAATCTCTTGCTTTTGCGGCAATGTGTGTGGCATGTGGCATACACTTTTTAGACCTAGAACAAATACTTTAAAGAAGCAGTGACACCTCCTGTGCAAAGCTCAAGTGGGAGCTGCAATTTTGGAAGTTGCCAATACAAGGCATGCTGTAAAGTGTAGTTTACACAACTACAGAATCGTCACATTCATTTCAATGAATCAAGTGACTGTAGAATGAAATAGACACATTTTTTGTGCACTATGCTAATTTCCCACATTTTGTATTTTATTTCGTAACATTCTTGTAATTGCCTTTATAACTGGAAAATAATGTTGCATTTTCTTGAACATTTTCCCTTTTGCATGTAACACTTTCACTGTTTGCCCTACTTAGTGATAGGGAACTTTTGAGCTGATTTTATTCTCCCACACCCTAAACTTATGGTTCTTTAGTATGGAAAGTGGAAAACTTGTGCACGTTGTGTATAAATCAAGTCAACGTCAACACATCTTCATGTAAATGCCAATCATTCCTATGCAAATATACCGTATAATGAATTCAGGTAATAAAGATAAAGAGAAATATGTAATCAAACAACATGGACAAGGAGGTGAATGCCTCTTTATCAAGGGGCTTTGGCTTACCTTAGTGTTTGCAATGTTTAAAGGTAAACAAGAAAGTATGATTTATAGATGCTGACAGCCACCTGGATATGCTACATTACCACTGCCATGACCACACAATAGAAACATGTCTATTGGTTTTCCGATTCATAAGCAGTGACCTGTTCCTCAAGATATAAAAGAGTGCTGCTGCTATATTGTGCTTATTTGTGTGAATAAAAGGTAACAGTGCTACAGCACAGCATCCAGCCGATTGATTTCGGCTACACATAACCTCTGTGATACAATAATATGCAAGGTTCTAATATCTGCATAAGTAGTCATTAAAGTAACATACACATATAATGATATTTTGCCATGCAATGCACAGATCACAGTCTGGATGTTCTTTCAGTATAAGTAAATGTATAACATCTATAGTACGTTATGTATGGTATACTACAGCATTTGGAACAGCAAACTTTACTGTAAAATGTGTGACAGAAAGTCATATGACAAGTACAGCTAAACAAAAAGTAGTTTATCACTGCAGTGATTGGTTTCTCACAGGACTTGGGGAGGCACATTTTATCAAAGGTCGAATTTCGAATTCATATGAGTATTTAAAAACTCCCATGAACTTGAAATTTGACCAATTGAAATTTATTTAAAAAAAAATCTAATTTCCTAAACTCGGGTGAATAGGAATGACTCAAAAACTTGAATCAAATTGGATTTGAGTTTTTAAAAACTTCACTCAAGTTCTATCTCTGAAAAAAAAAAAACTTGAATGTCAGGAAGGCTGCAAACAATGCCAAATTCATCCCAGGACGTCTCCCGTTGCACAGCAATTTGCAGGTTTTAGGTGGTGAATAGTCAAATTTGAGTTTTTAAAGGGCCAGTATATATATATTAAATAACGAGTCAAATTTCGACAGTTTTGGTCATCAAAAAACTCGATAAAAAGAAATTCAAATTTTCAATTCAACCCTTGATAAATCTGCCCTTTAATAATCCCACCCCCTCAAGCTTTCTATTCACTGGATATGTCATTATAGCTCACTAATCCACCGCAGCACTTAATATTATTAACATATATTTATAAAGCACCAAACTCTCCAGTGCTGTACAAGAGCAGAGTGAATAAATGAAACATGCCAATATGTATAAATACTGATAGATACAGGAGGGACCTGCAATTAGTCATATTAAGGGGTAGCTCACTTTTGAAATGTTAATATGATGTTGACACTGATATTCTGTGATAATTTGCAGTTGGTATTTTGTTTTAAAAATATTTGCTAAGATACTAAGAATAAGGCATTGTAAAACATCTTTAAGTTTAACTTTAACTGACAAAGTAATAAATCTGTGTAAAATATGAAAGCCAATAAAAAAATCTGTGCAAAAATGGTGTAAAATAAATAGCATATAATAAAACAGCTCATTTATTATATGTGAATAAACATCATGTACTGTATCTCGACCAGTGTAATTAACCATTACAGACAGTAAACTGCCATATTTAGAAAGGTGTGTATTTTTTTTTCTTGAACCAATGCCACTGGAGACCTGGTGTGACCCATTGAATTAAATGGAACATATTCACATGCCGATTAAAAACATTGTTGTTTTTTTCAAGCTAATACCTTTTTTTAGTGTCAGAGCATTCTACTTTTATACATTTTTAAGAATTCATTACACAGCTTTATACAGCAGTGTTTGTCTTTTCCTTTCTATTCTCTACCCTGATGGCCCAGACTGTTGATACAATGTAAGACAAGGCAGTGAATTAACAGACCTGTCTTTTCTGGGGAACCAATACTTTTGCAACATTGTTTAAAAAGTAAAAAGCAGGAGTTAAGCAATTGCTGCTTTGAATCGCAATAATTTTTACAAATAACGTTTAAAGCACTGACAGTTTTTAATAAATGTATATTGGAAAGTTGCTTAGAATTATGTTTTCTTTTATTAAGCTTATTTTTATTTTGGCATTGACTTGCCCTTTAACACAATTTATAATTATGCCTCTAAAAGTATAACTTTTTTTGTTATTGTGATTTGTACATAACATTCCCATACCTCCCAACATTTCAAATATAAACGAAAACATTTGCCTCACGTAGCACAGCAAATTTTTTTTGGACCACACCAATTTTATGGCCACACCCCCTAAATACCACATCCTTTTACAAAATTTGGCAGGTAATGGAAAATTTGAACACATTTCTGGGGGTTTTAATGTTCAGGTTCTGCTAATGAAGGTGAATTGCCCTTTAAAGGGGTTGTTCACCTTCCAACACTTTTTTTCAGTTCAGTTGTGTTCAGATTTAAAGACTTTTTACAGAAATAAAGACTTTTCCCAATTACTTTCTATTTTCTATGTGTGACAGTTTTTCTAATATTGAAGTGTAAAGTTTGATTTTCCACCTTCTACAGCAGCTCTGGGAGGGGGGTCGCCGACCCTGTAAACTGTTCTAAATTGATACATTTCCCTGCTGAGCAGAATCTCTGGGTTTTATTAAAGGCAGCTGTTAGAATTGATACAGTAGTTGCTAATACTCCAGAAATGCTGCTGAGAAATGTATCAACTAAATGTTGCAAAATTGTAATAGTTTATAGTCTGCCCCTGAATTACTGAGCTGCCAAACACCAAAGACATGAACATTTAATTTTAAACTTAGATTTTGGATAAACTGTAAAAAATAAAAGATGGCAAGTATTTGAAAAAAAAAGTCTTTATTTCTTATGAACAATCTGAAAATAACTATAAAAAGTGGTGGGAAAGTGAACAACCCCTTTAAGCTGCAAGTCACAGTTTCCCCAAGAGACCTGCTTATCTTAAATAGTTACAACTACTTCTTTGCTTATCTCAAATTGTTACAAATGTATCTAAGTGCACCTGCTATTCTGGGCTCTCTGCTAAAAGCCTCAGTTTTAGATCTTTTTCTGGCTGTTCAGTGCAGGAGATCCAAGAGAAAAGTTGGGACATTTGAGTAACAATCCAGGACTGCGGGTTGAGCTGTCAAAATAAGGAATGTCCCACGAAAAATGGGACAGTTAGGAGGTATGCCTTCCAAGTCCAGGGCTGTATTTAAAGACTGAATGCCCCTAGGCCCCCCAGCTGCTCACACCACCCTCCAACCACCGCATCACATCACCTATCCACCACTCCCGACACCTGATCCTATGCAATATTCTTCACTGTTATTAAAATAACAATTTTGCTGCCCTCAGATTTGCATTATGTACTTTCTATTAGAGCAACTAACATGGCATGATTATAATTCTCTCCTTATCTATCCTAACCATATGTTTCCTACCTTAAGGGTGTGGACATGCTTAATCACATTTTACTCAATTGTTGCTGGACTACAAATATCAGCATACTATATTATTATGGGTTAAACCATCCTGGAAGCTGTACTGCAACTACATTAAAGTAGTAATATTCAATAAAACTTCCCCAGCTTTCCAGGGCTAGCAGCAACATCAGTATGCATAATGACCTTCCAATGAGAATCCTGCCTGTGTAAATCTGGGTCCATGTTCTTTGTTCTTAAACTAGAGTTGAAAGCACTCAACAAGAAGTAATTCCTCCTCATGTTTAATTACAGGTTATACAGGTATGCGATCTATTAGCCGAAAGTTTGGGTCCTGGGTTTTCAGAAAAGGGGTTTTACATAATTTGGATGACCATATCTAAAGTATACACTTGGCTCAATATTTGACATGTCTTGAAAACCAACTAAAACCCCAGGTCAACAGAATTTTATTAGGTGGATTGTGTTCTGCCCATGTCCATCAGCCCTATGCCACTGAAGTTACAGTTCTATGCGCAACCCAAACTTGCTGTATCTTCAAAAATCATCTGAGGAATTGTGTATTCTTATTGAACTTCCCTGTTTTGCAGGTTACTATTGCACATTGCCCCCCAACTGGCAATCCCTGGGGATCCCTCCTGAACTCCAGCCTCCTACGTGCCTCCACGAACACGTCGTGCATGAGTGCATGCGCAAAAGAAATGACACGCATGTGCAGAAGATGCACTATGCCATTAGGTTTGTTTTCTGGGGAAGCTGGTCTGGGCCAGCAGGAATTGCCGGTTTGTGTGTGGGCCAAATTGGATAAAGGCAAGCAGTCTCTAAGTTCCTTCTGCAGAGCACACCACTGGGAACCAACAGTTGATATACGGCATCACAAGACTTGCAAACTCATTTGGTTCTTGCGAGTGCAGCTGCAGAGGAGAGGATACACCACGATACCGATGGAATTGGTGAGCTCTACAATTACTTTCTCCTAATTTCATCAGTCTGACCCTGAGGCCCCTCCCTTGTGAGGTCCTTATCATGGCTTCCCATAAAACAAAGAAAACTTACAAACGCCTCCTCATAACCTTCAAAGCCCTTCACTCCACTACACCTAACTACATCTCATCTCCTGTCCCTCTATATGTTTCTGGCCAAATCCTCCCCTCCTCTCAGAGAACCGCTTGGTTTCACCCCCCACTACTACTGCTGTTTCCTGTGTCAAACCCTTCTGTCTTGCGGCTCCTTATATTTGGAATGTCATTCCTGAATTTTCTCTGGAGAGAATCCTCCCTCACTATCTTCAGAACTAAATTCAAAGACTACCTCTTGGAGCACTTGCATAACACCTGAACTTGGAACTGGCACTTATATGGCAGTGTCACCTACTGTAACCTACAGTACTTTATATCCCTCTGATCTGTGTCTGTACATTATACTGTAAACTCTACGGGGCAGCGGCCTCCATCTTTTTGTCTCCTATTTATGTGTATTTTGTTCTTATTTGTAGTTATTATTGCAATGGTCTACGAACTTATTGTTCTGCTGTGCAGCGCTTTGCCCACACGGAGCACTATAAAATAAAAAATACATGCATACACACACATGTGGTGACAAACTATAAAATATTCAGCTATTACACCCATCATCAAAATCTTAAAATATGCTTTTCTTTTACATCCTATTTATTTTCTGTAATACAGAGGGGACTTCAAGAGTCTCAGTGCCCCTTTATTACATGGGTAATGGAACTATTTCAGTCCATCTGGGAAAATCCTGGAAAGCTATGATGTCTCTAGTCGGAAGTACTGAGTAGTATCACCAGATATGTGCCTAAAATATAATCTCAAGAATTGTTTCCCTTTGTTGCTAAAATACTTAGGTCTCACTTATATTATATAAATGTAATTAAGCCCAGATGCACAAGGAAAATTTAATTTTTAGCATCAAAATACTATGGGACTGTTTCCACAAAACTCTTTTCCACAAAACATGATTAAAAGAGGTCCCATGTTGTGTGCTAGTAGGGGAATGTGTTTCCCTGATACATCAAGCAGTTAAGATCATTTAAGGTGAGACTGAATTCGCAACGCATGGGTTAAATAACTACATTTCATTATGGGTTTGCACTGTGCAAACATTATCCTCGTAGGAGCTTTTGCTAAACCAACTATCAGCATATCAGCAGTTGATAAACTATTAATATTTCTAGCTTGACTGCTCACTAGGTGCTGCTCAGTAACCCAGTAACCCAGAATTACACCTACATGCATCACTTCTTCTGTTTACCCTTTCAGGGGCTGGACTTCATTGTTGCGTTTCAGATGAGAAGTACTTGGAACATTGAGTTTGCAAATAATTTAAGACAGTCTTTTGCTGAGCAGGTTTCTCCTTTCTAATGGATTATTTTATACCAACCAGGCATAGTGCTGTCCCTCATTAAAATTTTATAAAAACTTAAACCCTATAAAAAAAAATCCACCCATATCGCTTCTCAGTATTTGATAAATGAGGCTAGATGCTTATGGTATATAACAAAAGATATAAAGCTGGGCATGGTAAAATAAGAGGTATTCACAGGGTCCCAGATCAGTGATTTTAGCTGGGGCCACACTGGTGACTTAGTTTAAATAGTTGGATTATCCAATGCAGCCGTTTTATATAAAGGAGTATGCAAGGTTTAAAAAGACTCTTGTCTATCAAAAAGTGCCACTTAGAACCCTCTCTTGTGTGACTAGAGTGATAAGGCAGCCGTGCCATTCATTATTCTTTTTTTTTTTTTGCATTTAAACTCACATCTGCACATCCTCAAAGAATGGACACAGTTTCTGCCCAAACCAGACATCATTTACTAATCCCTGTTGATGAATGCAAATATATCCATTAGTTTACAGCATGTACAAGTAGATGTAGATTGAACTAAACTGCAGGGGGCAATTAGTTTCACACTAGAATAATGAGGGACACAGACAGAAGATGATAAAAATGATATAAAAAGAACAAGATTTGTCCAGGTGCAATAGCCCCTAGAAACCAATAAAATGTTTACTTTATAAACCAGTAACCAATAAATTATACATGAAATCCTGAAAGCAGTTAAACAAAATAATTTATCAAGTAATAAAATGGAAAAAATGTTAAAAGTACCTATTTTTTTAAAACCAAAATTTTGTTAAATGTGGCAATAATTGGAATGCAAGGAATTATTACTGTGTCAGGTTTTAGTTGTTCCCTCTAGGTTATTTGCCAGGCTACCTTAGTGACTGATAGTGGAAGGGATAGGAATAGGGTGCATCAGGCAAAATGAGTAAGGGATCTGGGCTGACATGGCTAAAATGGAAAGTTAAGTTGCCCACACCTAGGCACATAGCTGTCCACTCAGTGGGACAGTAACCCATGCCAACCAATCAGTGATTAGTTTGTTTCAGCTACTTACATTTAGAGCAATGAGATAAATGTGATTGGTTGCTATGGGTTACTGCCCAGGTGCCCAGTGTTAAATGACCCCCATTGTGTACTGAAAGAACTGTTTACAGATTGCTGCTGATAGTGGGGCAAGTTTACTAACGTGTGTTGGCATAAATTCTCTAGCGAAGTAGACCTACTCTAGCGCTACTTCGCACCCTTGCGCTCTGGCGAAGGGACATAGCTACACTAATTCACTAAATTGCGGATTTTCGTGAACGTTACCTCTTGCGCCAGACTTTACTTCGCCACCTCAGACCAGGCGAAGTGCAATAGAGTAGATAGGGGTGGTCCAAAAAAAGATTAATTTTTTTCCAAAAAAAACGCTGGCGTCTTTTACTTTTTATAGGGCTGAAAAAGATCGAATTTTTTTTTAGGGTACCCTCCTTCCCCCCTACATTTGATAACATATGGCACCTAAACTATACTGTGGGCACATGTGTAGGGCATTAGAATACATATATTAAGGTTCCCTGGCCTTGTGTAGTGTAATGTATTTGCTGCTGCATATACGGCAATTGTACTTTAACTGCACGCCGTATGCAAATTTGTCATCACTAGCCTAACTTTGAACTGCTGATCGCAACATCACTAGCGCAACTTTGCAAATGATCGGTAACTTGTACGCAACTTCGTGTATCAAAAGCAGCAGCACTCCGGTATCTTTGAAAAACTTTACTCACATGCCATAGGCAACGTTTTGGGCTACGCAGGCCTAGGGTTGCCACCTTTAATGAAAAAAATAACCGGCCAGTGGGGGGCGGGTACAAAAAGGAGGCGGACCATGATGCAAAAGGGGCGGGGCTACGCAGCTCGCCAGAAAAAGGGGCGGAGCAACATCGCGGCGATGCGAAGAAGACTACAAAAAATGTAAGTTCTGCGCAAATGGGGGCAGGCCGAGGGTTTTTTTTTTAAGGATATTACAAATTACCGGCAACTGCATTGCCGGTAAATTTGTAATACCGGCCCTGGCAGGTGTTTTACCGGCTAGGCCGGTAAAATACTGGCCGGGTGGCAACCCTACGCAGGCCCTTTGTCAAGCCATTAATTAACAGTGTCTAAATGTGCTTAAATACCCACCACAGGGAGGAGTCACACCATTCCACCTCCATATTACCCATGAGTCACAGTGAGTTATTTCCATATCAAATTACATTCAATGTATCAAATTAACCCATTTATTAAATGTCTCATACTCATATATTGTTACAAAAAAATGGATTGTGGAAAGTGCTATAATAACAGGTAATAGATACAGTGACACAATGTATTAAAATCCTTTTAAATAACCTTTGCAACATACGTGTCAAGGACAGGAAGCCTTACTTTGCTTTATCTCAATATTAGACCTCTTGATTTTACTTATCTCTGGCTCCAATGCTGAATTCAGGGAACTGATACCCCAGAATTACTTTGAATCAGGAGCTCCCATATCTTTAAATTTCACTGTCCTATAACACAATAAAAATAGAAATAAAATTATTATATAGTAGTCGTTTTAAATCTATAAACAGACACATGTTAAAAACAAGCATATCAATAAAGTTAACTTCAAGCACTTAATTATATAAATAGCATAGGTGTATATTCTCTATTCAAACCAACCGGCGCTAGAGTGCCCAATGTATTGATCCAACGCATCTCTAATTTCTTAAGGATTTGTTGTCTGTCACCGCCACGTCTTAATGGCTCCACATTATCAATAACCTGATATCGTAGTTGTGAAACCGTATGTTTCATTTCATGGAAATGTGCGGGTATCAGTAGATGCAACAATTTACAGCGTGTGTAAGACTTATGTTGTTTTATCCTTTCTTTCACCTTCTGTGTCGTTACACCCACAAACGCTAACCCACATGGGCACTTCAGGTAATCAGGTAAACCACAAACCTGGACTCACAAGTATAGTTTTTTTAATTTAAAATATTTTTACCCGTATGGGGATGTGTAAAGGAATTTCCTTTAGTAACATTATTACAATGTGCACAAGATAAGCAAGGGAATGTCCCCTTTTGGGGGGTTCCTAAAAAATTTTGTCGAAGTTTCTTTTGTGGACCTATATCCGCTCTCACCAAAAGGTCCTTTAAATTTTTATTACGTTTCTAGGCCATTAAAGGAAAATATGAGAATTCTTTGACATGTGAAACCCCTGTTTTGAGGATCTGCCAATGTTTTCTCAAAATATTCTTCTGATCACTTGCCACTAAATACTGACTTACAAAGGCTAATTTACTTTCTTTCTCTATAGTATCTGTCTTTTTAGGAGTCCTTAACTGTGCAGATGTTATATCTTTTATAGCTGTCAAATCTTCCGTTAATTTACACTGGGGGAGACAAGAGACTTCAATAGTGTCCGTGGATGGAAACTGGTATTATATAACAAATTGTTCCTATCCGTCTCTTTCTTATAAAGATCTGTTTCAAACAGTGTGCCATTTTTTGTATCGTAACATCCAAAAAATTCAATTTCTCCATATCATGACATAATGTGAACTTCAAGGTAGGTACCACAGAATTCAAAATATGGTGAAATTCAATAAGTGTACCCACTGGTCCTTCCCAAAACATTAAAATATCATCGATATACCGATGTTGTACGCAACTTCGGATCTTTGTGAATTTGCGCAGCCCTGGTAAATCTACGCCTGCCGAAGTGTGATCAAGCCAACTCTGCCGCAACTTCGAGGGTAAGTAAATTTTACTTCCCAGACAGTTGTATAAAGCCATACTGGTAATTCCTAAGAACAGGAAAGTAAACATGTTTTAAGATAATCCATTTTGAAAACATTATAATTGATGCTGTGTTGGTTAGGCTCCACCATACTTAAATCTTTGCCGTAACAACTCGTCTTGTTGCAGACAAATTAGCATGCTAACAGGTTTGTCACTGACTACAGATAGCTAACAGCATGTTGACTTCTGACCTTGATAAACTAAGTCTAGTCAGGACCCCTGTGTCTCTGAGTATCAGCAATATCCTCTTATGTGTCTGTGCTTGGCTCCAAAGGCTAAGCTCGTGGCTTTTGGATTTACCACATATAACAGGTAAGATAAAAGACAGTCCTTCCACCTCACTACAATATCCATAAGGTTCACAAAATATGTAAGCATCTCCACAACTTTACATGGATGATGTACATCTCATTTATTTCACTGTGTTTCTGCAGTTTGAACTGCAGTTTAAAAGTAGAATACTAAAATGTGATTTTTCTATTGTGGACCAATATTAAAAAACAAAGAACCAAAAAAAATAAAATAAACACCATAAAATCAAAGTTGGTCATCTTTGATTTTATGGCGTTTATTTTATTTTTGCAGAGGTCTGTTAAAATCTTTGTCAAGTAACTTGTCTTGCTCAGGGTTGAAATTCATTTCGGCTGATGGGGCCAAATAATTTACTGACCCTCCAACAAGCTGTTAGGCCACTGACACACTAGGCAATTTCACAGGTGGAGAAACAGTTCCGTCATTCCAAACTGCTCTCTGATGTGCCTGAACCCTAATACACTGCATCAGCCTGGGTGCAGGCACATAGGGGCCTATTTAGTAAGATCCAAATTTTCAGAGAAAAAAAAAACTTAAATCAAGATTGATTTTGCTCTGAAGCTGGTAAAAATTTGAATCAGAAAATACCCCACAGAAAATACCAGCTTCAGAGCAAAATCTTGATTTAAGTTTTTTTTTTCTCTGAAAATTTGGATCTTACTAAATAGGCCCCTATGTGCCTATGTCAAAATCATGTAATAGGCAATGGCAGATGATCGCTTTAACAATTGGAAAATGTTTTTTACCTTCAGGGTTCTCAATAGTTTCGGGCTGTTTGCACAAATCTATAGACGCTACAGCTGAATTCATAAATTAGTATTTATGTCTTTACATGAAACATACCTAAGCTTCCTACAAACTGGCAAACAGTTGCTACTAACTCGGCAAGGACTAATCTATACTGCATCCTACAAGCCTTGTGTATGGTGGTGCTGCTGATCAGTGTATAACTGGGGCACTGTATCACTGTATCAGTGTATAACTGGGGCACATTCAAATATTGACTGGGGACATCAGAAAATTCTATTGCCTGAGGACCATATTGGGCAATGTATGTAGGGCGAGAAATGCACACCACGGGCGGGTGCGGGCTGAACTTTTCCACACGCCCATTGCACCCGTGACCTTACTGTGCCCCACTTCTGCCTCCAGGCTTGCTTTCCTTTTTATACATTTGCACCAATAAATATGGTGGCTTGCCAGGTTATGGCCAGGTGCAGGCAAAAAAATGGATGATTTGAGTCAGGTGTGGGTCAACCCTCACATCACTAAATACATTTCTGAATACAGAGCTGTAAATGTTTTCATACTTCACATATATAATGGGAACATGCTCTTCTGGAGTGATTGGGTCTTAGCAAAGAAAAATACAATCTACAGCCATACATTTAAGATTTTTTGTATGGGATATAGAGAGGCCTATTACTTTATGACTTTGTCGCCGTGCATTCCTTACCCAGACACACAAGGACCTCCTGGAGCTCTATCTGCATGGAGACATCTTGCTCAGCACTCATTTTAATGCTAAAGACGATCTAGGAACAAGATAAAGCGTCAGATTCTAGAAGTGTTAATCACATTCCACAGTGAAATACAATTTAGATAACAAGCTCATCCTTTTTATTCCTGGAGGTAGCGTTAAAGCTGCAAGTACTATAAGAGTGATGGCACACAGATAATTTTCCAGAGTATGACATATTGCCCAGTGCCCATTAACATTACAGTTTGAAAATAAGCATTGTCAATGCGTTTATAAGTTAACATTTCTACTTATAAAGTGTCAGCACTTTAGATAGTAATGATATCATTACGCTGAAAATTCTGAGCAGGCACATCAGGGCTCCTATATGAATGGAATTGATGAGTTCAAAGCAGTAGCTGGATGCAGAATTGAGAGTACATAATGACAATGTGAAATTTCAGACACAAACTGCATTTTTTACCCACAATACAGTTTTTTTTACAAAATTCCAGTGTTGTATCCATCACTTTTTCAGAAAATTTGATGAGCTTATCTGTAACTGAACTATCGTGGACCCAGGTGCAGGTTTGCAGCTGGGGGGCCCTTCCGGAAGCAAAGATTGCAGCGGATTCACAAGCGTGCGAGTTGTAGCTCACTCTTTCAGAAGCACATTTATCAAAGGTCAAATTTCAAATTCATGTGAGTTTTTTAAAACCCCCATAAATTCGAAATTCGACCAATTAGAAATTTGTTATTAAAATCAAATTTTTCAAATTCGGACGAATTGAAACAACCCCAAAATTCGAATCGAATTCAAAACAATACAAGTTTTTTCCCCCGAAAAATTGAAAAATTCCTTCGAATTTCTAGAAGGCTGCAAACATCTCCAAATTGATCCCCAGACTTCTCCCATTGACTTAAAAAGCAATTTGGCAGGTTTTAGGTGGCGAATAGACAAATTTGAATTCTTAAAGGGCCAGATTATGAGAAATCTTGAAAATTTAATTCATTAAAAAACTCAAATCGAATTTGGATAACTTCCTTGTCGAATTTGACAGTTTTGATCATAAAAAATTTTTGAAAATTCAAATTTGACCCTTGATAAATCTGCCCCTTTTGGGGGATCTAGGCAGTCCCATTCCCATCCCTTTCTTGTGTGTCATAAAGACATGCATGTTTTCCTGCACTGGGTAAATGACCACTAAGTTGTAGTGAATTCTACTTTGCAGGCAGAGGCACCTAAAATTACACTGAACTTTTTTTTAGAAAATGCAGCTTTGTTGGCTAAAACTGGACAATTTCCATGCCAAAATCACATTTTGTACTTTGCAATTGCTTTGGAATTGAGGGCAACAGTATTGGATTAAATAGCAGTCACTGAGCAAAAATGCAGTGGCTTGTGCTAACTGACCCAGCAAACTTGCGGCTGAAGAAATGGGGCACATGATATTTTCATGTCACGTGCCGGATGTAATGTGACCAAATGCTGCACTGTGGGTAAAAAACACAGTGATTGCCTCTGAAATTGCACTTTGCACACTGCAGATCTATAAGTACTGTATATGACGCTGGATCGTATCTTGACAGCGCTATATAAATAAATGATGATGATGGATCATATAAGCAGTAACACTTTTGCTGTTTTATGTTAATAGTTTTGTGGCTCTGTGAAATGCCATGCGACCATATTAGGAACTAGGCAGCAAAAACATCGCTTTGATTTTTCTGCATGACATTTTTGTTGCAAAATGTTTTTCCTGAGATGGATTAGTAACTGAGCTCTAAACCACCAATTTCCACCAGCTATACTGTTACTTGAAGGAGGAGTTGGCTGCTATAAGTTTTAGCCAAGGCAACTGGTTGGTTGCAAAGGGTAACTAGAACTGGTATAAACTTTGCACCTTTTATCAAATTAAAATGGGCAAACAAGCAAATCTCTCCCTGATATGCCCATCTTGAAGTGGCTGATCCGATAGTTGGGCTCTAGATGGTTGGGGCGAGGACCGAACCAATGCCATCCTCAGGAATTTTAAAGGAAAATTCAACCCTTTTTTTTATACTTACTGAGGGGCATTTCTCCAGGGGGCAGATGTGCTGGGGGGAGAGGAGGGAGGGGGTCTACATGGGGTGGGGGGTAGGTTTTTTTTTTTAAAAAAAGTACAAGTACAATTAGCCCCATGTATGGCCAACTAAAGAGCATTAATCATCTTGCTGGGGGTAAAACCAACTGGCAGTAAAGCTGGCCATAGACGCAAAGATCCGATCGTACGAATCAACGTACGATCGGACTTTCCCATCTCCCGACCCTCCACTAACCATTCAGATCAAAGTCTTTACCATTGCGATCAAATAAGAACAGATCACCCAATGTTCTGCCCCTGACAGCAATCGTACGATACTTATGTCTGACAACACTAGTGACAGTCTCCCTCTGAAAATCGTACGATCGGCAATACACGCAGAGATATTATCGGCAGGCGACAGAAATTTTCTAACCTGTCCGATCGACCAAACGACCGATCTCCGACGGACGAAAAATGTCGGGACTCTCCACACATGGTCCGAAAATCGTACGAATCCACGATTCGTACGATCGGATCTTTGCGTCTATGGCCAGCTTTATTCATCAACTCAAAAATCCAACATAAGAGATTTTGTCTGTTTGCACATTCATTTGAATGACCATCAACAAAATCATTAAAACAAGATCACGTATCAAGTTTTCATATAAATACTGATCAGTCAGGGATCATGAACCTGTATTTTGCTACAGAGTTTTAGAGAATACATGTCAATATGCTTATATCATTAGGTACACCCAGAATAATTCCAGAGTTAAATCTTATTAGCTACAGACAAAGACAGATTTGAATTATGAGGACATATTGAAATTCACTAACTGTGTTGATAAAAATAGTTGCTTCAGAACTGAAAGCATAAGTTTTTCACACAAGTATTTTGTGGGTTTCTTATAAAAACAAGTCTCTTTCCTTTAGCTCCCGTTAAACGTCACATCCATTAGAATTTGTTTGTAGTGTCAGGGATCTCAATGGAAAATTTGGTGAAATAATTCCTAAAAAATAATTATCACATTTTTTTATTTGCAATTCTAGAGTAGACCTGTCAGTAAAAACATTTAATATTTAAAAACATTTACAGTAAGTGTATTTTTTTGAATTCATGCAAATTTTTTGTTGTTGTCCAAAAGGTATGGCCTTTGCAATAAAGGTATATAGCCACTGCACTAAAGCTATGGACATTGCGTAATGTTATGGGCTTTTAATTGAAAATATAGGAATTGCACTGAACATATGGACATACGCATAAATGTTGTAAATTGCTCCTTGGAATAACTACAGCAACATTTCAATTTAAAAGCAGAATGAATCCAAAATGCAACTTACTACACACATCAGCATGTTCCCACATTCTAAGATATCTAAGGGGGTTATTTATCAAAGGTAGAATTCATGTGAATTTATTTTTTACTGTAATAAATTTGAATGTACTCAAAATTAGACTGGGATGTTATTTATGAAAAAATGATATAGTCTAAAATATAGCTACCCCTAAGTATCGCTATCAAAGGAAAAGATAAATTAAATTATTCACTATTTATAAGTTACATTAGTTACATCTGCAAGCTTGCAGTTATTATGCCTATCCTTCTGTTTACTCTAAAAGGTAAAATTAAATATCTTCCATCACCGGATATTACTTTTCCCTTTCTTTTTTTGTTTTTCCACACCCATGCAAATGTTGCTCATTTCCTTTGTTTCTTGCATGTCTCCACGCCTTTCTCTTTACTTTTCTGCCTTTTAACCTGCCTACCACTTCAATGTTAATTTACTTGATTGAACTCTTCTGCCTATCGTGACAGCTTTATGCTGTCTTCCCATTTTACTGTGGTTGTATCTGGAATTTGAGGTTGTAATGACTACATTAGAAAACCCCTTTCCTCTTTTGTATATAGTTAATTTGTTTTTGTTTTGCCAAGTGATTGAGACAGATTTCTACACCTGCCCCTCCCATGTATACCATACAGACCCCCCCAGGATGGCTTCTGCTCGCTGGGACAGAATGCTTATCCCCCCGCAGCTAAGGATCACCCTGCTCACCCCTAAAACGGGTATTGGTTAAATTTACCAACATGGGTGAACCCGCACAACATTTCCCCCTGACTAATCAACCTAAGCACCTTAAACTACTCTCCTGGAACGTTGATGGCTTGAATACCCCGATAAAACGACGGAAAGTCCTGGACTTTCTGAAACGTGAGAAAGCCCACATCGTCCTTTTACAGGAGTCACATTGGAAAAACACTGATAGAATAGCATTGAGAGACTCCTGGATTCAGGAGCAAATAGTAGCGTCTTACACGGCTAAATCTAGGGGGGTAGTAATTTTACTGAATAAATCACTGAATGGCTCCGTGACTAAAACGTATAGAGACAAAAACGGGCGCTACCTGATTGTAGACATTGAAACTCCTGACTCGAAATATACTGTGGTTAACGTATATGCCCCAAATGATGACAATAATTTTTTCTTTTCAGAATTAATGCAACGGCTTGACTCCTGGGGACCCACCAACCTGATATTGGGTGGCGATATGAACACAGTGTGGGACCGCTTTATGGACAGATCGGACGCCACCTCCAGATACCCGATCAGAAGGATTACCCCATTACACACCTTGTGTGAGTTTTTACAATTGCACGACACTTATAGGTTTACTTTTCCAGATACCAAGGACTATACCTTTTATTCGGGAGCTCACGGGACACATTCTAGGCTTGACTATTTCTTTCTAGCCGAATCCCAAACCCCCAATATTTTGGCCTCTGCCATAGGCGACATTCATATATCTGACCACGCCCCAGTCACTCTGATTTTGAAGCAAATTGTCCCCAGGGCGACATCATATAACTGGCGATTCCCCTCCTACCTGTCCGAGAACTCTGATTTCCAAACTTACCTTAAACAACATTGGGCGAATTATCTAGATGATAACTTGCAACACTGGGATGACCAAAATCTATTGTGGGCAGCTTCCAAACCTGTACTCCGGGGCCATATTACTGCGTACATAATTAGACAAAAAAAATGCTTTCGGGATAAATACATGCTTTTGCAACGGGAACTCACGACTCACTATAAGGCTTTCAAGCGTACGAACTCTGAGGAGGATAAGAGGAAATACTCAGACACAAAGGCTTTATTCAATACTTTATTACACGACAGTGCTCACTATAAAATCTCTCATACGAGGAATAGGTTTTACAGATGGGGAAACAAACCGGGTAGGCTTTTAGCTAGACTCACCAGACTCAACGCTACGTCACATTTTATTAAAAAGTTAAAGACAAAGGATGGTTGGGCCCGGGATACTGACACCATTATGGCTGAACTAGAATCTTACTTTAGACTCTTCTATGAAGAAAACCAGGATCTTCCTGCGGAAGGTCTTTCTTTCCTGCGGGATGCTCAGCTATCCAAGCTCTCGGTACAGGATAGGGAAATCCTAGACGCACCTGTGACTGAACAAGAAATTATATCAACAATAAAATGTCTCAAAAACGGGAAATCCCCGGGCCCTGATGGCCTAAGCGCTGAATATTATAAAATCCTCCTCCCGGAGCTTGCCCCCTTACTTACTACGCTTTTTAATGATGTTCTACAGGGTTCCCCCCTGTGGAATGAGGCCAACGAGGCCAGGATTATACTGATCCCGAAAGAGGGGAAAGATCTCACTCTTCCTTCCTCGTATAGACCCATCTCTTTATTGAATCAAGACTTGAAACTTTTGACCAAAATCATGGCAGACAGGCTGCAACTTATCCTCCCGCATATACTTACCACTCACCAAGTAGGGTTCCTCAAAGGGCGATACCCAGTTCAAGCTCTCCGGATGGCTATTGCTGCTATATATCAATGTAATTTGGAGGAGAGAAAACACGGTATATTGATTAATCTAGACGCGGATAAAGCCTTTGATAGGATAACGCACGCTCACCTTAAACGATTACTCAAATTCCAACATTTTGGCATACAAATGCTCAATTTATTTAGAACCCTGTATACCCAGTCTTATACTCACATCACGGCGAATGGAACAAACTCGCCCAGATTCCCAATACGACGGGGCACCAGGCAAGGCTGTCCTCTCTCGCCGCTACTTTTTAACTTAGCCCTAGATCCCCTGCTGAGGCACTTACTTAATAGTGATATTTTTCAGGGTATTCCGATTGGTACGCAAAGGCTTAAGCTGATAGTTTATGCGGATGATATCCTCCTTTTTTTACATCAGCCACACATTGAACTACCAGTAATTCTGCAAAAAATTGATGCATTTGGCACCATAGCCGGTTTTAAAATTAATCTAGGGAAATCCGAAGCCTTGCGCCTCCAACACACTACCCCTTCTGATTGGGCAAATCCATTTCCATTTCAGAAAGCCAGACATCATATCAAATTTCTGGGTATCTGTTTGACGCAGCATCATAAGGACATGTACAGATCCAATATTAGAAATACCATTGACCAAATTGAACAAGACACTCAAAAATGGATGAACACGACTTTAACGTTTTCGGGTAGGATCCATTTAGTAAAAATGACTATGTTCCCTAAATTACTTTATAAATTGCAGATGTTGCCTTACCGCATTTCCTTGACTGATAACAGGAGACTTCAACACATTTTACGGACCTTTATATGGAATAAGAAACGTCCACGAATAAAATTCACCACACTCCAATACCAAAAACATGAAGGTGGTCTCAATCTCCCGAACATACTGGTATACAACGATGCGGCTCTTCTTAGATATGTGGGTGACTGGCTTCACCACCGGAACGTATACACCACAATCTCCCTAGATGCTGCCCTGTCGGAGGGGATGTCACTTAACTCGCTATTACACACACCCATGCAGGAAATCCCTAAAAACATGCAGGGGCACCCCCTATTTATCCACACCTACAGAACCTGGCACTCTATTCGAAAGCGAGCAAATCTTTCCCCTTTTAATTCAGTAAACCTCACCTGGCTTGGTAACAGGGACTTTCCCCCAGGTTTAAACAGTCTGATTTTTAACGCTTGGCAAACAAACGGTCTGCAGAATATTAAAGACGTGATCACCTCCGATATTTCGTTACAACCCATCGCTACCTTGCTTGTGAAATACCCTTTTTTACAGCTTCATCAATTCTCACTGCTACAACTTTTACATTTTGTCACGCAACGCTTGACTGGCCTGTCGGACAGGGATAAAAATAGCCCACTTGATTCACTGTGGCCCAAACGCGATACTATCAAATCTACTGCACATATTTACAAACAGATTAGGACAACTCTTGACGCTGATACTGCCACTGCGGCTTTCACAAAGTGGACCTCAATCATTCCACATGCTGATAATGGGGACATTCTTCGGTGTCACGCTAGAATGATGAGTATTTTGCCTGCTAGTGTATACCAGGAAATGTCCCTGCAACTGTTACACCATACTTATCTGACACCTTTGAAGCGATTCCACATAGGTACGACGTACTCAGATAACTGCCTCAAATGCGAAGCGCCCACAGCTGATATGATACATTGCTTATGGTCCTGCCCACTTATACAGCAGTTCTGGAGGGAAGTCGCCAGTTATTGGGAAACCTTGACCGGTAAGACGCTAACTATTTCTGCCACTTGGGCCATATTTAGTAAACTGCATTCCACCCTTCATATTTCCAAGCCGGAACGAGCCCTAGCTGAAAGATTGGCGGCGGCGGCCAGAAAATCTATTTTACACACTTGGCTATCCCGAATCTCCCCGCCCTTATCTCTGGTACAGCGTAAACTACACTATATCTTCCACCTAGATTGGATAGAATCCCTTACACATAGAGAAAAAAAAGCAGAATCGTTCTTTGACACTTGGATGTCCTACATAAACACCCTCCCACCACTGACGAAATCCCTTACTATCCAAACCTTTCACAACACCACATGGTATGACAGGGAGCTGCTGCTGGGGACTGATCTTGTCTGTGAGGCGGACCACCTGTTGAGTTCGGCGGGAAACCCGCAACATCCAACTACTATGGGACCCCCCAGGAGTCATCATCTTAACCGATTGTTTACCGATACTTTCTCATAAATTGAATAGTCTCTAATGTTCTAACCTGCTGCCGTCGGAATTTTCAACGGTGAGTAGTTTTCAATGTCTGCAATTGGGGTTCTTTCCACTGCAATCACTTGGCATGACTTTCGATTATTGTTGTTGTCTTTGCTTTCTATTATTAGAATCTGTACTTGGCACTGACTGTTTATATTACTTTTCTTTTCTGTTTCCTTTAATTTTGTTTTGAACTATTTTGTCTGTGTCTTAAAACGAATAAAAACATTTGTGAAAAAAAAAAAAAAATTAAATATCTTCCAACAGTTTTTACTGAGAAGGTGCCCCAGAATACTTACTTTGTCTATCCATGAAATCACTATTGCACAAAGCTCCATAAGATAAGTGTTGCGAAATGTTAATTATCTTTTAAATTCATAATCATACAGTATAATGTTAAACACCATTAAGATAAGGGACACTAATATGTACTTGTTTTGCAGACAGGAGGAAGAACCCTATCTAGTCTTTATCATTCTATCACCGTCTTGCTATAATAGATTACATCCTCCAGACAAGGAAGTATGGATTGCAAAAGAAAATTGCTTCAATGAACTGAACTCCCTACTTCCCAGTAGAGATGGTGGTCTGGCAGGTTCACTGAAATGTCTTGGTGGTGAGCACCATATGCTTTTAAAGCAAATACATGTAGGTCAATAAATATTTGGAAAGAGACATTTTTTTTTTCTAATTTTGGTTCTGTACATTACCAAAATGGATATTAAATGAAACAACTCAGATGCAGTTGTACTGCAGACCTAAAGCCTTTTTTAACACAATCACTTCATTTCAGGGGCTCAAAAGTAATTGGACAAATTAAAAAACTTAAAATAAAATGTTAATTTCTAATACTTGGTTGAAACCCCTTTCCTGGCAATGACAGCCTGAAGTCTTGAACTCATGGACATCACCAGATTCTGAGTTTCCTCCTTTTTAATGCTCTGCCAGGCCTTTACTGCAGCAGCTTTCAGTTGCTGTTTGTTTGTGGGCCTTTCTGTCTGAAGTTTAGTCTTCAACAAGTGAAATGAATGCTCAATTGGGTTCAGATCAGGTGACTGACTTGGCCATTCAAGAATATTCCACGTGATCAGGGGCAGCTGGGAAACTGAAAATATGTCTAGCCCCATGTCAGATTTCAAAATTGAATATAAAAAAATCTGTTTGCTCTTTTGAGAATTGGATTTCAGTGCAGAAGTCTGCTGGAATAGCACTATTAACTGATGTGTTTTGAAAAAAACATGTTTTCCCATGACAGTAATCTTGTAAGGAGAAAAATATTTTACACTTTAGGCTTGCTTTTTCCAGAATAATTTCAGTGATAGTTATTGTTGCTCTTTATGTAATGCCCCAGCATTTTGGTGTGATTCTACATAGGTATGTACAGTATTAAGTGCAGGTCTTCCCTGTCCTTATCGCCTGCCTTGGGCGCATCTGGATGACATAACAGCACTACCGAACTTAGGAATGGCCACAGGTCTCTTTGCTCCAAAACAGAGCATAGACACCTACATCAATTCAAAACTGGAAGGCAGGTTGCAAAGTGCAAAACAATGTTGCATTGCTCAATTTTTTTTTCAGTTTGCACCCTGCCTTCCACTTGGTAAATAAGCCTTATATCTTGATAAATGCAAGGTTATGCACATTAGCATTAATATAAATGAGAGTTATACACTAAATGGCAGTGTGCTGGGGGTCTCCTTAAAGGAAAACTAAAGCTTAACTAAAGATGTATGCTAGAAACATTGTACATTATGTTTGGGCTTTTGTACCAGCCCAAGGTGATCACAGCCCTTTGGCATGGAAGATCTGTTCTTCCAAAGATGCTCCAGTAGCTCCCCATCTTCTTTTCTGCTGATTCAATCACTGCACATGCTCTGTGCTACTGTCAGTTACTGAGCTTAGGGACCAATGCACAAGATACTGAATATATATCATATGAATGTCACAATATACACATACAACCTTGCTAATTTGCGATGACCACTAAGCTTAACTTTTCAACAGCTTCTCAGAATCCACTAAGCATATGAGTATAGCAGAAACTTTTCAAGACGGTGACCCCCCCATAATACCAGCCTTGTGTTATTGTATGCAACACAGTATGAACTATTCATCTTAGAGTGGTCCTGATATGTTTCCTTGTCTCTGCTGTATTCTGCCTTCCCTATGCTCCCTGTGTGTGCCATACTCTGCCTGCCCTATGCTCCCTGTGTGTGCAATACGTTCCATGCCCTATGCTCCCTGTGTGTGCCATACTCTGTCTGACCTATGCTCCCTGTGTGTGCCATACTCTGTCTGACCTATGTTCCCTGTGTGTGCCATCCTCTGTCTGACCTAGGCTCCCTGTGTGTTCCATACTCTGCCTGCCCTATGCTCCTTGTGTGTGCCAGACTCTGCCTTCCCTATGCCCCCTGTGTGTGCCATACTCTGCCTTCCCTATGCTCCATGTACTGTATGTGCCATATTCTGCCTTCCCTTTGCTACCTGTGTGTGCCATTCTCTGCCTGCCCTATGCTTCCAGTGGGACGTGAGCCTGGTAAGGTTTGTTCTGGGGGTTTGTTAGCATTGGAAATTGTTGTTAGGGGCCCCCTAAGGAGTTTCATCATGTGCAGAAGAGGCATATGGATTTAAGGGTGTGTTTTACATATGACACATATGGATTTAAGGGTGTGTTTTACATATGACACATTTTTCACATATGACATCCCTGTTGAGCAACAACCATTTGGTTTTTTGGCGTGCTACCACCATTAATGTGGACATGATCTTAAAAGTTCTTGTGGTAATATGGGTGTGGTCAAAAGTGGTTGTGGTCTAAAAACAGTGGTCAACACTGGCTTCCATTATCGGCGCTCCACCACATAGGCAAAAAAAAATCTGGCCCTCGGTACCACAGGATTTGGACAGCACTGGTCTAGAGGAACTTTCATTTAAAGCAACGTTGGTGGTTCTTCGCACTGAGCACAGTGAGGTTGTGGAATGCACTGCTGGATGATGGCTGATGGATGATTTCTTGGACAAGCATATTATCCAAGACTATAGTAATACTAAACTCTACAATTAGTATAAATATTGGTCTATATATTTTATGTGAGTGTGTGTATTTATGTGCACTGGATTTCATTTGGAGGGGCTGTACTTGATAAACTTTGGACTTTTTCAACCAAACTTAGCTATGTAACTATATCCCAAATAAGAGCTGGTAAGCTTTGCCTTAAGGGAGAGGTATAGCAAGCATCATTATAGCAGTAGTCATAGTGATCTCCCCTCACCCCAACTACACTACACTAATATTACTCCCACATTCAAGAACTATAATTCCACCCAGGTTGAACGCAACCCTTCATACATAGCCCTTACACCCACAGGTCTGATCATTCATCAATGACATGGTCTTGAACTGGTTTCTGAGATAGCAACCTCACAGGCTGAAATGTTCTGCAAAACACACAACCTGTTACTCATTAATCTTGTGTCTGCATTGTTCCCTATTATCAGTGAGATGTGCATAGGCTTTATGTTAGCTCAAGGCTTCATTTAATAACAGGAACAAAGTGAAGCAGAGCACACTCTAATAACTTCACAAAGAACGCCTGGTGCACAGGGTAGAGGTACGGCAGCCCCCAATGTAAAATCGAACGAAAAAAACTCTGGCACTCAAGGCAAGTGAAATGCAGGGTTCCCCCTTGCTTTTATTTCTTGTGCAGACGTGCAACGTTTCGGGGTGACCCCCTTTATCAAGCATACAAACTGACCAAAGTGCAAACCATATAAAGAGTGACCAATTAAAATAATTAGCATACATAATTGCCAACATTCAGTTTGAAAGACAAAGTTCTCAACCAATGACTTAACATGTGGAGAAAAGTTTTTTTTAAAAAAAACTTTAAAAAACTTTAAAAAGCATTACAAAATATTACATAAAAACATGTTGTTTAAAACACCAAAAATTCAGTGAAAAAGTCCAATTGTGCCAGGGCATTCAATCCCTTAAAAGTGCAAAAAAGAACCATGTGTCTGTAATAAAGATAAAACGGATACAAAGTAGTTAGGTAACTGTCTCTTATACACAAAAGATAAAACCATTAAAAAGTATCAATTTTGAAAACACAAACTTGCCCTACTGTAAGATAAGAGGAAATTACCTGTCCCTGGAGAATATACAAGAATTTTCTTATCTGTAAAAACATGAAAGAAACAAGATTATTTACCACAGGCTTGATCAAAATATATATACACACATTTTAAACAAAGCAGGACAAATTATACTCCTCGTTAAGACCCTTTGGGCTCCTGGATTGGAGTAACCAGATCCAGTAGCATTCCCTTTGGAGTAGCAAACGTTTTTTGTCCTGCCCTTGATTGGCACGTATTTTTTCTAAGATCTGCCACCTTAATTGTGCCACCCGATGGCCATGGGTAAAAAAATGTTTAGCCAATAAAGTTTCCCTTTTGGTTGTCTTAGTTTCCTTCTCCTGCTGTTTAATACCTGGAGGTTGAGGGGCCTGTGGTTTGTAATTCCGTATCATACACTTGTGTTCGTTCAGTCTAACTTTAATTGGTCTTGTCGTTTGTCCAATATAAACAAGACCGCATGGACATTTAATGCAGTATACTACATCATTGCTATCACATGAAAAACAACCCCTGATGTCATGTTTAGAGCCATGCTGTGGATGTGTTACATAATTACCCAATATTATGCTATTGCAGTGACCACAATTCCTGCATGGAAAAGTGCCTTGTGTCCTAGATGTTAGTGAGGGATTATATCTCTGGTGTCCTAATGATTTGGGTTTAATTAAATCTCCAATATTTTTTCCACGTCTATAGGAGAATAAGGGAGTCTGTTGAAATAAATGGCCATATTTAGGATCCGTGCTTTAATAAAACACATGTAAAGAGCATAATACTCAGGGGGTAAGTTCTTCAAGGCACAGATACCTATAGGTGTGACTCCCTTATGCCCACATTTCTGTTTCCTTGTGAATTCACATACTGTATTTATGTTGAGTTAAACGCACCGAAACAAAATAGCTTCTTTAAACAACTCATGGTAACCACACACCATTGACTGGCTTAAAGGGATAGTGACTAATTTAGAGGAAAACTGTCACTGTCGTTGATACGCTAGCCTGTGGTAAAATTCAGTTTAGCCCCCACCCGATCTACCAACAATCCAATTTACTGATGTGATATTTTCACATATACCATTCCATTCCAAAAGGCTGTGGCACTGTTCACATTTGTCCCCAGCCTGTTGGGACTAAGCAACACCCCTAATGCACATCAACTCCTGAGTTTTCTTAGCTACATAAAAAATTATGAGTGACTCCTGTATGTATTTATATATGAAAATGGAAATTGCAATTACTATACGTTTGCCTCTGCTGGGGCATTTTTCATCAGACTGAAGTACTCTTTGAGCAAGACTGTCCATCTGGGGGCACACAAGCTGCATGTGGCCCCCAACATGCCCAGATGTCTGCAGACCTCTTTCTGTGACACCTTTTATCTTTTGTTTTTTAATAATTTAGTCTCCAAACATATGAAATAGTGAAACATTTTGTACAACACTGTCCTAGACTGCAGAAATAAATATATATTTCACTTTTTCAAGACAAGTTATATTTACCACCTACAACAAGCATGCACATGGGTTTTTGAATCTTAAACTCCATAAAGAGTTGTTTACAAAAAACACAGACTTAAGTGCTAGCTAGAGCCCTAAGGGGTGCAAAAATGTGCCCTAGTTACTAAAGTCTCAGTACTTGAGTTTGGGACACTGTATTCTGCTCAGTGTGAAGTGTGAAGAGTACAGTACTTGCAGGTTTATTGAATGTCTTTCATAGACACCATCCTGTTGCTTGTAAATGGCTCCTATAGTATTGATGTAGCTTTCTTGTGATTTTTTTGAATGTCACAATATTTGCCACTGTGTAAAGTGTTTCTCCTTGTAATTATAAAATTGCCACAATCTGCATTACAATGCAAAGCCTTAAAGGGGTGGTTTACCTTTGAGATAACTTTTAGTATGATGTAGAGTGTGATTTTTTGAGACAATTTGCAATTGGTTTTCATTTTTTATTATTTAAGGTTTTTGAGTTATTTGGTTTTTTATTCAGCAGCTCTTCAATTTGCATTTTAAGCATTCTGGTAGCTAGGGTCCGATTCCCCTAGCAACCATGCACGGATTTGAATAAGAGACTGGAATATGAAAAGGAGAGGCCTGAATAGAAAGATGAGTAATAAAAAGTAGCAAATAACAATAAATGTGTAGCCTTACAGAGCATTTGTTTTTTGAAGGGGTCCGCGACGCCCATTTGAAATCTGCAAAGAGTCGGAAGAAAAAGGCAAATAACTATAAAACTGTAAAAAAATAAATAATGAAAACCAATTGAAATGTTGCTTATAATTGGCCGTTCTATAACATACTAAAAGTTACCTAAAAGGTGAACCACAGGCAATGGTATCTTATTTACATGATTTTTTTCTTTCAGCTCAGCTGCAAATAACCACAGCTGTCATGATCAACAAGCAAGGGAGGGCTATAAGTAGCCCCCATGCCAACCCTTCCATGCTTTCTGTATGGAGAATATAACACAAAAGGAGAGCTAAGTTAAGTGGCAAGAAAGGATGTTGCCAGGCAGCCTCAGACTACACAGCATATGTAAGGCTATTGGAGGAATGTAATAATTAAAGTTGAGCAATGAGCAATTCTTACTTTGTGTATGTTTTATGTAGATGTTGCAAACCCCACAGTAAAATATTGCATTTAAACACTTCTTACTAATTCACTGTGCAGATACATTTGCAATGTAATACGTGTCTCATGAAGAATGTTAAGTTGCAAAATGTGAATTTTTCATCTTATTTCTGTGAGGTATTCTCCTTTGCATTGAGCCACCCCCATAGAGGGCTAGGAGTAAGATGTACAATAATAATATATCCACCTTTTAATACTTCCTTTAGTATAGTGGACCTTTGAGGGATTCTGCAAGGAACAGTGTGAATACATTCTAAAAGCAGTATAATTAAGTATAACCATTATAAATGGCCAGTGCAATTATGGGTCTGGCTCAGGACTTTTTTTTAAATGTATTAATGAGGGGGTCATTTATTACCCTAGATCTGGCTGATTAATATGTGATTGCACCAGTGGTTGCTGCAGAGCTGGGTGGAACTATTGTACAAAACTAGTAAAACTAACTGAACTGCAGATTAGTTGCTATGGTTATAAGACAAGGAAAAACTTTGTTCATATCCCCCATTACTTTAGCCCCACTTTGATGTGCAAACATGCATTTTTTTAATATGTGAAATTGCATTTTGTTGTTGATAGTGGCATGATCTTTGAGAATTCGCTATAACTCCCTTTCCTGGTTTTAATAATACTTAATAATAGGTTAATGCTACAGTATTTTAGCAGAACCTTCTTGAAAGTTTAGTGACTCACCCTGAGATATCATTTGCATGCATATACTGTATATGTATCAAATCTTTGCATGTATATGGCTGGAAGGCCATAAATGTTTTTCCTCCAAATATGTTCCCTCTTTTTTGGCAGGATCTCTGGCATACGTAAATCCTGAATTCCTTTCCACAGACACCCTTCTCCCTAAGGCAACAGTATGAACTTGATTCAATGTACATATCCCAGCCTTGCTTGTTATCTTTCAACAGTTGGGTGTGTAATACATGCAGAAACCAAAGCTGTTTACCCTGTTAGTGGTAAATTAATTGCTAATTTAATAGTCAAAGTAAATGAATGGCTAACAAATGGAAAACAAATGGCGAAAACATAAAGGTATTTCTCGCACAGCATTTGCTATGATTGTTTTTGTAACATAATTCTTTCAACCTAACGAGGCAGCAATATGTTAATATTTAATGCAGTTTTATGACTCACTCACTTGGTAAAATGTTCAAAAGGATATGAAATAATAGAGCACTGTAAAAATTATAAGATTATAAGAAAGCTCTCCTACCATTTCCATTTAGTACGCAGAGTATTTGTTTGCCAACATTTTAAAGGTACACTAGAAAAATACTTGCTTAAAACTTTGTACATGGTATTGTCAAAACCAGACATCATTTTGTAGTACGGAATGAATAAAAAGGGATGCAAACCGCATCAGAGCTCATCCGGTTTCCATGTCCATCCAGACGCTGCCTCATGCAAAACGCCGGCACCTCCTCGCCGCTTTGACTGCTCAGCAACTGAAAATCTCCTCACTGAGGAAGTGCAGAGATTTGCAGCAAGAAACACGTAAGTCCAGGACACCAAACGTTATTTACATTGTACCACTATGTATGCATAATAAAGCTTTTTGAAAATTTTACACATAATAAAGCCGATATTTGGAAGAAACAGCTCGTGTCCTTCAATGAAAGTCCAGTACAGCGCCTGTGTAAGTGGGATTTTCAGTTGCTGATCATTTTGTAGTGCACCTACAGAAAGGCAATGAGCAAACCTTGGTGTTTAAACTTGAAAATAACATTTGGCTCAACAGCAAAACATATTAATATATAATACATTTATATACATATATATGTATATATATATATATATATATATATATATATATATATATATATATATACATACACACACACACAGTGGAACCTCAATTTTTTTATCCCCTGATTTTACATTGTTGTTTTGTGGTCCCAACTATATATAATGCAAAATACATTTCCCTCATTTCACATTTTCCTGGATTTTACACCATTTTTTTCTGGTCCCTGAAAAACGTAAAATGGGGGTCTACTGTATATGTGTGTGTGTATATATATATATATATATATATATATATATATATATATATATATATATATATATATATATATATATATACTTATCTCCAGTATATTAAACCTTCAGGAAAATGTAAACAGAACATTTAGTGGCAATGCCAACATGTATCTAACACACTAGAATGTGTTCAAGGGCTGACACTTGTGCATGTCATCTCAATCACACAGTATCGACACAACGACATGTTGATAACAGGTGAAGATTTGAAATCCCCTGATCAGCTGGAGCAATGCAATACAGCCATCAATGAGTGTGACAATATACACAAATCTCTCAAATCAACCTACAAGAAAATAATTCAGAAAAGCTGTTCCTCAGCCCATTTAAGACCATGTAATTTGGTGTGCATGGGAGGTGACGCTTCATGCACAAAGCCATATACAGCAAAGAATAAAAGATGCATTGTTATTGTTAACCTCCTTGCAACTTAAATAAAAAGCTTTTGACATAAGGCATCATTTAGAGTACCATCGATATGGAATTATTTTCTAATTGGGATGCCCCTAAAAATGTATTTGGCTAAAAATGCCATATTTTATATACTGAACTTAATGCACCAGCCTAAAGTTTCAGCTTCTCAATAGCAACAATGGTCCAGAGTTGTGTCTAAACTCCTGGGGGCAAGAAAGAAGAAAGTGCAATAAACAAGGTGCAACTTACAAACATCACTGGAATACTCTTGACAAACAATTTCTTTTAACATTTGAAACTTTCTTTATATAGAAAACAGAACACAGCTAATTCTTTGTTACATGCAAAATCTTTCCAACTCACATCTTAAAGAAGCATTACCGGTACCTAAAAAATAAGTCCTTTGAATCAGAAGGATCTGCAGGACCAAGAATCTTTATCAGCAATTAATTCATCTAAATTTTCTGGATTGAGTTTATTCAAAACATGTCCTTTACAGAGCATACGTTGCAGGGAATACATACTAAGTTGATTTGTTAGGATCCTGTAGATATTAAAAAAATATGTTACTTAGAAGCAGGCTAGAATTATTTAAGAATAGAGAAAGAAGAGCAATTGCAAACTGTTTCATAATGACAATGAATACATTACTAGAAATTCTAATTAACTTCTACTTTTAAGGTGCCCTCACTCTCTTTCTCTCCAAATATTTCTTATATTCAATGTAATACAGTAATCATGTATGCTTGTATAATGACCTTTCTTCCCAAATTCAGTTGTCTACAATCTCTCCCTGCTCACTGCACAAGACAAGTTAATTTATTTTGAAAGACTAGAGGCATGAGTGGATAGGAAACACTTAAAAGACAAATCTACTAACACTTTACCCTGTACTGTATGATACATAGTGTAAAGTTCAGTTTGCAAGCTATTGTATGTGTGAAACGTTGTACCCAGTTAATCAGATATTTTCTTTTAAAAAGGTTATCAGTAAATGCTACCTGTTGATTGGTTGCTGTGGCTTATACAACTACAAATGTTTTCAGATTATGCACATATGCTATGAGAGCGAAGCATGCCTTGTAATAACTTTCAGTGGTAACATCTAATGAAATTCACAGTTTGCACCACAAAGTAACCTACAGTAACCGCTGACCAATAAATGCTACCTGCTGACTGGTTGGTATGGATAACTAAATCCATATCTAGTTTGCTGTTGTGTTCTAAATAATAGGGCCGTAATTGACACCTGTTTTTTCACAGAATGAATGATCTCACTAATTGATCTCCACACTGCTTTTATTTTAAACAAGCTATTATTATTTTGAACACTGCTATTATTTAGAACAAGCCTCAATTAATGATTCAATTACAAAGAATCAGCAGTATGCATGTCATGACTGTTGGGTCTGTTGGTTTTCTATTACTCTACTACACCTACTAGTACATTTTTTTGCCATGTATAGATATCATTTCTACCAAAAACAGTGATTGATCAGGTTAGTGATGTCTGACTGCTATTATTCTGATAGTGGCACTTTGAAACTGACGTTAGTCTTTAATTTGTGTGTATTCTTTTTTCATTCCGCAGAGATGAATGACATACTGGCAGATTATTACTGTGTATATAATATATATTGGACAAGAGCCATGAATATCCTGTTACCTTTTACTTTCATATGGTCATGGAATTCCTTGGTGACTTCTAATATTATTTTATTTTACAATAGGGGGTGCATTGTTAACTATATAAAACTGACAGATTATCCAATGCTTATAATCAAGTAATACAAAATTCTCTAACTAACAATAAAAATCTTGCCTCACAGTGGTTTCACCGTGTGTTATGTTTTGGTGTGATAGTGTGTGTGGAGCAAAAAAAAGAGTGGCTTTAAAAACATTTAAATACTAAATAAAGACTTAAAACATTACTTTAGCTACAACTTGCTGAACACATTTTACCCTACTTTGATCTATTGTCTATCAATACAATGCATTTAAATGCACGGATATATTGTGTATAGTTTAATCCATAGCTCTTAGAAATGTGATTCTTATATTTGATGAACAAATAGATATAATGATCACTTTAACTTCCCTGTTTTAAGCTTTGTGAATAATGTCTTCACCTCACATTAATAGCCAAGCACTAGCTTATCTCATACTGTAGCTTCCTGCTACACTGTTTTATCTGTACCAGGGTTACCAAATATCCTGTGGGTAACTAAAACTTAGAAGATTGACAAATTTGATTTTAAAATTTGATTTTAAAATTCCTTTGTTTCTGGTGCAATTGCACGCAGCATTGTATTACATCTTGCTCTGTCATTTTTATCATCTTTTAGCCTTTGATAAAGCTTGTGCATAGCGAGTGAAACGCGCATCAGGCGCTTACAATTTTAACTTTATTAGGCAGGGAGATGGCAAGGTTGTAGAACACAATACAGGCAGGACACAGAGATCTTTCGATAGCAGCACCTGTGGGTGACGTGCTTTTTAAGGGAGCGGTGCGGGTGGAATTAGCTGGCCGGATCTTAGACGCTCATGCAGTTATAGATATACTGGTAAGAGCGAGTTTACTCTCAGATTTATTAGGCAGAATGCCAATACTCCTGCTCATATTTTGTTCTGGTTTCATTTCCTCAGTACCTAGGAATACAAATACGTATTGGGTCCCATATTAACACCGATAATCCCCATAACCACATTGTTAACGGAGAAATATATGATAGAGGATGGAAGTGTACTAATTGAGATTAGTCATCTAGTTACAATTTAACCCTCTATATTCCTTCTATAAGATGATGACCCTGGAGTCGGGACAGCTTTTCTCTCCTAATCTCTTTTTAGTCTAAGATTTTTTGGCATACCATTTTGAACTAATATGATTAAAGGTTAGGTTTTATCACATTCATATGGTGGGAATCTCTGACTGATACAGTGGGGGTGCAAATCTATGGGTCAAGCTTCTTTTCTTTGGATTCACCTATATCATTTCTGACCCTGCAGACCACTAATTGGTTTTCACATCTCAATCAATGGGAGGTGCCACCTATTGCTCTTTTTGCAAATCATTTTAATCATCACAGTAAATTATCCTTTGATTTCATAGGATTTGGTCTTACATTAATAAAATGCCGTGCCATGTACAGTAATAGTTTGTGTTAAGGCTAGGAATGTCACCTATCCAGTAATGACGTGAACAGTCTGGATTTCAGAGGTCTTGCTGACGGAGTTCAAATTCTGCCTTGCCTAAATCCCTCCTTATTCTGTCCAATCCATTCCCAACACAAATGTAATATTGCCACATAGTGTTAAGTTGGACACAGACGCAAATATCCGATCCTACGAATCAACGTATGATCGGACTTCCCCACCTCCCGACCTGCCACTAACCATTCCGATCAAATAAAGTACAAAAGAACAGATCAGCCGATGTTCTGCCCCTGACAGCAATCGTCTGAAAGTTATGTCCGACCAAAGCTAGTGACAGTCTCCCACTGAAAATCGTACGATCGGCAATACATGCAGAGATATTACACACAGCTGACAGAAATTTTCTAACCTATCCGATCGACCAAACGACCGATCTCCGCCGGACGAAAAGTGACGTGACTCTCCACACACGGTCCGAAAATTGTAGGAATCCTCGATTCATACAATCAGATCTTTGTGTCTATGGCCAGCTTTAGTCAAATTATGTTCTGGACACTCAGACTGCTATAGGGGGAGTAAATAAAATAAAAGTTAATTTTGTACCAGGTGCAGAAACCCATGGAAACCAATTAACAAGTATGTTCACCCATGTGAAAGTAAGAATCTGACTAGGCTGCATGGGTTACTAGTGCTTTAATAACTTTTATTACAAAACTTTCCATGAAAAAGACTTCATACAATAAAGCTGCATAGCATGTCCCTTCCATTGGAATATAATAAAGTTTCTTTTCAGAACTGCATGAAGTCCGTGTTGTAGAACACATTTCCAGTTCCTGTATACCTTTTGCTGTTTATAATGCAGTTAAAAGACAACTATGAAACTGTGAAAGATTACAGATCAGTTGGGTTCTAGGAATATTCTTACTGCTTGCTATGGGTTCGTAGACCTTGTGCAAACAATGCTTCTCCTACTCCTATCCTCAAATCCTTGTTTTTCTTACTCAGGGGCGATTCTGGGGCTGCTGAGGTAGTAGCCCTGATGCTGCCCCACCCCCGAATCTGCGCTGGACACATCAGTGTTGAAGTGGTTCAAAGGGGGTCTGCATCGCTAGTGCAAAGAGGGCAATAACCCGGAAATTCAGCTTTTTTGCTGCCCCTTGTAACTGGCCGCTCGCTGCTGCCTGAGGCAAGGTTCTTATGGCAGGAGTGGCCCTGCTCTTACCCCATTCATAATTGGACTTGCTGAACAATATTTTTGCCACTAATCTGAGAAGTTCCTTCAGGAGACTGATTTATACCTTCCTTCTTTATGCCAAATTACAATTTCAATATTTTCTCAGTTTTGTAGGCATATTTCCATTCAATCTACAAACAGATTACTTAAATTCAGGTTTTAAATCATATATTGGCAGAAGTAAGTTGAATTGGAATCTTTCCATTATCATAAGTGTTGGGTTATCTTTTCGAAAGCGCAAGAGTAACAATAAACATGGTTTTACCGTGCACCAGAAAGCAAGATTAATCTATAATATTGTAACTTTGTCATTGTTACATTGATTAGAATCAGGCCCCGACTGGCAATCTATGGGTTCTGGCAAATGCCAGAGGTAAGGTTGCCACCCAGCCGGTATTTAACCGGCCCAGCCGGAAAAACATTGAGGTATCGAGGCCGGTGCCGGTATTAAAATAATACCGGCAATTACATGGCTGGTAAATTTTTGAGAGGGGAAATGCCATTTACTTTTAAGCAGCTTTGCTGCTCCCTCCCTCCCTGCTCCAAATTCCCCAGCTATGCGGGCTGCGGCGCACTCTCGCATGATGACATTTGTGGGCGGCATCGCCAGCTTGACTGGGGCTTTAAAGAGTAGACGCGAGTGCACAGTGCAGCTGTGCAGACTACTGTAGGTGGAGCGTGCAGCCGGACACAAACGGAAAAGAGCAGTACTGCAGAACGCTGACAGCCTGGGAAACTGACAGTGCGAGTGACTGTGGACACTGGACAGTCAGTGAAACTAGTGTAGCGATTCTGGACTGCGGCGGGCTGTGTTAAGATTAGAACTGTTGGGCAGTAATTCTACTAATGTGAATGGACAAGGGGTGTGGCTTTGGGCAGAACCAGGGGTGTGGCTTTGGTCAGTATTGGGGGTGGTTCTTTGGCGGGATTGGGGGTGGTGCTTTGGGCAGGGCTAAGGCTGGTCTTTTTTTCTAGAAAAGGTGGCAACCCTAGCCAGAGGGGCTGCTAAAAGATGCCATAGAAAGTCACTATTTAGTGGGCTGGCTGTTTGGGCCTCTGTGTGGTCTAATTGGGCCTCTGTGTGGTCTAATTGGGCCTCTGTGTACTTGAAATGCCAGGGCCTATTTTGATTCTCAGTCCAGACCTGATCAACCAATTCAATTAGAGCAAAAAGGCTCAGTTTAGCAAAGCTGGTGCTGTCAGACAGCCAATCATTTCCCGCCATTTAGGCGCGACCTCAAGGCTCTTATAAGATGGTGTCACGTGACTGGCGCAGGGACACTAGTGCGACACAGCTAATTAGTAACCACCTGAGGAAATTCACACAGGAAAAAGAGATCCAGTTCTTCTCTGGATATCACTCATATTTTAACCAACACGTAGCTCAGATATTGCCATTGTTACAAAAAGATATATAAAATATATAATTCCGGTTTTTTAAAGTATTTTTCCAAGTGCAAAACGTGAACGAAATGTTGTCACTGGGCGCCATATACTGCCTCGTGGAGGTGGCAAACACTTAACAGGTGCAGAGATACATTCAGGCTGCAACACGTGATATAACTTGGCTCATACTGTAGTTCTATGTGGGGAAAACAGCAGGTTGTGGGATAAGCGAAACCCCACAGGTTGCCCGGCGGATCATTACTGTGTAACGCTTGTGCCCAGTGCAAGTAGCTGCATTGAAGCAGGTCTCTCACCTTATCTAACACGCACAAAGAATGACAGCGGAGTGTTTCCAGACAATGTAACGCCGGCTGAGCTGTGTGTGTGCGCATACGTACTTTTATTTTCGCAGCTCTACCTGCCCAGCCGCTGACACTGTCCCTTGGCATTAGGACCCAGTCGAAGGGCAATAGAGAAGCAGGGGCGTGGCCTCCAGTAACACTATTATATAAAAGAGCCGAGAGCGTTTAGCAGTTCATTAGTGAAACAGGCTGACAGCTAGGGCAGCAGCGCATTGCAAGAAGTAGCCTGAGCTCATGCTGGATTCCCGGAGCTCGTCACCATGCTTGGTAGGCTATAGGAGCTCCATGGAGCAAGCTAACTTCTACGAGGTCGACCCGCGGCCATCCATGAACATCCACGTTCAGCCCCCGCACGGTGTTTACGGCTACAGGGAGCCTCCGGCTTCAGCCCTTGAACACAACGAGCTGTGTGACAACGAGAACTCCATTGATATCAGCGCTTACATCGACCCGGCCGCTTTCAACGACGAGTTTCTGGCCGACCTGTTCCATAGCAACAAGCAGGAGAAAGCCAAGAGCGACTTTGAGTACCAGCAGCAGCAGCAGGGGCCGGTCGGGGCGGTTGTTGCAGCAGGGCACCCGCTGATGTATGGCTGCAGCATGGCTAACTACATGGACAACAAGCTGGACGGTGGCCTGAGGCCGCTTGTGATCAAGCAAGAGCCAAGGGAAGTAGAGGAAGCCGGCGGCAGAGCATCATCATTAGCAGCTCTGTACCCTCACCATGCGGCCTCCCAGCACTCATCCCACCTGCAGTACCAGGTAGCCCACTGTGCCCAGACCAGCATGCACCTGCAGCCCGGCCACCCAACTCCTCCTCCTACTCCTGTCCCAAGCCCACATCACCCCCCTGCACATCAGCATCATCACCTGCACCATTCTTCACTCAAAGGCATTTCCCCTTCATCCTCCTCCTCATCCTCCTCCTCCTCCTCGGAGAACAGGGGCAAATCCAAAAAGTGGCTGGACAAGAACAGCAACGAGTACAGGGTAAGGAGAGAGAGGAACAACATAGCAGTGAGAAAAAGCAGGGACAAAGCCAAGATAAGGAATGTAGAAACCCAACAGAAAGTCATTGAGCTCTCTTCTGACAATGATAAGCTGAGGAAGAGGGTGGAACAGTTGAGCAGGGAGCTGGACACTCTTAGGGGCATCTTCAGGCAGCTCCCAGACAGTTCTCTGGTCAAAGCTATGGGCAACTGTTCATAAGGTCAAATACTCACATTCAGTGCATTGTCTACCAGTGAGAGACACTGTTAAACACCCCCACCTGAGAGTGGATCCTTCCAGTTCGGACCATGAAGTTTTAATACATGTGCCATTTGTGAACTAGGATGGCAGCCACCCTGTGAGACGGCTCTGGGCTGGGAGTCAAAACAGGCATTCCAAGTACACAGAGGCCCGACCAGCTCACTAAATAGTGACTTTCTACGGCATCTAACAGCAGCATTTGCCTGAACTCACAGATTGCCAGTCCGGGCCTGCTGTGAGACTTTATTCTGGTGTATTTACTCAATGGTGTTAAAGGTACCCACCTTGCAAGACCTCCATGCTCCAGGCAGCTTTGGTGGTGCTAGATGAAACAAGCCAGGGTTTTTTTTTTCTTAGGCTTTGAGGTCCCTCCATTTATATGAAGTTGTTTGTTCCAGGCTAAGCAGATTTTTTTTTATACATTTTTTCATACTTTATCACATATCACACGTGCCTTTTGTAGAATTTGGTATATCTGTTGCTCTAGTACATTACAGAGTATTTATCTATTCCTATTGCTGTTAGGGAATGCTGGGAAATTTAGTAACACCTAGAGGGCCGCAGGTAGCACACCACATTCTATAACGTTTTGCCAGTGGATGTGTAAGGCGATTATGCTAATGATCATGAAAATACCTGATTATATTTTTTATATGTGACTGGTAATTTAAATAGAGATTTGGAAAATTCCATTGCATTTAAAAAAACAGTATGGTCAGTGATGGACAAATACAACTTAGGGCCCCCATACTGAGTTCATGTTTGGGCCTCTTTTACTAAAACCCAGATGGGAGGCTTCCCCCGGGCCTATATGCAGCTGCACAACTAGCACGCGTGCCCCTGTTATGGGGTATTTATTCCATTAATTCATCATGTAATTTCCCTGGTGTTTATCTGTCACATTTAAGGTTTCACAGCTTACAGGCGAGAGACAGGCGCTCCAGGGTAAAAACAAAGGGAACATTATGCAAAGATATACAAAATACAGTACTTATTTTATAACTATTGTAAACTGTCAGTTTTCATTGTGAATGACATTTATCAGCTGCTGTTGCTAATCATTATTTCATGCTTTCTGTGTGTGTTTTCTGTGACACTGTGTACATAACTTTTTTTTTTTTTAATCAAAGTTCTTTGGAAAACCTGCAGACCAGCAGAATGTGAATGAGCTAATCTCTCAATTCTACAACATTGTGCTTTTCTTATGCTCATTTTCTTGCCATTGTCTCTTGGTTGTTGCAGGGTTGGCTGGTAATGCTTTTTATTGGCAGCTGTCAAGCTCACTCTGCTGTCTGACAAGGAAAAGGTGTGATTAGTACTGCACGCTAGAGGAATCCCAGCTCCACACTTTGCACTCTTTTCAGTTTGATATTTAGGGATGTGTCCATTGTAAATTAATTAAGGACCAAATTATTGCAGCAGTGGCATGACTGTAGAGCCCACGGGCCCTGTTTAACAATCAGTGCACGATCCTTCTTCATTTCTGCCTCAGACACCACAACCTGGGGCTCATTTATCAACACTGGGCAAATTTGCCCATGGGCAGTTACCTATAGCAACCAATCAGTGATTAGCTTTTTAAAGCCAGCTACAAGTAGAACAATGAAAGCAGCAATCTGATTGGTTGCCATGGGTTACTGCCCATGGGCAAATTTGCCCAGTATTGATAAATGACCCTCCCTGTGTCTTATTTTCATCTGCAAGTATAAATCACATTAATTGTACCAGGGCCACGTAATAACCTCTGCAGCCACTATAGTTATGCTGCTATAATTCCTGCCATCAGTACAGTTACTGTTCTCCCCATCCTAGTATTTTGCTGAGGATGTTGGGAGTTGAAAGTCTAAAAAAAGGACTTCATGTTGGGCATCCCTGCTTTATTCAAGTAGTGCCTTAAAGCTATATACCCTTAATTTCTCCTGCTAAATTATTGGCCAAAAGAAACCCCATGTTTATTTTTTATTTTTTTTGCCTTGAAAAAAAGATATGTATGTTTTAAAAATGTTCTGGAAAATAAAAGAAATGCCTTTATTCACTTATTTGTTAATAATTATAATTTTTTTGAAACACAACCGCATATCCTTGTTTTTATTTTCAAAACTAAATAAAACAAAACTTTAAAATATTACGTTCTTGTGTGTTGAACTTTTTCTATGTATGACTTTATCAGTAAATTGATGGTGGTAATTGAAATGGCTCACATCTGCGTTAAAGTGAAACAATCTTCCCAGCATTTCTTTTTTAATGTTTCTATTTTCATTTTGATAAATTTTCAATTAGTAGTGACTGTAGTTATGTTACAAATGCATTCATATTTTAACATGGTTTTGTTTCCTTTGCCTTGCAAAATTAGTTTCTCTCATTGGTAATGAATTAAGGGCTTAAAAACCTTCAAACCTACAAAGTTAGACACAGAAAAAATGGAAAACAAATATCTGAATGTATGTTTTTATTAGGGATGTACAGAATCCACTATTTGGGATTCGGCCGAATGTCCAAATCCTTGGTGAAAGATTTGGCTGAATAGCGAATCCTAATTTGCATATGCAAATTATGGAACAAATTCTTCTTTTGTGATGAAAAGTCATGTGATTTCCTTACCCACCCCTAATTTACATATGCAAATTAGGATTCAGGTTCTGCCAGGCACAAGGATTTGGCCGAATCCTGCTGAAAAAGGCCGAATTCCGAACCGAATCCTGGATTCGGTGCATCCCTAGTTTTTATTTATATATCTATGTATGCAGAGCACTGACATATTCATAGAAAAGAACAATAATACAATAATAGAACATAAATATATACAATTATATTAAGCACCAAGTTTTAAACAGCACAAGAAGGAGGAAGATCCTGCCCAGTAATTTATACTTTAAGTGGGAAATTTACACAAGCAGGATAATCAGTGATGAAATTTGACTACTAGAATACAGAATGTGGGTGAATAATCTTTTCTCCAAACTACTCAAATTAACATCACTTGTTTTTCAAATACAAACTTTATATTTAGGATGGAAGCATCTCTACGTACTTAAGACAGTCATTAATCATTAGAGAGTTTACTAGTTTTTAAAGTATTTTTATACAATATATGAGCAAAACCAGAACAGAGGTAGACTTTTCTACCCACTTATATACAGTATGTATGTTTTATTTATGTGCATGCACCAATCAGCAACAAGGCCAGGTAAGGTCCGGTGCCTAGGGCAGCTTTAGGCCTAAATACATCCTTTTCTGATAAGAAAAAGGTTATGGGTATGGCATCTGTTATCCAGAAAGCTCAGAATTATGGGAAGGAGATCTCCCATAGAGTCCATTATAATCAAATAACTCAAATTTTTCAAAATCATTTCCTTTCTCTGTAATAATAAAACAGTATCTTGTACTTGATTCCTGCTAATATACCATTCATCCTTATTGGACAAAACAATCTTATTAGGTTTATTTAATATTAAGGTATTTTTAACTAGACGTTAAGTTATGGAGATCCTAATTACGGAAACCCCCTTATTTGGAAACCCCCCAGGTCCCGAGCATTCTGGATACCTGTACCCTGATTCTGTTGAGTCATTTTCTGCTGTGTGTAACCCATTCTTGATGACAGAAAGATAATATAATAGGAATCAGTTTAGCATTACACTAATCTGTTTGGTGCAAGAAACTTTATGTAGGGTATTAATCTGTCCAGTTCTTACCACGGCAGTTCTAGTTAATAACAAGTAATTATTAGATATCCCCGTGTTTCATAGAAAATGTTAGGTGTAGTTGAAGATACTGTAATCAGGGCAAAACTCTAACAGGAGCAGTTATCTTTAAATTATCTTTTAGTATGTTATTGATGAGTCTATACTTTTCTATTAGTCTTAATATTTGGTTAATATGTTTTCCTTTTCTGAACTTTTCTACCTTGTGAATGTTTCTGCATTTTTACATGTTCCTTTTCCATCTTTCTACCCCCAACAACCTGATGCTCTATAAAGGTTATCGTTATTTTTGTAGCACATAAATTTCTATAAAACATCTCTCTAATTTATCCTCCATTCTAATCAGACTGTCTGATTACTAGATTAACATGGACCCCTTACTGGATAGATTCTCAAAAGAATAAAAAATGAACACCAATTATATATTGTTTTCAACACCATTGTCTACACCAAACTAAAGTTTTAAGGTTAAAAAGTACCCCTTTAAAGAGACAGTGCTATATATTTATTGCTCTACTGCTTTTTCTGCAATGCAGCCCCCTCCAGCACAAGAAAGGCAACTGCTTGGTGGCGAGGGCGGGAAGCATCTGTTCAGAATAGCCCCTGGGTACTATGGGGCATATTTACTAAAGTGCGAATCGGCTAACGATAGCAGAAATTCGTCAGTGTGACGTCATTTCATTACTTCGCCGATTTACTAACGGGTGCTGGCGTAAATTTGCTAGCGAAGTGGACCTACTCTAGCGCTACTTTGCACCCTTATGCCAGGCGAAGTTGTGCTATTGCGAAGGGACGTAACTACGCTAATTCACTAACTTGCGCATTTTACTGAATGTTACCTCTTGTGCCAGACTTTACTTCGCCAGGTCAGACCAGGCGAAGTTCAATACAATAGATAGGAGTTTGTCCAAAAATAGTTTTTTGTAAGTCCCAAAAAACGCTGGTGTCTTTTACTTTTTTAAGGGTGATAGTATGAAAAATAGCGTAAATATTTTTGGGGGTACCCTCCTCCCCCCCTACATTTCCTAACATATGGCATCTCAATGATACAGTGGCACATGTGTAGGGCAATAGAACACCTTTATTTTATTATTTAAAGGTTTCCTGGGCTTGTGTAGTGTAATGTAGTTGCTGCAGCACATACGTCCATTATATTCTAATTTCGCGCTGTATGCAAATTAGGCATCACTAGCATAACTTCACTTTGCCTGACGAAGTAATGGTAGCGCAACTTCGCTACCGTTCACCTCCCTGAGTGCAACTTCGCATTTTAGGGAATTTGCGTAGCGCTGGCGAAATTACGCCTGGCGAAGTGCAGCGAAGCTGTTTCTGGCTCAACTTTGGATCTTAGGGAATTTGCCCCATATGTGTGCTGCAGAAACATTTTGGCCCACACCCAACCAGAACCCACTATCTGTGCCCACATTTCAGCTTGCACCCACCTGAATCGCATGTAAATCTGCGGGTCCTGTGGCTACCCACACATCACTAATGTGAGTCAGTAGAAAAGAAGATGCGGAGCTACTAGGGGCATCTTCAGAGGCCCAGCTCTTCATTGCTGGTCATTGGGCTGGTTCAGAAGCCTACAAAATAAAGTGAAAGCACTTCTAGCCTTATTCGTTGTTAAAGGGGTTGTTCACCTTTGAACTAATATGATGTGGAAAGTAATATTCTAAGACAACTTGCAATTGTTTTTTTCATCAGAAAAGTTTCTCAGCAGATTTTTGTGTTCATTGCTTTGAGTGACCAATCAGCACCTTTAAAACTAGACAGCTCATACGCAATCATATGGGAGTTTCTATTAAAATCCCCCAAATTGAAGAACTAAAGGTTAAAGGAGAACTAAATCCTTAAAATCAATATGGCTAAAAATGCCATATTTAATATACCGAACTTATTGTACCAGCCTGAACTTCAAACCTGTCACAAGGGGTCACCATTTTGGAAAGTGTCTGCGACATTCACATGCTCAGTGGGCTCTGAACAGCTGTTGAGAATTTAGGGGAAAATGTTGGTCTGTAATTTATTGATGCTCCTTTAAGCAGGTCAGAAATTGTGATAAGCTGAGGAAAGCGCTGTGGCTTTTGTTTGGAATATGAAAAATAGCTCACTAGCCATACACACAGGCTACAACAATGCCAAATAAATCTACCATCCACCACCCATTAAATAATTTACTATAAATCATATTACCACAGCTGCCATAGTTACTTAGCAGTTTTTGTGTTTTTGAAGTGGGTTGTGCAGCAAGGTACTGTATATATTGGTTATAATGGTAATATATTTATATTGGTCACACTCAGATTTCAGGAATTGGCAAATGAAAGATATATTTCTTGGATTATTTTCACTATACTCTATATACTCCTGTGTAATATTAAGAGCTATATATACTGAACAGCTGCATATTTCCAGCGTTCTCTTTTTCTCACACTTTCTTTCCATCACTCCCTCTCCACATGTTGACAGGAGATTACGTTACAAACATTAGCAATGCCCAAGGGTGGCTGCCTCTTTTTAGACTACAGGTTCAGTCGCTGATCTGACAGGGAATTACGCCACACACAATTATAGACAGCCACTAAATACAATACCACTTTAAGGAAACTATACCTCTGGAATGAATACCTAACCACCGAAATGTTTATATTATATTAAAGAATCTAACCAAACTGGAATACGTACTGTATACCAGTGCATGATATTCATTCTCACTACACTAGTCACATACAGCTAAAATTGAGGCTATCGATTGTCAATATTAGTATTTCATATAATTTTATGGTTTCCTTTTCCCTGTTCCGAAAAAACAAAACAATAAGGTGGGTCTCTCTACAGAGTTATCCCTATTGGGTGTAATTGTAATTTTTGTACAACTTGTCCACCCACAGCAAAGTTGTATGTACTAGCTGTATCTGAAAGCAATTGTAGAATCTCAAACTGTGCAGTCCATATAGACCAGTTGGTGTGAGTTGAAATGCTCAGTTTGCATGAAAACCTTTGGTTGCTGGACTGGAGAGGCTAAACTAGAAGAACCAAGCCTAAATCATAAGATCAGTAGTGAAAGTAAGCAACTATCTTCTCTTCTCTCTCCCTTCTTACCCAGCCATGTAGCCAGTCACTGACTTGGCCCTGCATAGTCTCATATTGTTAATGGCAGTGGGCATATAAAACACTGTTCTTTGTAAGCTTGGGTCATTTACTAACACTAGGGAAATCTGCAACTGGGTGGTAACCTGTTGCAGCCAGTGATTAGCTGTGTTCAGAGAGCTGCAAAACCCAACCCAAAAGCCAACATTTGATGGTTAGCCATAGATTATTACACAAAGGCAAATTTGCCCAGTTTTAATAAACTCTCTTGAATCGTTAACTGAATCTTTTGTTTGAATTGCTGCAGATGATGATGGAAAAGTGCTTGTAGCCAGTATTAGCAATCAACTAATTTTGCTTAAAGGCACTGGTTCACCTTTAAGGTAACATTTATTATGTTATAGAACGGCCAATTCCAAGCAACTTTTAAATTGGGTTTCATTATTTATTTATTTATTTTTATAGCTTTATAGTTATTTGCCTTTTCTTCTGACTCTTTGCAGCTGTTAAATGAGCGTTGCTGACTCCCTTCTAAAAAACAAATGATCTGTAAGGCTACAAATGTATTGTTACTGTTCCTTTTAATTACTGGTCCTTCTATTCAGGCCCTCGCCTACTCATATCCCAGTCTCTTATTCAAATCAATGCATGGTTGTTAGGGTAATTTGGACCCTAGTTACCAGATTGGTTAAGATGCAGATTGAAGAGCTGCTGTATAAAAAGCTAAATAACTCAAAAATCTTCAATAATAAAAAATGAAAACAAATTGCAAATTGTTTTAGAATATCACTCTTGACATCATACTAAAAAAGTTATCTCAAAGGTGAACAACCCCTTTAATAAAATAGTTACTCTTGATACCTCTCTAATAGCTCCTTGTTTAACAGTCAAAATATTTTTTTTACTAAACTCCCGAAAGTCACGAAAAATACGTGATTTTTTTAATAAAATCTGACTTTTGAAAAAAACACGAATTTTTCAGAATTTATTAAACCCAGAGGATGGAAAAGTCTGAATCTGAAAATCCTGCATCTCAGACCTGTGAGGTTGCATATAAGTCAATGGGAGAAGTCCCAATGATTTTTTTATGTGCGCTGGGTTTCAGGCAATACCCCAAAGTTTTCTGAGTTTTTGGGTGAAAATTACAAAAAAAATTGTGAAAATCGTATGAAAAAGTCTGAAAAATTAGTGAAAATCAGATTTTTTCCTGCAAAGCAAATTTTCAGGACAGGAAAATGTAATAATAAATAAGCATAAAAAAACCCAAGCGGATTTGATCGGAGTTTGTAGCAGAAAATGTTGAGATAAATTTGGACTTTGATAAATAACCCCCCAAATGTATATTTTGAAGCTGAACTTAACTAAATGTAGTTATATATAGTTGCAACCTGAGTTAAATTATTGATAACTAAATTAACTTTTCACACTTTCCCTATATTTTCCCCTTAAAATACATTTTCTAATGCAAAAATACAGTGTCAATATCTTTACAACAGTCTTAGGACTACAACTAAATGTGTCTGAGCACTATTTGTAATGAGTCTGTGTACTCACACAAGTAGGGACAGGACTGAGGTTTAAATCACTTGGGTGGGTGTATTGCATTATCCTTTAAATGGCATATACCCTGGGGCCCTATTTATCTTGCTTTGTAAAATTATTTACCCTGAAAATGTGGTATAAAAAGTAGTGCAAAATAAATGGTGATTTTATAAAGTTGTGTTTTCTTTTTAGCTGCCCAATTGCCACATTTAATGCAATTTTTTATATTTATGGTGCAGGTCAACGGCAAAAATGTAGTGGTCAATTAAATTCCCAGCGTAAAAAAAAACATTAAAAAGCTGATAGAAAATACATAGCATTTATAAGCAGACAGTTTTTTTATGTTAGAAATTTACACAGAAAATATTTATGCCAATTTTAGACTAGATTGGTTTTACACAGTGATGCCTATACTGTAGATCAGACAGAGATGTGTGGTGCATTTGGTCACCATTTTTTTTGCAGAGTATGATAAACAGGCCCCTATATACAATCCTTGGCTGTCAGATTCTTTGAAGGGGTCTTACCAACTCTTGGGGGCAAATTTACTAAGCGGTGAAAATTCGCCAGCAACGGCTTTGCAGGCAGCGCAACACTTCGCCAGGCTATAATTCGCTCAGACAATGCTAATTCACTAACGTGCGAAGTTGCGTCCAGAGCGCCAAACATTGGTAAAGTTGTGCTAGCGTTAATTAGTTAGTTGCGTTGACTAATTTGCATATGCCGGAAAGTTAAAGTTGAATGGACATATATGTTGCAGCAAATACATTACATTACACAAGCCCAGGGAAGCTTAATAAAATAAAATAAAGTTGTTATATTGCCCTACACATGAGTCCAGTGTATAGTTTATGTGCCATATGTTAGGAAATGTAGGGGGGAAGCCAGTTACCCCAAAAAATTTATGCTTTTTTGCAGCCTATCACCCTGAAAAAAGGAAAAGACTCTAGCGTTTTTGGGACTAAATTTTTAGGAAGTCCTATCTACTCTATTGCACTTCCCTGGTATGAGGTGGCGAAGGCAAGTCTTGCGCAAGAGGTAACGTTCAGTAAAATCTGCATCTTAGTGAATTTGCGCAGTTACGTCCCTTCGCGAGAGCGAAACTTCACCTGGCGATTGAGTGCGAATGAGCGCCAGTGTCAGTTGCTTTTGCTAGTGAAGTTCTGCCTGCTCCCGTCACACTGGAGAATTCTCACCAGCGTTAGTCACTTCATCCTTTAGTAAATTTGCCCTTTTGAGGGGTCCTGCATTTACTGGATCTATTTTGATGTGTATTAATCAACTAAAGGATTATGGTGAACTCTTTTTGCCTACACAACTTTTTTGAAAACTAATACAAATTTTGTAAGGGCATAAGAAGCCTGAATCTGTACTATTACATTGGAATTGCTCAATGCTATTCTCATCACTGTACAGGAAACACTTTAGCAATCTGTACCTTCAATACAGTTCACAATACAGTGACTTATATTGTGCATCCTCTTTTACCAGAAAACTGCAGAACTATGTGAATGAAACATCCTTTCACAAAGAGAAAAAAACTTGACTAATCTTGAAATTATAGGTATTCATTAGGAAAAAATAATTTTTTTACATGAATTAACCTTATTGTGTCATTGTATTTGTTTTCATTGGGAAAAAACTCAATAAAAGTAAGGGAAAAATGGAGAACAAGTATTTTTCAGGATGCCTACTGGCTACAGTTGCATTCTGTGATTCTGTTGCTGTAAATTCATATTAAAATTGTAGTATTTGTTCTTTTTTTTTATTTAAGCTTTGGTCCTTATAATATTTTGTGCAATGGTGTGGCTTGCGCAATCATGGCGTATGATATGAATATTTTCTTCATTTTCTTTTATTCTGCCTGAAAAATGAAATCTATATATAATCATATTAGCCTTATTCATAAATACCTTTTGCTTTTGGGGATAAATTACACGGCCAATTGCTCGTTTAATGATGGTTATATGAGACAGGCACATTGGGATGCAGAACACAGGTGCCCCAGTGCACCTTTATAGCAATTAGAGTTATGTTCATGGTTATTCAATCATGAATTGCACAGATCTATATAACTCCCCTGATAGTTTGCCTGCTTTACAGTCTCCTTAACCATAAACCCTTTGTACGTACTCTCATTATAACCAGGCTATTTTGAGTAAAACTCTACAGACACACAACTTACTTTTGCTCTCTATTCCTAAATATAGGAACATGATTGTGTTCATTTATAACACGGAAAGAATTTTGTTTGTTTTGCTTTTCATCACGTGTTTTACTGGTTTAACTTAACACAGGATAATCAATAACTAAGTAGTAAAATATGTTCAGTATTTAAAGTGGGAGGTAGTTGAATATTTTACTACCCTTGAAGTGATTTCTTTTTTTGCCAAGGGATTTCCCCTTAAGTGATTTTTTTGTGCACTATGGAATGTTTCCTGTGGCATAAACTAGTACAGTGTTTTATTGCTTTTAGTGTATTCTGTTGTAACCCTTTTGCTTGGAGATGTGTTAAAATTATTTGCCCCCATCAATCTTATTTTCATTGGTGATAAAGTAGTTAGCACCGTTTCTCTGCTGAGTTTACCTTTATCTCCAATGTACAATCATTACAGGATCTGTATTCTCAGAAGGCTCAGAAAAACAAATTCAGATTTACAAGGCAGTAAATGCAGGGTAGTAAAGTGGTCCCATGAACCATTCCTGCTTTCAAACAAGAGGCCATAACAGAGCACCTTCTCAACTAATGACCTATGATGATTCTAAACCAGCTTAATTGTTTGTTTAATGTGTAATGAATGTGTGATTGAGATAGTCACAGTTTATTAATGTCATTCCGTTAAAGAAACCATAACACCAAAAAATTAAAGCATTTTAAAGTAATTAAAATATAATGTACTGTTTCCTTGCATTTCCTTCAAAAACACATCTATAGTTTACATAAACAAGCTGCTGTGTAGCCAAGGGGGCAGCCATTCAAAGTGTAAGTTACGTAGCAGATACTGTAACAAGAGCACTCTGCAGAGTACCATTTTATTACATTATAGAGCTTATCTGTTATCTGCTAAGTAACCTGTGCCTTTTCTCCTTTTTCAGCACAAATGGTTGCTTCCATGGCTACACTATGGTAGTCTTTCTAAAGCAAAGACATAACTTTTACCATGCATGGCAACAGTACATTATGTTTTAATTACTTTAGAATGCTTTTATTTTTTGCTGTTACTTTAAGATCTAGCACTAGTAGTCTAGATATATACAATGTCATATATACTGTGTACAGGCAGTCCCTGGGTAACATACAAGATAGGGTCTGTAGGTTTGTGCTTAAGTTGAATTTGTATGTAAATTGAAGCATATGCATTTACTTATTAAATGCAATAAGACAGATGTTTGTCTTAACATAGTATTTACTTTTACCTTTCTGTGCATATTTATCTTTACCTGTCTGTGCTCTGCAGTCGACAACACACACCAGAGAGGATTGGGGCAGGTGTTTTATTAAAGCTAATAAAGGTAAAGCAAACTACAGTATGTTACTGTTATGGCCCCGTCTGTAAGTATAAGTAAGTCGGGTATATGTAACTCGAGGACTCCCTGTATAGTATTGTAATTATAATAATAAATACAATAATTATACTAATAATAATAATGTTGAAGGAAAAATATTTATTGCTTATTGTATCACTATTCAGTCTCTAATGGGAACTTTATCAAGACCTTGATCTGAGAAGTGTTGATAATGTAATAAATATATATTGTTGTACATATAATCTTCAAACAGACCCAGGACAGAGTGCAGTACTTTTGATCTCTCTTTTACAATATATAATTACATCTTTTTATTAAGTTGAAGATAACATGCTAAGCATCTGTTTATCTGACATCTCATTTCAAGACACACGCACAATGTGTGCAAGAAAACAAAACTTTCCACCTTTTTAAGCCCAATGCAGATTTGTATGTGCAGCATGCTAGCCTAACCCTGAAAGTAACATCTACTCAAGGCAAATGTTACTTCTAGGGCTCCCTTGCATCTGTGCACCTTTACTTTGCATCTTCCTCACCAGTGGCAAGAAGACGTGAACCCCACAGTATAAGCATTTATGTCTGATGTAGTTATATATATATATATCTATACATTTTTTTTACTATATGGAAATAAAACAACAAACTGCAAAGACATTGAAATAATTATAATACTACATCAAACAATCAAGGTAAATAAAAGTTAATCATACAATAAAAAAGTCTTCAACGCAAGTGATTTTAACAGTAACAGATATATGATTGTCTTAATCCTTTGCCTGCTCTTGTTATAACAATAGTTGTATATGTTTCCCAAATGTGACTGAAATATCAGTGTTTTGAATAAATGATAATGTTATAGGAGGAATAGAAGATGACCCTACCCAACCATATTTTCAACCAACACCACAAAATGAAATGCTATAAGTAAGGTGCAGTGCAGTTGTACTTGACTATATTTTACTTATACCTTATACACAACACCCTGTCTGTATTTTTTGTTCTATTTCAGAATTATCATGGCTTATTATTGTTGTAAACACAGGGCTATCTGTTTCTGTAAGTATGAAAACAACTTCAGCCCTCATTCTCTCTGACGCCTCTAAATAATGTACCACATGTCAAACGAATGTAGCACATTGGTTTGACTCCTTTAAACTTCCCTTCAATTTCTGCTTATGAGGTTAAGTAGACCTATAGTTTATCTGTTTGTGAACATGAAAATCTTTCCACAAAGTAAGAAGTAGGGCCCAACCTAGAAATCCCTTTATTTGTGCAGATCCAGGCACCTGAGCATTAGCCAAACTGTGCAACTATTTTAGATACATTTTCCATTCAGAAAACTCTGAAAGCCAAAAATGCTTTTAACCATTTTGCTACAGAAAGCATTTGCATTCTTTCACTTGATGGGCCCCCATAATACTGAGTATTGTTTCACAACAGAAACTGAAGTAAAAGAACATGTAAAATGTTTTATAGACTAAAAAAACAAGAAAAACAAGTAAGTCAGCCAGAACACCCAACCCAGAACAGCAGAGTATAAAATGACATATTGCACCTTTGAGAAAACTGTAATTAATACATTAATTACACCTAGTCATATAAAAAAAAACTTACCTTGTACCAGTGATAGAAAATCATTCATTGTGTTTACTGAGTAACTGATATTATGTGACTCATATATAATTAGTTGATAGTAACTGGCAACAGAATAAACTAAAGCCAAGCCAGATAGTATTTGCTCTGACATAGCAACAGAATAATCATAAATGTTTAGTGGTTCCCTGCACTGTTAGCTCTGATGGTGCTAATATAAATATTGTAGAAACATGCCTCTGTTTCGTGCTTTTAGCTTATTATTTGGTGTTTTTTCCTTCTGCACTCCCATTGATTATTTTGATATAATTGCCAATATGATGTCATGAAAACGTACTACAAAATGTTTGAGCTTATGATTTATCCGACAAAGCTAATTGTATGTCTGCTTTGATGTTTTTCTTTTAATAAAATAAATTGTAAAATATATTGCATTAGTTGGCAAACATGTGCGGGCAGATTTATTAAAGGGCGAAGTGGCAGTCGCTAGTAAAAATTCCATCCGCAGGAACATCGCCAATTTACTAACAGGCGTAGAGGACAATTCGCCAGCGAAAGAGACCATTGTTGTTTCACACCCAATCGCCAGCCAAATTTTTGCTCAGACGAACCATCTTTATTCCCGCAACAGTGCGAATTTTACAGAACGTTACCACTTTCGCCAGAGTTTCCTTTGCCACCTTAGACCTGGCAAACGGATAAGATGAAGCTACATCCTCCTCAATCTTATGTCAGTGACATCATATCCTGTATGCCAGAAAGTCATAAAAGTTCTAAAAAAACGCTGGTGTTTTTTTCATATTTTGAAAGAGGGATTTCCTTCAAAAGTTATAGCTATTAAAGGTTTTTGTGTGAACAATTTTTTGTACCCAATTTGAGGGGCATGCCACATTTGTTTTAGGGTGGGCTCATGTCTAGACATTAGAGGATCTCTTTTGTCTTTATTTTGCTTCTTTTGACATCTGTAATAATAAGAGCCCACTGCAAGCATTTGCACCAACATTTCTAATAAAGACGTCTATACAGCATATATGTATCCACCCTATTCAAATTGACCTAAGCGCAACAGTACTAAGTGTCACTAGGCAAAAATGAATTTTAGTGAAAGTTCGCTGTGTAATGCTTGCGCTAATGAATTAACTAGCGAAACTTCGCCAGCGTTTGGCTACAGAACTTTGCATTTTAGTGAAATAGCGTAGGGATACCGAATTTACGCCTGGCGCAAAATGTGGCAAATCCTCACTAAATTTGCTCTTTATGAATTTGCCCCATTCTGAAGATATAGTGTATGCACTTTTAGCCCTCTTTGAGTAACATGAAGTCCACATGTACTAAAAACTGTCAGTCACCTATGGGGAAAAAAGGATTATAATTACGTCAGAAGTGTTGATTTTAAAAGGGAATGCTTTTTTTTATAATAGGAATGGGAAAATAAAGTCATTACATATTGTAACTTGTAATTGTAAACCAAGAAAATAGTCAAATCAAATCAATAAGGTGCCACACTTACACTAGATCGCCTTTTGCAGCGTCGGGTGCACAGCTGTGTTCCTCTCTGCCCAAGGAAAAACTCCACTGTAAAGCAATAATTCCAGCAGCACTCCGATATGTGAATCAAAGATTATTTATTCATGCCATTAGCAGAGCGACGTTTCGGGCTATTTAGCTTGATAAAGGGCTGGAATAGCCCGAAACGTCGCTCTGCTAATGGCATGAATAAATAATCTTTGATTCGCGTATCGGAGTGCTGCTGTAAACCAAGAAAAATTACAGTCTGAAAAGGGGTTGGCTTTTATTTTCAACCTACTTCACATCTAAATGCATTATTCGATTATGCTTGTCAATCAGATTTACATATCATTAATCAGCCTATAAATGCAAAGCACAAAAGTGCAGATTAAAAAATAATTATGATGTATGCGCCAAGGAAAACGGCATGGGAACCTTGGTTCTAGCAGTACCACGGAACAGGTATTTTCATTATATTCAGGGGCGGGTCTAAAGGTGGCAATAGAATTGAAAGCAAATTTTCGTACTATATGTGTATGTTGGGAAAAGAACTGATATCGGCAGAAGACTTGGATATTGGCCTATAGGCACCCTAACATCGGCCATTATTAGTGCTTTATTGTCAGATACAGGTAGAAAAAATAGAATTCTACCTGTATCTGACAATTCAGCTCTACACGTGTGTATTGAAATGAACGATCGTTCCTTGGAAAGATCTTTTCCAAGAAAGATCGTAATTATTATGTCTATGGCCACCTTCAATGTGGAAAATCTCCCTTGATTAGTTTTTACCATAACTTTTGGTTCAGCACTGGAAAAATTTAGGTTTTGTTTATATAATTTATATAGAAACCTTTTGCAACACCTACTTCCAATGATTTGCAACACCTCCTTCCAGATATTTAAAATGGATCTTCATGAAATTAGTTTCTTGTTTTGTGTCAGAAGTATAACAGCAATGCTGTGTCAGAATCTGATATTAATCAAGGAGGCGCAACAGATTGGTATGACTTTGATTATGATTTTAAGTTGCTGAGTGATCAACATTTTTTACTGATGTCTCCTTAAGTCTTTCACTACATCATAGCTGTGTTTGTTACATACTAGGAAAGTTTCTAACTTGGGTCCTGTCAGATTGTGCAGCTATCGACCACGTGGCCTTAAAATGCCAGCATCTGGAATGCAACAGTGTAAAGGAACGTGTATTTGTTTAAAGAGGAAAAAAAGAAGGCAAAAGTCCATTTAAAACTTGTTAATAAGTAATCAGAAATTCAACACAGTCCTACAGGAGGGAGGATAAGTGGTCATTTATTTGCTGTCTTCAGAATCCAAAATATGCAGCATTGCCTTGCACGCAATAGGAACTCAAAGACGGTTGTAATTTGGTTGCGATCGCGTAACAGTCATTTCATAATGCAGCAAATTAAGTTATAGAAAGGTAGAACGGAGATTGTAAAATCTTCTATTCTTGTCAGCATGAGTCTATTGGCACACAAGCAAATGTGCACAGATCCAGGAGAACTGTATGCTAGTTATTGTCAATATTTATGGATAATGGATTAAATTACAATGACCCGACAGCACTTGATGCCATTAGCCTTACCGGTAATTGGGCTGTTTTATCTCTTTCATTTTAAATGGCAGTGACAAAATGTGTTTTGTCCATACAGAGCAAATCATCAAGGTATTGTATTTAAAGGGGCAAACTCTGTTTCAGGTATTAATAACCCACAGCAACCAATCAGATGTGTACTTTGATCATAGTAACTACAAAAAGTCAGTAGGTTTGAATTGCTGATTGGTTATTATGCTTTAACAGACCTAGAGAAACATTTGCACCTGCATTCCATCACCATTTCCATGCTTCTTTCTTCTAAATGTTTTATGGCAATTGGAGTTCTCTCTGCTGCATTTGGAGGCCTCTCTGCATCAAATATTTGATTTATTAAACATGGTCCAAATAATTCATTGAGTGTAAGACACTCTGATATTAGCTGAAACCCAGTGACATGCCAGCATATGCCATAAATAAGCTGTAATATATACTATAACCCTTATATGTGGTACTTAATTATGTCACAGGTGTCACATAACTGAAATCTCAGACACAAAAAGAGGAGAGTGAATCCCTGATCCCATGTTTCACTACAATTTATAGTCATAAAAATGCTAAGCTGCCATATCCAAGTCAAGCTAAACCCCATATGGTGGTCCTAGCTATTTGGCTTTCATCATATTTATTCATAGGCTGGATCCTCCCTCTCTGGTCTCCTAAGCAAAGTTGTGGTCTTACAAACTAATCTACAAGTAGCAAACTACTATGAAAGAACATTATTACCCCTTACATTTGCACTGGTGTAGTAACTCATAGCAACCATTTGGATAACGTAAAAAAAATGTGAATTTAAACCTGTAAATTATTTCCCTACTAGCTGCCTACAGTTTCATCTACCCGAGTTGTGTATAGGTTTAAAAACTATAATTGCTTCACTGTGAATGAAACTAACTGAAATTTCAAGTGCAGTTATTGCCACTCTATATTCATATTTACTGAAGAATGCTAAGCTTTACTATGAAGTTCTCTTCACTCTTAAATGGTCTTACATCTTGGCAAAGTCCAGCAAACACAAATCTTAATCTTCAATGGTTTGTGGAACATTCTGTCCGCGTCTCCAGTCTCTACAGATCTCTCACATAACCAGGAAGTTAGGACACACCTGTGATTGTATTTATGAGCAGACAGGAGGAAAGAAACTTGAACAGGGAACAAAAGGATCTCTTTAAATTGTAACTAAACACCATTAGAAGGTTCCAAAATCATGTATAGTTCAGTATCGTCTCTATGTCAATATTTGCTCCCTCCATCTCCAAATCAAATATTACTTGCAATCATCTTCTCTTGTTTTTCGAGTAGCAATCAAGCTGAAAAGTGAAAACATTTCTAAATGGACGTTAAAGATTTTATTGAAAGCCCGATGACAACAAAAAAAAGTAAGGAATGCATCTATATTTTAATCAATGCTTTTAGCATGCTCTTTTATAAATTATGTGATATATTCATTTAGTTTTGTGTATGCAGAAGACCCAGTTATTGTAACAGCTTGACTGGATTTCAATTAGTAACCTACAGGTTACAATGCAGTTTATTATACCACTGTACTGTATGAACAGACTGCTAGGAATCTGTTTTGATCCATTTCGTATCCTTGCATTATAGTAATCTGTGCTCAATGTTAGCCTTCAGTCTGGCTATAAAAACTCCTACTCTGCACTCACTCACTGCCAATCAAGCTTAGTTGCTATGATTCCTGCTACTGTTGTTCTCTGGTTCCTGCTTCCTTGGTCCTGTCCCCTGTGTGGCTTCTTGGTTTTGACCCTGGCTTATTCCTGACTTCTAGTTTGCCCCTGGATCCTACAGTTGTTATTTGGTTCTGACCTGGCCTGCCTACTACATTCAACTCTTTCCTTACTCAGTCCTTCTCCGGGATATACCTTTGGCTAACTTACCTGCCCATATGGGAGTCACTGAATCTTGTGCAGTAAATCCTGGATGCACCCGAGTAGTTGAGGGCCAAAGGTGGTTGTTATAGACAGAAGATTACCCCTAGACAGGAATCTATATACCTGTACTTCCCTGGGGTTTGGGTTTGCCATAAGTGGCATTAATCCACTGGCTGTTAAAATCTAAATTTTTAAACTTTTTCCAAAGGTTTTCATCCTTAACATGCCAGGAATTATGGTTATAAATGGTGACTCCCTCAAAGCATGGTCTAATAGAAGGAATTGAAGGCTGCCCTTAGTATTTCAGTATTTCTGCAAGCCGAGACATGTAATTCTTAGAATTGGGAAGCTATCCTAATATCTATCCTCTCTTATTACACTCCTTTATTTTCCATTACGCCTTTCCATTAATCAACCGTTTATACCTTATTGGTGCTTTGTTATTTGTTATAAAAATTATTCACCAGACACCAATCTTATAGCTCATCACAGGGACAATGAAAGCATCAGAGACTTTTCGTTAAAATCCCTTTCATCATAAAATAGATTTTACATCAAGGAATAAAATTTATAAGGTATAATTAGTAGATACAATTTAAATGCCTTAAACGTATTACTGACAACGCCCTCAGAAAACAATATTCAGTAGTTATGAGACAGTTGGAAAACAAAGACATTGAAACCACCAAATTGTCCCTCACACAGGCATAATGTCTGCTCCTTTGGACAATGGTAAATGATTGCCAGTTTAATATTTGGAAGGCCCATGACACAAGAGGAGTATCCATATCAGTGAAGAATGCCTGGAGGTGGACTTGTAGCAAGTACTTGTCCAAGGGGTTGTTCACCTTCCAAACACTTTTTCAGTTCAGTTGTTTTCTGATTGTTCACCATAAATAAAGATGTTTTTTCAATTACTTTCCATCTTTTATTTTTTACTGTTTTCCCCCAAATTAATGTTTAAAGTTAATGTTCATGTCTCTAGTGTCTCAGTCTGGCAGCTCAGTAACCCAGATTCAGATTCTGAACTGTTACAATTTGCTACATTTTGTTGATACATTTCTCAGCATCTGTGGAATATTAGCAACTATTCAATTCTAACAGCTGCTTTTAATGAAAATCAGGGATTCTGCTCAGCAGGGTTAAAGCTAACAAATGTATCAACTAAATGTATCAATTTAAAAACAGTTAAAGAGTCAGCGACACCCCCCCCCGAGCTGCTTTAGAAGGTGAAAAATTAAACTTTATACTAGAAAAACAGGCACAAATAGAAAGTAATTTGAAAAAGTATTTATTCTAGGTGAACTATCTGAAACCAACTGACCTGAAAAAAGTGTTTCAAGGTGAACGACCCCTTTAATTTAAATACAAAATAACATCTATCATATTCATTTTACATATTCTTTATGAAGGTTTCAGGATAAGGTGTTTATATTGTCCAGAAAACACTTTTTTTTATAAAGTGGTACAATAAAGAAGCTATTTTTTTTTTTTTATAAATATCATCAATAAGTTCGATGTCACTGCAAGCATCTTTACATATACAACAGACCTATTGTTGTAAGAGGATTTAACACAAGCTGCATTGCCAAACAATGTTTCCAATTGAAATGTCCTCAGGTAGAAATGTCATTGACAGTCCCAGTGGAGCTATTTCTGATGTTTTGTTTAAAATATATTCTATGAGAAAAATGTTTAGTTGTATAAAGTCATGTTCGTGAAGGCTGCACAATGCTTTTGGAAGATCCAAGCTCACCTGTATACCTCAATCTTCAAGTCTAGACTGAATCTCACACAGGTTATACCCTGAATACCTTGTGCAGCAATTACTCCAACTATTCTTCTTATCTGGAATATTTAGGTTCTGAAGATTGTCAGATCAGTGGATGGTATGAAGAGCCCTATACTAAAATCTACTAAAGTATCACTATTAGGGTGAAGACACACAGAGCTAAAAGTAACAGCTACAAAAGTCCCCAAAAATACCCTGCCATAGAAAATACTGAGAATTGCATTGCTCACAATGTGAAATCATTTGCTGATGAATATTACATTGCTCAATATCGCTAGCGTTGACACCTAAATAACGCTTTGCAATTTGCGAACTTTTATGACATAGACTGCTCATGTTCTGTAAAGTCACTTGTTTGCAAACCTTGCAAGGAAATCATTGAGGTCTCTAATCGGTCAAAAAGCACACAAACATGGTTGCAAACATTCTCAAATGTGTTCCTGAACATTTTTAGCACTAAGGAAACAAAGGCAAAGCCAATTATCACTATTGTCTATTTTGTAGCCATGGAATGTAGCTGCTATGAGTAGCTCTGTGTATCTTCACTCTTAGGGCAGAGACACATGGTCAGATTCGGGAAGATTAGTCGCCCGGCGACAAATCTCCTCTTCTTCAGGGCGACTAATATCCCTGAACTGCCTTCCACCGGCTAGAATGAAAATCACCAGCGGGATGGAACTCGGATTGCTTTGTTTTGCACCTGAAGTTTCCTTGTGAGGCAACTTCGAGCGGCTTCGGAAAACTAAGTGCTCCTATTGCCATACTGCCAGCGATTTTCATTCTAGCCGGCGGAAAGGCAGGGGAAGGCAGTTCGGGGAGATTAGTCGCCCTGAAGAAGAGCGACTAATCTCCACGAATCTGACCGTGTGTCTCTGCCCTCAAACTTCACCCCACCCCGTCTAATTCCTACAGTGAGTTCTGGGAGAGAGTCTGTGATTCCCTGAAAAATATGGCAAAGTCCTGGTTTTTGAGTGGACTTTCACAGATTTCGAAAGGGGGTTTCAGGTCTCTATAGACCAATGTAATGATCCATTAGATATTTATTTTTGTCTCAGCCCTGTAAGCTTTGAAACTTGTTTTTCCAATCTCTGTATGTCGATTTACTGGCATAACTTGACAGCATCAGCAGTAGCTTGACAATCAAAACTTACTGTACAATAGAGTTTTTTATATGGAGGAATATACAAATTTTCTTGCCTAGTGGATTTGCTGAGAATGTTTCAGCATTTGAAAAAGGAACCTTAGATGGATTTTATTCACAGTACTTGTCATATATCAAACAAGTTACTAAATCCAAGACTTCTGTGTTACATAGAAATGGCCCTTCTGTATTTCTCTTTCTACTTACTACATCCTGTATTGTCACGTGACATTATTTATCAGCGTCTTTGTGTGTGAAATGCACTGCAAAAATATAAAAAGAATGGATATAATCACTGTTTGTTTTTTGTAAATGACAAGGGAACATTACTTTATGCTTCAGCCAACTTAGTATTTTTATAAAGTATGTGTGTTTTTTTTGTGGGTGACAAAGTGACATTTAATTATGCTGTGAAACATAGGAGCTGAGGTGGATTCCCAGACTAAGAAAGGAAGTGGACTAAGTCCCATGGGAAAGAACTGGTGGCCAGTTCATAAGACCGTGTAATCATTCTGATGCCAAATTATGCAGGGTTTATTTAATTCCTCAAAGCACACTTTGCTAACCTCTATAACACAACTTGTGTCTTTTAGTTAGCTTTCTCTTAGTTTGCTTGCAGAGTTAGAAACATTTTATTCCATACATCTGGCCATTATTTGACTCATTTGACATGTCATTGAGCAGCAGGTATTTAGTCCCCTCAGTGGTAGCTGTCTGATGTTTAGCACACCTCTAGTGCTTAATATTTTATACACATTTTAAACCCAAATAAACAGTGCTGCATAATAATAGAATATATTTATGTAATACAAGTCAGGAAATTTACACCAGGCCATAACAACCAATCAGCAAGTAGCATTTGTTGGCCAACAAACATTTGATTGGCTATTATGAATGGATAACTAGTGTGATGTGATGGAAAGTCACAGCTACAAGAACTCTTATAAATCAATCAATGCACTGTTATTACTAAAACAGAATGTAGCAACTAAACTCAGTTGTGCCAGTTATTAACACTGCCCAGATTTGCATCTGGGCAGTATCCCATGGTAACCAACTTTTTGCTTTCATTGTTCTATCTGCAGCTAGTTGAATGCAACCATTCACTGATTAGTTGCTATTGGTTACTGCTCGGGTGCTTTTACCCAGGCATTTAAAATTGAATAGAAATTCTTAAAATCATGCTTCTTGAAAGATCTTTGAAAAGAAGCTGTCATTTGCATCAATTTAGTAAATCCAGAATTACTGTAGTGAGTGAATCACCCTATGAATTGGACAATATTAGGGTTCACACCCTCCCAGCCAGACTGTACTAATCTTAGCATTATGCACTTATTTGCACCTTGTCTAGAGTCATAAAGCTCTTCAAAATGTAGCAGGGTGCTTGTAATGCCCTTGGAAACATGACCATTCAGAACACAGAGATAACTGAAGCATACGTAGCTGCAGCAGAAACAAGCCTTTCGACTTTAATAATAATAAAGTCTGCTGAAACTGTTATTCCCTCAGACAATTGATCCAGAAAATATAAGTGTATACTGGACATCTAAAGATGAACTAAACGCTTGTATTTATTTCAAATATTATTCTCAATCATTTTTGCACACAATTTAAAATCAGTAAATGCTGAAAACCAGTAACCTGCCATAATAAAACACCATGTGCATTCAATTTAATTGAATCAATGTAATCAATGGTAACCCACAAGGGAAGAACTAGTGATCATGAATACTGTATGTAATTCATCCGTATAATTAAATAGAGTTATAGCTGCCCACAGAGAGTTTAAATTAAAATTGGGTTAAATGATGTGACTCCGCATTAAAATTAAGGCTGTATTGTATTCTTGCAATTTTGTATCTTATCACTTCCTAGCTTTATATAATATTTAATACCTGCCTTTATATAATACTCACTGTTTTTAATGGGTTTGGGGTTAAAGAGTTAATTACACTAGCTCCGTGAGAAGGAGCAGCAGTTAAAATCGCAGATATGGTGTTCTATAGAAGCTGCTTTACTGCAGGGTGCTGCCAACTTGGTAAACAGTTCATTCAGCAATTTTGTGGTTGAAAGCTTTAACATTCCAGATAAACCATACATGAGTAGGCAAACAATTCTAGTTTTGTGATTAGTCATGGGGTTATATACTAAAGCATACAGTTATAGCCTAGCTTAGTACATCCTTTCTTAAATATAATATATGGTTTCGGAATGGTTACAGGGTTCTTAGTGCTTAGTGATTTATTGGGGAAAATACGGTTATTTTAGATCTGTGGGACACATTTATGTTGGAATTTAAAGAAATATACTAAGGTAAACAAGCTAACTAAACAGCATTTTTTATTTCTCTTTAATTAAATAGTGCTGCTAATTATATGCAATGCTGTACACAAAGTTTTATATGACCATTAATTCCCTCTTAAGAGCTTACAACAGTTTATGTTGCCTGTGGCCCAGGATGCTGAAGAAGGCGACAAGGCATGAAGACAGGAGACATAGCAAAGAAAGTCAGGTCTCCCTTAATCTATTTACCTACTCTTATAGGTAGAATGAGAGGCATAAAAGAATCACATACCCAGTGTGAACTATCCATTGCTTGCTGCTTGAATAGTTGCAGTATCCAATGCAGGCCAGTTTGATTTATAAAACATTTACTAAATGCTTGCTATGATTGAGATGACTAAAACACATTAATATTTATTCATGTAACAGCACAAAGAGACATTTGATATAAATGTACATTTTAACTGTTTTGTAAAGGATGTAAAGGAGATCAAAGTGCAATGCAAGATATTTAAATAAGAATCCAGGACAACAGGCTGAGTTCTCAAAATCAGGACTGCCCCATGAAAATCGGGACAGTTGGGAGGTATGCAGTATCCGTTATCTGTTCTGTTGGAAATTTACTGCATTATAAAGTGAATCACACATGTACTGTACTATACAGTACTGTACTGTACTATATCCAGTGTGTGTGTGTGTTTGTATATATATGCAGTATATATACACCACACCTGTCCCTAAGGCCTGTTAACTGTTCCCCCAAAACATTGTAAAGTACACCAGACCCATAACTTTATTAAACCTAATGCAGTAAGGTGTTAAAGTCAGTTATGGAAAGTACAGAAAAGATTAATCAGCAGATATTATGTTTGCACAGTACTCTACTTTTCACTTAGATGACACTCACCCCCACCCGTATACACATGTTAATAGTTTACCGAAAATATCCTTGGTACATAGCATGGTCCAGACAGTATCAGCTTCCTGGTTCAGCAACCTTGGTATGTTATCTTGCAAAGTGTTTAAATATTTAGATAGGTCAGAACCTCATCAGTTTGGCTTAATATTAAATGAGTTCAGGTGGATGTACTGCAGTCTGCCTATAATGCATGTGAGATTCATACACAAGGACAGGCAACAATGTAAATGTTGGGTAAGCGGTGAGCAGGTCAGCAATCCCTTTTAAAATATGTATAATGTGCCTTTATTTCTGTTACACCTGTCAGCCTTTAACTAATAAGGCTTCTTGTATCTCTGTGTAACATTCGCATACTGCTCCTACAATGCTTGAGCATGCTGGTGAAAAAAAAGTTTAGAAAATAAGCCTAGTATTCTGTAACTTACTTTTTTGGGCAAATAGTGGACTGCTGTGCCTTTTTAAATAAGCCCCAGACTGTTAACTTACATCAACTAATATTTAGCATTCTTGTCTCTTTAAAACACCTTGATAAGCTGAGACGGAAGATGTAACAAACATTGATACCTGCCTTGAGCATAAGATAAAGTGACTCAAAACAAGGAGCAATCATAATGTGGAGGGTACAAAACAAGTAGTGTAAAGTCATTTGTATATATGTAGGTTAAGATATTGCTTCAGGTTGGTGTATGTTTCCCTGTTGTTGGTACATAAATAATGTTATTTAGATGCCTGTGGTTGTACAAGCATGCCACCGATTCTTAAGTCTCCACAATGTCTCTTCTTTTGCCCATACTAATACAGCTTCTTTTTTTTTTTAACTGTTTTTTCCTTTGGGATAAACACAAAAGATGGTTATCAAAATAATTTCCAGCATAGTCTGAGTTACCAGTTTTGTTAAAACTGGTTTTGTACATTATTATGTTATTTGCTTACATGGAATCTGTGGAAGCTATGGGAGATGGTTTACCCTTAATTTAGAGCTTTTTAGATATTGAGTTTTTGGAACGTCAAATTATGGAAAGGCCATTTCCCATTTTTAAGAAAAAAAAAAAGGTGAAATCTTTCACTGATTTCCTTTTTGTTTGTAATAATAAAACAGTAGCTTGTTCTTGATTGCAACTAAGCTCCATGAATCCATATTGATGGCTGAACAATCCTACTGGGTTTATTTAATAGTAAATTATTTTTTTAGACAAAGTATGGCGATACAAATTATGGAAAGACTCCATTTTTTAAGAACCGCGGGTCCTGGGCATTCTGGATAACAGTTTCCATAGCTGTATATGTACTTACTGTATTATATAAATGAACCATGCATGTTTACTTTTTTTTATTACTGACTGTTAAAAAATTCTGCCACTCTCAGCCTGTAAGTGCTACAGTATGTCACTACCAGGTAATCTGAGGTAAATTTCAGTTACTCACCCTTTCCATCCCACGTTCTAAGTGAAGCTGAAACAATATTTGGTGCAACATTAAGCAGAGGAATTTGAATATGTGTCCTATGACCTCACTGATGTCTTATTTAAAGAGTTTAAAGTTAGCAGGTCTCTAGGAGCTTTGCATAGCCATGAGCTTGATTTATTGACTGAGTGCATCAGTTTTCCCCAAACTCCTATATTTAAAGCCAATATTAAGTGAATCTGCACCTTCTGCAAAAAAAAACAAACCAAGTCTGCTTTAGAGAATGAACAGCAGAGGGAGAGATTCAAGTCAAAGTCTGTACCTCCTTCACTGGCACTATCCTGATATGTAGCTGTAGTAAGCAAATATGGATCCCCCTCCTGATCAGGGGAGGGAGAATCATTAAAGATCCAGCAAAGGCAATACCTTGGTACAAAAAGTGTTTTATTTCTTTGGTCCTTTTTTTGCTAGAGGCATTAACTCCTTAAATCTTAGCCTCAGCATCATTCATGTATGGTGTATATAATGGCATGCCCCTAAACATGTACTAATAGTTATAAGCAGTTAGCAGGAATTAGTTTTCCTTTAATGCTACACTTGGATTTGCAATGCTTATTTTTCAGATCTGTCCCTCTATTTTAGGTGTTGCTTACAACTCCATGTTCATTTACCCACATAGGTCCACAAATTTAGACAGACAAACAGATACAGTATTAATTTTATCAATGTCATGGCACTATCACAGCTGTCTAGTAGAATTCCTTGTGCGTCACCCCAAACCTCAGGGGTAGGAGCGCAGGACAAGGATGAAGTAGTGGAATCATAAGGCAGGTCAGGGTAAAGTTTAGTTGAGAGAAACGTTTTTCATGTTTTTATTGAAAACTTTATAACATAATATTAACATAAATTAGGCTAACATGTCAGACAATAACATGACACGCAAGAAGAACCAACCCCGCCCCCCTCCCACTGGCCAAAAGTCCTGGTGAAGAGCTTGACAATGGGACAAAGATAGTTTTAGAATTGCCATGGGTTTCCTGAGGGGAACAATGAAGAAGCAGAACTATATACATACAGAAGAATTTGTAATTAGGATCAGGCTGATGGTCAAGAAGAGGCAGCAAACAGAAACATCCAATATCGGGTCACGCAGTAAGCATCGTAGACCAATGTAAGACACATGTAAGGTCAGGGAGCAGATAACACAGGGTCAGAAACCAAAAATTTAGTCAGATATAACACAACTCAACAACCATATCATTTTATTAAACTGAATCAGTCTACATAACTGTATAAATAACTCAGATTTGGTCTGTACGTTACCCTTCCATTTAGACCAGGGCTGTCCAACTGGCGCCCCCCCCCCATCTGTGGCCCCCCACATGATGTGTCTGCTTACCATATGTAAATTTTAAAAGGTATCACTACAGAGATTAACTGGCCCCTGCATTGTCTAAACCTCAAATTCAGATTTATCTGTATTGTTCACACTTATGACACCTCTATTGTTCACACCCCTACAGCCCTGTATTGTTCACACCTGAGACCCAGACTGAAACTGCCTGAAAACTGAGACGGAAACTGCCCACATTGTTCACCTGTTCACACCTTATTCAAAATGCTAATGGGGCACCAGTACTGTGTCACTGTATGTAGTACATATTAGAATGATTTCCCTGTCTCCTGCTCTGTTCTGCCTTCCCTCCCTGTGTGTGCCATTCTCTGCTTGCCCAGTGCTGCTTGTGTGTGCCATTCTCTGCTTGCCCAGTGCTGCTTGTGTGTGCCACTTTCTTTGTTAAGGGCCCCTAAGGTGTTTAATCATGTGTTGGGGGGTTGTTGTATTATCCACAGGGGAGGATGAGGCATATGGATTTAAGGGTATGTTTTAACATGACTTAAATTTTTCACATATGAGTGATGAGGGATTTCCCTCAGTGAGCACCAACCATTTGTTTTTTTGGTGTGCTACCACCGTTAATGTGGATATGATATTAAAAGTTCTTGTGGTAACATGGGTGTGGTTTACAGTGGGTGTGGTTTTAAAGGGGGAGTGGCCAACACTGACTTCTATTATCGGTCCTCCACCACATAGGCCAGTAAAATGTTGGCCCTCGGTACCACAGAAGTTGGACAGCAATGATTTAGACTGTAAGCTTTACAAGGCAGGGACCTCCATCCTTTTGTCTGCAGGACAATAAGCAATTAATATGTATTGTTACTATACTTTATATTTATGTGTATTGTATTTTGTTCTTATTTGTACTTTTTATTACAATGACCCCCGGTTTGTTCTACTAATATATTGTTCTGCTGTACAATGCTTTGCCCTGAAGACATGCATACATACATTCAATAACTACTGTATGTAAATACTCCAAATACCCTTTCCTTCCATATAAAGCCTTTTACCTAACAGATGTGAGAAATAAAATTGGGAAGTCAAAGATTGCATAACCTGTACAGGGGATTGTGCATACAAGACACAACTTAATGTTGTCTATACACAGACATTGAGAAATGTACAGTTTTATTTTGCTTTTGTACAGTATTGACAGCTCTCCGTCATTATTAGTTCTGGCTGCTCCCTAATTGATGATAGATCAATGCTACCTGATATGCCTTGGCAAAAGACATCCTTGATAATATTAACACAGAAATCTAAGACTGTTGGTACACAAAACTCCAAGGTGTACTCAGGCGCTATTTATAGACAGCTTTTCATAAGATCATCTGATACTATCAAGAATCATTTACAACTGCAGGGACAGGTGTGCTAATGTGGACACTTATTTTTGCACCTTCTGATTCTATTTATTAAAGTTACTAAACATTTTATACATACTTGGTAATACTGTGATGCTATCTCCACTGTCAAAAAGTTAGCTGCACTCGGTTCCAGAAAATGCAAATATGGCACTGCACATGGCGAATTGTGTCTGATTCGCCATGTTACATAGTTACATAGTTAAATTGGGTTGAAAAAAGACAAAGTCCATCAAGTTCAACCCCTCCAAATGAAAACCCAGCATCCATACACACAACCCTCCCTACTTTTAATTAAATTCTATCTACCCATACCTATACTAACTATAGAGCTTAGTATCACAATAGCCTTTGATATTATGTCTGTCCAAAAAATCATCCAAGCCATTCTTAAAGGCATTAATACTCTAATATTGTACAATTATAACCTTCTTGGTCTTTTTGTCATTTAACCGAGGGCTCCAATAAGCAGTTGTATTAAATTGTGTTTCAAACCCTTAAACTTGTGTTTTCAAATTTGAGAAAATGTCATAGGACTTAGAAAACTAAGAATGTTCTGCCTATAAAGAAATGGGGTACACCTGAATAAAGTCTAGCTAAAGCCCAACAGTAATTATTTGCTGTGTTCTAGTTCTAAGATGTCTTTTTTTAACATCTCTTTACAATTATTTGCATAAGGGAATAGCATTTTAATTTGTGTCCTTCTTTGGGTATTTAAAAATGAAAACGTTTAAGTTTGGGAAAAAATGGAAATATGAATTAGCTGGGCACTTGATAGCTCTTAAAAGTGCTTAGCATTAACAACTGGAACTGTAAAAAAAAAAAAAGATATAGACATTCCTGCTATGGGAAACAAGATGCTTCCTTCACTGAAAGCAATGGTGTTCTGCACTACAACAATGAATCATTATATTGAGTATGTTTATATAATATCATATAAATACCAATCTCAGGTATTTATGTAGGGTAGTATTTACATGGGCATGTTGCCACTTGCACTCAAGTAATAAACAAAGAACTATTCTTTCAGGGTTAAAATAGGTCTTAAACAAATCCAGTTTGCCTCCGTTGGGCACTCCTTGTTATTCTGCTTTTGGAGTGACTGTTTTAGATGTACCTTATGATAAGGCAGATAATTCTAAGGGACTATAATAAAGTCTCCTAGGAAACTTGAAGATAAACATGCAGAGCCAGATTAAATGTGAGAGCAAATACCCTGGATGTTGAATAATACAGAAGGCAATCTTTAAAGATAAATTAATGTGTATTTAAGCTATTTGTAATAAATTATACACACATATATACATACAAACACACTCATATACAGTATATATATATATATATATATATATATATATATAGTTGCTTAGAAAAGCAAAACACAGAGAGCTGTAAATACTTGATAAAAGTGAAAGACATGGCACATTTAAAGTATGTTACATATAGGGAGTAAATACCGCCAACAATACTGATATTTATTCTCTTTTGTATTCAGTTAGAGGTTTCCTTTTTTTCTGAATTAATAAAACAGTACCGTGTACTTTATGGTAACTGCATAAATCCATATTGGTGGGAGACATAAGGTATGGAGATCCAAATTACAGGAAGTTCTCTTATCCAGAAAACCCCAGGTCCAGAGCATTTTGGATAATAGAGCTGTACTAGTGATGGGCAAATTTATTCACCAGGCGTGAATTCACAGCGAATAAATTTGTGAAATTGCCGCAAAATATATATGATGCCGCGACAATTCCGACAATTCTAGGCGCCCATTGACTTTAATGGGCGTCAGAATTGTCACCAGCATCGGAATTGTCGCTGGGCATCGGAATTGTCTGGGACATTTACAAAATGTATTATAGATATTGTTTATCATTCACATATGTCTCTACCCTAGTGTTACCTATCACATTCACACACACAGTATTTTTGGAGCCTGGTAAGAAACTGAAATACCAAAAGATGCAGATACAGGGAGAACTGAAAAGTTAAATTGCTGTAGGACAGGGGGAGTCACGTGTATCAAGGGTCGAATTTCGAAGTCATGTGAGTTTTTTAAAACTCCCATAAATTACAATAAATTAGAAATTCAACCAATTGAAATTTATAAAAAAAATCAAATTTTTTCAATTTGGACGAATTGAAATGACACGAAAACGCAAATCAAATTTGATTCGAATTAGAACAACTCAATTCGAGTTTTTTTCAGAGGCTGCAAACATCACCAAATAGATCCCTGGACCTATCCCGTGACTTTTACAGTAATTCGTCAGGCTTTAGGTGGCGAATAGTCAAACTTGAGTTCTTAAAGTGCGAGAGTATGATACATCCCAAAATTCTAATTAGAATTTGAGAGTTTTGACCAATAAAAAAAATTCAAAATTCAAATTCAAATTTTCACTTCGACCCTTAATAAATCTGCCCCCCAAGTGTCAACTGTTTTTATATATTTGAAAAATGTAAATGTAATGTAAAAGGAGTTGTTATTAAGCTCCATTTATTTTACAAAGTAGTGTGTGTGTGCTGAGTTATTCCCGTTCTCTATTCAAGAACTTATATTGTTCATGGTATATATGAACAATATATATATATATGTAATATAATATATAATATATTATATGTAAATATAATACTAAACATTTGTTTTTTGGTGACATTTCCATTTTAAAGACTTTCCCTTCAACAAATTATTAGCAGTGTAACGGACTAATGATGGCTACAAAAAAGGAACATTACATACAGTATACTGCTTCATTCCCAAATATTGCATTGTGTCAGTAATTATGAAATTGTGAAACGCCCAATAGTTTTAATTTTGAGTTCACAATGCAAATTTGTCCAGCTTTATTAATTACAAGCCAAATTCAAGCGTAGCTCAAAAGCTCAAAGTGGCCCTAATTAGTCGAATTAAACATTTTATCAAAATAATCAGACATTTTCAAGCAATAACCTTAGAGGCAGATTTATGGTTTGAATGGTAAATTCGATTACCATTTTTTTTGTGTCACAACTCAAAAATTTGAATTTAAAAGCAACAACTCAAATGTAAATTTGAATGTGACATTTATCACATTCGACCATAGAAACAGTTCTAATTTGAATATTCGCCACCAAAAACCTGCCAAATTAATTTACAAGTCAATGGCAGAGGTCCATTGACACATTCGAAAATGTTAATAGCCTTCTTGACAATTGAGTTTTTTGCAGAGGTAAATTCAATTTGATTCCCATTCGATTGTATTTTAGACGTTCAAATTTGTTCATAAATAATTCATGTTGTGAGTACATTTGAATTTATGAGTAAAAAAAAAAATCATATCAATTCGAAAATCAACCTTTGATAAATAACCCCCTTAATGTTAAGACTGTCACACTACACTGTTTCCTCCACCTGTGTGTGCGCATGGCCTTGAAGCGCACTTAAAGGAACAGTAACACCAAAAAATAAAAGTATTTTAAAGGAATGACAATATAATGTACTGCTGGCCTCCACCTGGCCTCCACTAGTAAAACTGGTGTGTTTCCTATAGAAACACAACTACAGTTTATATTAACATGCTGCTGTGTAGCCACGGGGGCAGCCATTCAAGCACAGGATACTCAGTAGATAACAGATAAGCTCTGAAGAATCCCATTGTATACTTTAGCTGCCCCCATGGCTACACAGCAGCTTGTATTATAAACTATATATATATATATATATATATATATATATATATATATATATATATATATATATATATATATATATATATATATAGTTGTTACTGTTCCTTTAATACATATGGAGCATATGGGTGCAGATCTCCAATCAACCATTGAAATGCTGCCGGTGAAACAGTCTGATTTGAAAACAGCTTTTGAATCAAACACTTATTAAACACAAACATTTATTGCCCTATTGACCCTTTTATGTACTGAATAACATATGTATTCATAGAATGAAACAAGTGATAAGTCCCTCTATGTAACAAATGCAGAACTGACAAACCACATTTATTTACTTAAGTGCAATAAAATCTTTGATCTTTAAATCCAACTTCAATAATAAAAGAAAATAACTAACAGTTATAAAACTCCTACACCTAGCATCCAGAATGAAACAAATTTAAAACAACTTTTAGTTCTAGACAAGTGCCACTTATCTGAGCAGTTGTATAGCATGTCTTGGTACAGAAAAAGAGATACTCTGGAATCATCCATGTTAACATATTAAAAAGCTTTTCCCTTTGAAGAAATATAGATTGTTCATACATAAATTGCAAAATATTCAAGCTGGCCAACTATGTCAAAGTCACCCCTGGTCTGGCCATGTCTATCATCTAATTCATTAAAGGGATACTGTCATGGGAAAATGGGAAAAACAAAATTTGAAAATGAATCAGTTAATAGTGCTGTTCCAGCAGAATTCTGCACTGAAATCCATTTCTCAAAAGAGCAAACAGATTTTTTTATATTCAATTTTGAAATCTGACATGGGGCTAGACATTTTGTCAATTTCCCAGCTGCCCCTGGTCATGTGACTTGTGTCTGCACTTTAGGAGAGAGATGCTTTCTGGCAGGCTGCTGTTTTTCCTTCTCAATGTAACTGAATGTGCCTCACTGGGACATGGGTTTTTACTATTGAGTGCTGTTATTAGATCTACCAGGCAGCTGTTATCTTGTGTTAGGGAGTTGTTATCTGGTTACCTTCCCATTGTTCTTTTGTTTGGCTGCTGGGGGGGGGAGGGAGTGGGGTGATATCACTCCAACTTGCAGTACAGCAGTAAAGAGTGATTGAAGTTTATTAGAGCACAAGTCACATGACTTGGGGCAGCTGGGAAATTGACAATATGTCTAGCCCCATATCAGATTTCAAAATTGAATTTAAAAAAATCTGTTTGCTCTTTTGAGAAATGGATTTCAGTGCAGAATTCTGCTGGAGCAGCACTATTAACTGATTCATTTTGAAAAATAATTTTTTCCCATGACAGTATCCCTTTAAGAATTATAGTGTTTCATTGTATTTTTATAGGTACTAGGTTTTACCACCGTTGCATTTTTACTTTGTACCAGGGATCACTTTAGACAAAAAAGGGGAATAATAGGAACTATAACAAGGAGCTCACCACAGTCTCTTTTTTGATAGCAATATGGAACATTGTGCTCACCCTGAGCATTGTTATATTATAAATTGGGTGTACAATTATGGTATGAGCACAAAATTCATATGTTCCTGAACCCTTCAATATTAATAGAATTAAATGACATTAGTATTAAATGACATTAAGGGGCACATTTATCAACATTAAAAAGGAGCGCTTTACCTCAATTTGAGGGGTTTCTGCAGCATAATTTTCAAGACTTATTAAGACCAAAAAAAATTGGCATCAAAAAAGCTGGTGAATTGTAGAAGTCAATGGGAGTTGTATAAGAAAACGTCAAGCTATTCTTTAAACTCAATCTTGAAAATTGAATTTAAAAAAGTATTTCAAAATTTGCAATATTTCACTGCATTTAAGTTGCGAGTTGTTTTTACATTTTTGGCAATCGATTATTTGAAATTGGAGATTTTGTGCAGCAAGTTGCTCAGAATTGTCTTCATTTGAAAAGAAACAGGCATAGAAACGTACGTGGGCAACTAAGTGGCAAATTCAATTCAATTTTGATAAATGTTAAGTCATGCACCTGGAATGTAAAAATATCCAAGCCACTTATACCCTTAATGGGACTGCACTAGGCAAATCCATTATGGAAAGGACCTTGGAGTCCTTGTAGATAATAAACTTGGCTGTAGCAAGCAATGCCAGTCAGCAGCATCAAGGGCAAATAAGAATTCTCTCCCTGAATCAGTGGTACAGGCTGATACATTAGATAGCTTTAAGAAGAGGTTGGGTGGCTTTTTAGCAAGTGAGGGGTGAAGGGTTAGTCCGTTTGCTATCTTGGAGTCAAGAAGGAATTTTTTCCCCCTCTGAGGAAAATTGGGGAGGCTTCAGATGGGGTTTTATGCCTTCCTCTGGATAAACTAGCAGTTAGGTATTTTAAAATAGAGTTAAAATGTGGAACTTGATGGAAGTGTGTCTTTTTTCAACCTAACTTACTATGTTACTATGAATCTGTGATTTTACAAACTTGAAAAGTCAAAGTAAAACTCGAGAACTCAAATATAAAAAAGATTTTGCCTAGGACAACTCTCATTGACTTCATCATCATCATTTATTTATATAGCTCCTTCTCCATGAATTTGCCCGCTTTTAGATGCTAATTTTTTGCATTCAGGTTTTTCGAGCTTTTTTTGCTTAATAAATACCAGACATTCTAATTTTTGAAAATATAATTTGAAATTGTGAGTTTTTTTGCAAAGAAAAATTTGAATCATGGCAAAATTTAAATTCAAACCTTGATATGGGTGGCTACAAAGGATCTATTATTCTTTCTGTGTGAATTATACTATCACATTATCATTAGACTCCTGTTTATAACTGAAAAATTATTATGTAAGCCGCGTTTTCTTCGTTGCTAGTACACAACAGTGACATATTGAAGAAATTAAAACATAATTCTCCACACACAGTAATACTTGATTACATTGGACCCTAAATCCATTAAATTGCTAATTGTCTACATTGACCACAGAACAACAGATAAAATATACAAATATATAAAATTAAGAAAGTATTAAAAAAAAACAACAAGATATTCCGGTGTCCCAATTCCCACAAGAAGTAACTTTTCAGTTGGTACATTATGAAACATAGTTTTTCAGTAAATGTTTCAGCATGGTGTAACCCTTTGTAAACAGGAAACTGTATGTGATAAGCATCAGCACATCTTGGTAGAATAAAGATACATTTTGTTTAAACATCACTTGTAAGATAGTATTCTTAGCTAATATTCTGCAAATGGGCCATTTCAAAAAGGTAATAAAACATCTACTTAACTATATCTAACTCTATCTAGTAGAAAATCTGAAATCTTACCTGAAACTAATAATTTTTATAGTATGAATATATTGTATTTATAATATGTCATTTTGATGGTTTAAAGAAAATGGGGGTTAAGTTTTATGTTTGGTCAGAATGCTTTTATTTGGGACAGATTTTACCCAATAAACGTACCTGCTTATTATATTTGTAACCATTTAGACTAGTCCCTTTCTATTCCCATCAGAGAGTACATTACACCTACAGCCTTTGGATATAAGTGACCATGTTTAGACAGTTAATCAAGTGTCTTTATAAGGCAGCCTTTTCCTGGTGTTGTTTTTGTTTATAAGCCTGACTCTATATAACTGTGTTTGTGCTTCTGACCTGGCTTGTTCTTCTGATCCTCGTAAACTGATCTAATTTTGGATTTGGATACCCGTTGCCTGCCTTTGACAGTTGACAGTTCTACTAAGCAGAGTAGGTGCTTCTTCACAGTGAGGACATCTATATATTGTGTGTATATATATATATATATATATATATATATATATATATATATATATATATATATATATATATATATATATATATATATATATATATATATATATATCCAACCATAAGCTGGTGCACTCAAAAATCCAAATATGGTCACTGCAAGGCTGCTTGTTAGATATGTAATACAAACATCAAAACAGAACCGCACTCACAGGTCTTGATTATAGTGCAAAATATTTTTTTGTTTATTTCAATGTTTCGGCTTCGTCTTCAGGAAGTGAAAAATGCAAACAAACCACCCCATTTAAAGGCCCAATATGGCGCCAAAAAACCCCGTGACGTCATCCAGTGGTATATACAATCATATACAGATATCACTCACGTTCACACGTAAATATATGAGTAGGTATGAACACAAATGCAAGTATACCGCAATCATCGGGTTCTAGTGATCCTCCATCGGAGGCATCCCCCCTACACTTGGTGTTATCCCCAGCTAGTGAAAGTGACGTGAACAGTGTGAGAAAGATAAAATCATATTGGTCGTATTGCCACCAGTTTACCTCTAAGTTCATAGAAACTGCATACCCGGCGAGAGTTGTCACATAATGCAACCCACACGGGCACCAAGCCATATAGACAACATGGTCAGATGTACATGACACTCTGTGTTCAATTTTAAACTTGAAGCCTGTACTCGGGTGTGTGAAGTGGGTGCCTTGTAGCAACCATCCGCATCTTACACAATTGGCATATTTGTAGCATCCATTCTTTAGGTGTTTACAGTTCTTTCCAGTGCTGTGGGCCTCGGTTAGTTCCTTCTTCACTAGTATGTCTCCAAGACTGCGTCCCCCTCCTGTACGCTATCAAAGGATTCGTCTTTTCAAAAAAAGGTAACCTAGCATCAGAGTTCAGGATCTCCCATCTCCTGTTAAGTGCCTTCTTGACCTGAAGGCTTAAATCTGTCCAATCCATCACAAAAATTAGTTCCAGAGTCATCCATGGTTTACCACCTTGTGTTTGTAGTAACTCTTCTTGAGTCTTTGATTGGGCCCGTTGTAACTGTTTGTTAATCTGGTCCTTGGAATATCCTCTAGAAGCAAACTGTTGGGCAAGCAAAGAGAGTTGCAGTTCAGCCGTGCAGGGATCAGAGTTATTCCTGATGATTATCAGGAATTGGGAGTACAGGACCCCTCGGGACATATGTGGTGGATGGTGTGATTGTGCCTGTAAAATGCTATTCCGATCAGTGGATTTTTTGTAGAGGGCAGTACCTATTCTCCCTGTTTGTATATAGTAATGTCCAGGAAATTAATCTTATGTTGTTCGTTTAAAAAGTTAATTTGATAGGAGAGTGTAGGTTATTTAATGACGGTGTCTGACTAATGGTGTATGGAGGAGGCGTTGTCAGGTACGGTGCTAGGGGAATCCTACGAAGGGTTGTTGCGTTGACAGGCATGGTTGCGATCCAGTAAGGACTCCTCTGCTTGTGATGTGGACGCGTATCCTGCAGGGAAGGGCGACAAATGAAAACAAGTGAGCTTGTGTTTCTGCCTTCCATTGTGACAACTCTCGCTGGGTATGCAGTTTCTATGAACTTAAAGGTAAACTGGTGGCGATACCACCAATACAATTTTATCATTCTCACACTGTTCACGTCACTTTCACTAGCTGGGGAAAACACCAGGTATAGGGGGGGTGCCTCCGATGGTGGATCACTAGAACCCGATGATTGCAGGTATAATTGCATTTGTGTTCATATCTACACATATATTTACATGTTCTCTGAACATGCACGTGAGTGATATCTGTATATGATTGTATATACTTGATGATGTAAAGGGGTGTTTTTGGCGCCATATTGGGCCTTTAAAGGGGGTGGTTTGTTTGCATTTTTCACTTCCTGAAGACGGCTTGAGTTGTAAGCCGAAGCGTGGAAATAAACAAAAAATTATTTTGCACTATAATCAAGACCTGTGAGTGTGATTATGTTTTGATGTATATATATATATATATATATATATATATATATATATATATTTATCCAGTATATAGGTCCACTAGGATTCATGAGGGGTTGAACTTGAAGGATTTAGGTCTTTTTCAACCCTATGTATCTATATAACCTCCCTTAAATGCTGGCTGTCCTGACATTTAGCCTACTTACTGCAGTTGTACTCTATCAGCCTTGACCCCCAACCTATTTTGAGACTCTGTGTGTCAATTCTGCTTTTTTCTTCTATTATCTGCTCTGTACAATCCCTGGACACAGTAGTATTAGTAGTGAAATGCAAGGGTTGTTTCTTCTTTACAGGACTCCTGTCAAAAAATGTGACAGATTCTTAGATGTTACAGATACAGGCAGCAGCAATAGTACTTACTCGACAAGTTCCATTCCCCTTAAGGACATTATAACAATGTCATTTTGATTTGGCTTTTGCATTCATGACATGAAGGTAATAGGTTAAATGGACTGTGGGTATCATAGACAGAATATTTTGGCTTGACTTGGCTCCTTTCTCACTACTGTGATTAAAGAGGCCTGAGGGCCTGAGAGCACCTATTATTTAAAAAAAAAAACATGTATGGAGATTGGATGAAAGAAATAACTATATGAGCTTGAGAAACCTTCGGTTTGGGGTAAAAATTTGTATTGGACTGCTGCACAGTACAGTTACCATATATATAATTGATACCGGCAATCTTATCGGTGCCTTCATTTGTTGAGGTCAGTCTTTTTTGGAAGGTCTATGCCTCATATTTTCAAAGCAACAACACTATTCACTTTTTTCCACATCTTAAATCAAGTCTGAAGGCCTAGACATTGATTAGGCCCTTCTAAACTACTTTCATTTATTTGAGTACTTACTAGGACTAAGCTAAATCTGGTGGCAAGAAATCTGAAACGTAGGCAGTGATTGTCATATCGTAGATGGCCCTTTGTGTACTGCTAAGTTTACAATTGATGACTGGTTTGCTGGTGTGTAGCAGGACTGGGTCAAACTTGGTGCTCAGGATCAGATACACAGGGAAGACATGTTTGATGTGCATGGATGAAAGCCCGAGACCAGATAGCAAAAGGTAGATCAGAAAACTAGTATGCTTCTTTATGTATTTAAGCACGTTGGCCAGCATGGTGACTTAGTTGCATTGTTGCAGAATATGTCAACAATCATAATAATGTTGTCTATGTGTAGCACCCCTTAAAATAAAATGGAAAAAAGTGATTAACTGTAAATGGGCAGAACTTTAAGGAAGGTTGTCTTTATCTTCCCTTTGTATCCTTGCCTTGCTTTTTAATTATTTACATTTCTGTGATAATTATATTTATAGTATTGTTTTCCTGATTTTCACTTTGCTACTGACGTTAAAATTGTTCATGAAATAGTTTAAAACAATTGAACTTGACCTCTTGACAACAACAGGTAAAATACTTCTGTATTTGAATAAGACTTGAAAAAAAATTATAAAGAAAAATGCTCAGCTGTGCTTCCCCTCACCCCTGTAATAAGTACTTTTAAGTAACACTTGTGGTGTAGATGATGCACAAATGTAATAAAACAAACATCATAAGGACTGAAGAGACCTTAGTGGAGAGTTTAATAAAGAAACACACTTCATCCAAGCTAGGCTCTCAATGAGCTACTTTCATGAGCAGCTAAGAGGCGGGTAAATAGCAGTGTCTGCAGGTACCTTAAAATGCGTAACATTAAGCATTGAAACCGGGCTAGTGAATGCTGTGCTGCCCAGGATATGTTGTTTCACTGTAATTAAAGTCTGTTTGTTTAAAAATGAAACACCAACATGAATATTCTGTACTTGCGCCACTCTTCTTGTGGTCTGCCATAGCAAAAAGCAAATAAGAAGCTGGGTTGGGCTGTATTTTTGAAGTGGTGTAGACTATATTATGTTCCTGTCCTCATCATATCCAGCTCGATTTATAATGTAATAATTGCAAAGATGTATGCTTAGAAACAGAATAGTGATTGCTCAGGGAAGGTACACTCTGTAGTATCAATGAAAATGCGTTGCCTTAATCTTTTTTATCTTAGGATATACTATCATTACCATTAGTATGAATAGTTGCCCTGGTTATGGCATTAACATTGACAAAGGTTGCCTAAATGCATGGTTTCCATTTTGTCCTCAGTGGCCTATGCTCATATTCTAACAATTCGACATTTCTCCAACATTATGCTTCACCTGTACAAACTGCTGTATAGTAACGCTGTCAAGGTTGTTGAAAGCCGTAGAGGGGTAATTTACAGGTATTACATGGCACATTGCCCCTCATATCTGATCTTCACCTCAATTATTATTATTAAGTCAGTGGTTCACAATCTGTAGGCCTGGCCTTTCTAGGGGGGGGCTCTCTCCATTGCTTTGTGGGGCCCAGTTTCAGATCCCGATTGTGAAAATGATGACAATCAGACTTTTAAGCCAAACTTTTAGTAAATTGTAACATTAACTTTTAGCACAATTTTGACCAATTTCTGACTAAATGTGCACACGTTTGCGTTAATGTTGACAAATCGCCTGTATTGTGCCGATGCAAAGCCTCTGCAACAACGCTGGAATTCTGAAAAAAAAAATTCTGTGTTTTGGGGAAAAGACATGCGTTTGTGCTTTACATTGAACTTTGCTCACCATACTAGTGGATGTACTCTCCTCACTCTGATTGTAAAATGTTCATTATGGAAGGAAATGCTAGTAAGGTATGTAATAAATTGCACAGATGCACAGATAGGGAATGCAAAGTAAGATACTAAGGGAATGATGATGCAATAATGTGAGTCCGAAAATAAAGTTGAAAAATGGTTGACATTTAGTAAATTTAGTTTAATTTGCTTTATAACTCATATACAGTATCACTGTATAAAAAATTAAATATACAGGTATAAATTGTGTAAACTGAGTATATTTACATCAATACATTTTATGGATTTAGATTAATTCTCCTATATGTTAGGTACTGTATATTATTCAACCGTGATGTATTTACATTTTGCATTGGCTGGAGACATTGCAACAGTTGTGTAAAATATCAATGACTAATTCCCCAGACCCCTTCCAAAAGGACCAGGTTTAACCTTGCGGGTAACAGGTAACTTCCTCCATGAAGTTAAACCTAAAAACATATCTGAAGTGTCATGTGAGCCCATCAGTAACGTTACAATTATTTATATTGGTTGCAAAAAAACTTTCATTTACAATAACAATTTGCCTTGAATTTTAAGATGGCATGAGTATGATCACAACACAGCATTATGTGACATAGCTATTGGTCTACTAAAATCAGTTATATATTAATGAAAGAAAACCATTATTGTGTGATCTTAACACATCTTTCCTGTTCTCTATATCAATTCCTGACCTATATGTGATTTTGTGCAGACCAGGCAGACCCGGACTGTCCCATGTAAACCAGGACATACAGTAAGATGAACGTGTATGCCTTTGTACCAATTCAATGAATTCCTTTGATTTTTATTGTGCCTTTCTGTTACCAGTGGGAAGCTTATAGTAGTTTCGTGTCTGGAAACTAGGTTAGTAGTGCGGTCAAATGAAACAAGTCATTTAACACTTTGATTTGGTTGCAAACACTCCACTGGTTTCCTGGCCCACTCACTGGACTTCCATAGAAAGTAAAACTCAGTTACACTAGTGGAGAACTGTGTTTAAAGTAGGATTAAAGCTGTTTAAAGTGCAGGCTATTTTTAAAATACTTAAGTTTACAACATACCTATGTGTGCGAGTGTATATATACATAAAGGTCTTAGATTTAGACTGAAACGTTGACCGGCTCTTTTTTAATGTAAATCAATAAAAATAGAATTTTAACCTATTTGCTAAATTATATTGCAGATGATACCCGCACTCCTTCACAACATCTCGTTTTGCCGGATGCTTGGTCAAAAGTGGTATATAAAATTGTAGAAAGGACCAGCACTCCATTTTCCAAAGAATTCAGTGTACTTAATAACATTTGTTCAATGACTTAATTGAACAAATGTTACTAAGTACACTTTGTTGCTATCGCCACTGTTCCTTAGATATACACAGTATGCTAGTGATACATGTTTCTGGTACTTTGGGCACTTAATTAACTCTGCACATTATAGAGTTCCCTTCCCCCTCACTACTGACACTTAGTGATGTCAGCACTTTCCTTTTCCCGCCTCTGTGGGTTTAAATGTTTGGTTGTTGTTAAGTTTTTTCACTTTGAGAAAGGCTAGAGTGCTAGCCGAAACGTCAGCTTCTGTTTGCTAAATAAAAACACTTTTATTGGACTAATAAGACCTGAGAGTGCTCGCTTTGGTTCTGGATATATATATATATATATAAATATATATATATATATATATATATATATATATATATATATATATATATATATATAGGCTCTGTTATCTGGAAACCCGTAATCCGAATTACAGAAAGGTAATTTCCAATAGTTTCCTTTTTCTTTGTAATAATAAAACAGTATTTTGTACTTGAGGTTAACTATTTAGGGCTGGATTTCACAGAGAGCACCCTAGGCCGAGCTGTCCTAGCACCCCCCGCACTACCCCACCCCCACCCCTACAGAGCTGCGCTTCCCCAGTACTCCCCAGAAAGTGCCCCCAATACTTTGCCGCCCTAGGTCTGGGCCTCGCCACAAATCCGGGCCTGATTATATTACATCTTGATGCCTGAAAGCAGGGTAACGGTCTAGCCATAAAAAAGTTTTGCCTACAGTATTTATTTACTTTGGTAAATATATCTTGTCCCGCAAACATATGTCTGTCCCTGGTCTTCAAAGGAAAACTTTTAAACTTTTCATTTAATAAAAAAAAATTGATTACATGTATAATTTCCATGTGCTAACTTCTGTAAGTATTTGTAGCTTTGTGAATCTAAAATGTTGTGGTAAACTTCCTGTAAAGGTGGCCACACACATGCCGGCTGTTCAGATATTGTGTGGTTTGCCTACATTAAAACAGTCAAAGTTGGCTAAATATCATTCAGCTTGAGCTGCAATTAACAGATCCTAGAGCAAAGGATGAGAATCTATGCTTATTCTCTGCAGATAGTTCATCCTTGACCTGAAAGGGGCATTGGCAGATAAAATATTTACCTTAGACAGATGGGCAAATTGATGAAAGTGCCATGAATGTTTTATTGGAGTAAGGGCCAACTACATTCTAAAGTCTATATCAGGACTCACAGAGTGCTGCAACGGTGTACCCCCTTGATACTTCTTAATACAAGTTGCAGGCTTTGCTTGCTTACATGATATGATACAAGTAATTCCTCTAACCCTGACATTACATGAGCTAGGTTGGAAATCAATGGGCAGTATCATGGACTTGTTTTAGAGTATGGTCAAGGAGTGGAAATTGTTCTGGGACCAAAGTTTAGAGGGTGCTGTATTGACCACATAATTTAGCTAGTGAAAATGCAGCTCATAAATTAATAGCATTTTAATCATTTTAGCTTTTCTCAGCCTTTCATATCAGAAAAAAGTTTATTTTGAGGCTTCTGTTGAGCCAGAATTGCTAGAATTAAACTAACAACCAAAGGCTTTGCAAGCACTTATTATAATAATATAATTTCTATATAATAATTATAGAAAACAAAGGTCCAGCGGCGTTTCTGGTGTTTTTGTTGCCTGAGGCAGCCTTTTTAGATGCCGCCCCCCTTATTACCTGGCATTTACCTTTAAGAGGTGGGTCAAGGACGGGTCTCATCCCTAATTTCTCAACTCGCCCCATGGCAGCAGCGCTCCTACATAGGTTTATTGTTTTATTATGGATCACAAATATATGCTTACAGATATATTATACAGGGACTATAAATTCTATAAATCTATAAATTATAAAAATATTGTTTAATTATGGAAATTGTCAAGCATTTTCGGCCAGAAACCCAACGTGAGTACGGAAACTCACAGCGGGTTTCCTTGATGATTGCTCAAGCCAAAACACACTGTAGCTGTCTGCTACAGTGTGTTTTGATATTTAAAGTCGGTTGGAGTGGACACCGAATGACGTGCACCTGATTATCAATGGGAAATTGGAGTTCCTGGTGAGTGCTGACTTAATTGCATTTTCTTGATTGCTCAAGCCAAAAAAGCTTTAGCAACCATAAATAGACCCCTAAACTTCTGAACATGAGCAAACTGAAAGAAAAATCAGCCAAAGTTTCCTAACCAATAATAAATCTATTGAAATGCATATGCATGTGTCATTTTATCAATATAGTTCTATTTAAGTACACAGCACTGTACAACAGAAGAATACATTAATAGAACAAACAGGGGCACATTTCAATAATACAAAAACAAACAATGCACATTAACGTTTATGTATCAAAGGTAAAGAGGAAGGAGGTACTGCAGGTTACAGTGGGTGACTGCAACATAAGCTAATTTGGATGCAGGGCAACCTTTTACCTTAAAGGGGAGCTATCACAAAAATGAAAATGTAATATTAGCTTCAGCATACTGAAATAAGAGCAATGAATAAATACAAGCAATTAAAAATTCTGTACTGTTTCTGAAATAATCAATTTTATTTTCACAAATCCTCTCTCAGCATCTGCCCCTCTTCATTCTGTCTTCATTCAGGAGCTGGGTGTCAGATAAATGATCCAATACAGTATATCTTATAGAGGGGCTCCTTTTGCCTAGAAGATGTATTACCCCCTATAAGATATATTGGATCATTCATATGACACCCAACTGCTGCATGAAGACAGAATGAAGTGTAACAGATGCTGAGAGAGCAATAGTGAATATAAACTTGATTATTTCAGAATTTTTAATGGATTGTATTTAGAAAGTTTCTTACTTCAGTACGAGGAAGCTTATATTAAATCTTCATTTTCGCGATAGTTCCCCTTTAAATCTGAAGCTCAAATCTTGTCCAAGCTGAGCACAAACACAGTCTTACTCTTTACTGTAGCTCTTTTACTCTCACAATGCACTCACTCTCCACAGATCTGCCTGGCTGCTGCAGCAGGGTCTCCTTTATAAGCTCCCCCTGTAACCCTGTGCATTTGGCTCCAAAGCAAGGCACTCCACTGGGTCCTACACCTCTCCCAGAGATGCACTGGGGCTCACAGCAAATCAGATTGCTCTCCACCCTGGATGATGTCACAGACAGATAAACAGGAGAAAGACTTGTCTGATCCCCTACACTTTAATTATTTCATTTATTATACTAGTTTAGTTCTCTGCTCTTTTTCCACCTCAGTTGTATCCGTCTGGGGCCAAAACTTCACTGAATACTCAATGAGAGGCCTCACCAGAGATCAATAAAGAGGAAAAATTATGTTTGAATCCATTGAGTTATGATTTCTGAGTGTAGACTATTGTCAGATAACAAAGCCAACAAAGGCTGTGCCTTTTTTCATGAATACACAGCCAATAGAAGAATAATTTTCAATATATTTTAAGGAAATATTGGCTAAGAAAGCTATCTGGCAGACCTCTGTAATAAAATACAAGTATACAGTTAAATAAGGCTCACTAATCTATATCCATATGGTTACGGAATATCTATAGAATGCATTTTTGTTATTAGATAAGATCATACAACATTGATATGTGTATTATAAATAAATATGCTTTACAGAACACTGAAATGTAAATATTTGTTATTTAATGCAGGCAGGGCTGACTGTAGACTACATGGCTGTAGACTACATCACTGTGAAAATATAAGAATTGGCATATCCACCCTGAAAAAAGCCATGGAGATATTACTGTGGCCATTTCAAACTGTATGCTGCAGAATCAGATATAACATATATATTGCAACATCTGAGGTGACAACTAATTTCATAACTGAACATTAAGGCAGCTTCTTCACATCTTCCTCATTTTACACTATTATTGAACTGTGGGAACATGAAACCTTGTGAAATAAGCCACAGAGCTTGCACTCAGAGAACATAACTAGGTCTTCTCATTTAACTTTATAAAGCGTATCCCATCAGCTCAAAACTGTGAAACCTTGCACATTTGGACTAAATAAGAGTTAATAGGCCTTGCACACAACATTTAACCTTGCAAGAATTTACACAGTGACTCAGTAACACGGTGGATGAGTTCAATTCTATGTGACCTTGGACAATGTGCTTTATCTCTCCGTGTCTGAAAAATCCCCAATGTACAGGTATACTACTACAGTGCAGTAGTAGGGTAAAGATAATCAACAACACAGCATTCAAATTACACACATTTTGCTCTCACAAACAGCTAGGTTATTTTATTAACCTGAGACTACCTCTCAAACGTATTATCAGTTAGGATCACTTATTTAAATAGTACTGCCTCCACATGTAAACCATATGCACTCAGTGTCTGCCACAGTGGAGCTGACAATATAATATTCCTTTATGTAGAAAATTATAATCTAAATTTCAAATGCACTTGGGTTAGATAAAGCAGGCCCCAGTTATATTGACTTTCATTTTTTAGATCTGATACCTGTTTTGACCCCTGCCTGCTACTGACAATCCTGACCCTGCCTGGTAACCGACTCTTCTGTATCCGAATCCCTTCGGATTGATCTCCTGGTTGAGCCATGGCTGTCTGACTCCGCTTGTACTTTGCCTGTCCCGAACCGGCCTGGTTGACTACGCTTTCTGCCTATGCCTTGTACTGTGACCTTCTGCCCAAGAGACTTGTTCTTTACCGTCGTGCCCCTATGCTCGTCCAGAACCTTTTGCTTGGTACCTCTCTTAATAAGACCTGGCGGCATCCGATTAGCAGAGGGCTCCTCCCGAGGTGAAAGGTGGCTGTTAAAGGCAGAAGCAAGAGCCGAGAACAGGGTGCTTAGCACTGGTTCTGGATTAAGAGTGCCGACCAGAATCTGATCCTGGACATCTCCAGTGCAAAACAGCAATAGCTAAGTACTGTGACAACAAGATTATATATTATTTTACCATACGAGTGGAAAATGCTGTACAAATAAGAATAGTTGTGGGTGACTATAGTGACATAGTTATACTGGGTCATGATTAACAGAACAAGAACAAGAAGACTACCTATACCCCATCGTTAGCGCCAGCAAATAAACAGGGGTTTACAGAGAAGAATCGGATTAGAAGGCCCTAGAGCTTTGGGAGTTTAAAGCGTTTCATTTAAATATAGTCTGAGGTCAGTCAAAGACAAGAGCCGAAGGAAACTGCAGTTGAAGGGGATATATATATATATATATATATATATATATATATATATATAAAGTCCGTAGGGCTGCTGCACACACTAAAAAGAGTTAATGCCCTGGTGCTAACAGTAGTATCATATAAAAATTTACCAAAATGCTGTTGCACTCTAGGGACTTATGCAGTAAAAGCGTTTTTGAAACGTCGATTTAATAAAGCCTTTTACTGCATAAGTCCCTAGAGTGCAACAGCATTTTTGTAAATATATATATATATATACACACACACACACACACACACACACACACATATATATATATATATTCTGTTTTAAACAGTGTACATTATTATATATTTTTAGTTACTGATGCTGATGTCAGCAAAACAAAACAGAAACTCTACAGATCTGATATCTGAGGTTTGTCTGTGACAAACAAAATACATTTTGCTTGCATCTAGGACCACCATTTAGTGAGCGGCATTTTGACCTTTGCCCCCCCCAGGAACCTATTTATTTAGGCTCTAATCTCTCACTCATTATTGGGTGCAGTCAAGAGTCATAAATAAAAATGTGTTACTTTTCTTATCCCAAACCCACACAAAGCCAGCCACAGCATTGTGTGTTTCCTTTTCAGACAGGCAAAACAGGCTTGACATAAACAAAAACAATGTGGCAATGACCTGCATATACAATTCATGGTAATTGTTATCTAAAATATGAAATGGTATAGGCTGTTTTCCCTTTCTGTACTTGTGGTTATGTTTGAAGCCTCACTAGTGTGGGAAAAAACTGTGATGTTTCACATTAGGCTTTCGCTAAAGTTAGTCTGTGACTAAACTTTTCCATCAGAAAGTCTAAGAAAGTCTAAGAAACATAAATGGTATAGTATAATGCTGCTGGAATCTCTGCCCAAAAAGATTTTCTTAAAAACTTGCAACAAACTCAAAATGCATTTTCCATCATAATTGTTGTTTAAGAAACAAAGACTATTCTCTATTTCATACCATACAAAGCTCAAATAAATCTTAATACTTAAATTATACTCTTTTTATTCTAATACGTAGATTATGCTCTATTTAAAAAATGTGTTTTGAGGCAAGTATGTACTAGCTTTCCAGACTGTTCTGGACTGATGTTGCACCCTTATTTGCCACATATTTGCACCACTTATGCTCCTTGGTTTTCAATCTCACAGTTTCTCAGTTGAGCTTTTTACTAGGTAATAGCAGAATTTTTTTTGTTCTTGATTCTCTCCAATGTTACTGTGGCCTTCTGTTTCAGTTAAGTATCTTGCTAAGTTTTATTTTTTTCACAAACAAAGACAGATTCTCTATCTGTATTTAGCACATACTTTTTGCTTCTTCCAGCCACTATTGATGAAAATAATACCACAACATGATGCTTTCACCACCTTATTTCACATAGGTGAAGTAAATTAAATTAAAGAAATTAAATTTCTATATCAGGACACGACAAGTAAATTATGTAGTTATAGCCCTATCTCCTGTTGTCACTGACTATATATATATATATCCTTTTTATTCTGTCTGTTTCGAGCTATGCTCTGTGCGGTTTGCTCTGTGAGGTGTTTTTAATACTTTTTTTTTTAATTCTATTCAGTCCCCTTCCTATTCATAGTCCAGTTAAACTACAGCTTGGTTGCAACGGTAAATTAACAGCAAGTAGCTGCTGAAATTCCGAATTGGAAAGCAAATAAACAAAAATCTAAAAAATTATAAAAATATGAAATAAAAAAAAAGACAAATGAAGACTAATGGCAAATTGTCCATATCATCCTAAAGGTTTGTTTTAAGATGCACATTGATTATACTGGTTATTTAATGTTGTACCATTTTCCTAATGAGTGCATTTACATTATTTCATCTCTATATTATTTGTAGTGATATGACAGGGCAGATATATGAAATTGTGAAAATAGAGTAGGCTTAGTGCTAAGAAAAGAGAGTATGAATAGAAAGGTAAATAAAAGTTTTAACATTTCAAAAAAAATTAGCAATAACTGATTTAATGTATCTTTTACATATCTTCAAAATAATAGTAGCAAGTGTTTAGGTGCAGTTCCCCTCTGAGTGCCTGGTGCCGCAAAGCCTCCTCAGCTATTGCGAGAGGATTCATCCCACTGTTTGTTTCATGTAAGTAGTAAGGATAATATTGCTTGTAACTTCAGCTTTAGAGGTCAGGATGTGGTCAGCCTTTGCAACAATAGAAGAGGTTCCCCAAGTGTCCCGCCGTCCGTTATATTCATGTTGCACGAATACTCTTAACGGCCTGTGCTTGCCAGTAAACTGACTTGTGATGTTTTGTAAGAGAGTTTCAAGACTCTTCTGCAACTGGCTCTGTACTTTGTGTTTCTGATATCTTTAAATCTTGCTATAACTATTATACCTGTATATAGTGAGCTATGCTTATTGCTGAAATAAGATGTACTGTGTTGTATTGTGAGCAGCGTAACAGAATTTCACTACACAGTACTAGGGAATTCAACAATGAGATTGCCAGCAGGCAGTTACCTTGCTTTATCTTAGAAACAAACAGATCGAATTGTTCCATTTTGGATTCAAGATATTAAATTGTTGTCAAATATCAAAATAGAGAACATAATGCAATTTAATTATTCTTTTATAGAAAAATCTCTGTCTAAAGGTACTAGCTCCAGCTCTAGGAATAAAGTATATGGGTCCAGATTTACACAGATCAGGTGGGATTCTCTTTGGATGATTCTTTTTAACGTTGCCTCTCAAGCAATACTGCTTTAATGGAGAAGGAAAGCCACCAAAGCAGTTTATTGCCAATAGATTAGCCACAATAGTGCAAGCTATAACACTATATTTATTCTGCAGAATTTTTTACCGTACCTGAGTAAACATCTCTAGACATTGTCTCTGTTTGTTTAGTATAGAAGCTGCCATATTAGCTTGGTTTGACATCACTTCCTGCCTGAGTCTTTCCTTGCTCACTCATAGCTCTGGGCTCAGATTACAGCAGTGAGGGGAGGGGGAGAGGAGCAAACTGAGCATGCTCAAGCCCTGGCCCTGGAGGTTTAAGCTGAAAACAGGAAGTCTGATACAGAAGCCCATGTGTACACAATAGAAGGTAAGAAATGAAATGATGCTTTTGAGAGGGGACTCAGAGCAGCATTACTTTGAGGGTTTACTGTTATATTTATATAGACCTTTCTGATAAAGCTTACTTACTTTTAACCTTTCCTTCTCCTTTAAGAATACAACTCTGAATTATAGATCGGAGCATGCTATAATAATTTATGATACAGGTATAGTATCCATTTTCCAAAATGCTTGGGACCTGGTCTTTGATAATGGATCTTTTTCTGATTTGGATCACCATACCTTGAGTCTGCTAAAAATTGATTTAATAATTAAATAAACCCAATAGGACTGTTTTGTCACCAATATGGATTCATGCAGCTTTGGATCAAGTACTAGGTATTGTTTTATTATTACAGATTCTGTTGTGTCATGCTAAAGTTTGGGGTCTTAAGTGTCAATGACCAGCCTACAATCATCTTAGTTACATTACAGCCTGTTTGCAGGGCCACCAATCCCTGTCCTTTGCTGGCAAAAAATATAGTATGGCTTAAAGGCTGGCATAGTATTGTCTGAGGTCAGGCCCAGGGCTGCTTTAACCATAGGGCAAATAGGGCAGCTGCCCAGGGCCACTAATTTGATGGGGCCCACTGTGTCCCTGATGCCCTACTTACCCCGCAAACCTTTTTTTCTTCACAATGGACCATGCCTTCTTCTGTGGAACGCCTGACTATGTTGGATTCTTGTGCAACATTATGGAGCAGACAGAGCAAGCTAAGCAGCTGTGGGAGCATAAGGAAAGAAGAAAACTTAGTACAGTTATGGGACCCCTTATCCAGAATGTTTGGGATCTGGGGTTTTCTGGATAACGGATCTTTCTGTAATCTTGATCTTTATACCTTAAGTCTACTAGAAAATCATGTAAACATTAAATAAACCCAAGAGGCTGGTTTTACTTTCAATAAGAATTAATTACAGTATATCTTAGTTTGAATCAAGTGCAAGGTACTGTTTTATTATTACAGAGAAAAAGGAAATCATTCTTAAAAAATATGATTATTTGATTATAATGGAGTCTATGGGAGACCGCCTTCCCGGAATTCGGATCTATCTGAATAATAGGTTTGCGGATAACAGATCCCAGACCTATACTGGTATTATGCTTGTGCAAGTGTAGGGTAATGCTGTCGCGCCTGGGGTTAATCGGCTGATTATTCCTTTTCTGTAGCCTTATACTGGCATGTCTAAGGTACATATGCCCATTTTACTCAGGGATTATATCAACACGTCTGAGATTAATATGCACATTATCCATTTCATACTGTAATTATACTGGGACATCTGGGTTATGTTATAGTAAAATGAGTGTTGCATTTAGGGGTGCATGAACAGAATACTCGGTTCCTACAATTTGCCTCTGTGCCCATGGTCCACCAAGTCCTTAAAATGGCTCTGGGCAGGCTATTAGCATTTAGAGACCATAGAAGTCATTTTCTTGTTAAATGATGTTAATGGGGCATTTTGCTGGTACATTAGTAGATCTTATATTCAATTTATGAAATAGATTTCATTGCTGTGTTTTCTATATAATTTACAAAATCAGCTTTATATTATAATAGTAGCCTACTGACAAATAATTTCAGATACCTAATAGGCCTGGAAAATAATATATGATATCTACCATATGGAAAATGAGATATACACTGGAAATAGATTTATGCAGAAACTGTACACACCTACATTTACAAATCTTAGCAAAGGTAAACTGTCCATAGACACTTATGCTGGGAAAGCACACTAAGGGGGTTATTTATAAAAGTCTAAAAGCTCTTGAGGTCCTGTATAAGTCAATGGGGAAGGTCCTAGTGTCTGCGCTGATGTCCGTACCGATATCCGGTGATTTCTGGGTTTCGGTGCAAAAAGATCAGAAAACTACGAAAAAAATCTTAGTTTTTATAGAAAACTCCAAACAATTCAGAGTTTTCAGGGAAAGCTCCAAAGTTTGCCTGACCCTATTTTTTCTGGCTTTATTAAAATAAGAAATAAGGTCCATTCGGGAATTACTTGATAAGTAAACCCCAAATTTAAACACCTTGGCATGTAAGTGAATAAATACATATTTTTAGTACTTTGTTATTTTGCCTACGACTTTTGGTCTTAATCATGGGCCTGAATTTGCAAAGGGGCTTCTGCTGCTTCATCTGCCCCATAGTTACTCTGGCCATGTCGGTCATTGTTAAGCCATTGTGTTTTTATTGTAAAAGTAAAAACAAACATGTGCAACACAAGCACATTGAAGTCCATAGGAAACTGGTCAAGACAAAAGTGGTTAAGACACAAGAACTGTTCCTCAGAAAAGATCGTGTCGTGAGAAATCATCTCCCAGCAAAGTCTGTGAGAAAAGAATTATTAAATGGTATTTTGACCAAAAACACTTACATTGGCTGTTGCTCCAACCTGGTCTGACTGAATCTAACTGTATGGGGCCAAAATGATGGTTTGTCCTAATAATGTCTGACCAGAACACAGTCAGATATTGATTAAGAGGGATGGAAAAACCTATCAAGTCAAGTTTGCATCTGCTTGTGTAAGTAGTTATTTTTCCAAAGTACAATACTGTGCTTGTACAGGTATGGAATCCATTATCCGGAAACCCATTATCCAAAAAGTTCTGAATAACGGAAAGGCTGTTTCCAATAGACTCAATTATAATTAAATATTATAATTAATTAAATAATTAATAATCCAGATTTTTAAAATAGATTTCCCTATTCTCTGTAATAATAAAACAGTACCTTGTATTTGATCCAAACTACATTATAATTAATCCTTATTGGAAGCAGAACCAGCCTATTGGGTTTATTTAATGTTTACATGTTATCCAGATCCCGAGCATTCTGGATAACAGGTCCCATAGCTGTACCACAAAACACCAGCTAAGCCCACACAGGTAGGTTTATGTTAACTGTTATTATAGTAGTCATGTACACCCACCAAAAACATGTAAGCAACTATTTAGGTATTTATCTCCATATTTTTTACTTTTTTTCTCATTTGTCATGGTGGAAAATACAGTGCATGGTGCTGGGAGAACTGTTAGTATTTTACTTAATGTACAGGTATGGGACCTATTATCCAGAATGCTCAGGATCTGGGTCTTTCCGGATGAAGGGTCTTTCCATAATTTAGATCTTCACACCTTAAGACTACTAGAAAATCTTGTAAACATTAAATAAAGCCAATAGGCTGGTTTTGCTTCTAATAAGGATTAATTATATCTTAGTTTGGATCAAGTACAAAGCACTGTTCTATTTTGGATTATTAGATTATAATGAGTCTATGGAGTCCATAATTCTGAACTTTCTGGATAACGGGATTTCGGATAATGGATCCTATACCTGTACTAGTATTTTAACTCATCAGAGTATCCTGGCTGAGATACTGAAGGCCCAAAAGATAAAAATTTGAATCTTATTGGCGTTATGTTACAAAAAGTAACAACAAACATATGCAACACAAGCACATTAAAGTCCATGGGAAAACTGGTCCAGGCATCTCTAGCTTCCAATCAGCTACTGTACCTGATCACCTGTTTTTATTTGTTGCGTTCTGCTGTTTGTTTACTATAGACTGGACCCGTAAGAAAAGTTGTGTCTTTTATTACATGTACTGTACAGTATAGAGAAAAATGGCAAAAATATAATAGATAATAGATAAAACAGATATATATATAACAAATATATATTAACAAATATAACACCAAAGCTGAGCAGGTGCATTGAGATATTTTAGAACAGCAATGGTTTCAAAATGAAATAAGCCATATACTCGGATGCAGAGGGAATAAACAAGACAGTGCGGCATAGTCTGCAAAGTAATCTTCTATGTCATTCAGATGACTTAAGGAATGATGTCACATCAGCTTTTTCCATTATGCGTTTCTGTAAAACAGTAGACACCTCACTGCATTTTCTTAAAAGCATTCATGAATTGAATATCAGCGTAAAAAAGTCTCTTTCCCGCATTCATCCCTCTGTGATTGATAACTGTAAACAGCGGCTGCCATTTTGAAACCATAAGATAAAAAGATATAAGAAGGAAATCCACTATTAAGGAGATCATATCAGTACTCCACAGCTGCCTCAAAACAGGAAGCTCCATAAAACTACATTAGCATTGGCAGAAAGCTGCACAAACCCTTTACTGTTGTGATAACACTGCTGATGTTTACTACAGTACTGAGAAACATTCATCTTTTTCAAACCAGCAGTTTCAGCCAAAGATTACATTTTCCCTGTTGAATATGTCATCAGCTTATAGTGTGACTGCTCTACAGCAATAAACTTAGGATTTAGGAGATATTCACAATACTGGTACTTTAACATTTAGGGGTAGATTTATCAGGGGTCGAATTTCAAAGTAATGGGAGTTTTTTTGAACTCCCATAACTTTGAAATTTGAATAAAAAAAAAAAGAACAATCGTAATTTAAGTTTTTAACTTCGGGTGAATTCAGTATTCGAATCAAAGTTTTAGCGCATTCGATCGAATTCCAATCAAATGATTTGCCCCCAAAAACTTAGATTTTTTGACTCCAAATAGGTTCTAGGAGGTCTCCCATAGACTAAAACAGCAATTCGGCAGGTTTTAGATGGCGAATGGTCGAAGTTTTAAAGACACAGTTCATGATAAATAGTGATTTTTGATAATAGTCAAATTTTTTTCAAATTCAAATAGAATTTTGGCCTATTCGATAGTCGAAGTACACAAAAATAGCTTGAAATTCAAATTTTTTTACTTGAATTTTCAATTCGACCCTTGATAAATCTGCCCCTTATTAAAACCTAATAACATTTTTTTTATTTGTTTTAAATCGCCTGGTGAAAGGGCGCAAAACTGCGCTAGCGACAGTCTCTTTTGATAGCGAATTGTCTCCTACGCATGTTAGTAAATTGGCGATGTCCCTGTGGATGGGATTTCTGGCGAAGGCCACTTTGCCCTTTAGTAAATCTGCCCCTTAGGGGCTTATTTATTATGCTGTGTAAAATGTATGTGTAAAAAGCTGTGTAAAATAAATTCTGAATTTATCAAGGTGTATGTAATTTTATGCTATGCGAATGCCAGTTATTTTACATTGATTCCGGGGATGCCACTCTAAGAAAACATGCGTAAAAAATGGACGATGTGTGATGTATTATCCTGCCATTTTTTACACAGCATAATTAATATGCCCCCTATTCTCATTACCAGAACGGAAAGATTTTGGTGTGGACTATAACATTTGCTATCTAATTTGAGCACAAGTGTTAACTTTAGTACACAGTTAGAGGAAAGTCGCAGGTTTAAATAAATTGTTCAGTAAAAAAACTGGGTAAAAATCTTGAACAATTTGCCACATCCCACAATATAGAAGCTTCTTACTCCGCATTCCATCACAAGTGCACTTGGGCAAAAAAGTAAATCATTTGTATGGCTTCAAGACTTGCATCTGGTAAATGTTCAAAATAAATTGCTTATTGTAAATTGCTGTTGTAAATTGTCCCCTCTGTGTAAATAAATCAGGAATAAAGGCATCTGAACTTCCAGATGCTCTGTGCAGTCCTAGTCATAAATAGATTGTTGTCTCAGATATGTTAACCACAGGTTTATTCTCCTCAACTGACCCTGAATATGGTAACAAATGTGTGTGGTCAAAAATGGCCTGAAGGTCATAAAACATAAAACCCGAGGCATGTCAATATGCAACATATATTAATGAGTAGCAAAAAGATAATATAATTTGTGTAATATAAGCTAGATTTGGATTCATACAAAAAGGCAAAAGAATATGGCAAAAACAAAAATGTAGCTATAACTCAAAGCAGTACTGTAATACAGTAATTACTCCAGTGATCAGAGCAGTGTGCATCTTATGTAGTTACTACTTTAATCACCTCCAGACAAATTTCTGTGTAAATTCCTTAATATCTGTGGGTATAGCCTCAAATATGAGACCAGGTTGAACTAATTTGTTTGACTAATATGGTTCCCAGTGGTGGAGTTACTGCACTTCAGACACATAAGCTAGAAACGTTCTCACTGCATTTGATTTGCATTGGTGAGTAATGAACACATTCTGATAAATTCACACAGTGTCAATGATAAAAAGGGAAGATACTAAACTCCTGGGAAGCCTTCAGGATTCTCCAACGTAATATTTGCTAAATCTGCCCCTAAGTTTTACTAGAATAATGACAGAGAACAGCTACATAACCTACGTGAGGATAAATGATCTTCTACTGATATGTTCCTTCTACTGGCAGCAGAACCCAACCTCCTTACATATTCACATCAAGGAACAAAGGCAACAAAGTATTCTATATTTTATAGGATAATCATAAGAATCATTTTGTTTGAAAATGCAGATCTTCTCATTTTAAGCATTAAGGTTCAATGTGAATCAGAACTGATGTTTCAAAACTAAAATAAGCACGTATAAAAAGTCTGTATATAGTCATCCTTCTAAAAAAAAAAGGCAATAAAAATAGTTTAATAGTAACTAATAAAATGGCAGAGAGAAATAAAAATCTGACATAATTCCCAGGAACAGTCCTAGTAATTCCACTGACAGATGGGTTTAAATTTTAAACCTCTATCTTCATTAAGATAACAGAGCTTCCCAACATGCTTAAAAGCTTTAAACTACCGATTTTGGGAAAAGTGATAAGAAAATGCACAATTTGATTCTGCTCCCACATTGATAAAGCAGAAGAACAGATGTTTAGGATGTTAAGCAGCATGGGAGGGGGTTTTACCGAAATAATGCCATTTCCCTTTCTTTCTAAGAGTGGTGTGCTCTTCTAAAAGTTCTGTATTACATATAAGCTTTTATTTCTAAAATTTGTCGGCTACAATAGTTAAATTAGTTAACTTGGGTTGAAAAAATACCAAAGTCCATCAAGTGCAACCCCTCCAAATGAAACCCAGTGCATAAACCTACATGCACCCACCGAAACAATGTATACTAATATCTATATTTATATCTATATTTATTGTAGATTATATTATCACTATAGCCTTGAAAATCAAATTAAAAATCAAGTTGAAAATCAGTTGTAATAGAATCTAGGTTTTTAAAAGCCAGTTAACATTAAGCGGCAGATTTATTAAGGGTCAAATTGAAAATCAGAATTTGAATTTTCGATTTTTTTTTATGATCAAATATGGCGTTTTTTTTCAGAGAAAAAACTCGAATCGAGTTTAGTCCAATTTGATTCAAATTCGATTTGGGTTTTCAAGACGGTAAAATTTGTGCGAGTTTGTGTTGAATTTCGAGTACATTTAGATTTAAAGGAGTTTAAAAAAACTCACATGAATTCAAAATTTCACCTTTGATAAATGTGCCTCTAAATGAACTTTGAGCAACACGAATCTAAGGCAACTTGCAACTGGACTTTTTTTTTTGTAGCGTTTGAATTCATTAACCTATCAATATCGATCAAGTTCACTGGAAATGATCCTTACATTTCCCATAGCCTTCTACAAAGTTTATTATTTCTAACCATTTTTTATTTTGGGGATCCAAGATAACAAATTCCTGAAGGCTTCTACAATGATAAAAACTATTTTGATCAAATTAATTAATTTTGTCCTATCAAATTTTATCTTCTAATAATTCCACCAAATATCAAATCTCTAGATATCCTACAGGATTCTCAGTTCAAATTTCAATGAATTTAGAGCATAGTGTAGTTAAAAGACACACGTCTGTGCTTCCATAAACATAACCCACTACGGAAAGCCTGGATTTATTGCCTAGCTCATAAGAGTGGCACTGCAAATTGCTAGATGCATGTATGGGAGCAAGAACCTTAGACAAGTTCAAGTAGGGACATTAGGCCTTAACATATGGGAGATTCAGAGCAGACTAAACGGTTATGTATGTCTGAAAAGGACATTTTCTGAAAAACATTACAATACCTGTGATATGCGACAGAAACCAACATATTAGAGCTCACTCCTCAGGTCAAGATTTATCAGTCTGTCTACAACTTAAGGACAAGAGACACTGCTGTGAAGTCAGAATGGTACAAATTGTGCACATAGAAGACATCCAGTTTAAATGAGGGGTGACCGAGGCAATCCAGGTAAAGACACTCCTAAACAGAGGGAAGCTACAGGAAATGCCATTCTATCATCTTTACCCAGCAATTTGCCTCAGTAAGTTTCATGGCACCATGGTGATTGGGTTGTGCTTTTCCTCAATCGGCTTCATGATATACTGTAATTTAGAGGACATTCAGTAGTTTGTGGCCTTCATTTTCAGTACATATGCCCAAAATGCAAATTTTAGAAACACTAAGGGCAGCCTTGCACCACTAAGCACTTTATAAAGGCCTGGTGCCAAATCCCTGAGCCTACAGCTACAGAAGCAGAAATGTCCACAGACTGTAAGATAGCACAAATCTGGAATGAATTTTTACCCAATGGGCAAAAGTGCTCCCCAGTCATCTATAAATCAAATATTGGAAAAGTTAAATGCTCAACTTCAAATGCTATAATATATAATGTAACATGCATTTTTATAATGGATCATCGTGTACAGAATGTTAGGATCAATTGTCCTTCAAAAGTGTTGATATTTTAATTTATAATGTATTGTTTGTGGTTTTTTTGTTGGTTTAATGTGGGAGTCAGAGAAACAAGGCAATACAAGTCACTGTAGTGGAACAAGCACAGTACTGTCAACAGTATATGTCATCCTGTGAGTTGATCCACCCATGCCACTTCCTAAGGCATCTGCACAGAGTTGTATCTTTTAAGAGTTACTCATCTCGATTGTTTGTACCAGGAAGCTTGGCTTTGTTCCAGTTTATTATGGGAAAGGGTGTGCTCGTTGCCTATGGGGAGGGAAGGTAAAGACAAATCTGTCCTTTAAATTTATCTAATGTATCTACTCATGTGTATTCCTATAATTCACCTCCACACTTGCAAAACAATGCAGTATATGAAATCTTTGATGTAGTAGGTCAACATATATAAGCAAGTGGAACAATGACTCAATAAAAGATTATAATAATCCCTTATAGCTAAATGAGTAATGTAATAGAGTTACAGCTTGCAGAAAGTCCACAGAATTACATAGCACTTTTATCCTTGTGTTTGTTATATTAACAGAAACTAAGTTGAATGTGTGTATTAGTTTTATTCAACTAACTCAAATGTATCATAAAGTTTTTATACCAAAGGGTTTATCTGCTATTCCTCTCTTCTATGAAGGCCAGGTTGAAGAAATATTTAACATCATATATTGAAATTTGTGTTAAAACAAAGGTTTACATTTGAAACATATATGTCATTTAGTATGAGAAATATGTGTTATTGGTTATGATAATTAGAATCCATGTCAATTACCATTTAGTAGTTCTCAAAGCAGAAAATTATCCTTTGTGGATGCTGGAATATACAGTAGCAAAACCTGACAATCCCATATCAAGTTCCTTGCACCCATGTAGACCAACAAAAGCTGCTACTACTAAAGCCCCCTGCAACTACAAAGTATCTACTGACAACCCACTATAATTTATAGTGACCAGTATTCCTGTATGTCCCTTGTAATGCCCTAAAAGTTACTGAAACCCTCTGTGGATGCTACAAGAGGCAACTGACCTACAAGAACTGAGACACAAAAAAAGAAGGTGCAGGCCACAACAGTGCCAGTTCTTGCCTCCTGTCATATCCTGCAGGTGCTTTTTGAAAAAATTGTTGTGCAAATTTGTACAGCGTTCAAAAATTAGAGAGAATATTGTAGTTACATTTTTATTTGGACTTGAGAGGAGATGCATGTGTTCTAGTGGATATTTATAGAAGCTTTCTGTGACCTTTTTGCCATCAGACTTTGCCAATGTTTGTGGTAATAATTTTGCTGCTTTGTGGCTCATATTATAATTGAGAAGTTTTGTTTGAGTCCAACAACAACAAAGTTACATAGTTACATAGTTAGTTACATAGTTAAATTGGGTTGAAAAAAGACAAAGTCCATCAAGTTCAACCCCTCCAAATGAAAACCCAGCATCCATACACACACCCCTCCCTACTTTTAATTAAAATTCTATATACCCATACCTATACTAACTATAGAGTTTAGTATCACAATAGCCTTTGATATTATGTCTGTCCAAAAAATCATCCAAGCCATTCTTAAAGGCATTAACTGAATCAGCCATCACAACATCACCCGGCAGTGCATTCCACAACCTCACTGTCCTGACTGTGAAGAACCCACTACGTTGCTTCAAATGAAAGTTCTTTTCTTCTAGTCTAAAGGGGTGGCCTCTGGTACGGTGATCCACTTTATGGGTAAAAAGGTCCCCTGCCATTTGTCTATAATGTCCTCTAATGTACTTGTAAAGTGTAATCATGTCCCCTCGCAAGCGCCTTTTTTCCAGAGAAAACAACCCCAACCTTGACAGTCTACCCTCATAATTTAAGTCTTCCGTCCCTCTAACCAATTTAGTTGTACGTCTCTGCACTCTCTTCAGTTCATTTATATCCCTCTTAAGGACTGGAGTCCAAAACTGAACTGCATACTCCAGATGAGGCCTTACCAGGGACCTATAAAGAGGCATAATTATGTTTTCATCCCTTGAGTTAATGCCCTTTTTTATGCAAGACAGAACTTTATTTGCTTTAGTAGTCACAGAATGACACTGCCCAGAATTAGACAACCTGTTATCTACAAAGACCCCTAGATCCTTTTCATTTAAGGAAACTCCCAACACACTGCCATTTAGTGTATAACTTGCATTTATATTATTTTTGCCGAAGTGCATAACCTTGCATTTATTAACATTGAACCTCATTTTCCAGTTTGCTGCCCAGTTTTCCAGTTTAGACAGATCACTTTGCAAAGTGGCAGCATCCTGCATGGAACCTATAGTTCTGCACAATTTAGTATCATCTGCAAAAATGGAAACAGTACTTTCAATGCCCACCTCCAGGTCATTAATAAACAAGTTGAAAAGCAAGGGACCTAGTACAGAGCCCTGCGGTACTCCACTAACAACACTGGTACAATTAGAAAATGTTCCATTTACCACCACTCTTTGTAGTCTATCTTTTAGCCAGTTCTCTATCCAGGTACAAATACTATGTTCCAGGCCAACATTCCTTAATTTAACCAGTAACCTTTTGCGACCAAGATATTTATATTATGCTAGAAAGAATGCAGACAAAATAATTTCTCGGTGAAATGTGGATTATTGGCATTCTTTGCCAGATTGTAAGTGGCTAATTCTTTTCTGCACATATTATTTTACAAAAATACTCCAAAAACAAGATTACTTGTGATAATAATAGTAATAATTCTAATTACAGTACTTCAAATTATGCTAATGCTCCATCCACCCTAACTAGGAAAAAAAATACCGTCAAAACTTTACATAAGCATTACATAAAAAACATGTATTATTATTAGGGATGCACCGAATTCAGGATTCGGTTCGGGATTCGGCCAGAATTCGGCCTTTTTCAGCTGGATTCGGATTCGGATGAATCCTTCTGCCCGGCCAAACCGAATCCTAATTTGCATATGCAAATTAGGGACAAGGTGGGAAATCGCAGAACTTTTTGTCACAAAACAAGAAAGTAAAAAATGTTTTCCCCTTCCTACCCCTAATTTGCATATGCAAATTAGGATTCAGTTCGGTATTCGGCCAAATCTCTTTCGATGTATTTGGGGGTTTGGCCAAATCCAAAATAGTGGATTCGGTGCATCGCTAATTATTATTATTATTATTTATTGGTTTATTTAGACAATTGCGAAGAGAGATTTTGATTTGTTTTGAAATCTAGTTGCTTAGCATTTAAATCATATTTTTAAATCCAGAATGTCAAAAGAACATTAGCTCTATTTCTTCAGTGTATTCTATTGTCATTATGGAAATTTGTAAGAATTGTTTGATCAATAAATCTTGAGAATTTGAGTTTAAAAAACTTGAATTTGAAAATATTGAAATTTGCAATTTTGCTGTAATATTCTATAAATCACAGTAAAAGCATGAATTGAAATAAAACAAAATTGCAAATTTTGTTGCAATTCTTTTTTTACCACAGATTATCATAATCAAGTTTTTCTAATTTGAGTTTTTCAATCAATACAATTTTGTCATTCTTTTCATTGTTTTGTGTTTTAAGGGTGATATCTGGATACTACTTGGAAACACCAAAGACAAATTAAATTACACATTAAGCAGACAGAAATATGGATTCCAAAAGCTTCTAGCATAATGGTTTATGGTTGTTCAATGTTGGCAACTGAATATTTGAAAATGTAAGGGGGTTATTTACTAAACTCCGAATGCACAAAACATTTGTGATTTTTTTTTATAAAATCGGGCTTTTAAAAAATCACAAATTTTTCGGAATTTATTAAACCCCGAGGATGGAAAAGTCTGAATCTGAAAATCCGGCATCTCAGACCTGTCAAGGTTGCAAATAAGTCAATGGGAGAAGTCCCAATGATTTTTTGATGTGTGCAATACCCCAAAGTTTTGAAATTTTGGGTGAAAATTCAGAAAAAATAATGAGAATTGCGAAAAACGGATGGAAAAATCCAGAAAAATGCAAAATCATTTTTTTCCCAGAAAGGAAATTTTGGAAAAATGTAATAATAAATAAGCATTAAAAACCAGAGCGGATTTGATCGGAGTTTGTAGCAGAAAATATTGAAGTAAATTCGGACTTTGATAAATAACCCCCTTAGTGTAGTGGGCAAATTATTTACTTCTGTTTTAGTGATGGCCAAATTCTTGTAATCCTAGCTGTTGTGGGATGTTTGTATGCATGCTTACAGGGTAATTTTGAACACTTGCCCCTCCCAGATCTGTTCCCCCTAACCGACCACCTCCTTAAAGTTTGAAGAAGAAGGTAAGCTGGAAATGACAAGCACATGCGCAAGGGGTGGACATAGGAAGGATGGATGACCCTAGTGGCTGCTAGTAGGACCCTTAGTGTTGCAGCCCCAGCAGGCCCCAAATGCCCCAGTTTGACACTGCTCTCTATGATGGTACAGGAACAGATCTGGATGTTCCATATGCACAGTTAAGCGGTAATGGTAATACTGTACTGAAAATTCTATAACGGAACTGAATTGATAGGGAAATTTAAAAACTATGCCACAACTACTGCTGCTTCTGAAAAACATTGTCAATGGCTAAAACAAATGACAAGGAACCTAAGGAACCTTTATAGAAAATATCTGTTTGTCTATGGCATCAACTGTTTTTATGTAAGAAGAGTTTGTTTTCACAGATGTATTACCAAGTATTTTGCATTACCCACACAGTAAGGAATTCTTGTTAATCTTAGTCACACATTACTTTGGATAGTACCGCTGAAACTATTAAAATGGTTGTGAAATGTATATCTCTCTCAGCATCAACACGCAGGGAGCCATTTTTATTAACATAACGGGGATGTTAAATTAGGATAGCAATGTTATGTATTTGATGCTTAGTTAAGTATCACCCAGTGAACCTGAATCTGGCATGCATCTTAAAGGGATCCCATTAACAGATAGATATTGCATTTATTTTCATTTGATAGAAACCTTTATAATTACATGTAAATAAATATACATAAAAAGGAGGAAGGCTGGTTTAGGGTCTGGCCACACGGGCAGATTCAGGAGATTAGTCGCCAGGCGACAAATCTCCTCTTCTTCGCGGCGACTAATCTCCCTGATCTGCCTTCCGCCAGCTAACATGAAAATTGCCTGGGCGCAGGCACTTGGAGCGCTTTGTTTCCTCGTGAGGCATTGCGGGCAACTTCAGAAAATGAATCAATCCGAGTGCCTGCCCCCAGGCGATTTTCATTATAGCCGGCATAAAGCAGGGGAAGGCAGATCAGGGAGATTAGTCACCACGAAGAAGAGGAGATTTGTTGCCTGGTGACTAATCTCCCCGAATCAGACCCGTAAAAGGGTTTGTTTCAGGATGGATGTTTACCACCGAAGAGGAAAATTCTACCTTTATATTTACATTTTTAAAAGAAGGTTGACTCACATACAGTGAAAAGTGATAGCTTTTATACAAATTATATGAACTTTGAGAATAATATATACACACACATAGGTATATATATATATAATTAAACATAATAACTTAAATCTGGTTTCTAAAGGACTGTGAAATGTAGAAAATGTAAAGGAAATGTTATGTTACAATGATACATGTTTGCTAGGGCAGAGGTCCCAACCTTTTTTTACCCATGAGCCACATTCAAATGTAAAAAGAGTTGGGCAGCAACATAAGCACAAGAAAGTTCCTGGGGTGCCATATAAGTGCTATGATTGGTTATTTGGTAACCCCTATGTGGACTGGCAACCTACATAAGGTTCTGTTTGGTAGTACACCTTGTTTTTATGCAACCAAAACTTCCAAGCCTGGAATTGAAAAATGAGCACCTGCTTTGAGGCCACTGGGAGCAACATCCAATGAGTGAGAGAGCAACATGTTGCTCACAACCCACTGGTTGGGGATCACTGTGCTCAGGGCAATCTTCAGAATTCACGGGGCCCTGTACAGCAACATGTACCCTGGTCCCTGCGCACCCTCAAGCCCCACCCCATATCTCGACCACCCCACAGTAAAAAGGCCACACAGAGATCAGAGCTAAAACATTAGACCCTAAGCTATAAAAAGCCTTTGGTGGCCAGCCCCCCCTCACATGTTATAAAAAAAACATTGGTGATCACTAATCAGGGTACCCCCCTGCAAGTAAAAAAAATATTGATGGCCTTCCCCGTCCCCACACGTTATAAAACGCTATTGGTGACCAGGACCCCCTTCAAGTTAAAAAAAAAAAATTTGGTGGCCAGCCACCCCCAACATGTTATAAGAAAAGCCATTAATGATCAGGGGCCCCACTACAAGCCTCCAGCGATTCCAAGGAGACCGCAACTGGAGATCAAACCACTATTTATTTGATATAGTTAAAATCAGAAATTGCCTGATGCATTTCCTATCAATGATATGAAACAGACAGAAGATTTCTTATTTTAACTATACGAAATAAACATTGGTTTTATCTCCATTTGTGAACTCTTTGTAATTGCTGGCTTCTCTTTTTTTTCTCTCCCCAAGTTACGGGACACCAACAAAAGCCGGTAATTTGTTTCACTTTGTGCATGCTGATCTCAAGTTGAATTGATAGCGGCTTGACCTATGCGGCAGCTCAAGGTTTAAACACCCAGGCTCAAAGGTTTACATGGTTAGCAATTGTATTTTTCATCTTTAAGCTGGCCATAGACGCAAAGATCTGATCGTACGAATTGAGGATTTGTGCGATTTTCCGACCGTGTGCGGAGAGTCACAACATTTTTCGTCCGGCGGAGATCGGTAGTTTGGTCGATCGGACAAGTTAAAAGATTTCTGTCGGCTGCCGATAATATCTCTGCATGTATTGCCAATCGGAGGATTTTCAGTCGGAGATTGTCACTAGATTTTTCGGACGTAACTTTCGTATGATTGCTGTCAGGGGCAGAACATCAGCTGATCTGTTCTTTTGTACTTTATTTGATCGGAATGGTTAGTTTCAGGTCGGAGATGGGAAAGTCCGATCGTACGATGATTTGTACAATCGGATCTTTGCATCTATGGCCAGATTTAGGCTGAGCGGCATATCTTTCTTTTTTTTCTATATCAAGGATAATTATCTGCAAGAAATAATCTTGGTCATACATGGGATAATTGGCTACAGTCCAAAAAGGCTGAACTGGCAAAGCAATACCTGCCCATGTATGCTATGTTTAAGGCTAGGAACCTAAATATTTCCATAGTCTAATGAAACACAATGGGCAAAAACAAATGACCAATAAGTTTTTAGTTTTGTGATTTTGACATGCTACTCATTGGAGTCAGGAGCTCTTGAATCAAAACCAGAATAGATAGCATCCTAGAGGTCAATCCCAGGAAATCCAGCATGTCTAGCAGCTCTGCTTACTCTAGTAAAACCATAGAATGAACAATGGTTCAACAACTGCTGTGGCTTTGTTATCCCGTGGACCAATATGACTCGATGGTTAACTGCCACAAGCATCCCCAGTGATTGGCTGAGATTGGACACAACAGAGTGTATAATAAAGTGACTAAATTCATTTTGTGGAGATTGATGAACATAGAGCAAAAACTGTGCTCGCTTCCAACAGGTTTTATGCACAGTATGCTGATTACATAATGGCAGATATTTTTTGAGACTTTATATGAAGAATGCGGCTTTTCTTCCTTCTCTTCAGATATTTATCTGTTTGTGATAGATAGTAATAGACCACAGAATAAAGGTTAGCTCTTTGATTTTAGTGCAGGCCTGACCACAGGATATGTGCACATTCTATCCAGCCCGATAAGTAGAGAGAGTTTCCTCTTTTCGTGAAATCTCCATTCCTTTCCATGTAAAGGACTCTGCATAACTCTGCAGAATCAGTGGTTAGAAGAGTTTTGCTCCAGTGTTTTTCTCTGTAGGATATAAACATTACAGGTTTGAAAATTTGTGACCACAGATCAGTTATATGTCATAACAGGAAAGATGAGCCCGAAGATATTTCCTAACCACGATTTCCAGATTGTACTGAAATCAGTCAGTCCAGTGCCTTTTAGATGCAACTGACAATCCTTATCAGCTCTTTTACTTGGATAACCACCTTTTATTGAGTGTACAGTGACATAATGTTACAAAACACATTACAGTTAAAATATAGCAGCATATCTAAAATTGGTTTCAGAAAACTAAATCCATACATTTGAAATAAACTGTACTAATCATGCAAAAACAGTACTGTTAATACTGAAATAAAATTAGTTTGCTAATAAAAAGTATACAATGAATACATCAATTTTATATTTGTAAGAAAATATCTGCTAAACTGTACTAATTATGCAAAAACAGCACTGTTCATATTGAAATAGAATTTGTTTGCTAATATAGTGTAAACAATGATTACATAATTTTATTTTGCCATTTTTCACACTGATGCATTTACAATAAGTTCTCTCATCGTTGTATTTTAGAAAATGAACCCTTTAGTAATTGCTTGTACCAGTATTGTACAGTGCATTAGGTGTTATAATTGCTATTCTAGATCTAGAACAATGCTTTGGTTATAAAATATTCCTTCCACGTGCTTGGTTTGTTAGTAACTGTTTCTGGGTTTAAAGCTAGAAAAAAAAACATATGTTATTTTGTACACACATACAAGATTTAATTAACTACCAGGGAAATACCAGTTTTATGAAAATGTATTTTGGGAATGAGGACAAATTCCAATATGTTTGGTAAAATTTGTTTCCGTCTCAATCAACAAGTTTAACCATTCAAATCCAAACACCTTTGTTTTTAAAGGGTATATGTAATGGGGATTCACAGGTAGGTGGTTTTTATATCATTTGCTCTTTTGTACACTACTGTCATATTGAAAATTCCTGTACAGTATAATCATTTCTAACATCGAGTATATCAGAGTTAGCCTCTTTGCACATTCAAGCCCTGTACAGTTTGATAGTTGCTGGTTATATATATCTGTTAACCCCGTAGCTCACCATAGTACTGGGAAAGACCCAATCCACTAAACCTGTAAACAGATCATTAGCAAAATTGATAGGTATTAGATAGACAGATAGCCAGGTATAGGCCACTATATATATATATATATATATATATATATATATATATATATATATATATATATATATATATATATATATATATATATATATATATATATATATAAATATAGTGGCCTATACCTGGCTATCATTTGAAAAGTTGCTTCAATTTAGCCTAGGGATGCTGCCAGTAACTTCAAAAGGGGATGGGGCAATGACATCATGGGTGTGGGCTGATGATGCTGTGGGAGGGGGCCTGTGCTGTCGGTGGGCGAACTATGACATGGTGATTGGCCAGTTTTGACCCAGACAGCCCTTCCAGGTCAAAACCCTAAATTAGCCATTATCATCATTATATATCATTATATTACATACTACAAGTCAACTGAATGGTAGACTCAATCTGTAAAGTTAGTAGATGTGTTAAAAATAGCCTCTGCTGTGTACATACATGTAGAATAGATAGATGATAATGGATCTGTTAGAATAGTTGTTCTTGACATTCCTAGTGCAGTTCCTTCAGTAAATTTACCATTACATTTTGGATGAATGCTAAGTTTACTGTTTTGATACCCACAACAGGGTGACTGTTACAAACATGTTTTCATGTATCTGTCACCAATTGAATGAAATTAAACACTGTTGCTCATGCATAAAACACATTTTCAGCATACGTCAACATATTATCAAAGGTTATCACTGGAAGCTGTAGATTTTCAACAGGGGGGAATGTAATTAAAGTTGCAAAGAGAAAAACAATTCGCACCAATAAGAATAAAAATCGCAATGCAATATTGTTCCTTAACTGTTATTGCATTGCGCATTGCGAATTTTAATTGCGCACTCTTAAGAAGTGCTTGAAGGTGTGGTAATCTTTTGGAGCAAACATAACGACTTTTTCAGTAAGAAGTTTTATTACATTTACTGCGCATTGGCGCAAACTATAAAATTCGCAAATGGTCTTCCACTGTCGGAAGTGGTCGCTAAACAGTTTCCAGGTTCACAAAAGCTATATTAAATTCACGTAAAGCAAAATTTGTTCGCGCAAAGGCATAACTTTTCGCACTACGAATAGTTTTTCCGTTACCGACTTTTACTACATTCCCCCACTGTTGATGTAATGTTAAAGGTGCATTTGACACCTGCTTGCACTTTCTATTTAACATGAGCAAAATAAATCATAAGTGAAATCTGCCTATACTATTAATTTTAAAACAAATCCATATTTTGTTAATATGTATACACTGTATATTTGCCCAACTCATTGTTTTGCTTTTACATTTAATTCACGGACCAGGAAGTTGTACACTGGAACTACTTTAAATTTTCAATTATTTGCTCGAATTCATGTTAAAAATTTGGTTTACTATCCCCTTGAATTGCTCAACAATCTCCAGAGTCAGTGGTCCAATGAATTGAAGAGAATCCTCCAATGAGAACTCCGCCTGATATGCCTAAATCTAGCCCCATATGTCCTCCTTTCTTATGTGTGCTTACAATGTAATTTTGGAAAGACAAAATTTGCACAGCTATCTAGTTAGATAACAGCAAGGTATCTTAAAGTGGTGGTAAACAAGATCCGTATTGGTGAATATACTCAATCCTATACTTATATGTGGGCCTTCTAAGGGTAAGGACACACGAGGAGATTCAGGGAGATTTTGTCGCCTGGCTACTAATCTCCTTGTCTTTTGAGCAACTATCTCCCTGAACTGCCTAAGCGTTTTTCCCCATAGGCTACAATGAAAAGTTGCCTGCGTTAATGCACACACGGCGATGCGTTTTCAATAGTTGCCTGAAATTGCCTCACTGAGGCAACTTTGGGCAACTATTGAAAACGCATCACCGTGTGTGCATTAGGGCAGGCAACTTTTCATTGTAGCCTATGGGGAAAAACGCTGAGGCAGTTCAGGGAGATAGTTGCTCAAAAAACAAGGAGATTAGTAGCCAGGCGATATAATCTCCCTGAATCTCCTCGTGTGTCCTTACCCTAATGAGCCAGGGATGCAGTAGGACATTGTTTAAGATGGTAAAAATAGATTATATGGCATTGTGTTAGCTGACTGAAGGATTATATAACGGGAATAATAAAACACACATTCTAAGAATTTTCCCTTTGGGAAAATTTAATATAAGGGTTGCAACCTAAAATATTTTAACAAGTCACCCAGCATAAGAAAAAAAAAATTGTGCATTTTTAAAATTGTGGACACAATTTTTTTATTGATATCCAGGACCAGTGGCCCAATTAAAATGCAAAATAATCCTCCAATGAGAATCCCACCTGAGCTGTGTAAAACTTAGAATTTAAAGCTTAACTACAACCCTCAGAATCCCTAGACAGCTACTCTAGACCTTGTAGTTTATTGAAAGCATGTCATGGCCCTCTGATCTTTTAAAGTGGATTACCTGCCTCTTTTATCAGTACAAGCAAGATAGATAGACGCTCCACCTAGTCACTATCATTCTTCTCTATATAAATTAAGCTATATAAAGTGCCTGGAGAAATCAGGTATAATTTATTAATGTTCCCAATAATTCTGCTGCATTTTTGGCTGCTCTCCATTCACCGTAATTAGTTATGTTGAAAAAAGGATCTGGTACTTTTGGTTTGGAGTTTACAGATTTAACCCCTACAGCACGTGACTTGGACGAAGCCTGTAACGGTTCTGCCACTATGTTATAATTATATACAAACACCATGCATTTATTTAAAAAACAAAAATAACTGACTGAGCGGGATTGCACAGTAGCTCAGTGGGTAACACTTCTGAGAGCTGGGGTTGGCTCTGTGTTCTCCCTATGTCTGGGTGGGTTCCCTTTGGGTATTTTACTTCCTTCAGGCAAATACAGTCAGGTTAATTAGCTCCTGATAACATTGACCCTACTGTGTGAATGTGATAGGGACCTTAGACTGTACACTGCACTAGGACAGAGATGTGAATGATGTTTAATCTCTATAAATGTTTCGGCACTATATAAATAGTACATAAGGGTTAACAACAATATGCAGCTGGAGGACATAAACTGTAAGTGCTGGAAAGTAATAAAAATGGGTTGGGATCGTTATTGCAAAATTATGTATTTATATCAAACTTAGTTCAGAATTGCATAATAGTGAATAGAACAGTAAAGGATTGTATACTAAATCACATGTACTAAAGAGGATCTTAACCCTGCCACTCCCATCTGCCTTGGGCACAAAGGGGAGACTCTTTTACCACTGCACCCCTAGTTCTCTAAAGAAGTAGAGCAAAAACATAATTACCATAGAGAATACTGCTGACAAGAACTTTGTCAGTCCTCCTGTTCATACAAGATTGCCTGTAGCCTTGATATTTTACATCAGAAGGGATGACATATTTGCAGGAACAAAGACCATGCATCCAGGTGTTCCTCTTTGCTGAAAACCGTTCAGAATGATAGAGCTAAACTGGCAAAATTGCTTAACTTTTTGTCAATTTAACACAAAAATTTTCTTAATCAGGCCCAGATTTGTGGTGCGGCCAAAAAGGCCCAGGCCTAAGGCGGCAAAATATTAGCCGCCCAGCTGCTTTCTGAGGAGTCATGCATGTGCGCTCGCAGGGGGTCAGGCAGGCTGACGCTATGATCGCATTGCCAGGCAGCAGGACAGCACGGCTTTGGGTCGCCCACGCAGGAAATCTGGCCCAGTTCCTAATGGAACTTTTGTGGCCCCCCAAGTGGTGGTCTGCAATAGAAATTTAACTCATTAGTGTACAAAACCACTGTATCCACAAAATGAATTATGCCTCTTGTGAATGCGACATTCTTTAAACTCCAGCAATGAATTTCCCAATGATGCAGAGTACAAATATAAAAGCAAGGCAGATGGACACAAACAGCTAATATTCTACATTATACGTTTTGGTGGTTTCTCCAACTCCCTAAATGGGCTTGGGGTTAATTCTTGAGAGTTGTTTAAGGTTCACCCACATAGTTGAATTTGCACCACATCTTTTTTTTAGGTTTGGGAGAGTTTCTAAATGTTTTGGTAAATAAAAGATTGTGGTTGTGCAGTTATAGTCCCTTTCTGATAACAGAACAGGATATAGTATTATTAGTGAGCCCTGAGACTTACTAACACATAATATTTACACATGTGTTTGCTGCTGTACAATATTGGTTGTAATTGTTCCTTTAAAACAAGGTTTTGTGCCATACATTAGTAATTTTCCTCAAAGTAAAAAATGTAAGGCAAATCAAAATGTAAGGCAAATCAAATCTTCTAGAATAGAATAACCAGGTTAGCACAGGGAAAGGCCTAAGCCAAAACTCCCAGCTGTTCATTTTCTTAAACAACTACAAGCAACACATGTTGTTGTACTGTGTTAAACTGTGCGACATTCTTTTCCCCTTGAGATTGACGATAAACTTTCTTACAGCTTTGGAGACCACAGCCAGATTTTCAAATACTTATCTTCTGTCTCCAGTGTGTTGTTTATATAATACAGATCTCTGCATGAATGGAAGAAGATCTTTGACCAAGAATCACAAGGATGATACTTTTCAGAATTGTCATGTGGGAAGATTCAATAGCACCTGCTGACATCATGCTTGGCCTGGTATCAACGTATTCCTTTTATGAGGTAAATCAAGGAAACCGTGCTGAGCGGAATTCCATATTTCTCACATCTGTCATAAAATGATGCTCAGTTTTTCACCTGGTTTGATCTTTATTTATTCTCCTTTAGGGAATTTGTCAGACTCGGCCCAGTGTTCCTTCTGCCTTAAGACAATGAATAGAAGGAAAACAACTTTGTGCTCTGTAATTGCAATGGAATCCAGAACAATGCAGAAATTCATCTGTGCATTAGCACCTGAAGGAGGATGCAATGGCTTTCCATAGGATTATTTTGTGTTATCCTAGTGCTTTATTTATCACTGTAGCCACATCATGGGCTAATATTGATTATTCTGCTAGAGAAAAGGTTTGTCCCCATGAACTGCATGTAAAGTAACAGGAAATGTTATCCATCTGTCACTGCACAAATTTGGTTCAGAAAATGCCCATTGCTGCATTTTCTGAAAGGCAGGCAGATTGACCTTTTCTCCAATGGTGGCGGAGAAAACAAACTGTTGACTAGTTCTCCATTAACCTGTTTGGTTTTGTTTAAAAAGGCTATGTGTAAAGTGAGATTCATGTGAATTAGTTGTTGCTTTTACTACATTTGTTTATTGTCCTGGGCTTTTTGGTTCTTTTAATCCCACCTCCTCATATCTGTACTGGTTGCTGTGCTTTATTATCAGAACCAATGCTATATTTGACTATCCTGTCTCTTATATAACAGGAATTGCATTTTCAGCTGGTACATTCCCCTAATATCATTACAGGTATGGGACCTGTTATCCAGAATGCTCGGGACCTGAGGTTTTCCAGATAACGGATCTTTCCGTAATTTGGGTCTTCATGCCTTAAGTCTACTAGAAATTAATTTAAACATTAAATAAACCCAATAGGCTGGTTTTGCTTCCAATAAGGATTAATTATATCTTAGTTGGGATGAAGTACAAGCTACTGTTTTATTATCACAGAGAAAAAGGAAATCATTTTAAAAAATTTGGATTATTTGGATAAAATGAAGTCTATGGGGGAAAGCCATTTTGTCCTACTTTGGAGCTTTCTGGATATCGGGTTTCCGGATAAGGGATCCTATACCTGTATTGATTTTATAAACTAAAATAAAGATGCAACAATTAAAACACAGATGAGGTATTCTACTATGGGCACTTGGTACTTCGAACCGCTGATTGTAACATCGATAGTGCAACTTCGCAAACGATCGGTAACTTGTGCGCAACTTCAGATCTTCGAGAATTTGCGCAGCCCTGGCGAAGCCAACGCTGGCGCAACTTTGAAGGTAAGTGAATTTGCCCCTGTAAGTTGCAGCTGGGCGGCATGCCGCCACTAAAATCTTGCCACCCTAGGCTGGTGCCTTTGTGTCCTCACCACAAATTCGGGCCTGCATATTGTATGCATACACTCTACAAGGCAAGGGTCAATTTGTAACTGGGCTATTGAGATCACTGTTCTAATATAAGCCCCAAAGGACACATGTACATGATCAAGTTACAGCAGCTAGCACTGATATTCATATTTCGCATAAGTGTTTAATTTTACCAATAATTAGTTCAGGGTTACTTTGATTATGATTATTCACTTAGACCAGTGATCTACTACTAGAATGTCAATGCAGTTCTGATAAAGCTCCACTGGATTTTCTCTTTGTGCTGCTTCATCAAAAGTACCATTCTACTATTCTATCTTAAAGCATTTGTACAGTATGTATATACATAAGCAGACAAACAAATATTAGTCAGCAAACGGATTCTTGATATCTTTTCCTGATGGTGCACGTTCTGCAACGGCCACTTTTCATTGACAAACCATGTAATGTAGAAATTGAACAGCACCATCAACTTGAAAGTGGTTTAAAAAGCCTTTATTTGTGCTCTTGTGGGCAACCCCGCGACGTTTCAGGCCATGTGGCCTTTTATCAAGCTTGATAAAAGGCCACATGGCCTGAAACGTCGTGGGGATGCCCACAAGAGCACAAATAAAGGCTTTTTAAACCACTTTCAAGTTGATGGTGCTGTTCAATTTCTACTATACATAAGCAGACAAAATAACATGAAAGTATATATTTTAAGATTGCCTGCGGAAAAAAAAATGTATTCCAAATCTATTCTAAAAATATATTCTTCAGTGAGAAAAAGGGCTATTTGCTTGCAAGGATGTTTGGGTATTGCAGGCATTAATACGTTTTATGATAACAGTACATTTATGCCCTATTATATAAACATACAAGATAATACCAAACAATAAAATTAATCAATATGGAAGTGCTATCAGTTAATTGTTCATTTTACAGTTCAATTATAATACAGTTACAGTAAAAATTTAGTTGTTATTTATTTTGCAAGAAAGTTTATTTTGGGGGCTTTATAAAACCCCACTTTTTTCCAGAGACTGTGCAACAGTATAATGCTGGCAATAGAATTGCCGTCATGCTCCTGGTACACTATTGCACCCCAATGTACGTCTTTACTTGCAAGAAAATACTGCAGCCAGTTTCACCAAAATGACTCTCATTGTTCTCTCTCTCAGTACCTGTGGGAGTTTTTCGGTCGTTATTTAATAATCAGAGTTTTGGATTTCACGCCACAATTTATCTGTGCGTCCAGTCAAAAGCTATTAGTCACTGTGTTTCCAGGGAAAATGTTGGTTGACGGGTTTAGTGTGCTCCAGAGCAAGATCAGCTTTTAATCAGAATTTTCAGACCAGATGACTCCTTGGTTCATATATTTGTATTGCATTGCATCTGTAAATTATAGCCTGGGCTCCTGCAGGAAATTAGATTAGCAGATTTTGTTGTGCACTTATGGGGCTATTCATTTTAATCATTTCAAATGTTTTTTCTAACCTTTTTTTTCCAAAGGTGATTTAAAGGCCCTAGTTGCTTTACAGGTTCCCACATAAAAAAACATTTTCTGTTAAATGTTATTAATTCAAGTAAAAAGCTATTTGCTGTTACACAAAAATGTGTAAACCACAAAAATGGTTATTATGGCACAAATGTTTCTTGCCAGCCAAATAGACCACATTAAAAACAATATAAAGACCTACTAAAGGCCAAAATTAACTTGTCTTTAAATGGAACAGCTCAAAGGGAACTTTGTTCTCCCTGTATAAATGTCCAAATCCTCTGCACTTCTATCACAAACATGCCCAGATGAGCTGGCAGCGATCATCCAGATAAAATTTATGTATATGCATGAGATGACCGTTTAGCCCAAAAGACTAGAATTTTTAATTTAAAAGAGAACTAAAGCTTAACCAAAGAAGTAGGGCAGAAAGGATGTACGTCTGTACCAGCCCAAAGCAGCCACAGCCCTTTAGCAGTAAAAATCTGTGTCTTCAAAGATGCTCCAGAAGCTCCCCATCTTCTTTTCCTGCTGATTCACTGCTGTCACTTACTGAGCTTATGGACTGATACACAATATCAATCAGAATAGGTAGAACCAGCGCACATCCTTATTCAGCTCAGCCTGGTGCACAGTCTTAGAGGCTCCGGCAGCCTCACATCTGCTGTAGAACAAAAAAAGATCGGCATTCCACACAATAAACGAGCAGGTATACCCTGCAATTTGAATGCCTGTATGCCGATCTTTTTTTGTTCTACAACTGATACACACTATACCAAATACAAATATTATAAATGGCATAATTTAAGGCTGATTAGTTAATAATTTAGTTTATTGGTACATGGCGGCTCAGACCCAAGCACAAATAGCACCGGAATTTAATAATTAGCCTTGCAACATCAGTTTATATGATAGGCACACCTCGTTTTGTGTTTGATGATTTGTGACGACCCCTAAATTTAGCTTCTCAAAATCCAAGATGGTAAACTCCTGTGGCCTTTAAAGGCCTGACTCATTACTACTATAGAAATGCTGATCCTATAGGTAGGTTCAATATATATAGGTTCTGTATATAAAATATGATATTTCTAGCTATATTCATTTTTGGGGTTTAGTTCTCCTTTAAGTACGGTAAAATATTAAAATTGTACACAGTTAGGATTTTTTGTATTTGTGAGTTATGTGATTTATGTTCTTAATTTGACTGTAATTCTTTCCTCAGTTTATAGTTAATGCATATGAGAGACAATACATTTTACCCCATCTCAACAACAACAAGAGAATATAACACAACAAGAGACTATAACATAGGTTAAAGGCTCACAAAGCAACTGAACAAACTGGACACAATGCTAACCCCAGCTGAAGTACAATGTGGATTCATATGAAATAATAACAAGCCCTTGGACCATTCCTGATCCAAGTAGTTACCTGATCTCTGTTTTAAAAATGTGGGTACATAGCAGAAAAAATCTCTTTCAATGCCTTCTTTCATAGATACTATAATTTAAGGGAATGTTATTCCAGTGTTCCTGACTGATAAGATTTACTTCTGTTGAGGGAATGACATTTAGGCAATGGAACTCCATGTTTTTTGAGTCTCTCCTTTTTTAGACACTGCCCACTGCAATAGTTATTATACAGGTGTGGGACCTGTAACTAGAATGCACTGGACCTGGGGTTTTCCATAAATTGGATCACCATACTTTAAGGGGTCTATTTATGAAGCGTCGATTTTTTCTGGACAAGTTTGTAAAGGGAAAAACGAAAATTTATAAAAAAAACTCATATTTTTTGAGATTAATTATGTCCAAAACTGCTAAAAATCTGAATCCGAAATTACTCCAGCTAAAACCTGTCGAAGTCCTGTAAAAGTCAGTGGCAGATATCCCCTTTTACAGTTGGATGATGTTTTTTTGCATTCATGATGTTTGAGGGTTTTGGGCTGTTTGACACTGGTTTTTCGAAAAAGTCAAGTTTTTCAGGAGACAATTAGCAAAAGTAGTATGATTCGAATTGTTGCACGATTTTCTCAAGACTTTTCCTGCACGTACAATTATTGTTCGAATTGTTTAGTAAATGAAGCCAAATAATTTTTGGGAGTTGAATTGTTATTTTTAATACAATGAAAAAAATTCGAGTTTTAATAAATACCCCCCTAAGTCTTCTAAAAAAAAATCACTTGAACATTAAATAAACCCAATAGGATTGTTTTGCCTCCAATAAGGATTATCTTAGCTGGGATCAAGTACAAGGTATTGTTTTATTACATAGAAAAGAGGAATTTTATTTTAAACATTTTAATTTTCTTCTTTCTGAATTGCATAGAAGCACAGGTTCATATGTATTTTACATTTTAGTAACAACTTTAGTAAGAAATAACGTAGATAGAATATATATACAACATAATAGAATATCTCACTGTCACATAGATTCACTAACAGCTAACAGCCTGTTGCCCATGTAACAAAGGATCTTTTAAATTAAAGTTTGCCCAAACATGAACTGTTTAAAACAATGGCAAAATATATATTCTAACACTTGAAAAGAAAGAACAATGCCTCATTATACAAGTTTTGAAAAAGCATAGCTTAAATTCATCTGCAGAACAGGTCTTGAGGGATTAAATTGGCCCATCGTCATGTCAAGCGTAATCTTCCAAAGTGATGTACAAATGTTTATGTGCTCCAGCATCCCATTCGTTTTATTGGCCGACTCATTTTTCATCTCAATGAACACCAGAGAGTTGTAAAATTGGAAAGGAATATGCAGAGGAGCATATGCATGTTCAGCATCAATATGCACAAAAAAAAATTAAATGTGTTAGCCAGTAGATCAGAAGTACAAAATGTGTAGTTTTGCACTCGGATAAAGAAAAAATTGTGGCATAAATATCATACCTTTTAATGGCTAAATATTTAGTCATATTACAAAGCAAACTTTCGGGATTCTGTGGTCCCTATTTCAGATTTCATTGTGCTAAGTGAAGCTAACAGTATTGGGCACATATACAGTGTAAGTACAGAAAACGAATACATACATATCATTTTTTATAAATGGCATAAAAGCAATAAAGGTCATGAAGTTATAAATTCTTAATCAGTTCTGATTGTAGGATCACAGACAAAATCCAAGGCTTGAGTTTAGTCCTGTTGTTAGGACATTTCCATACAAATTCCCATATCTTTCTAAAGTATCAACACTTCTAAACACCAGATCTTAGTCTCTAACGAATGAAAGTATTGGCACTACTTTACAGTCATTTTAAATCAATTTAAAAAAAAAAGGAAATATCTGTTAATTCAAATTCATTTACACTCTTGACACTTTGAAAACAGAACAAAACATTAACATTGGATTCAATTCAATTTGTATAATAAGACCCTAAAGAAGGGGAAGCAGCACAATGGACACCACCATTGGTTATCAGTCCGATTAGACCAATCACTTAATTATATTTCAAAGTGCAGTGCAATAATTTAAGATTCAATTCATCTAAATAAATTAATTTGAAAAAAAATCCCACAGATACTAACAGTGATTAAAAATTACCTAATAAGGTTCTATACATATCATAATTATAATATATCAATATGCATCAAATAAATTCATAGAAGTCAATTAATTTGTTTGCTATGCTGATACATACTTAAAATTGATAAGAATAAGTGATTAAATAATGAACATCAATTAGAATAAAGTGCAGTGGCAATAAATAATAATCAATTTCTCATGCCAAATTGATTCCGATGGTGTAATATAGACTGATAGCCACTGGTGGTGTCCATTGTGCTGCTACACAGCCAGCACATAATAAATATAATAATAGCCAATTTTAGAGACCTGTTGTGATAACTTGATTCAAGTGGGGTACTTTTTCTTTAATATATTGTTACCCATATTGTACTGACCAAGGTCAGACCTCTGCTAGAATCAAGAGGATAAAATCAATAGTTGTTAATCGAGGGTATCTTCTGTGTTCTTCCTAATAGAGCTATTATTGATGAAATTGAACCTAGTATGTGTGTTACTTGAATGGTATCTGAACCTTAGATTGGAAGCTCAATTGGGGCGGAGATAAAAAAAATCTATATAAAGTGGCATGTAATAATCATACAGGAAGTGATATAAAAGCTAGTTTTACCATAGTGCAAAACAACTTTTCCTTTAGGATCAACATTCACACTGGATATAAACCAAACATTGCATCAAACACACAGAATATGATGGATTTATCCAATGAACTATATTTTTGTCCACCCAAAATGCCAAACATTTTTCTAATCTTCCAGGAATTGGTTCCAACTTTTGTTTTATTAAAGGGGTTGTTCACCTTCCAAACACTTTTTTCAATTCAGTTATTTATATATATATATACACATATATATATACATATATAGACAAATACAAGAGTCCTCTGCACTCAACCCATTATCAATATATTTAAGACAGAGACATTTTGTGCATACTGCTACTGAAAAATGCCTTACCCTTTAAACAAAACAGGGATTGTTTGTCCATATATTGCAATATATTTAAGCTGGCCAACTACGTCAAAGTCATCCCATATCTGGCCAGTCCTATGCTCAATTTTCATCTGATTCATTAAGAATTCTATTGCTTCATTATACATTTTACAAAGGGACTAAGTTTTACCTGCAACTTACTAGCTGCTTTCAAAGTAAAACTCCCAAACTTGGCTGCCCTTTTATTAGACACCAGTGGGATCACCTGCCGCACTCGTGGACCCCCTGGACCCCCCTCAGGTGCAAAAAGGTAAGTGCATGGGGGAGAGGGGCGGCAGCAACTGCTGCTGCCTCAGGCGGCGGAGGGGCCAGGATCGCCCCTGTGCCTGCACAACAATATTTCAGCTAAAAAATACATTTGTTGGTTCAGGAATACAATTTGATATGGTACATTGAATTATGTATAATATCAACAGTGTAATTTAGAAATAGAAACTACACAATAAAAATAATGGCAGAATCCCTTTAAGAAGCTCCGATGTAGCTTGGTGTAACTCTGTTTAAAAATATCTAGGGCAAACACTTGCTTAGTTGTGATTTACCATTAAACCCTACTTCTGTTTCTTAAACCACACAGAGAATGGGCACCACCTGCACTATTTACTCAGCATAATTTTGCACTTTCTTTTCCACTTCCTAACATTTGAGAGAACTGATATTTCTCCAGTAAAGAAAGTTTCAAAGTTGTCTAAAATACGAGTAGGAGTTTATCAGGAAGGCTAAATGCTGGAAGGTATTTTTCATTTTAATGTGGAATGTTGTTTAATGAACCTTTCTTATTTCCCATGCTTCAGACATTTAGGCACATTTATCAAAGGTTGAATTTCAAATTCATGTGAGTTTTTTTAAACTCCTTTTAGTTAGAATATACTCGAAATTCGATTGCAGGGTTATTTGATAAAAAAAATTTGATATCTAAAACTCGCACGAATTTTACCTCGAAACCACATTATTTTGGCATTTTTGGTTTGCAACCTTTACAAGAAAGTCATGGAAGTGCCACAATAAATTATAATTTAAAGGCATTTGACAGGTCAACTTCCTGATTTTGTCATTAGATTTGTGAATAAGATATTATTTTAACTACTGTAATACTCTATTGATCTTTGCATGAGTAAAGGGGCATGAGAGCTTGTGACTTCAGCAAGATGTGGAGAAGAATGAGGGTCCTCACCACAAAAAAAGTATTCTTGCTGGTTTGTAACCAGTAGGGCAATAAATGAATTCTTTCCAGCAGGACAGTTGATAACATATTATGTTAGGACTTTTTGGTACAATGCAAACTCGTTCTGGCTAAAGAAACTAGAAAATTCCTTTCCTATTTCATCTGGTTGGCTGCATGTTCTTCTGAAGAAGGCATTTATCATTATTACAATTATTGTTATTATAACGAAAGGCAAAAGCCAATCATTCTTTAAAGACCAAATCTAACTATGAAAGTAGCTGCAGCTAAAAATGGACTATTGTTTCTTTCAATGTTTTACTACAGTAACTTCCCTTGTTTCACAGTCATGTGTCTGTCTGTCGCATATCTTATGACCGACCCACCAGTTATCAGACATCTCTCAGAACAATAACAAGTCATCAGTGAAGTTGACATGGAATCTGAATTGTATTTTATATTATAACTAATGGTTGTTTTAAAGGTAATTTTTGACCTTATCAGTCAAAATAAATTACTTAAAAGTATGCTGGTGTCTACCCCACAGAGATCCATTTAATGGTTTAAAAAACAGTCAAGTATATCTGGAAACAAGCTTGGATTTATCTGTATCCAATGGTAATGGATTCAAGTGATGTTATTTAAGATGTGTTGCTGCAGTAGAACTTTATAACTAATGGGCTAAATATTAACAGTGTTTCCTTATATTTCAGTGCCACATGACAGTATAGGTGCAAAGATATGTCCTTTGTGCTTCTTCGTTTCTATTTAATGTGCACCTTGGTGTCTTTTTATGGAAGAATGTTATGTATCCACAACACAGTTTGTGGCATTTAAGGTTTGCTGCTGCACAGTTAATAAACATCATTACGTACTGTACTAAATTAAATATGCCAGTGATCTGTGCAAAAGTGTATTAAGTTCTTAGTGTCATATCATGGCACTTCAAAAACCAGATGTCAGCATTATTTATTGGAAATAGATCAAGTTCAAACTTTTCTGCTGAATGCGAGTCTTTAAAGCAATGTCACAAACTGGTTTTCATAAGTCAACAGATAATGAACCAGCATGGAAACATTTTTTTTTATTCCTCTTAAATTTCATTGCATGGCTGAAACCCAGTAAATTTTGCAAATCCTAATCATTCCAAAGGGAATAGCTCTGTCTGGTTTTTCTTTTATTTGTTTGTGTCTTTGGTAACTGGAATCACAAATGTTGGTTGTCTCTAAACGGTTCCTTGGCTTTCGGTTTGTAGACAGGGCTCTGAAACATTTGAGCAATATCATCAAGGAGAGAAAATGCACTTTGCTTTAGTTTTAAAGGTTCTCTAAATCTGGACTCAGGGTCACAGCACATAGGTCACGGAGGCTAGGACCGTTGGAGGTGCAATACAGTTTATTGCATGTATATAAAATACATGAAATATTTGAAAGCTGCAGGACCCTTTAAGACAAAGCTGTGAACCTAGGTTTAATATAAGGGCAAGTCTACTGGAAGACTGCACTATGCCCCAGAATCTGTTATAACTCTGTATTGTTAGCCCTATTCCTTCCTGATCTGATCTAACACTGTCTTTATCTACCACTGTACCATCTAAATATGTCATGCACATGTAATTGGTTAACCACTCTCCCTATCACAACCATCTCTACATTACACTGGAGTCATTATACAAATAATATACCAATATATGTTAATGGAACCATACAGACCACTGAATACAGTAATGTGGATTCCTTGAGAATTTGCATAGATCCTGCTCAAAGGGTAGTACATGTGTACATTAAGCAGCCATATTGGAAATCACTTGAGATAGAGGGCAATTTGGAATCAGTAGAAGTACAAATAAAAACAAAACAGTAACAATTATAAATACATTTATGTTTAAATATTGTGTAAAATCAAGTAACTCTTTATATTGCATAACATGCTTATTTTAAAATATTGTTTCTTATGACAAAAATAATGAATACAGAAAATACTATCTCTAAAAAAAACAAAAAAAACATGCATCATTTTTCTAGAACAGGAAATAGTTTCCCCTTATCTTTGTCAACTTAGCACTATCCATTGACACAAAAGATTGATTATTTAACACAAAATATAGAATCTTTTGCACCTGTCTCCTTACAGTGGCTGTCAGTGCTGCCATCAGGATGTTATGGTGATATAAGATAGTCACTGATATCCTTCTGCAAATCAGCACACATTGCCCTCTCTAGCAGTAGCGCTACCCATGCTCATTTGGATTCATTTCATCAACATCCTGCCATTGCCCATTTTGAATAATTTATAAGAGTCGTGTACAAAAAGTTAAAAAATATGATACATACATTTAAAAATATATTAGTAAAAATACCAGTCTTGATTTCACCTAAACAGATATCACTCTATGATCTCTCCTTTAAATATTAAGGAGCTGATTTAGCAGTGATCACTTGATTTGATAATGATTGTTACACATAACTGATCGTTTAAGTTTTAGCAATTTATTTTCCAAATCTTTCTACTTTTATGTATGCTGCATGACGGAGTAAGGACTCAGGATGTTTGTTGGAACTCTGCATTGCTATTCAACTACACTGGGTGCTAACACCCCATTGAACACATCGGTGTTAGAGTGCTCAAAGCAGCTTAACACATTCTTATGAATATCCACTGGTATCAGCAGTAATAAATATGTAAATTCATTGAAAACGTCCATGTCTTTCATTTATTTTTATGAAAAAAACCTTCTGAATTCCAGTATTTGATTACTGATAAATCTGCCCCTAATTTTATACAGAGCTTATATAACAACAGAGGGGGAGGATGCAAAAAGCATTCAAGCTTGTTTTTTCACACCTTGCACCCTTACCCACCATAAGTGCCCACAATGCAGGTCCTTGCATTCCAAAATAGCAGAGCTGCTTTCATGAGAGGTTGGCTAAGGGTGGCACATAGGTGTCCTATCCACCCCCTAACATTACCTTGTTCCATAAGTGCAAGGTCCTGCTGCATTTTGCACCCTTGCTTCTCCTTAGCTTCCAAGTATTTTCTGGAGCATAAAAATCTATGGGCACTAAGCATGGCACAAGGTGCAAAGTATGAAAAGGCATGGCAATTTGCACCCTACCCCACACTTCAGGTTGCAGCCTAGGGACTCTACTATGGCTTTTTTTGAAATTATACTACAATCACACAATATGTAATGCAGACATTATGGGGAAGCTGCTAGAAAGATGTTGTTCATCTTTAAATTAACTTTTAACATGGTGATATTATGAGACCAATTGCAATTTAATTATTTTTGTAGTTTTTGAGTTATTTAGCTTTTTATTCAGCAGCTCTTTAGTTTGTAATATCAGCAATCTGGTTGCTATGGTCCAAATTACCCTAGCAACCATGCAATAATTTAAATAAGTCTCTGGAATATGAATAGGAGAGGGCCTAAATAGAAACACAAATAATAAAAATAGCAATAACAATATGTTTGTAGCCTTACAAAGAATTGCTTTTTAAGATGGGGTCAGTGACTCCCATTTGAAAGCTGGAAAGAGTCAGAAGAAGGCAAAAAAGTTGCATAGAATTTAGCCATTCTATAGCATACTATAAGTCAATTTAAAGGTGAACTACCCGTTTTATGTAATCAGATATGTAGACTCTTTTATCACAACAAAAAAACAAGATCTCAATAGTTGAAAACGGGGGCTGACTACCGTCAGAAGGTCAGTGCTCAAAAAAAGGGAATAGAAAATTACCCCGTCTGTAAAAATTAAATTAGTGTCTAGTAATAGATTAGTTCCCTACCATTCAAATTAGTAGTTAACTTAAATTAAAGTGCAGTGCGTGCCTGATCATTTAATTCATCAACAATTTTGAGTGAAACCAATCACTTGGCAAATCAATTAATTCCCAAGCCAATTCATAAATATTTAAATATAAATACAAATATAAAGTGCCGTTTAGTGCATATATCCAATGAATGTTGCCAGATTAAAAATGACAATCAATTCATTGACAATTCATGGTTAGGCTCAAATGTAATTAAAAATGACCACAGTTCATTGGGAGGTGCCAATCAATTAGGAAACAGAGTGCATTTACAAAAGTTCATGTTCTAGAAAAAAATCATAATTATACTAAAATTATAAAGTGCAATGCAATGAGTATCAATTACTAGAGAGGTGGATTAATGAACCAAAGATAAAAAGTTGTTAAAAATAGGGATGTAGCGAACCGCCGATAATGTGTTCGCGAACGCCGTTCGCGAACACCGGCAAAAATTGCGAACAGTTCGCGAACAGTTCGCGAACTTCGAACATCCGAAAATCGTTCGATTCGAACGATCGAAGGATTTTAATCGTTCGATCGAACGATTTTCGTTCGAATCGAACGAAAATCGTTCGATTTTAGCGATCGAATGGTCGAATGGTCGAACGATTTTGACGCGAACGCCTATTGGCGAACGTCGCGCGACGTTCGCGAACTTGCGGCGGACGCGAACAGCCGATGTTCGTGCGAACAAGTTCGCCGGCGAACAGTCCGCGACATCCCTAGTTAAAAACCAGAGATAATAGCTCTGGAATATGAATAGGAGAGGGCCTTAAAAGAAATACAAATAATAAAAATAGCAATGTGACTCCCATTTGAAAGCTGGAAAGAGTCAGAAGAAGGCAAAAAAGTTGAATAGAATTTAGCCATTTTATAACATACTATAAGTCAATTTAAAGGTGTACTACCCCTTTTATGTAATCAGATATGTAGATAGTGACGATTGCATGAAAACAAAGTTGCTGCTTGTACACAGATTCTTGTTTAGATCCCCTTGAATAAAGTAGGTTGCTGTCTCTGGACCACCCATTATGGATGTTGCTGAAATTAAGGATTAAAACCCCTAATATTATGTTGAGGGTAGTCTAGAATTTGTAGTCAATCACCATCCAGGTTGCACAGTGTTTAATATTATCCAAGGCATGTTTTCCTCAACAATGGCAAAGGATACTTCACTTATACTGAAAATTTATTCCGAAACCTACCACGATCTAGAATCCATGTTTAACTTGATGACAGAATTTTCAAATTAACTTTGGAATAAACCTATTCCTAGGCATATATATACAGCCCATTAATATTAAGATTCTCTTTAACATCAGTTCTCCACTAAAAATGACATTGTTGTGACCTTTGCTTGTCTTACGCTACAATGTTACATAAACACTTCCAGTGGGTTATGAAATGGTTAGTGAAAATCTGCAACTTTTAAAGTGACTCTTTGGCTTTCCTAAATTTACTACAGTACTATGGTACATAGAATGCGAGGGCGGGATTACCTAGTACACAGCAACAGTATTCTTTGTATTCTGACTATTTTTAAATGATTTCATCAGAAAGAAGAGATTATATTATGACCATCTAATACAGACTTGAAGATTGTGGTTTAGGACAGTGCAACTTCCCAGCAACTTACAGTTTAGTTGAAAGGACTTCTGGTAAATCTTTTCTTAGAATACAGGATAGAACATGTGACATGGCTGTATCCTGAAAGACAAGATACTATAGGTACAAAATGTACTTGATGAACACTGTACTATAAAAATATATATCTGGTAATGTTATTGCAGCAAATTGAATATATAATATAAGGCATATGTATATACAGGTATGGGATCTGTTATCCGGAAACCAGTTATCCAGAGAATTCAGAATGGTCGTCTCCCATAGACTCCATTTTATCCAAATATTCCAAACCTTTAAAAAGATTTTCTTTTTCTCTGTAATAATAAAACAGTACCTGGTACTTGATCCAAACTAAGATATAATTAATCTTTATTGTAATAAGAACCAGCCTGTTGGGTTTATTTACTTATTTTCTAGTAGACTTAAAGGAGAACTAAACACCTAACCTACATAGACCCCCTCCCTCCTCCCCCCAGCCTAGCTGCTACCCCAGGCAAATGCCCTTAAGTCTTTACAGTCTCGCAGATTCTGTCCAGTGGAGTTCACCGGTGCCATAAACAAAGCAATAATAATCATGAACAGAAAGAGAAAACATTTTAAAGTATAAGCCAACATATTATCAAGCATAAATTCAATACCGTCTGGTAACATGTGGGAAGAATTCTTAATTCAATATTGTCCAACTTTTAACACCTTTTCAGAGCCACTAGACCAGTGAAAGCAAACTGATCCTCAAATAAATATCTGCCAGCTATGTGTACATGCATCTCATTTATATTAGTTCATGCAAAAATAATTGAAAGCACTAAATATATATTTATTCTAGAGACAATCTAAACATTACTCTATAACTATGTAACACTTCATTCCAGAAACTTCACAGCTCTCTGTTCATTTGCATAGGATTTTTAGAGACATATTTTTAAATAGCTCATCCTACACCAGCGCAAAGCAGGTGATCTCTGCACCTTTAATAGCAGAACAAGGGAGTACTTAATGCCTATTCTAAGCAGCTGGGCTCTGGACTGCCCATCATCATATGGTGCTACTTATAAATAAATAAAAGTAGTAGTCCTTGGGCTTACTATATTGGAGAGCAATGGGAACAGAGGGAGTTGTTCTGGAAGTTTTGTGACATCCTTTTACAAAATCAAAAATGTTTTTCAAAAGCACTTAGAGATAAAAGAAATCATTTTGTAAACTCATGAATAGTTTATTTCTCTGGACTCATTTTGTAAGCAATTCTTTTTAATTATACTTGCAGGATTTCCAGCAATGTATAATAGACTCCATTTATTTAACTGCTTCCATAAAGACCAATGAAAATGAGGCTTTGGAAACACTTTGGAAGAGGATATCCGCCAGCATGTTGCAACTTACGTACAACAAGGAAATGACCTCATGCAGGATATGGATATACCATTTTTGCTTGGCTTTCTGTGAATTAGAAATCATCACCAGCTCATACAAATATGTGAAAGTCATATATATGCACTAATTTATAGACATTTCCAAGCAAGTATACAGAGAGGTGTCAGCCTTTACAAAATATGGCCAGAGTTTGTTAGGATTACCATATGGTAGCTTGACAAATTTATGATTATAAACTTGAAACCAACAACTCTCTCTTTTTGAAATTGTACACTTGCACAGATACTTAATTACTAATAAAACAGGAGACCAGGGACTGTGCATTGATCCATCCCCTCTCTTTTGTATGTTTGTAGTAAAACAAAAAATTCCACCATCAGGATCATTTGCAGCAAATCAGTTATGGATGGAAACCCATAACCCAGAATGAGAACCTTGGAATCACCACTAGGCCTTGCCTGCTGATAATTACAGGGTTCGCTTGAATCAATCCACCCACAGACAAAAGAGCGTTGGTGAACACCATCAATGTGAACTCAATTTAGCATCCATTTTAGCACTTAGTAGTTGAGCTTGCATTAGTAAATTAGTAAATTAGTAAAGCTTTTAAGTGGAACTGATTTACAAACACAATATACTTGTTAAAAAATGACATTTTCCTTTTGTATGCAGACAGAAAAATTTGGGAAATGATTTTCATTGATTCTAATGAATCATCTAGAACAGTGATCCCCAACAAGTGGTTTGTGAGCAATGTGTTGCTTACCAACCTGTTGGATGTTGCTCCCAGTGGCCTCAAAGCAGGTGCTTCTTTTTTAATTCCTGGCTTGAAGGCAAGCTTTTGTTGCAGAAAAACCATGTGTTCTGCCAAAGAGAGAGCTTCCTGTAGACTGCCAGTCCACATAGGGGCTACAAAGAGCCAATCACAGTCCATATTTGGCACCCCAGGGACTTTTTACATACTTGTGTTGCTCCCCATCTCTTTTTATATTTGAATGTGTCTCACAGGTAAAAAAGAGAGCAGACTGTAGAAGGTGATTCCCACTAGAAGCACTGTTAGGAACAGAGACCTGCCCCACACCTGTTAAAGGGGTGGTTTGTCCCTAATGTACAGCTGTATGTGGAGTAATGACCATAGCTACATCACATTTACATGCAAAATTATCTTGCTTTATGACTGTTTCTTTGCATAGAGTTGATACCAACTCAACACTTCTCAATTGCAAACTATTTTGCTCATAAACATACAGTATAAGCAACTGATACTACAGCACATTTAGTTTAAATTCTGTAGCAATAGTATCTTTATAACTCTTTAGTTATGTGCTATGGAAGGAGAAACCAAAATAATTCAAAAAGGCATCTTCCTCAGCTAGACATGAGTTAATAATCTCTATGAGAACTTTTGAAGCAAATGCAAATTTTAACAGTAGGATGTTAAAGCGCAATGTATTTAAATGCATGTAAAGCTCTTTTGTTTTCATCTGTTGTTGTTTCAATTAAAAAAACCTACAGAGAGTAGATTATGTTATTTCACCTAATGCATACTTATATTTACAGGGAACTGTGGGCGATGGAGTTCAACCAGTACATTAGTTCAATGGAAGATGCAGGTATAACAGTAACTACTTTGTGCTGCCGCAGTGCCTGAGTATATGATCCAGATTACAGAAAGATCTGTTACCCGGAAAACCCCAGGTTCCAAGCATTCTGGATAACAGGTCCCATACCTGTAATATATATATATATATATATATATATATATATATATATATATATATATATATATATATATATATATATTACTCTTGAAAGGACCCGCAAATTTGTGAATATATTAGTTTTTACTCATACTTGTGTATCCAACATTTCTGTAGGGCCTTTATGAGGGCCGAAATGTTTATATATACCTTTATTTACGTATATATATATATATATATATATATATATATACATACATATTGATTACATTTCAATATGTGTGACATCAAATTAAATCAAGCAAACGTAAAAATTGGTAGGTTGATTAACTCTTCAACCGAAAATTGGACATGGAGATGGGTTTTCATGGACTGTTGAATGTATCTGTTCCTGAAAAAAAAAATAAAACACTGTCTTCCAGTAACAAGTGGTAAAACAAATGACTCACTAAGTTTGTAAATGATCGGCGCCTATGTTTACATGCATGTGTTCAAAGGCAAGTGAAAAAGAGGAATTGAAAATGGCTGACTATAAAGATGGCCACTTGCTCTAGTTCCTTAAAATCAAAATGAACTAGCAAACATTGCTACTGTGGTGTACTTAAATTTATTTATATTATTTGGCTTAGTAACTATGGCGTGAACTGAGCAGGCATCACAGAATCAATACTATGGTCCCCCGAGCATTGTGAATGCTGTAGACTCCAATTACACTGGGTCTCTCATCATAAAACTATCCTGATTTTGGGCTGGTTGGCTCACCAACTGCATAGATCTTCCTTTGATTGACATATTTTGTAAGTTCACAAGGATGACAGTAATAGGGTTCTTTAACTATCTAGTAACAAATCTTGTTCTGCACAGCTTGTATCTTTACCGTCAAGATATACTTATAATTCCATAAAATGTAAATTTCACCCAAAAACTGTTTGTTTAGGTTTAAGATGTTTTTTCTATTTATTTTACTTACTGTTTATTTATAAATACTATAGTGTAAAACAATCACAATACCTCCAGTGAGACAGGGCATTAATTAAGTAAACACAAATGAACATTTATTAAAAAAAAGCTTTTGAACTTAAAGTCTAATTTAAAAAAATATAAAGTGTATATTGCCATTTCAAAAATACAGTAAGGAGTTAACTGTATGAGCTGAAATGTTCTGGTATAATCAGTTCAAGGCGCAAATGAACAGGAGTTTCAATTCCGTTTAACATCACCACAAAAACCAGTGACTATTTGCTTGATATTTCTCTACTTTGTCTGCCCAGGATTTTTTTACTCTTTTGAGTTACTTCTGATTTATTAGAGAGATACTGAGAGTTAACTATGTGGAACCCAAGCTTTTTGAAAAATGACTCTATGGTATTCTTATTGGCTAGTATGGTATGGATATTAAGAAGCAGACAGCCTCCTGCCATGGCAGCCTCAATACACAGAACACAATCACAGATGTTTCTGCAAAATGGTAATATTTAATAAAGTATTATTTTCCCGGTGTCCTCATTTTAGTAGCTCTGTCCCAACAATCTGCTCTAGGGGCTTTGTAAAGGTCTTTTGTGCTCATTTATAAACACTGGACACATTTGCCTCTGGGCAGTAACCTGTTGCAACCAATCAATTGCTCGCATTCATTGTTTAATCAGCAGCTGGCTGAAAAAAGCTAATCACTGACTGGTTGTTATGTGTTAATGGCCATGGGAAAAGTTGCCCAGTGTTCAGAAATGAGCTTGTTTTCTGTATTAAATATGTAACAACAAATATGGCCTATTTTAAGAAATTAATCTTTAAACTAACACCTTATATGTTGTTTTAGTTCTTTGCTAAAATTAAATGATTAAAGTATGGCCATTCCAAAATTCTAACACATATTTTTTTCCTTCTAAAGTGAAAGGGATTCTGAAAGTACTATTTCATACCAAACCCATTACTATAGTATTTGCTGCAGTTTCCCATAGCAAGTAGCAACCAATCAGTGATTAGCTTTTTTTCAGCCAGCTATGGGTTGAATACTGAAAGCAATCATCTGATTGGTTTCCATGGGTTACTGCCCAGGTGCAAATTTGCCCAGTGACCCCCCAGTGACACACACGGCTCTTTAAGGAAACACAGGTTTATTTTCCTACTTTTTAAACGTAAACAATTATCCACAGGAGTGACCAATGTAGCAAACAAACATAAATCATAAAATAAAACCTTGCCTACTGGGCAATACCTTCACACGTTTGAAGCAGCCCCTGACTAGACTGGGCACCTTGTGGACTACCAGCAAAAACACTTGGCTTGACCCCTGTACTCACAAGACTCTTTCCTGTTAAGAGTTCAGCTTTTTGGCTTCCCTCTCTCTCATAGCCAGATTCACATGCTCGACCAACACAAGGACCCGGTCACCTTCTGCTTTGTGCAGACGCAGGCAGTACTCCCAGCTCCTCTTGGAGTTCTTTACTCAGCCAGGTCCCCTACCTGCTGTGACCCACTCCAATTAAGTTTAAATACCTTTTCCACAGGACAGCTTTCCTGTGGAAAGTGAGCTCCAATCTTCAGACTGGATCTGTGGAATGGAGGTCCCTGGGGGGAAACAAACTTCTAGAGTGTCCTTTTTCCTGCTTTTCTTGTTCACTCTACTACACTGTTTGTACTGATACATGCTTGAATGCATAAATACTACTTAGGACAATTTGATTTATGCAATAACAAATTCTGAATAAAAGACGAATTATGCTTGAAAGGTCTATTTGGAAAAAATCTACAGGTTTAACTAAAGTAGCTTCAGATGGATTTCTTGGAAAAATGGAAATAAAAAAAGATAGTGGAGGCAAGTGCATGGCAAACAGGAAATACTTTTCCATGAAAGCAGAAAAAACGATAACTTTTTATCATTATTATTTAAAATTATTTAATTGTTAATGAAATCATTCATTTATTATGTAATTGTTATTTAATTAATATGTTATTTTCCCCTAACACTGCTATTTGCTCAAAATGACATTAATTTCATGCAAAGAAATACATTGTTATTCAATTTGCATTAACCCATAAAAGTTTAACAGTATAAGCTGTTTTTAAACATAAACATCATCAATATAAGCAAAGTTAATACCCATTCTGCCATGCTTCTAATATGTATTTTATTAAGTTATGGTACTGGAAGTTAAGGTACTTACACAAGTTTAACAGAAGTATTTGAGTTGTAGGAGTGGGAATGAAAAAAGGAAATGGAGGCAATCACATGGAAAACAGGAAACTAACTTTCAACTAATATTTGTAATTATGTAATGATTAAATTAATTACTGATTAAGAGTGATTTCATTATTGTTCTAAAATACATGTCCTGTAATACTGTTGTTTTCAACATGGCATAAATTTCAGGCAAACATGTATCCTAATATAATTTGCATTAGCCCAAGTGTAAAATTCTATGATTTGTATTCATTTTTCAAGCACAATTAGTATCCCTTCTACAAAGCTTCCAAATTGCTTTTTGGGACCTAAGGTACTGGAAAATAAGTCCAAAAAACTGTGTGACACACACATATAAAATCTGGTGCAACAAACACAACATTCCAAATACCTCCAAAATGCATTAAAACATGTGGGAAATCCAATACAACTAATTGCATAATGTGCTGTATGCCTTGATCTGCAAAAGAAGAGACAATTTAAAAACCAAAAAACGTATTCCCTTAATCCATTGTATGATATATGTACATAAGAATTAACAGAAAAAAACAACTTTAAAAGTAGTAAGATAATAATTCTTCCAAAGCTTTACAATTCTTTATTTTTTGGAATCAGCCCTTGAGCTGAAAGTTTCAATCCCAATTATTTTGAATTATGTAACCTTATTTTGAGAGCCTGTTGAAACATAAATCACTTTTACCTAAAGTAACACTGTCCAAATCTATTCCCAAAGTCTCAGGAACAAAGAGCAGTTTCCTCTGTCACAGATTGAAGGGCAAAAGATAATCAGTCTCATGCAAATAAACATATTCTGGCTAAACTCAGTCTGTGGACAGCCTGGATTGCAACAGCTAATTTTGGCTCAGAACAGTCGAGAGTTACAGATATACAGAATTTTATGCTGAATTATCTGGCCTTGACAATAGCAGACAGCCCATCCACAGTTGATTGATTGGGGTTGCTTGTCTTCCCAGTGCAAAGTTGAACGACAGCAATACTGTGAACATAAATGTATTGTATGTCTAATTATAAGTTAGTTATACTGTGCTTAGACAATCTGACACATAGAAATATAATCAAGTCAGCTTAAATAAGTACAGGACATATTCATGCCTATATAACCGTATTTCCACTTTGCATGAAAAGGAATCAGGATGGTGAAAGTTACATTTTCTGCAACTGTTAAATTACAAAATGTGTTTCCATTGTTTTCTTTTTTAACCTCACTGTTGCACAACACTGCTGCTGTACTCTGGGATGTACTATATGCCCATACCACATATAGTTTAACAGAATATGCATCACTAAAAATGTTTATGTTCTTGCTTCTCAGATCCATGGTAATACTAGAGCCCCCAGCAGGCAGCATATATGCTGCAATGGTACTTTAAGAATAATATGGAGATTTTGTTCTTTCTATGACTTTTGCATCAGGTTTTATGGATAGCTAGTTATTCATTAATAATCATATAAAAGAGAATACTTTGCAAACTAGTCCACTTACATCCAGAGTTACATTTTTGGAGGAAGCCCTGACTTAACAGTAGTCAAAAAGGTACTAAGCACTGCAATCTGTAAAACATATTAAAAGCTGTATATAACTAATAGCTCCGATTTTACAGATTAAAGAAAAGTTCAAGTCCAACTCATACATACCATTGTAACACTCTTTTATTCAAACTATCTTTAGCTGACACAATGGGTCTATACCCTTCAAAACAATCTTTTAATATGTTGTCCTTGTTTTCATTTTGCATATTCCTTTCAGTGATGAAGGAGCCACATACATACCAGCACAATATCAAGTTGTTTTTTTTTGTTCATAGATTCTAGCACTGACCGTTAACATGCAAGGCAAGTCACCAGTAGACCTTGGAAAGGTCAACAGTGCACTACATGCCAGAAAAAAAAATTACCAATGGATACATTCATTTGGGGTTTATGCAGCAGCCATGATGGGAATTGACCTTGTTCTGGGGCAAAGAGAAATTTTTTTTGACAAGGAGATGAAAATGAAAGGCATTCTAACCTGATACCTAAAGTAATAGAACAAGAGATTTAAGCAAATTCCTGCTCATCCATTGATTGACAATATATAATATATTAAAGTATACTATTTAATAATTTCATATTTAACTCAGCATTCTGGAATGGACCCAAACTGTCTGGCTATATGTAGGTTCCCCAATATTGGGAAACATTCAATTTGATGAGATTATTTCATGGTTTATCACATAAAAAAAGTCTATTGAAGCCAACTGAAAAATCTGGAATTGAATTAGGAGAGAGAGAATTTTTTCACTGACCAAAATTCCATTGTGTCAATTTTTTAGGCACCGTTGATTTCCTATTTAACTTCTGAGAAAGAGTTATTGCTCTGTGCTATTATATGAGAATGATTAAATCATGTAAGAAGATTACCATTTAGCAGGTTAATTAGAACATGGGTTCAGTAATAAGTAAGGTATATATAACTTCCCCCATCACCCTATATACATTTCCTTTTGATTAGGTTTCCCTTGCTGACAATGCAAAGGCAGGCAAGAATTCCAAGACAATAAGTACAAAAACAATCTCTGTACTTGGACATGGCTCTCCTTGATTTAAATGGCGATCTGCCAATCATCTTGGCATCTTGGTCCCCACCATAACTAATTCCTCCCCATGACATAAACGTCCACCCCCCAACTGGATTTCCAACAGCCCTAAGGTGGCAACCCTATTTATAATGAAGAAATAATTGACAAGGAAATGTGATTGCCCATGTGATTGTTAGTCACAGATATGAGATTAGTGGGTTTAAGAGCTCTGGGAAAACACTGTCAAAAAGGTTGTCTAGATGCACTGAAACCAGTACAATTGGTAAACCCACACAGCCATCATGGGAACAATCGTCCTGGGCCTGGTTTCCTGGTTACAGGAGGTTGCGCTTCCTGGATTAGCCGGGCCCCCCTTGAGTTGCCTAAGCCGCCAAAGTAGGAGCTAAAGCACTCTGACTGCCAATGTTTTTTTTTAACTTAGTGGGGAGTCTTGGGCCCAGAAAATGTTGTTTTATGGGGCTCGTGAATTCTGATGGCAGCCCTGCACCCACATTAGAGGGCAGAAGAGGGACTTCACCCTCTATATAGGAAATTTGAGTTTTTTTGCCAGTTCACATTATAGTTACAGTTAATTAGACAGTCCTGTGGCAGTCTAATTTGCCTTTCCTTATACATGGAATTTAAAATACCATCTGACTTGAGATATTTCAATTTCCTTATAAACTGATGCAGATCCACAGCCAGGGTCCATACTTATCTGAACTGCAGACTGGTATTGATCTGTAAATGGAATCAGATGAGATTTTTAAAATGTATTGACTGAGCATTATTGTAATTTTTTGGGTTTCCAATGAGACTTCTGAAACATCTGAAATAAAGATTGCATTGCTTTCCTAGCAGTTTTGCATACTTAAAATTCATCGCATTTTGGTCACATATTTTCTCTCCTTATGATATATGTAATTAATATAGTTTGTTAAAACTCTGGTGTACTTTGTAAGTTGAACCTATATTATTTATGGGGGGAGAATTAATAATAATACTTCCAGGATCAGACTGGGGGGCCCGGGGCCCACTGGGGATACTGCCTCAGGGCCCCCCCCTCCGGCCTGCAGCCCTCCGCCGCCGATTCACCGCACGGCCTGCGGGGTGCAATCACTCGATTGCCAGGAAAAACTACAGACGTGCAGGGTGTGGATCTGGGCTGGCGGGGCCCACAAGAGCCGGGGGCCCACCGGATTTTTTCCCGGTGTCCTGCCGGCCCAGTCCGACCCTGAATACTTCTAGGTGTGGGTGGAATGGAAGCAAGAAATATTCAGAAGAAGAGTGAATAGTATGACAGCTAAATCATTGCATATTTATTAGGTTTGAAATGAGTATTGCTTTAAAATGTTTGTCCTTCAGTGACCTGTGTAATGCAAAAGGGCGCAGCCAGTCTAAATATTGTATATTTAGATACTGCAGATGGCCAACCAAGTTTTCTTGAACTGTGACTAATTTTCATACTGTTGCTCCTCACCCAAAACTTCTGACCACAATGATGCAGCCATTTTTGCTAAGTAAACAGCACTGCTATTTTTTCAAAGTTTCAGCTATCACTAGTTCCCAAAATCAAATAATGCACACAGAAAAAGATACCAAAAAATAGAAGAAGTCTAGATTTAGTTGTATAAATACAAGAAACGTATTTTACCTAAAAATTAAACCATGTAAATGTATAAATATTGTGGTCTGATCCTTTTTTCTGTCAGTTGGGTAACCAACTGCATCAATAAATTGTAAATTGAAAAAGCAATGTGGAAGGAAGGCTTGTTTAGATTTGAAACACTGGCTCCAGGGTTGATTGTGTCGCATGAGTCAGTAAGTGATTTTTGTTTTTCTAAATAAGGTAGTCTAGAAGAGTGTCAAAAGTATGTTTTTTGGTTAACTCTCTGAGTGCAGAAACTTGAGGCAACTCATTTAGGTTGGAAGGCAGTTCCAGTTTGTAAATGACCTCTAATAGTTTAAAATCTAACCAAAGGTGAATACAGGCTCGACCCCATTAAAAGGTTCTCTTCTGATAGCCAGCTAGAATATATACAGCAAAGATAACTGTTTAAATATGTCAGCCATGCAGGATTTTGATTTTCTGCAGTTCTAACCTCAACTGCCCTATATAAATAAATAATGATATGTAATGCTTATGGGGGACCTCCTAAAACCTATATGGAGTCAATTGGTGGACTTCAAAATATCAAATTTTTTTGGGGGGAAAAAACTTTGATAAAAATTTAATCAAATGCACTATTACTTCTATTCGTAAATGTCTTGGCATTTTGTTTACTGAGGTACTAACAGAGGCTCATTATAAAAACTAGACCAGCTTCTTGTACTCACCCACCTGCCACAGATGTTAAATTGTAGAGCATTAGCTATCATAGACTTAACAAAGCACAGCACAGTAATTGCTCTTTCTTCTATGACCTGCACTGCATTAAGTTAAAAACAAGTAATGGGTTAAGTAGCCTCCCAAGCACAAAAATCATCCTCCACCTATGAATAAAATAATTGAGCAAATAGTCATCTGGGTTTCCTGATACAAAGGCCACAAATCTCTAGTTTATGTGTTTTTTGTGAGGAAAAACACCCCTTTGTAAAAGACAAAGTGGCACTGATGAGAATGATATAGGTTTAAACTTTCATATTGCTTGTATACAACTCAGATGACAAATATACATATATAGTAATTGTACAAAGACTGGAACTGACTGCTGTATACAATAAAACATGAAGTACCATACAGTAGAAGAACAAGAGCAAGAAGAGCTAAGAATGGAGGGGGCTTGCGGTTGGGGAGTGGGGCACAGGGTGGCCCAGACCCACCCCCAGTCTGATGCTGGTGATAATGAATGTTGGGGCCAGCCAGTCTTATAGATAACAGAGGCACATTCAGTGTACACTGAATAGAGAAAAGTATTTTTTTTATTTAAAATGTAAAATGTCATCTAGATGGTAGGGTCACAGCAACCAGATTTATTGTAAGGCATATTTTTATTAGCATTATTATATTGTCTTGCTAGCACAAATCTGAGGGCCCCTTTGAAATGCTTTAAGTGTTAATTCACCATATAGTTATCTTTCAGCATGTTATAGAATTAGCTATTCTTAGAAACGTTTCAGTTGGTCTTTATTTTTTTGATAGTTTGCTGCCACATCTTTCAAATGGCAGTCCTCTGTTTCAGCAGTAAAAAAGCTATTGGTCTATGAAGCTACATTTTATTGTAATTGTTACATTTTATTAACTATTTTTCTATTCCGGTCCTCTCCCATTCAACTTCCAGTCTCTCATTTAAACCACTGCCTGGTCACTAGGGTACATTGGTACCAGATAGCAGCAGAAATTCAAAAGTGGAGAGCTGCTAAACAAAAAGCTAATTATTTGAAAATCACAAATTATTAAAAGTCAAAGACTGTGGGGCAGATTTATCAAGGGTCGATTTTCGAAGTGTAAAAAACTTCGAAATTCGACCATCGAATTGCAATACTTCGATATTCGAAGTTGAAGGGTTTTTTATAGAATTTGACCATATTCGTCGAAGTAAAAATGTTCGAGCGTACTTGAAACTTTGAATCGAATGATGAAAAACTTTGAATCGAACGATTCGAACGATTGAATCGATCAAATGATTTTACTTCGACTTCTAAAAACTTAGCCAAATGTTGGCTATAGGGTCTAGAAGGTCCCCATAGGCTAACATAGCAATTCCTCAGGTTTAAGGTGGCGAAGTGTCAAAGTTGAACTTCGATTTTCGAAGTCAAACTTTTTTACTTTGAATCGAAGTCAAAGTCGAATTTAGGCCTATTCGATGGTCGAAGTACCCAAAAATGAGTTCGAAATTCTAAGTTTTTAAATTCGAAAATTCACTTCGACCCTTAGTAAATGTGCCCCTAAATGTAACTTGTCTTAGAATATCACTGCCTACATAATGGTACGAGTTGATTTATAGGTGAAGTACCTCTTTGACAGATGCAAATCTCTCCCAAAGAACAACTTAGACTGCAGTAGTATATGTTCAGCCAAACCTGATGTATTACAAAACATGTCTGGTGCCCACCAGGAAACCTCATGTCAAGGGCCCGCAATCCCACCGTCTGGTACCAGATGATTGGGAAAGTTCTGGGCCATAAAATGTAAGTGGGGTTTGTTAAACAAGGGTATTAGAGAAGGTGGCAACCCTAGTAACAGACATTGTACCAATTATAGGCCAGTACCAGTGCAATAAGCTGCTTTGCATATTATCTTATAAATGTCAGAAAGTTGAACAACACAGACTGGACCCCATTTATGTACATGATTCGCCAACCATATGACAGAAAGGATTAGGCCCAAATGATACACTATCAGCAAATAGCCACCTGTTTTAGCCTCTGCCACTGCTGTTTCAATTTGGCTAGCAACTGTAATAGCCTTTACAAGGGTTAAATCCTGCTCTAGGACCAGTGTCTCTCTAATGTGAGGTGAATTTGTTTTTTCCACTATTTGGTCTCTTAGCATTTCATCTGTTAGATTCCCAAACTCACAGGTAACAACCAGCTCTCTCAAAGCTGCTACAAATTGTTCTGTGGATTCGCCATTACGCTGTCCAAGCTGGCAGGAATTTATATCTTTCAGCAACCACATTTACTCTTGGCACGAAAAAATTCTTTATAGCAATAAGAGCAGTTTTATAAGTATCATCAGGTAATGGTAATGTATAGAATATATACGCTGTCCCTCTGCTCTCAGGCAGTGAATAAGTAAAGCACGCTTTCTAGTAGCAGAAATCTCCCCTTGGTCAGCAGCAATAATTTAATTTTCAAACATACGGATCCAAGCAGTAAAAGGTATGGTAGGCTCACCAGGGTTTGGGAGAAAAGCTGCAGGCTGCTGCAGAGGTAGAAGAGACACAATTTGTTATGTTTTGGTAGCTGAGGATGAGTAGATTATAACAGTGCTTTATTAGCAGGTTCATGCAGCCGTTACACTTCAACAGTAACTTTAACTCTAATGCTTTTAAGCAGTATAGAAAGTACTATGTACACAGTATAACTCTTGTGCTCAGTGACACCTACAGGCCATTTGTATAAACACCACACCGCCTACTAGCTTCAAAGGTAAAAACACATGCCAGATTGCATGGAATTGAGAATACCCATTATAAGTACATATCACCTACATGCAATTTAAAGACACACAAGGACCAAAATACATAGGCAAAGCACATAAACCTCATATTGTACTGCATTTTGTCCTGCAGTTACAAGCTTCTTGTGCGGCATAGACCTTGGGGACATACGTACCAAGGTTTTGAGATAATACTCAAGTAATAATAATAATACTTTGTTTTGGTAAGAACATCTGTACTGCCCAATGTACATACCATAGAGCAGGAACATAGTACTCTAATAATAGTTTAAGTTCCAAACCAAAGAGCTGCTGATCGAAAAGTTAAATCCAGTCCAAGTCTGGCTCTGGGTGCAATGTTTAAAAAATATGGTGCTTTGTGTCGTTTTTTGACTTTGCGCCTTACCCCACACTTTGTAATTAAGAGCCATACTTGCAGTCTGGTTCCAACATGTTTTATATATTAACCAATAACAATATATTGTGAATATAAAGAACTTTTTATCAGTGCAATATAAATGAGTTCTGTTTCCCCACAAATTCTATTCCCTTTCTATGAAGCATAAATAGGATCCTCAGTGTTGAAGCAGTTCACACAGGCACAAGGGGCTTATACAGATCTAAAATCAAAACATTTGGCTTTCACATTGATAGGAGGTCCATTTAAAGCAAATAATCTGATCACTGAAACGCGTTCATAACTGAAAAGACTTTCAATAACCATTTATAATTGCGATCAAAATCTATTTTGTTACATCATATTGAATGTTTTCCAAATGCTATCAGCTTTTCAAAATTCATTTATTTCCACTGTAAAAACAGTGAGGCAATTAACAGCTGCCATTGTACTGTATAGCCCATTGTTTTGACATCTTTAATGACTGAAAATCAGATTTTGGCATAACTTTCCATTTTAGAATCCTCTAGTCTTCTTTTGGAACTTAAAAGCACTGATTATTTTTAAGGAAATAAATGGAAACATTGGAGGACGGAGGAGTGTATAAAAAAAGAAATACATTTCTTATTATCGGTTAAATATGAAATATAATTACATTTTTATAATTTCTTTGCATGGAGTATAGTGCTTTTATTTGTTTTAAGGTTTCATGGTATCCACGAGTGCCTGAGCTTACTGGAGTTTGCCTAGTATCTCACCATCCCGGTCCAACCCTTGTTATTTACACAATTCTAATTTCATAAATAAGCTTATGGACAAATGCATTTCAGCATATTTTACTGTATGTGTTTTCTTTTGCTGGAAGCATATAAGTTATGTGAAGCATTATATGAAAATGAAAGTATAATAGAAACAATACTGCATGCATAGGAAAACATTTGAATGAACCAAAATATTTCTAGATGGAATATTAAGTACTCTAACACAAAAAGGTGTTATTCATCATACAACATTAATACTGGAAATAACTGATGTTTTAATATTTGACAAGTGCTTGCATGTTTTTGCAGGTATAGGACCTAGTATCCAGAATGCTTTGGACCAGGGGTTTCCAACTAATGGATTGTTCTGTTATATCACCATACTTTATGTCTACTAACAAAATCATTTAAACATGAAATAAACCCAATAGAATGGTTTTACCTTCGATTAGGATTTATTATATCTTTATTTGGATCAAGTAGAAGGTACTGATTTATTACAATAGAAAAAAATTAAATACTTTTAAAAACACTGAATTTTTTGCTTAAAATGGGGCTCTGTTGTAGATAACCTTTCTGAAATATTGAGCTTTTTGGATAACGGGTTTCACGATAACAAATCCCATACCTGTATTTCCTAGTGCTTTTGTGTCTAGTGATTTCTCCCGTTCCGTGAATTTCCCGCAAATTGCGAAACAGCAAAAAATCGTGAAATCTGAAAGTGCATGTAAAAATCGTGAAATTCTAATGTTTTCACGAAAAAAATCTTGAAATTCAAACGTTTTCACAAAAAAATCTTGCAATTTGAATATTTTCACTAAAAAAAATCGAGCAATTTGAAAGTTTTCATGAAAAAAACCGAGCAATACAGAAGTTTTCAAGAAAAAATCAAGCAATTCGAACGTTTTCACGAATAAGTCGAGCAATTCGAAAGTTTTCACAAAAAAATTGTGAAAATCGGAATTTGACGCTGGCGAATTTTTACAGACGAATTTTCACAGGTGAATTTTCACGGGAGTTCCGCACATTTATTTCCCGGCGGGGGAAACGCGTAAATTCACCACAAATTTGTGCAAGGTGAATTTATTCGCCCATCACTACTTGTGTCTACCAGTAATGCCGTACTTTATAAGTGGGATTTATAAGTGTCAGGAAGTTTTTATTTTCTGTTGTTTATTTCCCCTGCTTGTTTCTTATGCAGTGCGGTGTTTATAGGACTCAAATGCACATTGAGCAATATTCAGACTAATTATGGTCTAGTTAAATAAAATAAATAATTTCTGATCACATGTATGAAAGCTAATTAGACATTTACAGGCTTGACAATAAAGTATCTATGTGTAGTCATTTGGGAGTGTCTAAACACAGAAAAGGGATTTGCATAAAGGCATTATGACTAATGTACCCAAGTTCTATGCCAGGAAGGGAAGAATTTTAGTGGGCTTTTCAGTCCTCCACTACTACTAAAATGAACTGTGCTGTCTGCTAGATAATCTAATGAAAGTTAAGAAAAAGTGCAAGTTTATTGACTATAAAGCATTACAGACCTGCCTGACTAACTTTTATTTTTTGCTAAACCCTGCATATCGGATTGTAGTATAACCACACGTTTAAAGTTATTTAATTGGTGTACTGATTATGTGCAAAAGGAAGTGCAGCATGTAATAAGGGTCATTGCTCTTTCTGAGATATATGCAGTTTAGTCTTCTAATACCCGGCTCAACTGAGAATCAGTAATGCTAAAATTAACTTCCTTCCCCTAAATTCTTGAATTGCATAGGAACAACATATATAGTTAGGGTCAGTGACAATAACTCAGCTGAGCTGTAACCTTCTTAGCAATATAAAAATGCTAATATCTAAGTTTACATCAGTTCATTTTTTTGTGTTTAGGTCCCCTTTGCTCTCTGGTTTCCATTTGCTAAATACAGCACCAGCATCAACAAAAACCTCAGCACCCAAGTCCCTCTACCATATTGCAAGACCCATCTGAAGGTTGAGGAGCCAGTATAAATATATGCTTTGTCTGGTGGGAATGTTCAACACAAAGGACAAAGGGGCACATTTACTAAATTCAAGTGAAGGATTAGAATAAAAAATACTTTGAATTTCGAAGTTTTTTTTTGGCTACTTCGACCATTCCATAGTCGAAGTACTGTCTCTTTAAAAAAAACTTCGACCACCTACTTCGCCACCTAAAACCTACCGAGCACCAATGTTAGCCTATGGGGAAGGTCCCCATAGGCTTTCTAGGCAATTTGGGATCGAAGGAAAATCATTTGATCAATGTATTTAAATCCTTCGAAATGTTTTTTACGATTGTAAGAAAAAATCATAGCCTTTTTTAAATATGCAAAATATTTATTATTTTTAAGAGGCATATACAGTATTTGCTGCAATAACAGGATTTTGTACAGCATTTGTTTACTCCATTACATGCAACTGACTTCAAGATAAGTTATTTGTTACACAGCTATAAAGAAAGCCACCAAATCTTGCGTGAGTGATGCTAGATTTTATATCACTATAAATTAATATTACTTAAATGTTAGCCTATGGGGAAGGTCCCCATAGGCTTTCTAGGCAATTTGGGATCGAAGGAAAATCGTTCGATCAATGTATTAAAATCCTTCGAATCGTTCGTTTCGAAGGATTTAATCGAATGATTTTTCCTATGATCGTTCGAACGAACGAATTGCGGTAAATCCTTCGACTTCGATATTCGAAGTCGAAGGATTTTACTTCGACGACCGAATATCGAGGGTTAGTTAACCCTCGATATTCCAACCAATAGTAAATGTGCCCCCAAATTTCACTATTAATGACAATTATATATGATATATTAATTGTGAAAATGTACAGATCTTTAATACCTTTTACTATATTCCATAACGTCAATATTGACCATAAATAAAGCAATTTAGCTATGGCCGCTACAACCCTGTTCTATTTTTACGATTGTAAGAAAAAATCATAGCCTTGCATTTTAAATATGCAAAATATTTATTATTTTTAAGAGGCATATATTTGCTGCAATAACAGGATTTTGTACAGCATTTGTTTACTCCATTACATGCAATTGACTTCAAGATAAGGATATAAAGAAAGCCACCAAATCTTGCGTGAGTGATGGTAGATTTTATATCACTATAAATTAATATTACTTAAAATGGGATTAGAGAGACAATTGGTGCCTTAAGATGTAATTGCTACGGATAAAGTGTTCTGCAATTACTGGATTTATGACTAAAGTGGCTAGGGCGGAATAAACCACCCTATAAACAGTGCAGTAGAGGATCACCTGCAACAGCTCTCACTGCTAAGCCAAGATATAGATCCCTCTCATTATGCAAATGATGTGTTCGCAAGGGAAAGGAAATTTCACATGCAATCAGGAGAAAAAGAAATTACTAAAGACCAGTGACTAAAGAGGAAATAACAAAAGGCCGGTACAAACAACACCATTTCTCCCTGTTATGTAACTACTAGATAAGTATTGCCGACAAAATAACTTTGGCCTAGATTAGAAAGTTGTGAGGCAATTTATAGAGTCAGGTCTGGTATGGCAGGTGGAATTATAGGCAGTTTGACAAGCCTGTAGTACCTAAACAGGAAATAGGCCAAGCAAAAAGTACACGTGTTAATGCAGGAGTTAATAACAGTTGTATTTATGTTTTTGTATAGAAGGAAGTACCTCAGTTAGCTGGCTTCTTTGTGTCTCAGTGGCTTGATACTGGGGAACTGGAATCTGAACAGTCATTATAAGATCTTTGCACAAACACTATTGTCAGATGAACCATCCAGCCGCTCGGTATTATTTATGTCAGAAATCACATATTCCTTATTATGTCATGATCATTGAAACCACTTCCCCAATGTTTTCTTGCACAAGATAACGTATCTGCTATTGTGTCCGTTATTAACCGTTTGATGTGCGTCTGTAGTAAATATAAATTCCAGATTATTTTATCCCTAAATTTAGCTTATTATATTTATTAAGGTTCATAATTGAATTTATGATATTTTTTTATTATAAACCAGTACAATAAGTGAATGGACATATACCCAGCTTGGAAAAATAGCCTTGACAGGTTTGAAATATTGCTATTTGCAAATGAATTTTTTTTAATGAGGTACTGAGGAGACTGGCCTCTCAGACAAATGAACTTCAAGTGGGACCCAGTCTAGGGCAGTCAGTCCCTTCTTATTCTTACCATAGGCTGATCTATTATGAGTAGAGATGTTGCGAACTGTTCGCCGGCGAACTTGTTCGCGCGAACATCGGGTGTTCGCGCTCGCCGGAAGTTCGCGAACGTCGCGCGACGTTCGCCATTTTGGGTTCGCCATTGTTGGCGCTTTTTTTTGCCCTCTCACCCCAGACCAGCAGGTACATGGCAGCCAATCAGGAAGCTCTCCCCTGGACCACTCCCCTTCCCTATAAAAACCGAAGCCCTGCAGCGTTTTTTCACTCTGCCTGTGTGTGCTGAAGAGATAGTGTAGGGAGAGAGCTGCTGCCTGTTAGTGATTTCAAGGACAGTTGAAAGTTTGCTGGCTAGTAATCGTTTTGATACTGCTCTGTTATTGGAGGGACAGAAGTCTGCAGGGGTTTGAGGGACATTTAAGCTTAGGTAGCTTTGCTGGCTAGTAATCTACCTTCTACTGCAGTGCTCTGTATGTAGCTGCAGTGGGCAGCTGTCCTGCTTCTGATCTCATCTGCTGACTGCTGCAATAACAGTAGTCCTTGTAAGGACTGCTTTTATTTATTTTTTTGTTGTTTTACTACTACTACTACTACTACTATAAAAGCCCAGTGCTATTAGTCTAGCAGTGTTGGGGAGTGGGACTGGTGTGCTAATCTGCTGCTCCTAGTAGTTCAGCAGCACCAACTTTAATTTTTTTTTTTAATATTCATTTTTTTTTTATTTTACTTTTTTTTTATTTTACTACCGCTGTAGTAGTGTATAAGTTGACCTTTTAGGCATTATTTGCCCTGTAGGCATTATTTGCACACTGTTTTCTTCAACCCGCCATCTAGCTGTGTGACCTTGTTCACATTCTGTCTAAATATCCATAATATTACCGTCTCCAGAAAAAACACCGGAGTGACTTTTTTCAAGCAGCCATAATATATTTTACGTAATCCGTATCCACCGCTGTAGTAGTGTATACGTTGACCTTGTAGGCATTATTTGCACACTGTTTTCTTCAACCCGCCATCTAGCTGTGTGACCTTGTTCACATTCTGTCTAAATATCCATAATATTACCGTCTCCAGAAAAAACACCGGAGTGACTTTTTTCAAGCAGCCATAATATATTTTACGTAATCCGTATCCACCGCTGTAGTAGTGTATACGTTGACCTTGTAGGCATTATTTGCACACTGTTTTCTTCAACCTGCCATCTAGCTGTGTGACCTTGTTCACATTCTGTCTAAATATCCATAATATTACCGTCTCCAGAAAAAACACCGGAGTGACTTTTTTCAAGCAGCCATAATATATTTTACGTAATCCGTATCCACCGCTGTAGTAGTGTATACGTTGACCTTGTAGGCATTATTTGCACACTGTTTTCTTCAACCCGCCATCTAGCTGTGTGACATTGTTCACATTCTGTCTAAATATCCATAATATTACCGTCTCTAGAAAAACCACTTGAGTTACTTTTTTTCAAGCAGCATTCATATATTTTACGTAATCCGTATCCACCGCTGTAGTAGTGTATACGTTGACCTTGTAGGCATTATTTGCCCAGTTTTTTTGGCCGCAGCCACTGAAGCACAGAGGCCAGAAAAAATATGCCATATAAATGCTGAAAATAGTAATTTTTTGCCATACGTTGACTCAACGTATATGGCAAAAAATGACTATTTTCAGCATTTATATGGCATATTTTTTCTGGCAACTGTGCTTCAGTGGCTGCGACCAAAAAAATGCATATTTTCTGCATTTATATGGCATAATTTTTCTGGCCTCTGTGCTTCAGTGGCTGCAACCAAAAAAATTTATATTTTCAGCATTTATATGGCATAATTTTTCTGGCAACTGTGCTTCAGTGGCTGCGTCCAAAAAAACTGGGCAAACAATGTCTACAAGGTCAACGTATGGCGAAAAATTACTATTTTCAGCATTTATATGGCATATTTTTTCTGGCAACTGTGCTTCAGTGGCTGCGTCCAAAAAAACTGGGCAAACAATGCCTACAAGGTCAACGTATGGCAGTTGTTTAAAGAGAACAGTAGATTACTAGCCAGCAAAGCTACCTAAGCTAAAATGTCCCTCAAATCCCTGCAGACTTCTGTCCCTCCAATACAGAGCAGTATCAAGCAGATTACTAGCCAGCAAGCTTACTATCATCTGTCCCTGAAATCACTAACAGCTCTCCCCCTACACTATCTCTTCCAAGCACACACAGGCAGATTTTTCAGATACATTTTTGCCCTTGATCCCCCTCTGGCATGCCACTGTCCAGGTCGTTGCACCCTTTAAACAACTTTAAAATCATTTTTCTGGCCAGAAATGTCTTTTCTAGATGTTAAAGTTCGCCTTCCCATTGAAGTCTATGGGGTTCGCGAACCGTTCGCGAACCGCTCGCATTTTTGCGCAAGTTCGCGAATATGTTCGCGAACTTTTTTTCCGACGTTCGCTACATCCCTAATTATGAGCCAAAAGACACACAGTCTACAAGCTGCGCAGACACAGAATTGCAGTATTAGTAAATAAAGGCATGAGACCTGTTGTACAGAATGCTTGGGACCTGTGGTTTTCTGGATAAGGGGTCTTTCTGTAATTTGTATCTCCATACCATAAGTCTACTTAAAAATATTTAACATTAGTTAAACCCAATAATATTATTTTATCTTAAATAAGGATTAAGGGGCAGATTTATTAAGTGTCGAATTGACCATTCAAATCCAAATTTTCGCATTTTTTTTATGGTCAAAACTCTCAAATTCGAATTGTGAATTATCCAAACTCGATTCGAGTTTTAATTCAAATTCGAATTTCGAGATTTATCATACTCTGGCCCTTTAAGAACTCGAATTGGACTATTCACCACCTAAAACGTGCCGAGTTCATGTATAAGTCAATGGGAGAGGTCCAGGGACCAATTTGGACATGTAAGTAGCCATCCTGACATTCAAGGGTTTTTTTGGAGAAACAACTCAAATGGAGTTTAATCGAATTCTATTTGAATTCGATACAAGTTTTCAAGTCAGTAAAATTAGTCAGAGTTTTAGATTTGATTGATTTTTTTATAAATAACCCCCAGTTGAATTTCGAACATATTTGAATTCAATAGAGTTTAAAAAAACTCCCATGAATTTGAAATTCGACCTTTAATAAATGTACCTCTAATTGTATATTGGTTGGGATCAATTACAAGGTACTTTTTTATTATTATAGGAAAAAAGGAAGTAATTTCTAAAATTGTAATTATTTGATTTAAATGGAGCCTATGGGAGAAGGCCTTCCCGTAATTCATTGCTTTTTGTATTTCTGGATAACAGATCCCATACCTGTACTAACATGTTGGGTAGTATGAATTATATCAATTAGCATCATACTTTCTACATTGCCAATGCATTCTGCACGGCTTATAATTCTTCATGTTGGTGGCAGTGTCCTTTGTGTAAGTTTCACAATCGGAAAAAATAGCAAAGATTGGCCTATACAGATATGTACACAGAAAGGGGAAACAAGGAAAATATTGCCAAGCTGAATGGTGAAGAGAAGTACTGGGAAGGTGAGGAGAAATAGTGGTGGTGAAGGAAGTTTTATTGACAAGTTTTGCCTTGAGTGGTAGACCTAGGCACAATACTAATAGTATTCCATCTTATCTTCACCGTTATTCAACACATCCAGTTTGGAACAGAATTTATATTTAATGCTTAAAATATTTAGAATATTCGGAAAAATTAAGATTGATCGCATATACTGCCCCCCTGCTGTCCAGCATCTTACTTACTGCCCCCCCTGTCCAGCATCTTACTTACCTCATCATAGAAAGCAATCAAACCTATCATGACCTATGCTTCATAAAGCCATACTAATTACAGTCCATATTGCCATTCACCAGAACAACATTTTGAATGTGATTCCTTAACAATCCTTCAAATAAATAAGCCTTTAAACTTACTGGCCTATAATTGCCAGGCTGAGATCGTGATTCCTTTTTAAATACTGGAATGACACCAGCTTTCCTCCAATTCACATTTACATTTAAATTGATATTGAGCACCCCTTTTTTTCTTATGTTTCAATTTACTCCATACAGATCCCCGCGTATCCATAACATATGCAGGTTCCTGGGTTAATATATTAGCAATTGCAGCATATACAGATTCCACACTACCTTGCTCACTGGGCAAAGAAAATAACCAAATAAACAAACATGACTATGAAGATTTTAGTCATGTAGCAGACAGGTGGTGTCGAAGGCCCCCACCTCTGTTTAGGTATACGGAGTCGAGTGTAGTGAGGAGTGCACAGATCTATACATTGGGGAGACAAAACAACTGCTCACCAAGCGAATGGCTCAGCACAGGAGGGCGAACGCTACAGGGCAAAACTCAGCTGTCTTTCTACACTTAAAAGACAAGGGACACTCCTTTGAAGATAGCAAGGTCCAAATCTTGGATAAAGAAGACCACTGGTTTGAACAAGGCGTGAAAGAGGCGATTCATGTCAAGGTGGAGAAACCATCCCTGAACAGAGGCGGGGGCCTTCGACACCACCTGTCTGCTACATACAATGCTGTTCTAACATCTGTACCCCGGCGGTTTCAGAACACTTCACACATCCATTCATGCAACTCTCACAAGTAACACCTGTATCTAGGAGTTGCATGACACATTGGATAATCCTATCACAGTAACTACACAGAATCTACACCTCTGTGAATTTCTTCAGATGTCACCTCTTTGAAGAGATACAATGTGCCATTGTAATTGGATTAGTGGAAGAGTTTATATGCCGAGAATTTCCCACACCAGTCAGTTGAATTAAAGAAGCTGCTCGGATGAGTAGTGAAACGTCTTCATTGATAACTCAGCAAGTCCAGTTGTTTTTAGATTTACCTATACTAGATGCAAATAAACAAACCATATGTACAGTAACTACCAACAGGGATTATATAGTTATGACAATTCAAAACAACAATTAGTATAAATATGTATATATGTAAACCCCCAATCGTCTCCACTACATAGAACAAATAAACAAAATAAATGCATAAAGATCATACTTCTTGTTAAGGCTCCTCAGTAAAGTCTCTGTAAAGTATTTATCCAAAACTTTTTTTTGGAGTTGTAAGTGTCTTTTGCCCCCCTGACGTGAGGGGTAACAGAATCTATCACAAGAAATCAAGAGTGCTTGTGATACTTTGCACTGAGTGGGTGTGTCCTATGTGCTTGCTTCTATTTAAACCATATGTGATATATGTTCATTATTATGTTGCTGTTACAGACAGAGTCCCAAACGCAGAACTAATCATGGCTCACTATTCCTCCTTTAACAACCAATTCTTTCAATATTTGGGGGCCACCAGGTCTTATCGTGAGAGGACCAGGGAGAGTGTTCTGGGCAGGCTAGGGAACGGAACGTAGTACTTAAACGAGAACAAGAAGCGTGGTAAAAGGACAGGCTGGGTCGATATCAATCAGAAGAAGCAGTACAGATTCAGTTGAGTAGTTGAGGTCACAGGCTGAGTCAAACACACCAATAACACAGTACAAGGCAGGATCCAAGAGAGTAGTCAGTACACAGGCAAGAGTCAGGACAGGCAGAGAACTAGACAAGGTCAGCAACTGCAATTATGCAGTCTAGACCTCTTTGTTTATTTTTTATATATATATAGAGAGAGAGAGAGAGAGAGAGAGAGAGAGAGAGAGAGAGAGAGAGAGAGAGAGAGAGAGAGAGAGAGAGAGAAAAACTGAAGAAAAAGGCAAAAAAAGCCCAGGTGCTTTACCTTTTGTAATGTCTTGATAATGGCCTTCTGTGCAGGACCAAAACGTCGACTTACACCATTAAAGCTTTGCACATAATTGAAGTCCATGTTAGATTTAGATATTTAGGCTAAATATATTTAGATATACAGGTATAGGATCCGTTATCTGGAAACCCGATATCCAAAAAGCTTAGAATTACGGAATGGCTTTCTTCCATAGACTCCATTATAATCAAATAATTCACATTTTTAAAATGTATTTCCTTTTTCTCTGTACTAATAAAATAGTACCTTGTACTTGATCCCAACTAAGATATAATTAATCCTTATTGGAAGCAAAGCAATCCTATTGGGTTTATTTAATGTTTACATTATGTTTTAGTAGACTTAAGGTTTGGAGATCCAAATTACAGAAAGACCCCTTATCCGGAAAACCCCAGGTCCCGAGCATTCTGGATAACAGGTCCTATACCTGTATATACATATACGTGTATGATACAAAATATCGCAATGTGTTTCATGTCCATATAAAAGCACAATATTCTTGTATACAGATCATCAAATTTCATGAGACTAATCCTTATATTTTACAACAGTGGGTTGGCATAAATGGTAAATCTCATCCTGTCCAAGTTGTATATGTGCTGAGGCACCTATAAAAGGCTATAGTGAATGGAGCACAGAAAATTTGTAGTGCGTTTAAAATGTAGTTTTCCATTACAGACTATAATAAACCCCATAAAGGAGAGGTTACTATTTTGTTTTTTTGCATACAGTATATCTGGCAATCGTAAATTATTTGCTTGCACTAAATCCCTGCATTTAAACACATTATCTATCTACAATTTACTTGAGACAGCATCCTTGACAATGCCAGCAACCTGGACAGTAGCCGACCTCATCTTTCACCAGAAATGATCCTTAAGAATTAATACTCCCACTATCTTCAGCCAATTAGCAGCTGCCTATATTTCACAATACTCCTGTAGGGATCCCATCAGTAAGAAAGTATATAAATTGTCAAGCTAGATTTTTATACCAGCGATTTTATTATATCGTTCTCTTATTTATCCATCTTTCTAATATTTAATCTTTACAAAGTACCAAGCCAGACAGCGGTTTAAGAAAAAAATGGAAGAGCTGCTTCACAAAACAACAATGAAGATAATGAAATAGGAACATACTGCAAATTATCTTGCAACGTCTGTTTGTATGATATTGAAGAACAGGTAAATGTATCTTTCATTTGTTTATGGGTATGATTACTCATATCCTTTTCTATTCAGTAAGACTGTCACATTTTTGTCATGGCAGTATATATGTCATTATACTAGGACATAATCCTGACCACTGATTAAAAAGATGTAACATCTATTATTTTGCCTTATATTGATACTAGGTAACTGGGACCTGGCAAAGAAAGCTGCATCGCATCAGTCTCCAGAAAACAGATGTGTTGTGTCAGATTCTGAGAATATGAAATGAGTGCAGCATTTTTAAAGGGAAAGTGGAAGCCACTCAAAAAAAGTTATGACGTAACAAGCTCAACCCCCGGGATGCAGGTGTGACGTGGCAAGCTCAACCCCCGACATGCAGGTATCAGTCGCTAAAGCGTATGCCTCTTTTATTTGCATTTCATTTATCCGATTGACTGAATCGCGACAGCCAATCAGATCACATGTATGAAAATGAAGGAGATGTGCAGTAGTGATAGTGTGGGCAGGTCTCTCATCATAGGGAGGGGGAGGAAGGCCCTTGCTTCCAAGCATTGAGAGAGTATGTAAAGATCATTTCAGCACAACTTTTCTAGGTATATATTTTAAAAAAAAAAAAAATAATTGTTAACAACAAATGGCAAATATAATGTAAATGAGAAATTATGTTTATTTCATAGAAGCATTTTAAAGGTGAACATCCCCTGTAAGCCTTTTGTCTAAGAAAAGGCTTTCAGAAATGTCTGTTACCTCTTCTTTTTTTTACAACAATTAATAAAACACCCTAAAATTATTGTTCTCCATCACTTTCCCCTTGTTTATACTAATCATGAATTCAATCACATTCTGGTCTGGCGTGAGACCAAACTGTGATAAGACGTCTCGTACAGAGAAGAATGATCCAAAGGGGATTGTGTATCTGTGCAGCAGTGGTGGTGCTAAAAGCTAAACAAAGTATGATTGAAAACTACATTCACTGATGAGAAACAGATTTCTTGTTCATCTGACTCTTGGCAGCAACATTGTCATTTGTGAGCCATTTACCATGGAGTGTGTATAAATCAAGCTTCCATTTGAAAGGCCTCTGTTAACCCTTTTTTCAAGCTTATGGTATCTATTACAGTAACAATTTTACAACATTTTTAAGGCCAAACTGAGATTATGGCCCACTTAGCTGGTCAAACTTTAGGGGACTATCTGGATAAAGGGGCACTATTTTCTCCCACACATTTAAAATATATCCATGGATATTATTGCTACTTAAAATCTGTTTGCATTCATGGTGCTGTTTAAATATGAGAGAAACTTCCATGCTTCACTAGTAAATTATTATTATTATTTATTTTTATTATTAACATGTATTTATATAGCGCCAACATATTGCGTAGCACTGTAAAGTAAATGTGATTATACAACTAATTACTGAATACAACTAAATTACCTTTTACTACTAATATGTGCCATAGGGTAATCCTAAGTAGAAAATTGGCATTATCAAAAATAAGGGCAGCCCCCTGGGATCCTACCATTCACGGTGCACACAAACAAACCATACATGTTAGGTCACATGAGCCAATTAACAGACAGAGTTTTGTCTTTTGATTCCACACTTCTTCCTGTTACAGTTAGAGTTGAAGTATTTCTGGTCAGGTGATCTCAGAGGCAGCACACAGACCATCACAAAATGGTGGCTCAAGGCGAGAGATGTAAAAGGGCAATATTTACTTAAATATATATACCAGTTTGGTGAGATTCTTTAATTTGCCACTTAATATGATATAAACAATCTCTTACTTACTGTAAGTATTCATTTTGGGGGTATAGTTTTCCTTTAACCAACAAAAACACAATTCTACTAAATCTGCTTTAGATATGAATGATACAAGTTGAAATGAAAATAAGACTACTGCGGCTTAAAAAGGAAAAACATAAAGAACACATCATTCAAGGAAACTTAGATTTATGATTCGGATATCATAAAAAAATCATTTTTTTGTGTGCCTGTGCTGCAGCCTCATAGGAATTCAGGAACTGTAAATGTTGTCACTGGGCTGTAAAGTTTGGTTAGTAGATTTGTTGGTGAATAAGCATCAAAGTCCTTTCAAAAGCACAATATAAGAGTCATGGGAGATCTGATATATAATTTTGTGATATCCTGATGAACTGTAAAGAAAGGAAAGCAGAGCACAAGCTACCTTGACGTTCTTTGACCTGTGTTAGGGCACTCATTCAGCAGTATCATTCTTCAAACAGGAGGCCCTATTGCATGACTACATATATAGGCATCCTGTATATATTTGCATATATAATGACAACTAGTTGTACTGAAAATCTAACTAGTCACTACTTGTTCATAGAAATGACCTGCAGGCTCCTGGCAGAGAAAGGGTTTAATTTCTTTTCTCGTCACAGAACTGTTTATAATAGACCAAAGGCCAGGTCAATGTAATAAAAAAAAATGCCAGTCGCCAGATGAATCTCAGCCAGGCTTTTCTGTCCTACAACTTTTATTGGAGCTGCTCCCAGGTTTTTTGATTGACTCTCTGAGCTAAAAAGATAAAGGCAGTGGTGTGATTAAAAGTTATGGCTTATTAAAGGTCAAACATCGACCATTAACTTTTAAGAGCTTGGAATCGGCAATCCTAAAAACCAGTGACAATAGTATGTGCCTCAACTCAGCCTTCTGAGACACACTTTTTGCTTTATAATGCCAGCAAATTACCGTAGCACATGGTAAGGAAACCTAATGCCAGCAAATTACCGTAGCACATGCTAAGGAAACCTAAGGCCACCAAGGCACCGTTGAACTGCAACTTGCAGCTACCTACCGACAGATGACCACATGTTAGCCATCTCGTAATGCCCTAGTTTTATAAAAACACATAAGAATCTTGATTTTTTTAGAGGTTGAAACAGAATAGTGAAATGAAATATGCATTAAGCTTGTTAAAAGGTATCTAGAGGTAGTTTAGTTACCCCCAAAATCAAATCCAGAAGCCAATACAGTCTTTCCTGTCTAAGAGCATTGTTAAATAAATGTTTATGGTATTATTCCTAGATTACATACATCTCAGATGTACTGTATGTCAGGACATTGTTTACAGATACAGCGAATGCTACAATATTAGCAAGATTTATTTCAGTAATAGTGTTAATTTCTAGAGACAGTGAAGCCCAGAAATTCTCCTTCTGCAAGGCACCATATACTGAGCACCATGGCAAACCCGAGGAATTATGTCTCTGCCATAGTTCTATTTCAGGAAGGTACGTGTAGATCAAATACATGTTCTTTTCACACATGAAAAAAAATTCTTATTTGCAGAGATTTGCTAACAATATTTAGTAACCAAACATACTGCTAGGTCCCCTGAAATTTTCACAAAGCACCTTGTATGTGTCTAGCAACAGTCAATGTCAGAATATCCATGCTTGCCAAGCACATAATCACCGATCAGAGCCTCACACCCTTTTTGACTTATCTGCCCTAGCAAATTCTGCCCACCATGCCAAAAGATGCAAGCAGTCCTTTCCTCTCTACCTGCCATAAGGCCCCATTATTCATTGAGTTCTCTGCCCCTACTTACTTGCGGTTTCAAGTTAGGGGACAGGTAGAGGACAGGATTCGTGACGCCTGTGTGCCTCCTCCCACCCCTTTTTTAATAAAATGTAGACAATGTATATATAGTTCAAAAAATAAACACATTGTCGGGTTGTAATTGACCCATCATGCGTGTCTGGCCATATATGGTAAATCTAGTCTGTCATGAAGCCAGTCATATTTAGGCATAAAAGGAATATCTTCAGAATTGGAGATGTGTAACGGAACCGGAAGCAGAATAGGGACTCAATAGCACTGATATCAGTGTTCTATAATGTTATAACAACTGTTAGGGGCTTATTTATTAAAATCCAAACATTTCTTAGAATTTTTTTAAAACTACTCCGACCAAATCCATTTCCCCTTATTTATCAATTCATTTTCCCGAAAATTTCTTATGCGGGAAAAAACTCGATAAAATCATGAAAAAAATTTTGCACAAATGTTTAGGATTTGTCGCCAATAACTGCGTCTTTTTTGGATTTGATGCCCGAAAACCGTGAAATCTTCGGATTACTGCATGAAACCCAGCACAGATCAGGATACCTTTGGGACACCTCTCATTGACTTCTACGTGAACTCGGCAGGTCTGAGTTGGAGTACTTTTATATTCAGACTTTTAACACCCTTGGGGTTTAATAAATCCCGAAAAATTCAAGGTTTTTTCCCCATGAAAAAATTGTGTTTTTCCCCTTTAAAAGGCCCATGAGAGAAAAATGGGCTTTAATAAATAACCTCATTAGTGTAGTTACATACGTTTCATATATGTATTTGTAACTTTGTTATAAGCTAAAGGGAGTTCTGACCTGAACATGACTATTTTGCCTGAAACAAAGTAGCCCAATGTATTCACCTTATGTAACCTGTATTATGATTTAAAAAGTGCACTGCTGGTTGCACTGTGGCTCAGGGGATAGCACATCTGCCCTGAAGTGCTAGGATTCTGAGTTTGACCGTAGGCACTATCTGAAAGGAGCTTGCTGTCTCCTATGTTGCATGCTTTATTTAACAGCACCAAGCTTACCCGACTGCTGCAATTCTATTCCTCTTCAATAGAAAATACGCCTTAAAAGTTACTTCTGTCAGCAAAATACAAAAAGTCCAATTTTAGTTGAACTTCCTATTTAAAGTAAGTTAATCAGCAGCACCAAGACCAAAAGGTCACATGAAAGAGAAAGACAAATAGAAAACTAAACACATACACTAGCAAAAAATACATGAACAAGCACTCAACAGTGATATCCAGGTCCCATTGCAAAAATTCACTCTACAATATAAAATGTAATTCCTGGACCAATAAGTGTATTTTTTTAGTTGTAATATTGGTGTGTAGGCAGTCATCTCAGGTCATCTTGCCTGGTCATCACATCAAAATCAAATCAGGATGAAACTTCTTTCTGGCAGGCTGTTGTTTCCCCTATACAATGTAACTGAATGTGTCGCAGTGGGACCTGGATATTACTGTTGAGTGCTGTTCTTAGATCTACCAGGCAGCTGTTATCTTGTGTTAGGGATCTGCTATCAGCATAGAGTGTAGTGCTACACAATCAATCTCACCGCTTTTTGAAGCGTCGGGTGCCAGCTGCGACTCTGTCTGCCCAGGTCCAGTACAAATTCCAATACAAATTCCAGCAGCACTCCGGAAAAAATTTATTTGTGCAAATGAAGCAACGTTTCGGGCATAACCAGCCCTTTATCAAGCTTCATAAAGGGCTGGTTATGCCCGAAACGTTGCTTCATTTGCACAAATAAATTTTTTCATCTTACCGGAGTGCTGCTGGAATTTGTATAGGGATCTGCTATCAGGTTACATTGCAATTGTTCTGGGGGAAAAGGGGTTACATTACTTCAACTTGCAATACAGCAGTAAAGAGTGACTGAAATTTATCATAGCACAAGTCACATTACTAGGGGCAGCTGGGAAACTGACAAATATGTCTTCACAGCTATAGTCAGGTGATCCCACTGGTGTCTAATAAAAGGGCAGCCAAGTTTGGGAGTTTTTTTTTAAAGCAGCTAGTAAGTTGCAGGTAAAACTTAGTCCCTTTGTAAAATGTATAATGAAGCAATAGAATTCTTAATGTATCAGATAAAAATTGAGCATAGGACTGGCCAGATATGGGATGACTTTGACGTAGTTGGCCAGCTTAAATATATTGCAATATATGGACAAACAATCCCTGTTTTGTTTAAAGGGTAAGGCATTTTTCAGTAGCAGTATGCACAAAATGTCTCTGTCTTAAATATATTGATAATGGGTTGAGTGCAGAGGACTCTTGTATTTGTCTATATGTATTTTGTGGTCACACCCTCATTGCACCCCCGCCTAATGTTTTTAAAAACTAGTGGTGAGCACAACTTTCCCTTGTTTGTTATAGTTCTACAAGAGCAGTGACCAGCTCCATGTTGTAGCTCTTACCCCCTCCAACTATAGTCAGGTGATCCCACTGGTGTCTAATAAAAGGGCAGCCAAGTTTGGGAGTTTTTTTTTAAAGCAGCTAGTAAGTTGCAGGTAAAACTTAGTCCCTTTGTAAAATGTATAATGAAGCAATAGAATTCTTAATGTATCAGATGAAAATTGAGTATAGGACTGGCCAGATATGGGATGACTTTGACGTAGTTGGCCAGCTTAAATATATTGCAATATATGGACAAACAATCCCTGTTTTGTTTAAAGGGTAAGGCATTTTTCAGTAGCAGTATGCACAAAATGTCTCTGTCTTAAATATATTGATAATGGGTTGAGTGCAGAGGAATCTTGTATTTGACTATATGTATTTTGTGGTCACAGCCTCATTGCACTTAGTGGAGCAGTACTATTAACTTTTGTGTTTTGAAAAAAACATTTTTTTCCACGACAGTATCCCTTTAAATACAAAATTATCATTCCAAATGCCCTGTTTTGGTGTGCTTTCCCTGTGGTATTTAGAAATTTATCTAGAATATTTTTTTTTAGTTATAAGATAAAGACTGGTTTTTATTTACAGAGAGGAGCCAGGTAGTGGCTGAAATGTTGCTGTAAATCATGTGAAGTGCAACTGATGGCTGCATGTACAAGCAAAATAAGAATGTTTAAGTGTTATACACAGCATTTGCAACACGTAGACAGTTTTGAACAGAACATGTCCGTGACCCTGCTGTATTCATTTTATCTGTCCCATGTGTAGTTTTTGGCCTGATCTCATTAGATGGCCTCACATAACCTAACCCTTTTGCTGCCACACCAGTTTACAATACATAACCCGGGAATGGTTTTAAGATTACCAATTGTTAAATACAAAGATTTTAGACAGAGACAACCTATTGCATTTAACCTCAATGTACTCCCACATCCCAGGACATTAGAGGAAGGGCCAGGGTCAGAACAGAGTTACTCCTGGCATTACTGGTTAAATTACACAAATCTGCAGTTTTCCAGCTACGTGTATTGCTAAAATAAAGCTATCAACGTATCAACATAGCTTTTGGTTGTCAGTGGGATGATGGAAGCTGAAGTTAAACAGCAGTTATGGTCACAGTTTTGCATCCCAGATAGACAAGTATGAATGCACAAGGGCCATTTATTAATATAATAATAAAAAAACAATTATTCAATGGGAACTACCTTTGCTAGTCCCATGTAAAATGATCTCCTCCATTCCACATTCTCCCTTTTTCCATTCTCTCCTCCTTTGCCAGTTTCTTGTCCATTCCACCAATCACATACCATTGTGCCTTCCCCACATACAACTGATGTTGTTTTCTTCCCGTTTGTCCACTTTAATATGTACAGATCTGTTTCCCTTTCTTTACCATTTCTCCTCCATATCACCTGCTTCAATTTGTCCTCTTCCTATTTTCTATTTACTCCAACTTTAGCCCCTGCTTATATGCCCTTCTCTCCACCTTTACCCAACCCTGATTGCCATTCACCTTTAGCTCTTTAGTCATGTATTATTTCTTTTCCTTGTCCATGTGCCCTTCTCTGCTTCTTCCATCCATTTATGTACATTATTGCCTATATGTGTCATTTTTCATTCATAGCCCTCACACCTTGTGCCATTCTATTATTACATAGCTTTCTTTCAATCTTTCTATCTCTCTACACCTGTCAGCATTTTACCCATCCTCCAAACCTGTCCCTGTAGTTTTTGTACTTTCAATAATATTATTGTGTTCTGCACTTCTAATATGTTTTTCTGTCCATTATCTCGCCATTTTCAGACACATCCTCCTTTTCCTATACAGAACCAAAACCAGAAATTGTGAGTTCCGCCAAAAAAGTAGGCAATAAGTAAAAAAATACAAAAGTTTATTAGGACATGTTTAAGATAAAACCTAATGCGTTTCGTGCCTGTTGGGGCACTTACTTATAGGCTGAGTCTATGAGTAAGTGCCCCAACAGATACAAACCCGTTAGGTTTTATCTTAGACATGTCCTAATAAACTTTTGTATTTTTTTACTTATGTTTTTTTTTTCCCCCGTATCATTATGAATATGAAGCCCTTTCATTTCTGTACATTATCCCTCTTTCTTTAGCTTTTGTTTTTTCATTCTGACAGTACAGGTGCCACATACCCTACAAGCTGGAGCAAAGACCACTCATGGTTCTCTACACCATAGGCCACAGGTGCACAACCCTAGCATGTGAATATATGGCATTACATTGGAAGATAAGGGATCAAGTAGATGAGAGGAATTGCTTATACTGATGGTTGAAATAGTTAATAAAAACAACTCTTGAAGTGGGGAAAACAATTCCACATCCTAGCACCAACTATATAGTTCCGTTGGAACCATTGCCTCTTTCATCTAACTATAAAAACTCTCAGATATCACTGAGAAATTATTAGATGTTTTAGTCTATCTTACACTAAAAAATAGAGCCTATTAAAACATTGTACAGCATAATAGATTCTTTAGCCTTTTTGTATTGCACAGATCTACAACTGTGCAAACAGTATATATTTAATAACTGCGTAGGAAACATCTAGCATATACTGCCATCTGATGGCCAGATTGATGTACAGCATTTTTCATCCCCTACAGAATTTGCCAGCGGAGACATTTTGCATAATACTCATCTTCAAGTATAATATTCCCACATACTCAGAATATATAATTATGCAGGAAAAGGATATTTGCAAAGCAATTTACCACCTAATAATATCATGATATTAGAGCTGCACAGAGATCCCAGGTGTGTCTCCTCATTCCATGCAGTGCGAGACACCACAAAGAGCTAGAACAAAACAAAACAAAGGATAAAAACTTTTCATTCTTGTTATTCTTATATTTTATTCTTTATTTTAGGACATAATAAAAATATGATTGTATATGTCCTCTTTAAACTTTATGATATAACATACAAAAGCAAAAGACTAGCTAAAAATAGTACAGGTATGGGACCTGTTATCCAGAATGCGTGGTACCTGGGGCTTTCCGGATAATGGATCTTTCCATAATTTGGATCTTCATACCTTAAGTTTGCTTGAAAATCATCTAAACATTTATTATTTCAGAGAACTACATTTTTAAAATTTGGATAAAATGGAGTCTATCAGAATGGGTGCTGTCAGGAGGTGGGGACATGACATCGGAGGGGTCGTGATGTGGTGATTGGCCAATTGTTGCGTCAATCAGGCAGAGTCATGTCCGGATTTCTTAATCTGGAAAACCAGGCAGAAAGTTTTGACAGGTGGCAACCCTACTCAGTTTCAACCCTACCCCCAGTGGCCTAACTACTGGGGGAGCAGGGGGGTGCAATTGCACCAGGGCCCGATCCCCCTTGCGGGCCATCCGAGATTGCGCCGCAGTGGGAAACTGAGTGTCAAGCGCATCTAGAGGGGTGGGGGGGGCGGCATGGGTGCACATCCTGCGGCCAGGACCGGAATCAACTAGTTACATTACTGCCTACCTCTTTGTTAATAAAGCCGAAGCATACAAATCTGGTGTTAGTGCATCAATAAAGGGAGGAGTTTAACTGCCTGGCACATCTATATCACACATGTGCTAAGGGCCACACCAAAGCCGGAAGCCACATGCGCCAAGGGCCACAACCAAGGCCAGACGCCACATGTATCAAGGACCACAGTCAAGGCCCGACGCGACATGCATCAAGGGCCACACTAAAGCTGGAAGCCACATGCACCAAGGGCCACAGCCAAGGCCAGACGCCACATGTATCAAGGACCACAGTCAAGGCTGGATACCACATGCATCAAGGACCACACCAAAGCTCGAAGCCACATGTGCCTGTCTGTACTGACATGTCAAGAAATAAGCATAAAGCTCAATGGACATCATTCTATACAAAATTAAGAGGTTAACTTAACTTTAAATTACATATAATATGATTATGACAGTGGTATTCAAAGACAATTTAATATAAATCTTTTTTTTTTTTAATCATTTTCATTCTTGTCCAGCTGCCAGGCTTGGAATTTAACAGCTATCTGTGTACTAGAATTTAATTTCCCTAGAAAGCTTTCAGCAATAGGAAAGTCAGTATGGAAGATGAATAGAAAAGCTTCTCGACACTAATATAAGAAAATAAAAAGTACAACGATAAAATAAAAATGTTAAGAAGTCAGTACCAGATTCTATTTTAAATTAAAGGACACAAAGATGAAAGGATACTAGTTGGAAAACCATAAAAAAAGACCAAATACAAGGTAAAGAGATAGAAATATGACTGGCCACCTAGAAATAATTCAGTTAGATTAATGGGGCATTCATTGGCTCAATGGTAGGGGTAGAGATTACCATGTAGGTAAGGATAATGGTAAAAATCCAAATTTATTAGTTCATTTAAAAACACATATGAAAAATCTAGAGTGGATAAAGCAAAGCAGGGAGTGCATGGCTAATAGCTTTTCATGGTCAACATATATATATATATATATATATATATATATATATATATATATATATATATATATATATAACAAACAAGGGAAAGTTGTGCTCACCACTATTTTTTAAAACCATTAGGCGGTGGTGCAATGAGGCTCACAGCCTCATTGCACCCCCGCCTAATGGTTTTAAAAACTAGTGGTGAGCACAACTTTCCCTTGTTTGTTATAGTTTATACAGGAGCAGTGACCAGCTCCATGTTGTAGCTCCCACCCCTCCCAGCTATAGTCAGGTGATCCCACTGGTGTCTAATAAAAGGGCAGCCAAGTTTGGTAGTTTTACTTTGAAAGCAGCAAGTAAGTTGCAGGTAAAACCTAGTCCCTTTGTAAAATGTATAATGAAGCAATAGAATTCTTAATGAATCAGATAAAATTGAGCATAGGACTGGCCAGATATGGGATGACTTTGACGTAGTTGGCCAGCTTAAATATATTGCAATATATGGACAAACAATCCCTGTTTTGTTTAAAGGGTAAGGCATTTTTTCAGTAGCAGTATGCACAAAATGTCGCTGTCTTAAATATATTGATAATGGGTTGAGTGCAGAGGACTCTTGTATTTGTATATATATATATATATATATATATATATATATATATATATATATATATATATATATATATATATATACTATCTATAGAAGTAAGTCAAATCAACTGGACTTGCTGTATCTTTTGCTTGAAGACATTTCACCATTCATCCAACTGGCTTTCTCAATTCAGAATAACTTGTACATAGAATCTTGCTTCACTGTATATCCTCTTGAATGTTGCTCCAATCAGCACAATTGTTTATCATAATCCACAATGATGTCATTTATTTAGGTGTTGATTGTATTGGCAAGATCATTGGTTCCGTTATGTGGATGAAACATGGGTTAAAATACACACACAGGAGGTAGAGACTTTCACTGAACACATCAACACAGTGGACCACAACATCAAGTTTACATGAGAAGATGTGCAAGATAACACACTGGCTTTTTTGGACTGTTTGGTAGGAGTCAGAGAGGGTGGTAAGATGGAAATAGAGGTCTACAGGAAACCTACCCACACAGACCAGTACCTGCTGTTTGACTCCCACCATCCACTAGATCAAAAACGGGGGATCATCAAAACTCTACATCACAGAGCAGAGAAGATCCCCACCAGCACAGAGGCTAAGTTGAAAGAGAGGGAACATCTCAGAGGGGCCCTGAAGACATGTGGGTATCCAGATTGGGCTTTTGTGAAAACCTGTAGAAAAAGAAGCAATAACACCAAGACTACCGGAGAAGGTGGAAAACAGGACAGGAGAAAGAACTTGGTTCTCCCATATGTAGCTGGGGTGTCGGAAAAACTTAGAAGGATTTTTAATAAACACAACATCCCTATCTGCTTTAAACCCAGCAACACATTGAGGCAGCAACTAGTTCACCCAAAAGACCCAACCTGAAAGCACAAGAAGAGTAACATAGTGTCTGCAGTGCAGTGCGGAATGCTCTGATTTGTATGTGGGGGAAACCAAACAACAGTTACACCAGCGTATGGCGCAGCCTGTTCCTCTGGTCAGAACTCAGCTGTTTACCTACATCTAAAAGAAAAAGGACACACGTTTGAAGACTGCCAAGTCCAGATTCTAGACTGGGAGAGTATGCTGATTGGAGCAATATTCCAGAAGATATAAAGTGAAGCAAGATTCTCTGTACAAATTATTCTGAATTGAGAAAGACAGTTGGATGACTGGTGAAACGTCTTCAACGAAAAAAAACAGAGCAAGTCCAGTTGATTTGACTTACTTCTATAGATATACCATGACCTGGATGAATGAGAACTTTCACAAACATATTGCTATACATACTGTATCACTGCCTCCAATCCGACTGGAATCTTTCATGCGCTTTTAAAAATGTGACTTTCATCATTTTTGTTACCCAAAAAACTACACTTAGAAATCATAAAAACTGTCCACATCTTGATTTTCAGTTGAGAATTTCTCAAAATAATTTTATTGATTTTTCCAAAATGCTGCTGTGGGACAGCAACCCTTTGGATTTTACACATATAAAAGTTTATGAAACCCCTCTCATTTTCTTCTTAGATTATCCCCATCCTTATTCGCCAGTAAACTTCTGGCTCAACTCTTAATACCTCTTAATGGATTATTCTTGGAATGTTCTGCTTCATCTCGCATTTCCACAAATATTATCTCCGTATCTCATTCTCTTACAATTGGACAAAGTACAGTGCCTTGTATATAGTCACTTATTATGAGTTTTAATATCTGATGTTATGTTTTCCTCTGAGACGTCCATTCATGGTTTTACTTCTAAACAACAAAAGCAAAAAACTAATGCACAATCGTATCCAATTCTGCTTCAACAGATCACAGGGGAAATAATGACTGATAAAATAAATTAATTGAGCTGTTTTTTGGGAAAAAAGAGGCTCTAAAATCTTGCAGTCCAAGAAACACAGCAGGTCCTGCAGCAGTCCAAGAATCACAGCAGGGTGAGTGACCTTGGGGATGCCATCTATCCCAGCCCTTTACATCGTTACATAGAGAGAGAAAATGACATCCCCAAGCCGAGCGCTCCAAAAAGTTGCTGCAGACTCCCCCACACTGGTAGAACATATCTATTAGTAATTTGTCAATTTACACTACCGTGTAAATGTGTCCATGTCAGATTATACAGGGTGGGTAAGGGCTTGGCAACTCCATTTTTTGCGACCAAAACTCAGCATTGTAAATGACAGAGCAGGGAGAGGGTGGGCATGCTCTGCAGGAATTTCTGATTGGAGTGCTTACTGTCCCAAGGGGGTGCAGGCCCCTGTGCATCCCCGGGAGTTACGCCTCTGAAATAATCATCAATTCCAGTATGCAAGTTGAGGTCTTATTTTATCAAATATTATCTAGACCTTATTGATGGATTATATAGCACATACTGTCCATCATATGGATTATATTTATTACATATTGGTAACAGGGTTATTTAGGTTGGAACAACTTGCATAATGTATATCCCATTTATTAACCTTGGTCTCTATCCAAAACTTCAAAATATAACTAGGCACAATGTCGAACTAGGCACATTGAAAAGTAGTACATTTTTTATGTTATTCTCCATGAAACCCTAAATGGGTGCCCGTTACAGTCCAAAGGTTTCTAGAATATAGCATGGCCTAGTAGAAATCAGTAACTCCATTATTGGTCTTGGGTTGGTTTGGACACTGAAATGATAGGCCCAGGAGAGTCCTTACTTGATTAACTGTCTGATGGCCATACAACATACTGGGGCTCATTTATAAATACTGCGCAAATTTGCACCTAGGCAGCAGCCCATAGCAACCAATCAGTGATTCGATTTTTCCAGCCAGCCCCATTGAACATTGAAAGCTAAGTGATTAGTTGCCATGGGTTAATACCCAAATGTGCAAATTTGCCTAGTGGTTAAAAGCGACCCCCATTGTCTTCTAGGACTGGCATGCCAGTACAGTGTTGAAAAAGTAAAGGGCAAGTTCCTGTTTAAATAAACTTTTGGAATGTTATAGAAATAATTCTAAGTATTTTTTAAACCATTGTTTTATTCCTGATGGTTTTAAAATGATCGGCCTTCCTAATTTGGTTGCTAGGATAATTAAGCCCTAGCAATCAGGTAGCAGTTACATTTCCAAGGCTGAGAGCTACACAACAAAAATGTAACAGAAGCTACTTTTAAGGAGAACTACCCCTTTAAGTGCCCCAATTCACAGAAATTGCATTCTCTGAAATACAAGCTTTCAAATGTGTGTCAATTCCTGCATGATTCAGCTGGCTTTCGTTCAGTTACAAACGTATTTGTTGCCTCTCGTTAAATTCACATGTCCAAAATGTATGCCTCCCTGATGGATTTATTTACTGGAGACCAGCCTTAAATGCTTGTAAAACTTCTTCAGCAAATTCTCCTATTGCACCTTGCTGTGCTTTACTTGAGGTGTTAAATATTTAACTGCACCATTTTCATGCAGAACCATTGACCTGCAACCAGAAATGTATTACCCTGGAGCTTCTGCCGGTTGCTATAATCTCACTTAATTTACTCCTCTTTTATTTTTTTTGTGTGTGCAAGCAGTATTACTGTGGATGACAGAGATCCCAATTCAAAAGGTCTTGCAGTAAATCAAGTTAAAAATGAGAAGTTAGGGGCAGATTTATCAAGGGCCGAAGTAAATTAGAGGGAATTTTCAAAGTAAAAAATTTTTTTGGATACTTCGACCATCGAATAGGATACTACGACTTTGACTTCGAATTCGTTTCGAAGTAAAATCGTGTGAATATTCGACCATTTGATAATCAAAGTATTGTCTCTTTAAAAAAAGTAAAATCGTTCGATCGATCGCTGAAATCCTTTGAATCGTTCGATTAAACGATTTTACTTCGACCGCAAAACGTCAAATTCAGTGAAAAAAACTTCGACTTCGATATTTGAAGTAAAGCCATTTGATGGTCGAATTTTGAAGTATTTATCACTTCGAAATTCGACCCTTGATAAATCTGCCCCTTAATGTTGAAATCAACTTTTAGTATGTTCTAGATCAGGGAACCCCAACCTTTTGAACCTGTGAGCAACATTCAGAAGTAAAAGGAGTTGGGGAGTAACAGAAGCATGAAAAATGTTCTTGGGGTACCAAATAAGGGCTGTGATTGGCCATTTGGTAGCCTCTGTGGATTGCTGACCTACATTGAGTCTCTGGCTTTTATTCAACCAAAACTTGCCTTCAAGCCAGGAATTCAAAAATAAGCAGCTGCTTTGGGGCCACTGGGAGCAACATCCAAGGGGTTGGTGAGCCACATATTGCTCACAAGCTGCTGGTTGGGGATCACTGATCTAGATGGATCTATTCTAAGGGATTTTGAATGGTTTTGAATGGTTTTGAATGATTAGCCTTTTTATTCTGGCTATTTTCAGCCTACAAATGAAAACTCTTTCTTTTCTGATGTTAGGGTTTGATTTTTTTTTATTGCTTTCTTATTTTTTTTTTATTTTTAAGCACTTTTCCCCAGAATTCCAACATTTTGGTGGCCTGCAAACTTGGGTGCACCCTTTGAGCACAATTTCACAGATTAATTTGCCTTGTCACTATTGACCTTCAATTCCATTCACATTTTGCTTGCTTCATTGTAGAGACGAACTGTGTCATTCCCAGAATGATGCAACACACAAAGGAAGTCCTAGAAGTAACATCTCCTCAAGGCAGGTATAAGTGTTGGGTACTTTTTATCCATATTTATTTTATTTTACTCTTCTTTCACCTGTGTTGTGTATATGTTATTTTTGTGGTTTTCTTTCAATAGTATTTATGTTTCCAATGGATTCTGTACCACTCAATGGAAGAAGCTTGTATTGGTGTTTAGTCAATTGGTTTCACAATTTTGATTTGTTAATGTTTATGCTCTTTTGATTGGTCACAGTCCCTATAGAAGACATTTACAGGGGTGTGCCCACTAGTCTATTGATGTCCTAATAAATGCTCTTGTGTTTTTAATTACATTTGTTTGATTTTTGGGAAACTCACATTACTCACATTATAAAAGACTTACATTTTATTGTCAGCACCCCATCAAATAATGGACCATCCCTATGTTTATTCCACTACTCAGAGCAGCAGTCCGGATTTAGTGTTCCTGCTTCTCATCTGTGTGAGGAATGAGAGATTTAGGGCTATTCCACACGGGGAGATCGGCAGGCGTTTGCGGTCGCGGCGACAAAGCGCAGCGCCAGTCGCCGCGACCGGCGCAGGCGACAGTTTTGTATGGGCGCCTATGTAAAAACGCCTGTGCTAACCACACGAGGCGATGCGCTTTTCAACAGTCGCCTGAAAATGCCTCGCCAGGCTTTTTCAGGCGACTTTTGAAAAGCGCATCGCCTGGTGTGGTTAGCACAGGCGTTTTTACATAGGCGCCCATACAAAACTGTCGCCTGCGCCGGTCGCGGCGACTGGCGCGGCGCTTTGTCGCCGCGACCGCAAACGCCTGCCGATCTCCCCGTGTGGACTAGCCCTTAGAGTAGAGAATCTCCTCCTGATGAAGCAGCTCCAGGGCAGATGAGTGTGAATTCCAAAGTATATGTGTGTGTGTGTGTGTCAATGCCAGTGTATGTGTGTGCCTTTGTGTGTCTGTGTGTAAAATTAACTGTTAGTGTTCATGTGTGTTTTTTATGAATGTATAAACATAGATTCTATACTAGTGACATTTTGTTGTGCACAACCTCTTCCTGCTGTTCTTATTCTACTTTATGTACAGTAGAACCCCCATTTTATATTTTTCAGGGGACCAGAAAAAATGGTGTAAAGTCAGGTAAATGTATTATGCAATGCTATATATGTGCAACAGTTCCTACTTTATATATTTAAGGAAAAGCTGTTGTTAGGTTTGTGAAAAACAAAATATGGGTACAAGTAATGTGTGTGATAAATTTTCTTCCTTGCCCCACCCCCATGTTTATTGATCTGGTTAATTAAAGGGATACTGTCATGGGAAAACATGTTTTTTTCAAAATGCATCAGTTAATAGTGCTGCTCCAGCAGACTTCTGCACTGAAATCCAATTCTCAAAAGAGCAAACAGATTTTTTTTATATTCAATTTTGAAATCTGACATGGGGCTAGACATATTGTCAGTTTCCCAGCTGCCCCCAGTCATGTGACTTGTGCCTGCACTTTAGGATGGAACTACTTTCTGGCAGGCTGTTATCTCTCCTACTTAATGTAACTGAATCTGTGGGACTTGGCTTTTACTACTGAGTGTTGTTCTTAGATCTACCAGGCAGCTGTTATCTTGTGTCACGGAGCTGCTATCTGGTTACCTTCCCATTGTTCTTTTGTTAGGCTGCTGGGAGTGAAAGGGAGGGGGTGATATCTTGCAGTACAGCAGTAAAGAGTGACTGAAGTTTATCAGAGCACAAGTCACATGACTGGGGGCAGCTGGGAAACTTATAAAATGTCTAGCCCCATGTCAGATATCAAAATTGAATATAAAAAAATATGTTTGCTCTTTTAAAAAATGGATTTCAGTGCAGAATTCTGCTAGAGCAGCACTATTAACTGGTGTGTTTTGAAAAAAACATGTTTTCCCATGACAGTATCCCTTTAAGTCTTATATGTTTTACCTTGCACCTTATTCAACATAGTCAATGCAACCACCAGTGCTTATGAGCTGTACTAAGGCAAATACCTTTATGAATAGCACAGGGTTGAAATGTTGAGTTTTGCACTGCTCCTTGCTTTAGTAAATACAGTGAAACCTCGATTTTAAGCGCCCTGATTTTAAGTTTTCCCACATTTTACATTATTTGTGGTCCCACCAATTTATAATGCATTTCAATGGGTGCATTTGTCTGATTTTTAAGTAATGTTTTCCAGGATTTTACATCAAAATTGTGTCCTGATGTTCCCAAAAACTGTTTTTTTTTCCTCTAGGAATGTTGTTATTTGTGAAATAAAGTGGTTTAAAATACTTACCAGATGTACATTTTGCCATGGTTCTGCCTGTACTTGAAGAAAAAGTTACTTTAACACATTTCCCTGATTTTACATTTTCCCAGATTTTACATTATTTTTTGCTGGTCCCCTGAAAAATGGGGGTTCTACTGTATTGTCATGATAGTGAATCTGTCAGCGGTTGTTGCTTCTGCTGCAAGTCCAAGAATGCCAGCTGTGCAAATGGTGCACTTGGAGTCAACATTCATCCTTTCCAAACTTGCCCCTTAAAGTTCAATGGCCCCTTTGTCTAGCATCGTGCATATAAGGATTTGCATGGAGTACACTTATAGAAAAAAAAAGGTTCCATTAATATAAGTAATAGTTCAGCTAAGCAAGAGGGGTTATATATATATATATATATATATATATATATATATATATATATATATATATATATATATATATATATATAATGGTGATAATGACACAAGTTTTGTATAATAAGCCAGTTGCAGCACCTTTATACAATGAAATGTCAACATTATGGCACATAGCATACTGCTGATGTGTCACCTATGCATTGATGGGTTGGAAAAATTGAGTAATCTCAGGGTTTATGTGTTTATGATAGGAATATGGTAATACACACAGCTTTATTCTTTTGTATACATAAATAATAAATACATGAAAACATTGTAGCAAAAAGAAAAGACAGATCAGATTGCACAGCAATTAGACAAGCCATTTGTTTCCAAATTGATATTTAGAGCATCCAAGTTGCATGTACTGAAATACATAAATGGCATTTAAGCCAAGCTTTTTATTTTTGGCCAATAAATAGGTTTAGTTAATAGGCACACGTTTCTGTCTAAAGGCATTCCAGCAAAACTTAGATGTTGGAAAATGATCTAGGATGACCATTACATACTGTATTTATGATAGCTATAACAGCCACCCTAGAGAAAAAAAGAACAAACCAATCCATATTTAAATTGTGACACTGTGCCATTTGTTGTATTATAAGTATTTTGGTTGAAGCTTTAATTGAAGCCATCTTTTTTGATGATAGTGCGTGTTTGACACTAGCAGCATATTTTGCATTGTAGACACATATCGTTTGTCATTTGAGGGTTTTTTGTGCTCAGTCAATTTTTAGCTGCTGGAAATGAGGCAGAAACCCCCACATAAGAGACAGATGTTGTTGAGAAGCACTGATTTATTTCATGTATTTCTTTACAAGTGGAAGCTCCTTGATTTATCATAGTGGATGCTTCTGAAACATTTACATTGCCGTCTGGACATCATGGGTCTTATTTTTTCTGGTCAGAGCATGGGCATATTTTCAAATAGGCTACGAAAGGCTAAGCGTCCCCAAACCTAGATGGCACATAAAAAAATGTATTAAAAAATCCCTTACTGATGGTAACTTGTATCTTAAAGGAGAAGGAAAGGATGTTTGCACTTGGGGGTACCAAATGTATATCGAATATGAAAGTCGAAGGATTTAGCGCAGATAGTACGATCGTACGATCGAAGGATTATTCCTTCGATCGAACGATAAAATCCTTCGAATCGAACGATTCGAAGGATTTAAATCCAACGATCGAAGGAATATCCTTCGATCAAAAAAAGTTAGGCAAGCCTATGGGGACCTTCCCCATAGGCTAACATTGACTTCGGTAGCTTTTAGATGGCGAACTAGGGGGTCGAAGTTTTTTTTAAAGAGACATTACTTAGACTATCGAATGGTCGAATAGTCAAACGATTTTTACTTCGAATCCTTCGATTCGAAGTCGTAGTTGAAGGTCGAAGTAGCCCATTCGATGGTCGAAGTAGCCCAAAAAAAACATTGAAGTTTTTTTACTTCCAATCCTTCACTCAAAGTTAGTGAATCGGCCCCTAAGTGAACAAATTAAAAGACCCATTTTCTTGGGCTCCATTCAGGGTTTATCACAGCGATATCTAGTGCCACTGTACATATTTGGCATTTCATACTTTGATTAATATCGGTGCGACACTAAACTTCACTATTTACTACCAGGTGTGTTACTTTAATCCTTTTAATTTAATGTTATTTCAGTATAAACACTTACAAATACTGATTTCATTAGGATTGCTTAACCAGCAGTTCAATATAAAGTATGCGTCATTCGTCATCTTTACATACGCATTAAGCGCATATAATTGGTGAAAATAAGCCGAAGACTTCACCACAATACGCCCACTATAAGCAACTATGGGCAGAACGAAGCCGCACATGCGCACTTCGGATTTAGCGCCACTGTGGGCATTGGGACTCGGTAACAACCGGAACTACAACATTAGAATGCGGCGCATCCGAAACTGACGCTCCCCAGCTGCGCCTCCACGAGGGACGCCGAGAAAGGCTTCAATAACACATGTCCAGCACCTATGCCCCTAAGGAAGCTGTGTTCACAGCGAAAACACATAGGGCAGCATAGGTGGACCGTGGGGGATTTAGCTCCCATCCGTTCGCCACGTAGATAGGTAGAATCGGGCCTAAGGGAATGTAATTGGAAATTAAGTTTTAATAGAGTTCCCTATTGGGTTATATCACAAGACACCTGGTTATGTGGCCTGAACTGGCTTGCATGTGGGCTGAAAAAGGAGAGGTACCTTTGGACTTGGGCACCTTTTCTCCATACACCCCTAATATGCTTTAATTTTTCATTATCTTTTCAAACCTGCGGGCATCCAATTACCATCTCTCACTCTCTAATATAGCTCCATTTCCCTGTAAACACATTTAGTGGGGAAGGTTAACACAGGGCTAAAAGTGACATAAAAAAAATACATACATACATAGTTACATAGTTAAATTGGGTTGAAAAAAGACAAAGTCCATCAAGTTCAACCCCTCCAAATGAAAACCCAGCATCCATACACACACAACTCCCTACTTTCACATAAATTCTATATACCCATACCTATACTAACTATAGAGCTTAGTATCAGAATAGCCTTTGATATTATGTCTGTCCAAAAAATCATCCAAGCCATTCTTAAAGTCATTAACTGAATCAGCCATCACAAAATCACCCGGCAGTGCATTCCACAACCTCACTGTCCTGACTGTGAAGAACCCTCTACGTTGCTTCAAATGAAAGTTCTTTTCTTCTAGTCTGAAGGGGTGGCCTCTGGTACGGTGATCCTCTTTATGGGTAAAAAGGTCCCCTGCTATTTGTCTATAATGTCCTCTAATGTACTTGTGAAGTATAATCATGTCCCCTCGCAAGCGCCTTTTTTCCAGAGAAAACAACCCCAACCTTGACAGTCTACCCTCATAATTTAAGTCTTCCCTCCCATTTATATTATTTTTGCCAAAGTGCATAACCTTGCATTTATCAACATTGAACCTCATTTTCCAGTTTGCTGCCCAGTTTTCCAGTTTAGACAAATCACTCTGCAAAGTGGCAGCATCCTGCATGGAACCTATAGTTCAGCACAATTTAGTATCATCTGCAAAAATAGAAACAGTACTTTCAAAGGCCACCTCCAGGTCATTAATAAACAAGTTGAAAAGCAAGGGACCTAGTACATAGCCCTGCGGTACTCCACTAACAACACTGGTCCAATTAGAAAATGTTCAATTTACCACCACTCTTTGTAGTCTATCTTTTAGCCAGTTCTCTATCCAGGTACAAATACTATGTTCCAGGCCAACATTCCTTAATTTAACCAGTAACCTTTTGTGTGGCACTGTATCAAATGCTTTAGCAAAGTCTAAGTAAATCACATCCACTGCCATCCCAGAATCGAGGTCTCTACTTACATTCTCGTAAAAAGAAATTAAGTTAGTCTGGCAAGATCTATTAGGCATAAAACCATGCTGGCACAAACTCATAGTATTATGATTTGCTATGAAGTCCAGTAACTTATCCTTTATTAACCCTTCGAAAAGCTTTCCTACCACTGATGTCAGACTAACTGGCCTATAGTTTTGAGGCTGAGAACGGGATCCTTTTTTGAATAGAGGCACCACATTAGCAATTCGCCAGTCTCTCGGCACTATGCCAGATCTCAATGAATCCTGAAAAATTAAGTAAAGAGGTTTGGCAATCACAGAGCTAAGCTCGCTAATTACCCTGGGATGAATACCATCTGGCCCTGGACCTTTGTTAATCTTAACATGTTCAAGTCTCTTTTGAATTTCTTCATGTGTGAACCATGCATATACAAAAGCATTGCAAGAGCAGTGTGTAGAATAGGGGATATGGGAAACAATCACACACTTTGCAGTAGGTACAAGGAGAATGAAATGCAACAGTGGGGTATAGAAGAAGACTAGATTGCAGAAAGTATATAGAAAGAAAAAAAGATATTGGGGTGTGAGTGGGTAATAGTAATAGAGAGTAAAATAAAATGTAAGGAGAAAGGGAGAAATGGGAGAGCAAAAAGGACAATAAATGTGTCCTTTGTGCGTGTCTTTTATACCAGGGTAAAGCTTTGTTTAAAAAAAAGAATATTGGAAAAAAATCAGTATTGTGTTTTTTTTTGGCAGTGATACAGTGTGAGGGGTTATCCTAAATGTGTGTTAGTACCCATTGTAGATGTCAATAACTACTGCCTTAAAGACCTTAACTGGCAATCTGTGGATTCTAGCAAATGGCTGCTGTAAGTTCCCATAGTCAGTCACTATTAAGTTGGCTGTGGGAGTGAATGTCTCAATCCCAGGGCCTATTTTAAATCCCAGTTCAGGCCTGACTACATTTATATACAGTTCCAGGTGTGCCAGTATCCACTGGTTTTTACTGTAACATGCTTGCTTTATTAATATGCACTACATCTTATTCCTTATAATGTATCTGGGGTGTCAGTGCCCTTTGCCTCCTCTGTTTAAAAGTAACTGAAACTCATTTAAAGGGGTCCTTCACCTTTATGTTAACTTTCATATGTTGGTCTTAATTATTTATTTTTTATAGTTTTTTAATTATTTGCCTTTTTCTTCTGACTCTTTCCTTCTTTCAAAAGGGGGTCACTGACCCCATCCAGGGTCCAGATCCGTGATGTTCAGACAGCTTCCTGCTGCGACTGCAAGAAAAATGAAGTGTGCACTTGCCTGAGCACAAGCGCACATGCTCAGTGTAGCGGCTCCGGCGGGGGGTTGGTGCGCACATGCTCAACGGCGAGGGGCCGGGCAGTGCGCACAAGCTCGGCAGTGTGGTGGTGCAACTGGGGAGTTCAGAGGGGGGCCCTGGACAGAAGTCGCGGTGGGCCCTGGGCCCCCCAGTCCGACTCCGACCCCATCTTAAAACAAATGCTCTGTAAGGCTTCAAATGTATTGTTATTGCTACATTTATCACTCATATTTCTACTTAGGCCCTCTCCCATTCATTTTCCAGTCTCTTATTTGCATGGTTGCTAGGGTAATTTGGCCCCTTGCAACCAGACTGCTGGAACTGCAAACTGGAGAGCTGCTGAATAACTCAAAATAAATCGAAATCCACAAATAATAAAAAATTAAAACCTATTGCAAATTGTCTCAGAATATCATTCTCTATACCATACTGAAGGTTAACTCAAAGGTGAACAACCCCTTTAAGCTAACCTATGTAGAACAGCATGCTTCAATCAAAAATTCCACCAGAACCCATGCATAGAAACCAACCAGTTTCTAGTCAACAGCACAGTTTCAGGTTATAAATTGCAATGAAAAAACCCCTTCCTTTTAAAACAGGGCACCATATGAAAAATATGACCCCTTTATCATGAATGTGGAGAATTAAAGGCAATAAATGTAAACACACCCTGAGCATTTAAGGTTGGAAAAGCGCTTCCACCTGCACTTCTGCACGGTTTCCAATGAAGTCAGTGGGAGGTGCAAGAGTTACAGTAGTTGAGGGTTCAGCAGCATCGAATCCACTACATCTTATATTAGTGTTAAGTTTGGCAGAGTATGGTCAACTTTAGGCTTCCCAAACACAAAATTCACCCTCCGCCTATGGGTCAGAGTTTTAATAGTGAAAACACTGTTTTTTCGTAGGAAAAAAAACTCTAATGGTCTAAAAAAATGGTACGATTCAGATTTTTTTCATGCACCAGATTTTTTAAAGTTAATTAATGATAAATAAGGTAAAAATGAGGATGGGAGTTTGGTCGAAGTGGTTTTACTAAAATAATGAGAATTTTTCATCCCCTATATATCGATGTAATGTGATTTCATTTCATTAAAGAGATACTGACACCAGAAAATAACCTTTTCTATATCTATCATAATATTGTTTTTGCATACGATTTATCATTTGACCATCAAAGTATTTGCCGGATGTTTTTACATTACCTTTCTTACCCCTGTGTTCCTCTATGAGGGAGCTGCCATACGTGTGCAGCAGCAGTCTGCTAGCATTAGCAGCAGGTTGAGAAGGGACAGTCAGGTTGGCAAAACAGTCAGGTTTAGGAACTTCAAGTGACAATTACTTACAAAAGCAGAACTATCAGTGCAAAACGATCAACATGACCTATAATTAACTCTTAATGTAGATTAAAATTTTGAAAATAAATTTTTTAGTGTCAGTATCACTTTAAAAGCGACGCAATGAACGATGGAAGTGCCGTGACCTACTGAATTGCTTATACAGTATGTATGTGTGTGTATTTATACAGAATATGCACATAGATCATTTTTTTTCAACCAGTTTGAAGACCAGAATATGAGCACAATTTATTGTATGGTTCTTTCTGGATCATGTCATATTCTTATTGTTGCTACTGTAGAGCAGCCCAGAATCTGGGATCCAAAATTGGTGGAATTTGGAGTGGATGAGGGTGTGGCTTGATGCAGGCTGGATTAATAGGAAGGCCTGGGCCTACGGCGGCAAGATTTTAGGGGTGGCATGCGCCGAACGCATCCTAATGTTTCCAAAGCACAGGAGACATGCAGTCCCCTGTGGGCCAAACATACACATGTCATTTCAAATGATGAGTACTAAATACATTTTTTTTTCACATAAATCTGCCCACTGTTGTTACAACCATGCGAGACCAATACATAAAGTAGCAGACATACATAGATATAGTATGTCAAAGATAGAGAGCTTATACCCCTGAATAAATACCTTTTGCGGTATCAGCTGCTATGCTGAAGGACCCACGCCCGCTTCAAGGGTCAGTCAATCCAATGAAGAAAAGGTCAGCAGCACAGTGAGAATTTGAAAAGTGTGTAGTTTATAGAAAAAACATCCAAAATAGGGCAACGTTTCGGGCCACCCCGGCCCTTTATCAAGCTTGATAAAACTATCCATGCATTAAAGTGATACTGACACTAAAAAAATATTATTCAAAATTTTAATGTACATCAAAAGTTACCTATAGGTCATGTTAATCATTTTTCACTGATAGTTCTGCTTTTGTAAGTAATTGTTACTTGAAGTTCGTAAACCTGATTGTTTTGCCAACCTGACTGCCCCTCTCTACATGCGTGCTCAAACTTTGTACTGTGCACACTTCACTGCATTCATAAATTAGTTATCCAGTGAACACTATTCATTTGTTTTGACTTTAAATAAAGCCATGAATATCCTGTAAATTATATCCTAATAAACTTAGTGATGTCATCGGTTACAATCAGAGCTAAGTGATATCATTTCTGTCACACGACTCACTGAAACTTGTGTATTATAATAAATAAAAAAAAAACTTTTGCAAAATATGAGGATATTAGAAGTCACCTTGGGCCTCCTGTTTTTATATGGTCATGGAACTCCTCGGTAATTTATGATATCCTTATATTTTACAATAGGGGGTACTTTATTCACTATATATGTGCCTTATATACTCTTTTTATTCTTTTTTAAATGCAGAAGTATTGCTAGCAGTAAATCTTCTGCCGATTCTATAAACCTAGCTAGCAGCATTGTACATAACTAATGTGACCTGTGTATTAAAGTTTCTCGATAACCTAGGTATATTAGCCAAATTGTGACGACTAGCCTTGCAAATATACTGGGACTTTATACCTGGAATGCTCTCATCATGTGCAGAATGAAAAGAAAGTACTGTAAATTACCTATAGAATAACAGGATTTTCTTCTTTCTTTTGTGTTTCTTTGTAGGTTTTGTAATATTTCATTCTTACCATATGTCCTTTCTGTTGGTTTATCTATTTTGCCCCAAATGTTAATATTGATACTTAAAATTCTGAAAACATTATTTATACGTCTACAAATGACCTGCTATGTATTTTATATTATTTAAAGAAAATCTGTAGGTAATAATAATGATCTGTTTTCTTGCACTGTGCTGTAATTATTAAACCATCTGCATCTACAAGAAAAATATTCAGTTCTAATTAATGTCGTTGTATATACTCACTTTGTACACTGTAGAGCAGTTGCGCAATATTAACAAGGAGCCAGGAGACTATTTGGAAATATACAGTTATGTTGGTATGTTTCATTGCTTTGAGGAGATCTGGGCAAAATGGACATCAGGAGTTTAAACGCTGCAAGCTTGAGTGCATCCTGTGTTCAGTTGCTATGCAGCCATTGCTCAGTTGCAAAGAACGTTGGCTGCTAGCACATTGTCATTCAACGTGCTCCAATATTTTTCAGAACTTCCACCCGTGAATGACGCCTTCATTATATTATTTTGTAAAGGGGGAGTGGAATCATTACAATCTTGCAGGATTGTCTTATCATTATATCCTGGTAGGGTTGCAAAGTTAAACTTTGTCGGAAGAATAGAAATGCAAATTAAGTTTTTTCTTTGGGGACAATGGTTTCATAAAAAAAAAAAAATAGGGATCAACATAAAGCTTTTGAGCATTGTGAAATCCATTCTAGCCATTAAAAAGAAGATAAAAGTAGTTGCTGAGATGCAATCAGCAGGCTTGAACAACGTGTGTTTATTTTATTTGAAAAGAATCAGCACAACATGTTTCATACAATGGCGCAGTACAGTTGCTCATGACACACTGACACAGGTCCTGCTTATTCTTTAAAAAATAAACTTGTTCAGTATTTGAATGTTTTACATGTCAATAGAACAGTTTCACAGCAATGCAAATGTAATAAACAGAGGTAGGAAATCATCTAGGGGTAGCCCTAGTTTCACATGAGGTTGCACTTTTTTTTGTTTACTTGAAGTTTCAACCTTGACTAAAGCTGACCGTATAAGTAGAAACAAAACCTGCAGCTTCATTTCCACTGAACGATGCAGGTGGCCATAACATCAACTTGTACGGTATTCACGCATTTGTCCCACAGGCCGTCAAAGGGTGGTTAACCTTTGACACAACATTTAGGGGGTTATTTATTAATGTCCGAATGCCAAAAACCTTACAAATTAGAGTTTTTTTACTGAGATTTTTCAGGATTTATTATACCCCGAGGATGAAAAAAGTCAGAATCTGAAAATCCAGCATCTCAGACCTGCCGAGGTTGTACTGTTTATAAGTCAATGGTAGAAGATATCCTGATCTGCGCTGTGCTTTGTTCATTAATCCGAAGATTCTGTGGTTTTCAGGTGGAAAATCTGAAAAAATCATACAATTCGATTTTTTCGATTTTTTTCCTGCACAGGAAATTTTCGGAAAAATGTATTGATAAATAAGGGGAAAAAACCCTTGCGGATTTAGTCGGAGTAGTTTTCAGAAAATAACCCTCTTAGTATGTTATGAAATGGACTATTCTTAGCAACTTTTCAGTTGGTATTCATTTTGTAAAATAGTTTATAAATTATTTTCCTTTTTCTTCTGACCCTTTCCAGCTTTCAATGGGGGAATCATAAGCCAAAAAAAAACCGATTGCTCTGGGAAGCTACAATTTTAGTGGTGTTACATTGTATTACTTTCTTTTTAAGCTTCTCCTATTCATATTTGATCCCTCACTCACATCACTAGTGCTTGGTTACTAGGGTAATTTGAACCCTAGCAACCAAAACACAAAGCTAAATATTTAAAAAAAAAAATACACACATAATAAAAAATTGAAGATCAATTGCAAATTCTTAGAATATCACTCTCTACATCATACGAAAAGTTACTTTAAAGATGAACAACCCCTGTAAGTAGAAGATTGCTAGTATATGTCAACCTTAAGTATCCACTGTGTCTTCCTTATTGCCTTTCATAGGGCCATCTTTATTTTTTTATAGTAGGTTGCAGGTCCACACAAAAACTGACATGAATAAAATATACAAAGCTCAGCAACAGCAGAAAAAAAATATAATTTTGATTCATAGTTTGTACAGAAAGAGATATCTTGAAGAAACAGAAATTCCCTAAATACCCAGTTTAATTCAGCAGTAAAGCCTAGACAGTACAGTGGCCATTTAACAACTCTAGTCATCTAGTCAAGTCTTCCAGGTTGGCCTTGTACCTGATTTACCATGTCTCTTTCAATATACATTTAAATGGGAATTTCTTGAACATATTAATTATGATACTATCTTCAATCATGCAGCCAAAATATATTTGCATTCAATCAAAACATTGTTAAATTACAGTACAGTTATCCAAAAACCCATTATCCAGAAAGCTCTGTATTACGGAAAGGCCATCTCCCATAGACTCCATTTTATTCAAATCATGCAGATTTGTAAAAATAATGTCCTTTTTCTCTGTAATAATAAACGGTACCTTGTACTTAATCAAAGCTAATATAGAAATAATCCTTATTGGAAGCAAAACCAGCCTTTTGGGTTTATTTAATGCTTAAATGGTTTTCCTAAGGTATGAAGATCCAAAGTACGGAGATCCATTATCCAAAAACAAACCAGGTCACGAGCATTCTGGATAACAGGTCCCATACTTGTACTACTCATACCAACAACATTACAATAATGTACCAGTGGGAAAATACAAAATAATTGCAAAAAATGCAGATATAATTAATTCATGAAAATCCCAAGATGAACAATGATCACACATTTATTAACTGCAGCATTAAAGTAGGCTAAATACTTTTTTAAGAATCCCTCCTGTATCTATTCATTTGAGCAAGCTCATATTTAATAAAGTTCAGTTACTACTGTGGATATCAGATGATTGAAAAGAACTGTAACTTGCACTCAGAAGCAGAATATTGGCTTCATTTAAAAATCATAATATGTACAGCACTTAAAACAGGGAATCTGTAGTTGGACTTATGCAATACTGTATTTAAAGTCAATGTTTTTCTAGGCCGAAAACCTGCCGCCTACCCAGTTAGTCCATGTGCAGGACAGAAAGATTTTATTGCAAAGTTGAATTGTTCGTAGTGTATGTTTAAGGCCTACTAAAAGTGGGGTACCCTTTTGGTACAAAGGAGGGGTTTGCATTGGTATGGGTATGGGTAAAATATATATAGAAGAGTTTTAGATAACGTGTCAGGACACGGTTATTATGGGGTACATTGGTATTTCTAACAGTTCACACGTTTGCATCTTTGTGTATAGATACATACATATGATTCTCCATTATTATTTAGAGTCTTCCAGTTTGCTGCAATTAATTTAAAACTTCTTTCTGTTGAAGATACTTCAACACCAGGAGTACAACGCAGAGGTAGACTGGTGGGCACTAGGCATCGTCATCAGCAAAACGGCCACTGGTAAATCCCCATTTTATAATGGGCACGAAAAGGAGAAGAAGCGCAAGTCATCTTTGACCAACCCAACATTCCAGATTGGCACCATCTCTTGTGAAATGTAAGTATGTACAGATGTAGGGAGAGGTAGATGCAAAAGGGAGGGCAGAACAGAAGAAGGGATGAAGAGGAAAGGCATGGGTAAAGGCGTAAATATTACTTAGAAATAGCCTTTTATCAGATGTTATTAATTATTATGCAAAATACTATATAACAAAGTATAATATAAAATGGATAAGATAGATATAGATATATTATTATAGATGAATGTTAATATATAGATAAGATAGATTTGAATGTATTATTATAGATACATCTGTTTTTATAGATGAAGAGATTTATATTTATTATTATTTTAGATTGATCTTTTACTATAGATAAGATTTATTTGGATATTTTATTATAGATATATCTGTTATTATAGATGAGATAGAGTTTTTTTATGATAAGTTAAATGTTGCCCAATTTTTAACCTCATTTTTCAACTAACTAATATTTAAATAAATATTAAGTTTAGGGGAATAGTTAGACCAGGATATTTATTAGATGGGTAGCTGGTTGGAGTGCTTGCTCTTGGCATTTTGTTGCTAGAGGAACAGGGGAGAGATTGCTACTATTCGAACTTTTTTTACTTCGCAAATTCACTCGAACCTTAGTAAATCTGCCCCTAAATATTAAGTTATTAATAAGGTGATTATTTAAGATATCTATTAATGTTTAAAAAATAATAAAATACATAAATAGGCCAGGTGCCTGTGTGTTTATTTATATTGTGTATTCTTGTGCATTTAAGAATTATTCGTATGGCTGCTTGCTAAATTGTGTGTTTCCTACCCCATTCATTTTTATAACTAATGAGGTGGAATAAATGGTGTTTATGTGACAGAAAGGAGACACAGGGCCTGTGTGAGTTTACAGGCAGGACCTACGTCTTTGTTGTGCAAACCTATTAACCAAACTTCTTGTGACAGTGTCCATTTACTAGCCAACCTTACAATGTGTGTAAAGGGGTAATTCTTAAATTAACTTTTAGGGTAATGTAGACAATAATATTTTGAACCAGCCTCATTGGTTCTGTGAAACACATCTAGGTATGACCCACAAATGCCGACCTCGTACACATGTCAAAAGAAAAGTGTCCATAGGGTTATATAATAAACATTTCATATGCAGTGATTACTAAAATTCTGCAGACAGTTAGAATGTACCTGTTAATTTTCTATTATAATATCCAATGCAGGTAATGGTACATGGGGTGTTTTGACTACTGTAAACCGACATATGCACATTGGGGATCCTGGCAAACTTCAAACACTTCTCTTGCCTCCCAACCAGTCAGATTGTTACGCTGCTTGTACACTGACATAGAAGCTGGATGGCCTGAAAGGAAAGCAGGCAGAACTGGAGGAACAATTATTGGATCGCCTGCAAATCATCTGCCTTTAATGGCCCATTTTTTCCCTTCCATTAAGGAAGTGCATCAAAGTCACAAGAGGAATACAGAGTTATCAAGTTAACATAATAGCTGCAAAAGACAAGAAACTGAATGTACTGAATAGTAATTAGTTAAAGTTATAGCCTTTTGCCTGCCAGGGATCAGTGCATCCAGCTTATAGAACCAACATCTAGCAAACAAGAAACCACATAACAAGAACTGACAGCTCTGACACAAGGTAGAGGGTAGAAAGTATATCTTATGACTGTGAATTCCAGCAGATTTGAGCAACCAAAACATACATTTGATTTATTTAATTTATTTAAAAATCTCAAGCATTTCATAGTAATAGACGGAAAAGTACTGCTATAAAAAAAACCACATATGCAGGGCAATGGTGACATCTATGGATCTTAATTGGTATTGCAGAATGCAATGAACAGTTAAAATTAGCCAAAAAGAGAAAATGCTGTCTTAAAAACAGATGATGACATTCAAGCCTGGCATGTGAAAGTTATAGACACAGTAGAGTCTGTCCCAAGGTTCCCTGCAGCCACACTAGAAACTGATGTCTTTCAATGACATTTGACTGCCTCTTTCGTGCTGTAAACTTGACCAGCAGGTAGAGACATTGTCCATGGTGCATCATGAAAAACAGGAAGTGGCCTTGCACCTATTTTGAGAATGCCCAACACAACCCTAAAAAACAAAGTCAAAGACTGGGTGCATATGGAACACAATAAAATGTGACAGTCCTCTCCATGGATAGTGCTTGTAAGCAATCACACTGATGCACTGTTTTTGGGTTAATAGGGTAGAGTTTTAGGAAATGAGCACATTGCATTAAAAAGCAGAGTTCCGTGGTCTTGCATTATAAACTAGCAAAATTGCAGCTTTCATAAAGGATGCATTCTGAAATGACTGGCGAAACATTTGGTTATTTATACTCATAAAATAAGACACTTGGAGGTACAGGTAATGGATCCAATACCTGTACTACACTGCAGCGATTATGCATCCATTTTGTTCTTTATTACGAAATGTGCACAAATATGTTATACATGTATGATATCGAATTTGCTTTAGCTGAGCAACAAGTCCTTTTGTTACAGTCCAAGTTTGTTGGCTTTCCTTGAAGAATGGAATGTACTACAGCCAACTCCTCATATACACCACATGTACACCAGCGTGTCATAACAACGAACCAATAGTCAAGGTTATGGTCCTTTTTCAATTTGTTTGTGCTCCAAGTAAGCTTCTGAGACTAATCCAAGTTGTGTTTACACTTTCATTAAGCAATAGCTTGAGTTGTTCAGTTGTTGCATGTATTACTAAAGAGTACCCAATAGTAGTGACAGTTGTGGCTGTGGGACTGAATCAATGACAACAATTAATTTACCAGATCCTAGAGATCCCAGAGAAGCAGATTTTGCAGTGCCATGACATCATACTTGGAACCTATCAGAGTCCTGGCGAATTTACTTATTGAAAGATACAGAGTTGTATGAATAGGTACCTTCCTAATATTCATGGAAAATATAGTGAAGTCTCAAAGCGCAGACTACCAAACTACACCAGAATATTGCAATACCAGATAAAATGAGTTAAAACAATGTCCTTTCTCCAGGGAGAGATAATAGGATTGATAGATGATAGATGATAGATAGAGAGAGAGAGAGAGAGAGAGAGAGAGAGAGAGAGAGAGAGAGAGAGAGAGAGAGAGATGATGATAGATAGATAGATAGATAGATAGATAGATAGATAGATGATTAATATATAGATACTTAGAGGTATATTTATCAAAAAGTTAAGTTCGAGATCGCCACAGTCCTCTAGAGTGAAATTCTTTCATTTCTATGGGATTTTGAAAGGCGTATTTATCAAAGGATGAACTTTCACTTTCACCCATTGATAAATACTCTTTTAAAAAACCCAAAAAAATGAATAGAAAGTGGAGGAATTTCACTCTAGAAGACTGTGGCGATCTCTAACTTAAGTTTTTGATAAATATACCCCTTAGTTCTCAGATGCGTAACATAAACAACCCCAATTAATGTTACTTAGTACAAGTATAAGTACAAATAGATGAAGATGTATAACATAAAAGACATCTACTGTGGAATGTATCACATACCCATTCCTTTGCATCATGTTTCTGGGCCAATGGAAGCAAGGGGTTAAGGAATCTCCTTCCTTCTAGTTTATAAAAAGCACCAATGTTCCTTATCCCCCCCCTGACAGAATCAAAAAGAAAAAAGCCTATGAATGAATACCTTTCATTCTTGTTCCACACTTTCACTCCCCTCCCTGTTGTGAAGACATTTTGACACTCTTGGATTCAGTACAATTATTCCTTTGTTCTTGCACAAGGCATTTTCTATGACTAATAAAGATTAGCCTCTGTTGTAAAATACCTTGATTTAACTGAGCTTATCTGAGAAGTGTAATTCTATCTGACTCAGCATTCTATCTTATAAGGCTGATAAAGAGAGCAGAATAAAAAGTAAAGTCTTGTGAATTATAAAACCCTAAATGATCATTTACATTGTATGAATGATCTGAATTTTTATCCTGAATGTTTTTTGTTTTAATAAACTAGTGGTACCATTTTCTGGTATGGGCAGGGAGGCGCTTTGTGCCATGCTCCTAGGACTTCATTCTGTTTCTAGCAAAATTAAAATATATTCTTGTCAACATAAACAGAGCAACTGAAACAGACTCTCTCTAGTGGCACATGCAAAAGCACTCTAACAAAGGGTGTAAATGTTGCATTTTATGAGCAGCCATTAAAAACCCTGCTCCCTCAAATTAGCATTTCAGAAATGCTTACAAAAGCAGTTAACATGTTTGGTTGCTCCAATGCAGTTTAAAGGAAAACGATATCCCCCAAACAATGTAGGCCTCTATTAAAAGATACTGAGTAAAACAGCTCATGTGTAAAACCCTGCTTGATGTAAATGAACCATTATCATAATAATATACTTTTTTAGTAGTATGTGCCATTGGGTAATCATAAATAGAAAATTGCCATTTTAAAAAATAAGGGCCTCCCCCTGAGATCGTAAGATTCACTGTGTACACATACAAACCACATGTAAGGTCACATGAGCCAATTAACAGACAGAGTTCAGCCTTTTGCTTCCTCACTTCTTCCTGTTACAGTTAGAGTTGTAGTATTTCTGGTCAGGTGATCTCTGAGGCAGCACAGATAGAGTCACAAAATGGTTGTTCAAGGCATGAGATGTAAAAGGGCAATATTTATGTAAATATATATTCCAGTTTGGTAAGATTCTTTAATATGTCATTCAATTTGATATAAACTATCTGTTGCTTAAGTATTCATTTCGGGGGTATAGTTTTCCTTTAACTTCCACTAATGGCTTCTTCGCTGTGTGGTGCTATGTTGAAATCTGTGCAGCTTGAAATTCGACCATCGAATTGAATACTACGAAATTCGAAGTCGAATTCATAGGATTTTTTGCATCGTACGGTCGTATTCCGATCGTAGTAAGATCGTACTTCGAATCGTACGATTCAAACGATTTGATAGTACGGTTATCCCATAGGATAACATAGCACTTCGGCAGGTTTAAGTTGGCAAAGTATTGAAGTCGAAGTTTTTTATAAAGAGACAGTACTTCGATTATGGTCGAATAGTCGAACAATTTTACTTCGAATCAACGGTCAAAGTCGTAGTAGCCTATTCGATGGTCGAAGTATCCAAAAATTACTTTGAATTTCAAATTTTTTAACTTCGAAAATTCCCTCGATTTCACTTCGACCCTTGATAAATCTGCCCTTAACTGTTTGTCCTTGGGCACTCATTAGAATACAGACTTTTTCAATTCAAGTTCCCATGTAAGGTAAAAAAATTTGGAGAGAAATACCTTTGCTCATAAAAATTGCTTACAGCACAGCTTTAGAGGAGAAAATGAATGTTCTTCTCTAATTTTACCCTAACCATCCTTCAGGCTCAGCCCCCCATGTGTACTGAAAAACCAGTAGATATATACGCACAATCGTGGGTGACAAAATGCCAGAATATGCCCTTCCATTGCAGTGCATATAAATTGCTGTGAGCATGTCACTACAATGTCTGACACTATTTTTGCATGACTACATACTTTTGCTGCCATGCTCTTAGTGATTCAAATGAACTGCAAGGAAAGGACAGTTTCTGGTATATTGATGCACACAAGTTTACATGGAGGACAAAAAAACAATTGCATCTTCTATACAATTAATTTGTTCAAGAATGCCTTTTAGACCATGCGTCCTTAGGCAATATATTCAGATTGTACTTAGAAACAGTCAAACAAAATCAATCCCAGCATTCATGGGCATAACTAGATGGCTCTGCTGCAAAATAGGTAGGAGTCTCCCCATCATATTTGCCCCAAATAAATTCTCGTTGCCAAAGATGAAAAACAAAGATTAGAAGGCTGCTATTTTTTTTACAAAATGTGACAACCCCATTACCTTACCCTAATGATGGGTTTAATATATTAGAAATAATGGTTTCTTATTATTACTGTTCCCACCCATATTCCTAATACTATGCAAGTTGGATTGTGCATTGGCCCCCTTCAGATTAAATTTTTTCCCATCCTATTTAGGCCCTTAAAACAAGTTAGTTCCAGGGCCCAATAGCAGCGTCAGACTGGGGCAAAACTCTCCCATGCGAGCTCACACCTTTTTCCAGCATGTTAGTGCAATGGAGTCAAGGAGGGAGGTAAGGAGAAGGAGTGCAGGGAGCGGGTCTGTGCCTGCGGAGCCCAAAAAGTGCCAGGGTTCACCGGATTTTTTCTGGATGACCCACCAGCCCAGTCCGACCCTGTCCACTAGCAGCTATACCCAATATCATTACACCCCATTTGTTAGTGTTAGACTGATCAAAAGAGTCCTAGAAAGACATAGGGGTATATTTATCAAAAAGTGAAGTTAGAGACCACCACAGTCCTCTAGAGTGAAATTCTGCCACTATTCATTAATTTCTATGAGATTGTTAAAAGAGTATTTATCAATGGCTGAAAGTCAAAGATCATCCTTCAATAAATACGCCTTTCAAAATTCCATAGAAATTAATGGAGAGTGGTGGAATTTCACTCTAGAGGACTGCGGCCGTCTCTAACTTCACTTTTTGATAAATATACCCCATAGGGTTTTGTAATGATTTTAACTATTGTAAAAAATGTAAAGTCCAGAGAATTACAGCAGGGGGAGAGATGAAGGGGGCAAAACAAAATGCAATGTTTTACTTCACAGTCAACTATTGTTTCTAGTTCTATATTGCAAAATAAACTGGGTGCATAACTGGTGTGTAATTTTTTCCCAGTTGGAGGGATGGTACAGCAGAAGGCACTGTGCCTTTAAGAATTGTGTGGAACCCTCCCCCTGGCTGAGGCTGGGGAAAGCAGCATGTAAGAAGTGTACTGGGATTGTGTGTGCCAATCTCTGCTGTGTCACTGTGCTCTCTGCAGGTCCAGCAAAAAGAGCAGAGTAACCATCCTAAGTACCAGGGGCACAGCAAGGGGCCACATCCCAGAATCTGGGGAAGATCACACAGTGAAGTGAAAAGCACAACAGGCTGGCAACTGAGCGCAGCAGAATCTTTCAGGGACCTGGAGAGACATGGCAGGAGAAAACCAGCTACAGAACTCATGCAAGAACAGTCAGGAGCAGGATCCAACGGTACCCACACAGCACATTCCCAATGCCACCACTACAAACCAAGAAAGCCCCACCACAGAAAAAGTGACTCTAAAAAAAGAAATTGGACTCATCAGTGCATGTGCCATCATTATAGGTAAGGAAAGCCAACACAAAGTCATTCCTTCTATATTTATAGTGATGCTGGCTAGCCAGAGCTCTGCAAAATTGGGCACGAAACAACCCTGGAGCCAAGTATGTTTAAGCTCAAAAGACAAAAGTACCCACTTCAATGGAGTTGTAATGATTAGTAAGTTACCAATTAGCTGTTTATGAACTGAACATTCCTTATGTTTTGATTCCTTAGGATTGTTATTAGATTTATATTGTAAGATTTCAATAGAGATTTGAAAATATAACTGGTGAATTGGTTCATTTATATATATTGACTGTATAAAAAGAGACAGAGAAAGCCGGCGCAACTCATGACTTATCTAAAATTTCAAAAGGGTATTTAAGACAGATGCATCAAACCTGATCATTGTTCCAGTCCTACTCAAACCCTGACAAAATCAGGCTGAAGCCGTCAGTTTTGATGCCATTGACTTAAATAAAATCGTCCCATTTTTGAACAGTCTTGAGCTGTGCCACAGTTTTTTCTATCAGTCTCTAAACACCCAGGCTTTTTTTTCATTTGGTATAAGACGAGTCCATGTTAATTATGCATTTTTACAAATAAAATATTAGATGTACATTTCAGAGAGTGACATTTATAGAATGTCATTTAAAGGTGTAGTTCATCTTAAAATTAACTTTTATCACGTTATCGAATGTTCTGTACTTATTTCCCCTTCTTCTTTCTCCTCTTTGCATGATTCAAACGGGGGTCACTGACCCCAGCAACTAAACAACTACTGCTATTTTAGGGTAACAAATGTATTGTTTAATTTTATTGCTTCTCTTTCTATCCAGGCCTGTTCTTATTCATATTCCAGTTAATTTTTTTTATTTAAGCAATTGCCTAGTCCATTGCTAGGGATAAATAAGATTTTCCACTGCTGCAAATCCAAACTGTAGAGCCGCTGAACAAAAACAAACTAAATAATTCTGCAATGCAAAACTTTAAAAATGAAGGCCAGTTGAGAACTATCTCGATATCCCCGTCTACATCACACCAAAATTCAGTGCTAATGTGCTATAATTTCTTGCATTTATTTCCACTGCTAATATGTATACAGCTTTATCAGACAAATCCTCTGTGTGTTATGCTTCTTATAAGTCAGTGAAAATAAATCTGTCCCTGAGTTGTTTCTGCAGGTTAAATTTATTTCTCTGGAAAAGGTTTTCCTTCATTTGCAGTCAAAAGGAACAAGTACATTGTAGATTTTGTTGCCCTCAAAACTTCAAAAATGATTTCATTGATACAAGTTTAAACTTGTATCCAACATTTACCCAGCCCTGGAAATCTCTCTAGTACCCAAGGGGGTTAATAACTCTTGTAGAGTCAAAAGGAAGTATTGAAAAGAATAGGAAATGTACTTCTGTATAAAAGAGACAACGTTTGCTCTTCTAGGTCAGTTTAATTACCTGTAAATGAATTAAAATGACTAAATGCTGAATGGGTTCTCACTGTGAGTTCTGGCCATAAATTGCTCTCATTAACAAGTCTTTGCTCCTTTTGCTGGTAGAGTTCAGGTACCTGCCCCCTATGTTCACACTCGAATAAAGATGTGTGAGAAATAATTGGCGGATGTGGACTAGGACATGGACATCACGTCCTGAAAGAGTATTCTTCCTCCAGCATCACATAAATCTGAATCTGGTTGCCTGGCTGATTGTTTGGTGTTTCCATTGGATTACAATAAGCCAAGGAGACTTGAGTAGTGAAAGCATTCTGTATTGAGGCTGGTGCTAGATCTAAACCATGGCTTTAATTGTATTTGTTTTAATTTAATTTTCAAACTGAGACCCTATCTACTTTACTATCCCCTTATTCACTTACTGGGCTAGAGAGAAAATAGTCTTTGGACTCCTGACGCAGAGTGCACAGGGCATAGAGTGAACCTGTTTCTGGAAATATAAATACAATTGATTCCCTCATCTTGAATGTGGTCTCTGGTAGCTTGAACCTCTTGTGAAGGAAACATAATATATGATAGATGCCTTTTAAGTCTTTTGTAACTAGATTCGATTTGGCCAAAACTATTCACACACTGCTTCCAATACGGTATAATAAAAGTTACAGCTGTGGTAACCCCAACAACCAATAAGGCATTTGCATTTAGAAAGGTTACCAGTAAATGCAAGCTTCTAATTGGTTGCTATACACAATGAACTATTGCAAAGGAATTAAGGTTCTGTTGAGGTCAGGCCATTAGGTTAAAAACAGACTGGAGGACTTTTTGCACTAGGGCAAGTGGTCCCTTACATCTATTATGTTAGAACACATTCTGGGGGCTTTAATCTTTATCAGCTTGCATGAAGACAGCTGCTAAGTATGCAACTTTTAAACAAAACCGGGATGGTTTGTCCATATGTTTCAATGTATTCAAGGTGGCCAACTATGTCAGTCCTACAGTCACATTTATCTGATTGATTTAGAATGATAGTATTTCATTATGCATATTTATAGAGACTAGGGCAGGGGGTCAGGTGAAAATGTGTGGGGGTTGACCATTCAGCCTGACATCCATTCTGAGGTTGCTAGCTTGCGATCAGGATCATTCACTCCTAGAGATGGGCGCGTACACGGCGTTTAGGAAGTGCAGAAGTGGAGTCTGCTTGGACTTGTTCTCCGCGCCTCGTTTGAACAAGGAATCGTAGCAGAAGTATTTGTCATTAGTGAATGATCTGTGACTTGGTCTATACTGCTGCCTGTGTGCTGACATACTTCTTTAGTTTACTGTACTGGCACGTCAGTATGTCTTTTGCACCTTCAGCCCTAAAGAAGTATGTGAGAGCAGCGCATAACTACGTGCCAGTACATGTCTATTACTAACACCTTCAGCACACAGGCAGCAGTATAGACCAAGTGGCAGATCATTTCACTAATGTGCCCAAATATTACTGCTATGGCAAGGCAATTCCTGATTGCACTGTGCTGGCGGCCCACATTATTATTAATTTCATGATTGATGCTGCGAACTGGTGTAAATTTGAAAACGGGCCGCAATTGGCCCACGGGCTGGACTTTGGACATGCCTGGACTAGGGTTTTCACAGTTAAAACTCCTATTGGACACAAGAGAATCACCTAACAGGAGTTGGGAATGATAAAATACTGAAAGGGAAAGTTGTGTTCACCACTAAACATTTTTAAATGATCAGGGTGTGATATGACAAGGTAAGTAGAGACCTTGATTCTGGGATGGCAGTGGATGTGATTTACTTAGACTTTGCTAAAGCATTTGATACAGTGCCACACAAAAGGTTACTGGTTAAATTAAGGAATGTTGGCCTGGAACTTAGTATTTGTACCTGGATAGAGAACTGGCTAAAAGATAGACTGCAAAGAGTGGTGGTAAATGGAACATTTTCTAATTGGACCAGTGTTGTTAGTGGAGTACCGCAGGGCTCTGTACTAGGTCCTTTGCTTTTCAATTTGTTCATTAATGACCTGGAGGTGGGCATTGAAAGTACTGTTTCTATTTTTGCAGATGATACTAAATTGTGGAGAACTATAGGTTCCATGCAGGATGCTGCCACTTTGCAGAGTGATTTGTCTAAATTGGAAAACTGGGCAGCAAACTGGAAAATGAGGTTCAATGTTGATAAATGCAAGGTTATGCACTTTGGCAAAAATAATATAAATGCAAGTTATACACTAAATGGCAGTGTGTTGGGAGTTTCCTTAAATGAGAAGGATCTAGGGGTCTTTGTAGATAACACGTTGTTTAATTCTGGGCAGTGTCATTCTGTGGCTACTAAAGCAAATAAAGTTCTGTCTTGCATAAAAAATGGCATTAACTCAAGGGATGAAAACATAATTATGACTCTTTATAGGTCCCTGGTAAGACCTATAGACATCTGGAGTATGCAGTGCAGTTTTGGACTCCAGTCCTTAAGAGGGATATAAATGAGCTGGAGAGAGTGCAGAGACGTGCAACTAAATTGGTTAGAGGGACGGAAGACTTAAATTATGAGGGTAGACTGTCAAGGTTCGGGTTGTTTTCTCTGGAAAAAAAGACGCTTGAGAGGGGCATGATTATACTTTACAAGTACATTAGAGGACATTATAGACAAATAGCAGGGGACCTTTTTACCCATAAAGTGGATCACCGTACCAGAGGCCACCCCTTTAGACTAGAAGAAAAGAACTTTCATTTGAAGCAACGTAGGGGGTTCCTCACAGTCAGGACAGTGAGGTTGTGGAATGCACTGCCGGGTGATGTTGTGATGCTGATTCTGTTAATGACTATAAGAATGGCTTAAATGATTTTTTGGACAGACATAATATCAAAGGCTATTGTGATACTAAGCTCTATAGTTAGTATAGGTATGGGTATATAGAATTTAATTAAAAGTAGGGAGGGGTGTATGTATGGATGCTGGGTTTTCATTTGGAGGGGTTGAACTTGATGGACTTTGTCTTTTTTCAACCCAATTTAACTATGTAACTTTGTAACTATAAAAAAAAATATTATGTACAATACTACCCTTTCTTATTTTTTTTAAAAAAATGTTTAGAGGTTAGAATAACTTTCCCTTTTGCTTGTCCCAACTTTCTCTTTGATCTCCTGCACTGAACAGCCAGAAAAAGATACGTTTCTAAATGTAAATTATTAATCAACCCTCGATATTCGACCCTTAGTAAATCTGCCCCCATGTGTACACAATAGCAGGAAAGAAATGCAGTCAGGGCCAGATCTACATAGTAGGCGCCCCTAGGCCCGCTGTCATTCATCGACCTGTCCCCTCCCTTTTATTTAATCAAATTTTCATCATTGGGACCAGAGCAATGGGGATTGGTGTACAGGAAATTTAAAAAACTATTTAAAAAGGACTCAGAGCAGCACTACTTTGAGGGTTTACAGGTATATTTAGGTGGACCTTTCTGATAAGGCTTACTTAATTTTAACTTTTTCTTCTCCTTTAAAGGCCAATTTACCTTCATTAGCAAAACTGTAATAACACATAAAACCTGACCTTAAACCCCCCAGAAATGTGTTCAAACTTTTCATAACCTGAAAAATTTTGTAAAACGGACATGGTAATTAGGGGATGTGGCCATAAAATGGACATGGTCAAAAAATGTTCGCCACACTGCGCAGGGCGAAACCTTTTGTCCCTTTTTCTGTTTTCAAAATGTTGGGAGGTATGTCAGAATACAATATTCTTAGTCTTTAACCCATGAAATGCCTCTATATATCTATACTAAGCCTATAAATGTATATAGAGTATTTTTACTCTTTGGTGGCTTTTTGGTCACTATTGTGGATCTACTCCACCTCTACCTTAACCTTAATAAGAATGTATCTGCTTGAATAAAATCATGAACTAGATTGTTATGTGCCAAGTACTCCTACCCTTTCACCGAAAAGGATTCACTTTACATTGTCCCATTAAAGGCCAGCATAAAGCTTTGCACGCACAGTGCTCCATGATTTTGTAGCACGTTTCATCCACTGTGTAATGCCGGGAGATATAGTATGCAGTAGCTCAGGACACCAACAGCAATAGATTATAGTTTCCATTTAATTGCCACAGGGAGGTTGTTTCTTCACCCTTAGGTTCTTAATAACATTCTGTTCCGTGCGCAGTGTAAAAATTTCAGAAACTATTTCAGCAACAGCTTATTGAAGAATTTTGAAGCAAGATAATAATAAAGGCAATGAACTACTATGAAAGTATCAAATGTAAATGAAACCAGTCATTGGGGATGACAGAAAAAAAAAGGTTTATTATGTACTTCAAGAATGAATCATCTGTATAGGCAGTAATTGGGAACAGCCTTTACATCAGTGTGCTGCTAAACTACACTATAATCCAATTTATACCAAAGCTTTAAAAGTCATAAGCCATTTTAGTATTATAAATCCATACCGAAAAGGGCAAGTCACCTAACAGTTATTTCTGTATCATAGAACTTCCCACGAGTTGAAAGGAAAAAGTTCAGATTCATTAAATGCAGGCATTCTAATAAATTGCAAATTTTTAGTTTACAATAGATAGTAATTCATTATGTATGTTTCTTTGTGTGCATTACAAGCACTTGTAGCAGAATCCCCGCAGGTTTTTATTGGGTCATTCCCTCTTCTGTGTGGTTTTTTCTAAAGGTTCTATCTGTTTAAGGTACCGGAGAGCTAAGTGGACAGTTTTTTCTCATAGGGTTCTTACTTTTTTTTTTTAAATGTAAATTGGCATATAAGGATTTAGAATTCTGATTAGAATCAGAATTCAGCCAAACATTTGGTATTAAACTAAATCCAAAAATTAGGAATTTGGTACATCAATATATATATAATTTATTTAATTAAGGTAAATTAGAAACAATCAAAACTTAATTACTGTGATGGACTTCCTAATATATTAGGTATTTGGAATTTGAACTGCTATTTAGCCCTGTGGTGGGATCCTTCAGTCAGTGGCAGTTGCAGTGGCCAGATGTTACTGCACCCCATTTCAAATTCAATTTACGGCCACAACATATTAGTAAGTTGTTCTATTCTACCAAAATATATTAAAAGACTTATTAATTAGTGCCACACTGGGCCCTCTAATCTGCTGGGCCCCTCTGCAGCTGCAGGGTCTGCTTCCTTTGTAGCCACGCCCCTGGTCTGGAGCTTTTCAGCCCACTAGGATACAGCTTGCTACAAACCAAAAAAACTAAATCCATATAAAAAACACATCATCTATTACTCTGGAATTAGATAGACATTATTTAATACCATGTGAAATATAAAGCCAGTGTTCTTTGTTTTTTGGGGTTGACTGAGAGCTTTGGGTCATTGTATTGAGATGAGTACCTCTTAAAACAGTTCTTGCATTATTTCACTTTTTCTGTATTTTTTTGCAGTAAATTTAAACCTGGGTGTTATCGTAGAGTATTTTTGTTTCTATGATAGTAAACGATGATAGTAAAAGAAAAAAAATGGATTGAGTATAGCGCTATACTGTCAGTATGCCAGTTCATTTTCATTTTGGAACTGCAGAGAATTAGGATAGTAGCATTCATTTGGAAATCTGTTCAGTTCTGCATTGTATAATCCGTTTATAGCTTAGTCCTCAAAAAGCCCCTTGGAATGCGGGATTTAAAGCACACAATGAATTTTCATGTTGTTACTTGTTAAGAATTTTAATGTACATTTTTTTTAAAATCAGGCACGAGTCGGGCTCTGCTAAAGCTGCACTCCGAAATTACTAATTTGGAAACCAGGTTACTCCATGATGGAGTTTATAGCCCCCTATGAGAGTAAATCTTGAAAGAATGCCTGAACCTTAGAATAGAAAGCAGGCAAAAGGTTTAGGGTACATTGACTGGTGTAACCTTTCACCTAGAATCATCGAGATAACACACATTCTGGTATCATTCTAGTATCAGTATTTAGTATAATAAGCTGTTAATTGCACGTTGTATAATAAGAACTAAGCTTGGAGTAAAGTGAGCATTGTGCCCTGCTATGTTTTAGTATTTTTTCAAAACCATGTTAAAGTAAATGAACCAAAATGGTTAAATCCAGCTTTAGGACATGGCGGTAGGCTCAAGTGGTGTATTTATTGTGCCAGACCTAGGTTTTGCCTTCCTTTTTCATATGAACTCATTCAATTAGGGATTTTTTTGTTACACAGTCGATTCCTCACAGTAATTACCATATGTATAGCAAGTGCATAAAAATATATGGTTAAGAAGTGAAATACATATAAATTCAATTAATTGGAGGAGTAGTAAGAACATATGCACTGCTTATATACATAAATTCAAATCAATAAAAATCAAATACATTAATACCTCTATTGGCACCGATAGAAACCCGGTGCCATATCAAAGTATACAAGATGCACATAAGTGGCCGGCCAGTTGCATATGAGTTACAAAGTACATGTGGGTGATTTCCCAGATGGCCACTTGTGAAATACTAGTTGTGACAAATGGGATCCAATTTAGCTTGTCCGCATGGGAATGACTCCCCAGATGTCACATGTGAAATACTATTTGTAAAAAATGCCATATCATACATATGCATCTTGTATACGTATTACATCAGGTGTAGCCCACTGGTACCCAACAAATGTTTTATTTCATTAGTTATGTCATATAAACAGTCAATATTTATTGGCCCGATAGGAGGCAGTTTGGCCCTTTGTGTATTTGAAATGGTAGGGCCTATTTTGAATCAGTCTGGACCTGCCTAAAAGGCAGCAGTCTCCAACCTCTTGTCTCTTTTGGCACTTAGCTCTTAATCTTTAATGTAACTATACTTTGTATTTATTTGAATTTATTATGGTATTGAGCCCCTGTTTGTTCTTTAAATGTATTGTCTACTTTACAGTGTTGTGTAGATATGTAGCACTATATAAATACAAATATACATATATGTTTTAAAGCTACTCTTTCCATTTATATTAGTAGTATACTTGTTTCCTCAGACTGAAAGGAAACCAAGATTCATTGTAGGAACCATTTCCCCTCATTTTACACTTATAGTATAATGCAAACCCTCCCTCAACTTGTTCCATTGTGGATTCTGGGCATTGAAGTCCCTCTACTTTCCAGAGAATCTGTGCACAAACCTGGAAAGCGGAGGGACTTTAAGTCCCAGCATACATAACTTTACAAAGGAAAGACGTGAGGGAGGGGTGACATGATATCGTGAGCCAAAGGGGAGGGTGTGGAAATGGTTCTTTTAATCTTAGGTATGTCTGTGTAAAAATAAAGGATATTTATTTCTGGAAATTCAGATAGTGTGTATATATATATATATATATATATATATATATATATATATATATATATATATATATTTCTTCTTATACTGTGCTGTATTCCATTTAGAGCCCTTTGATAGAGGCAAAAGACACAAGAGTGGGATTTGGGTGTCACAAATGGAAAGAATCTTGTGGGCAGGGTTTATGTGGGTCATGGGTGGGTTTTTGGCATAATGGGAAACATTCAGGCAGATCAGGGGCATGACCTAGTGTTGGGCATACTTTTTTATTGGCATCCCATTTTACTTGTTAGCAGGTTCCACAACCCTCCTCATGGGAAGGGCACTACTAACTTAGTAGTATTGGGCACCATGATTGCTTATGGTGGCCCTGTTCTCATTGACTTTTAGTAGAACACAAGATACCCCCCAACCCCTCAACTCTTCTGCAGAATTTAGCTGCAAGTATCCAGTGGTATCCTGGGGAGGTTTGTTTTCACACATTTTATTTACCTTTTAGGCACCCAATGGCCACCCTCTAAATCTGTCACCCTAGGTATCGGCCCTCGAGTGCCTATATGGTAAATACAGCCCTGAGGAGTGCATAACTCAATTTATATGTTAGGGTGGTGGCACACAGGGAGATTAGTCACCCAGCGATAAATCTTCTCTACTGAGGGTGACTTAACTCCACAAACGCTTTCCCGCCCACAAGTTTGTGAAACTTCGGCCGACTTCGAAAACCAAAGCAATGCGTATGCAGGCCTGGATTTGCGGCCAGTCCGCAAAGGCCTGGGCCTAGGATGGCGTAGTTTAATTCTGGAGAACTGGCCACTAGGCACTAGTGTTCTGAAAAGAAGAAAGGATGCGCATGCGTGGTATCCATTAAGGGGGAGGAGCTGACGGAGGATGCCGGACAGATGCCCTCAGGGCAAATCCAGTCTTGTGCATATGCCATCCAGCGCAAAGGCATTTGGGGAGATGGTAGAGCAGATTTGTCGCCGGACGACTAACCTCCCCGTGTGCCACCACCCTTAGCGGAAAGTGTGTCAGAAGTTAGAACTAGGCCACATGACTTACAATATGACAGAGATAAATGAGCAACTTGCAGCCACAAGGATTAGATTCACTCTTTAAATACCAGTGACAGAATAATAAATGTCCTCCCGATGTTTGTTTTTTTTCCATGTGTTGTACTTTTGCTTGTAGTTTAACCTTATTCATATCCTGCTGTGCTACATAATGTTATTACCAACTCAGCGGTTTTGTAAAGAACCTGCTATCAAATCAGAAATACAGTCCTGGCTTTCCTGTCTGTGTCATATACTACACAAGCTCTCTTTTGAAAGGCAGAAACCCAATTCAAATCGCATGATTATCAAGGAGTATTCCCCATTCACATATACCCAGAGAACTGTGCTGAACTTTATGGAAACTAGGGTTATAAACCAAAAATTTGCTCTGTCTAGGAGCTCATCTTCCATGCCTTCTATATAGGCCGTTTGTTTATTTGTAGATGCCAAATCTTGCAGTTTCTTTGTTGTAGTAGTGCCAGCATGCTATGCAAACAAGATCCTAAACTTTCAGATACATAAAGTTCAGTGAGCCCCAAAGAATTCTACAGCATTTATAGTTATATTGAGTATATGCCAAGCTTTTCACATTAGGATTGGGTCCCCTTAGTCAGGTATGCAATGGGACATCATAAATAAAAATCACACAGTGTTAAGGAGGCATCCAACAGACAGACTCATCCACAAGCAAAATAAGTGCGACTATAAAGAAATATATGTAGAGTGGACCAATATATCAAAGTAAAGGCAAACATTTATAAAATACATATTTGATTCTACAATTTATCAGTATTAAATAACAGAACAAAATACATAACCATTAATACTTTAATATGAATTAGTGCAGCGAAGATGTTCTAGTAGAACTTGCTTATAAATTACCATGCTGGCCAGCATAAGGTACATACTGTATGTAGGTAGGCAGGTAGCCTGGTTATATTAGGGCTCATGACATCAATATAGACTCATTCAGTATGTCACAGGGGGGCCAACATGGTATTGTTTTACTAGGCCCTGGAGGGGAATGTGAGAATTTGTCAAATGTATGATTAGATGCACAGTGCTGAGTACTTTAGTGCTCATTTGCAACTGAAGCTGTAGTGACGCTTATGCAAAATAAGATGCAGTTGTTGAATAATTAGACACCATTCATTCACTCAAGGTAAACCCACAAGCACCTCCTTGCACTTCCCTATAGTTGTGCTGAGCATTGGTGTGTCTCTCCCGGGCTCCTGTTATGATTTGTGCAAAAGTGTGCACAGGAAAAACCCTGGCGCCACATCAACCAATTTGACAGTAATTCCAAGGTTCCCTCTGCAAACTGCATCAATGGGCACAGTAGACTTGCAACTTTGCTTATGCTGAGGCATCATTTTGACACCAAGCACTGGAAATTTTACAGCACAAATTAATCTGAATTGAGCTGTACACGTGCTTCTTGATATCTCTGCAATGGGGTTCAGCACAACTCCCCCTCTCAGCTGCTATTACACTGGAGTTATGGGGGGGAAAGTGAAAATATCATAATAAATATTAAAAGTAAATATCATAGCAAATTGCTACCTAAATTGTATTTTGTGCTGCACTTGTGGTTGCAGGCAACTCCTTTTGTGTACTATTTTTGACTGAACATGGAAAGTCTGAACATATTTGGAATAATATAATAAAAAACAGGGATTGTTTATCCATATATTGCAATATATTTAAGCTGGCCAACTACGTCAAAGTCATCCCATATCTGGCCAGTCCTACGCTCAATTTTCATCTGATTCATTAAGAATTCTATTGCTTCATTATACATTTTACAAAGGGACTTAGTTTTACCTGCAACTTATTAGCTGCTTTCTGAAACCTGTTTTGTTTAAAGGGTAAGGCATTTTTCAGTAGCAGTATGCACAAACAGTCTCTCTCTTAAATATATTGATAATGGGTTGAGTGCAGAGGAATCTTGTATTTGACTATATGTATTTTGTGGTCACAGCCTCATTGAAACCCTGCCTAATGTAAAAAATTAGTGGTGAGCACAACTTTCCCTTGTTATCTATATATATATATATATATATATATATATATATATATATATATATATATATATATATATATATATATATATATATATATATATAAAACCTTTTATCCAGAATGCTTGGGACCTGGGAGTTTCCATATGAGGGGTCTTTCTGTAATTATATGAAATGAAATGAAATGAAATGGAGTCAATGGAAGAGGTCAATGGCCTTCCTGTAATTCTGGATAATGGCTCTCATACCTGTATTGATAACACACAAGAGCCAATATCCTGTAAATCTTATCTTAATAAATAGAGCTTAGTGATGTCATCAGTTATAATGGTTGCTTAGTGATGTCATTTGTGCCCCTTAAATTACTGAAACCGGTGTATTAAATAATGCACCCCCTGTTGTAAAATATTAGGATATTAAAAGACATCTCTGAGTTCCGTGACCTTTATAAAAGCTTTTATGTGGACATGAAACTCTTTTGTGACTTTTAATACCCTCATTCTTTACAACAGGGGGCATATTATTCACTGTGTATTACCCTTTAAGTGCTGCTGTGCATGGGAAAATGTGCAGCAGGTCACTATCCATATTTTGATGTGGACTTGAATTTTCATAAAAACACATTGTTTCAATTATTTTAGGCTTTTAACATTTTATTTTTATTGACAGTGATAGTGTACTGGGAAAATTATTCTGTAGTTTTATATATGCTATTTCCTTAGCATATATAAGTTGTATTTTTTTTTAATCAAGTGCAAGCTTGTGAAAGAAAAATGGTTCTGATTTTCATCAAACTCTCCCATGAATGTACAGTACTTCATTGCTTCTTTTTTCTTCCTTCCCTGCTTGCATATATTTCAGACACTAAAGGGTTAGGTGGCCGCAGTTGCTTTGGCTGCCTTTTTGCAAGCCAATGTGTGAAAGTCTGCTTGCAGATCTGCATGCCAAGCAGGGAGCACTTAGGAAAAGGGACATCATTTCTCAGGGTGGTTGCCTGGGGAAAAATGAAGGGACTCTGAATGTGGCTGGGGTGTTAGTTTGACCTTGTGCCACTAAGCTAAATGCCTTTGCTGCCTAATAAAGAGGTTCTGCTGAGTACGAATGAGATTTCCTTCTAGCAAGAAAACTTGGAGCCATTAGACAACTGTCTTGCAAAGAAGATACCAGCTCTTTGTTCCGTGCACGGTCGTAACTGCTTGACAAATGCACGTTCAGCCTGTGTTTAAAGCTGGCCTTTCCGTGTAAGTCATTTGCATGGGTTATGTTCAAGCAAGGAGACGCAACCTTTCTAGGATCTCTCTCCCAAAGCAGTTTGCCGATCTGTTTATTTAGTTATGTGTAGTTCTTACATTGTAATTACCTCATTGGCATTTGATAAATGAAACTGTTTTATTAATACAAAGAATTTCCTGTATGTACAATACAGAGGATGAGGAATATGGGTAGAGATGGTCTTTGTGTAAGGTATCTATGGGATACATGTACCTGCAGATTCTCCCTGCATAAAGGGATAAACTGCTGTGTAAAATTCCAGACAAATCTGTATTTAGCACAGTACAATTTTGTATAAAGGAAGGGTTTCTATGTCATTTAGTATTACCACTGGTATTGGAGTATGTAATACCTTCACCTTTTATTCATTCATTCAGACAGGGCTGCCATACTTCTCAGACCAGTCATTTAATAGTGAAACAAGGGTTGCCACCTTTTTTTTTGGACAAAAAGGGGCAGGGGGGTGGGTCAGTGACATGGGGGTGCGGGAATGTCGGGGGCGGTTGATATTTTGAGGCGGACGGGTGACATCATGGGCGGGACTCATGATGTGGCAGTCAGCAATTGGCTGATCTCCATGTCATTTACTTTAATCTCCTGTTCAGTTTTTCTAATTTGAAAATCCGGACAGAAACTTTTCACACGGGCAACTGAACTGTTCAGGTGAAATCCGGACAAGTGATAAATTGCTTTACGCTGCAAAGAAATCCATAAGCCTTTGTACTGTCCGTTTACTCTCGCGCCATTGAGTTCTGCCCTTAAACAACCAGAACCAGAACTCAAATGGTTAGCTGAATTTTAAAATATATTCTGCAGCAAGTAAGCCTAAACTGGTTTATACTGGAGGGTGACTGATGGGCTGGTATGGTAATATGTTCTCCCATTCATCATCTCTGCCAGATGTTATACACTGTTCATGGGGGTCTGCGTGTACTGTTTCTAGGTATATCCTTTCTTATTTTTTGCATGATTATTATATTTCTTTTACATAAGTGTCCACACTACTAATCTAAAAAATTGATTACCCAACAGGTGGGACATTCTATTAAAAGAGACTGCATGTCTCAGCTACATATGAATAGTCTGGTTTTAAAGTCATACTGACACTACTTTTTAAAATATGAATGTACATTAAAAGTTACCTATAGGTAACTTTTAATGTACATTCATATTTTAAAAAGTAGTGTCTGTATGACTTTAAAACCAGACCTATAGGTCATGTTGATCGTTTTTTGCTGAGAGGTCTGTTTTTCTAAGTAATTGTTATTTAAAGTTCCTAAACCTGACTGTTTTGTAAACCTAACTGTTTCATCTCAACCTCTCGGTTAAGTTCCTAAAACTAACGGACTCCTGCTGCACAAATATGGCAGCCCCCTCGTAGATGAACACAGGGAGTCAGACAGGTAATGGAAAAGCATCAGGCCAATAATTTATAGCAACATTATAAGTAGAATGCAAAGCCAATATTATGATAAATGCAAAAAAGGTTTAATTTCTGGTGTCAGTATCTCTTTAAGGATGTCAATTTGCATTCTTAACCATGAATTCCACAGTTTGCTCAAAGAAATAACCAATGTTATACTAGGAACCATATTCCAGCAACATGAGGAATGGAACTTTGCTTCTTGGTTTCATGTAATTGTTGACACATGCAATATAGATTTTTTTCTAAATCTGACCTCTATATCTGCCTGTCTCATTGGATAATGCTTATGTGTCTACGAGTGAGTTTGAGAAGCCTAATTTGGAGAGCTGGGGGCAGAAAAGAGATGTACCCTTAAACTACAAGCATAGTAGGGTTCTGGTTTGAATTAATTTACTGAAGTAAAGAATAAAATATTTCACCTCTGTTCTTTTTTTTCTACTGGAGCAGCACTACTAACCGATGCATTTTGGAAAAAAAACATGTTTTCCCATCCCTTTAAGCTATTTTTTAAACCACTAAAGTACCTGGTCACTGTTGAAATGTATATGTCTGATTTAAAGATTGGAATTTGTTTGTTGCTCTTGAATGCAACACACCTTTAAAGTAGGTAGCCTGTAATGGCTAAAGCTATACAATACACATGATGTACAGTAAGTTTTATGAACAAGTAGCATGTTAAGCTCTGCATGAAGTTCATATATATATATATATATATATATATATACAGTATACATATGAAAAATCCTGTAGGACAGGGGCCGTATTTATCTCTATGGACTATAATAAAGGGCTGGGAGCAGGCCAGAAACGGTGTGTTACAGATCACAAAGCCATGAACCAAATAAAGGCTTTTTAAATTTGAAACCTTTGAATGGAGCTGTGTCCTATATTGGTCTCTGTGGACCATAGCTAACAATGTTTCACTGGCACACCAAATAGTTGGTTTAACATCTAGACCGTTATATTTTTACATGCATGATCAGATTTAATAATAAAACAAAAAATATCTGAATGAGCTCTGATGCATGATGATTTTTGATGAGCTCTGATTCTGATCAATTGGAGATGCAATTGCATTGGTCCCATACAGTTTTTGGGTGTTGTTAAACAGTTCCTACTGTATGTTGGTCTAGAACAACCTTTTTAACCTGTGAGCCACATTCAAATGTAAAAAGAGTTGGGGAGCAACACAAGCTTAAAAAACTATATTGGGGTGCCAAATAAGGACTGTGTTTGGCAATTTGGTAGCCCCTATGTGGACTGGCAGCCTACAGGACGCTTTACTTGGCTCTATACTTAGTTTATATGCAATTAAAACTTGCTTCCAAGCCAGAAATTCAAAAATAAGCACCTGCTTTGAGGACAGTGAGAGCAACATCAAAGGGGTCGGAGAGCAACATGTTTCTCGCGAGCTACTGGTTGGGGATCACTGGTCTAGAAGCATGAAGGGCATTTCAAAGCAATGTTTCTACATTTAAAAGAAAAAAGAATATAACATCTTGATTAAGACACTGAGTAAAATCAGGGGGTATGGGGGATAATATAATAAGTGCTACATATGCTTACACCAAGTAAGATTCTAGGACTGTAGTCATCTATTGCTGCACTTACCTGGAGCATATAAAAGGTGGCATAGCCACTAGTGTGGAAAGCACAAACCTCTCCTCTAGAAGCAGAGTACCAGATATCCCAGTGGACCCCAGTCTGGGACAATGCTCTTTGATATTTTCACCATATACCTATATATCTTCTATACTTTGCCACTATGTCCATGCAATTCAGTGGGCCCTGGACATCACATGGGTCTTAGGAGGCCTAAAATTCACTCATAAATTTAAATGTACCCATGCTGGTTTTTGTTGCTATATAAGTCTTTCCCAGCCAGCCACAATTAAATTCATTCTACAGGGATCAGTGTTAGAGTTCAGTTATTGAGAGTTCAGCACCCTGGACAGTGGTCATATTAAAACAGTGCATGCATGATTCCATCTTCAGTATAATGATGTTTTCCTTTGTAATTGGCTTTGAAATAATAATCAACATTGTTGAAAAATAAAAAAAAAAGTAAATCTAGTTTTCTGCTTTGCTTATGAAATTTGGCATCATCTGAGACCAGGGCAGTTAAATTATACAAGAAATTTCAAGCACGAGAATCCAGAGAAATCAGATCTGACAAGGTTTCTGCCAAACTGGCAACTTTGTGTGTTTAGTTGAATACTGTTTAGATATCCCTAGCTTCCCTGACATCATATTTTGAGTCTCAAAAATGTCCTTGTTTCCACTGGATGTGGTGTTTCTCCCTTAGCTTTTAAACCTTTAGGTTCTGTCCCTGTACCACGTCCAAGGTACTAATAGTCAGTGCAAAATATATTTGGTAGAGCAGACCAGGTAGACGCAGTATTCTGCTGCAAAAATGCCCTTTATTCGACACAACATGTTTCAAGCCAAATTGTCCTTTATCAACTTGATAAAGGGCAATTTGGCTCGAAACATGTAGGGGCAGATTTATCAAGGGTCAAATTTCGAAGTGGAAAATACTTCGAAATTCGACCATCGAATAGAATCCGCCAACATTCAAAGTCGGAGGATTTTATTCATCGTACGATCGTATTCCGATTTTCCTTCGAATATATAAAACATTGAAAATTGCTCTGGAAGGTTCCCATGGGCTAACATAGCACTTCGGCAAGTTTAAGTTGGTGAAGTATTGATGTCAAAGTTTTTTTTAAAGAGACAGTACTTCGACTGGTCGAATATTCGAACGATTTTTACTTTGAATCAAAGTCGAAGTAAATTTGAAGTCGTAGTATCCTATTCGATGGTCGAAGTATCCAAAAAAAAAATTTGTACTTCGAAAATTCACTCGAACCTTAGTAAATCTGCCCCTAGTAGTGTCTTATAAAGGGCATTTTTGCAGCAGAACAAAAGGGCAATTTGGCTCGAAACATGTAGGGGCCCATTTACTTACAGATGCAGCCACTTTGGTTTGCCTGTTTGACACAGAATAACTAAACACAGATATCCCACTTATCCCATTTAACACAGAAAATTGTGTCACAGCATCCCATCTAATTAAACCATTCCCCATTGTGAACAATGGTGCTTTGGTATGCTAATGAAAAGGTTAAATGCATTAAATGAGTTAAGATGACTTTAGATAACACAGTTTCTTTAATTAACCCTGAGTCATGACGCATTTAACTCACAAATCCAAGTGGCTTCATCTGTAGCTCGAGTGAAGGAATAGAAGAAAAAAAACTTCATATTTCGAATGTTTTCTTTGGCTACTTCGAATATCGAATTGGCTACTTCGACCTTCGACTACAACTTCGACTTCGAATCGACCGATTCGAAGTAAAAATCATTCGACAGTCGAAATACTGTCTCTTTAAAAAACTTCGACCCCCTACTTCGCCACCTAAAACCTACTGAACATCAATTTTAGCCTATGGGGAAGGTCCCCATAGGCTTTCTAATGTTTTTTTGGTCAAAGAAAAATCGTTCGATCAATGGATTAAAATCCTTCGAATCAAACGATTCCAAGGATTTAATCGTTCGATCTAATGATTTTTCGTTCGATCGTTTGATTGAACTATTTGCGGTAAATCCTTCGACTTCGATATTCGACCCTATGTAAATCTGCCCCGTAGTGTTGAATAAAGGGCAGAATACTGCGTCTACCTGGTCTGTTCCACCAATCATATTTAGAGTCACCCAGTTCCATTTCAACACCTAGGGGGTTATTTACTAAAGTCTGGACAGGCTTTTTGGTGCAAAGCTCAAATTTTTTTTAGTTTTTTTTAAAAAAAAAAACTTGAATTTTTCAGGATTTATTAAAGTCTGATGTTGCAAAAAGTCAGAATTAGAAAATCCTCCATCTCAGACCTGCCGAGGTTGTATATAAAATAGATAATATTGTGTGTGAGAGGTGGGAGAGGTCCCCATCCTATTTGGAAGTTTCTGTTTTCTGCACAAAGAAAATTTTGGGCAAAAATCCTTTTTTGGAAAAAGTCTGAAAAAATCATATGATTTGGGGAAAAACCTAAATTGCGCCAAATAATAAATAAGGTCAAATAATGGATTCTAGTTTGGTCGAATTTTTTTATTTAACCAAATCAGAAAAATTTGGATTTTGATAAATAACCCCCCACGTGAATCTAAGTAAAGCAGTGGGCTCAATTTTTCATATACACTGACCAAATGTACCCCTGAGCAGTAACGGAAACCAATCAAACTTTTGCTTTCATTGTTCCACTTCAAATATTTAGGGGCACATTTACTAAGCTCGAGTGAAGTTAAAAAACTTCGAATTTCGAAGTTTCTTTTAGGGTACTTCGACCTTCGAATAGGCTACTTCGACCTTCGACTATGACTTCGACTTTGAATCGAACGATTCAAACTAAAAATCGTTCGAGTATTCGACCATTCGAAAGTCGAAGTACTGTCTCTTTAAAAAAAACTTCGACTACCTACTTTGGCACTTTAAACCTACCGAGCACCGATGTTAGCCTATGGGGACCTTCCCCATAAGCTTTCTAAGCTTTTTTTGATCGAAGGAAAATCGTTCGATCGATGGATTAAAATCCTTAGAATCGTTCGATTCGAAGGATTTAATCGTTCAATCAAACGATTTTTCCTTCGATCGTTCGATCTAAGTATTTACGGTAAATTTTACTACAATGGTCGAATATCGAGGGTTAATTAACCTTAGTAAATGGGCCTCTCAATGTTTGTTGCAGAAAATAAACATACACTGGGATAGTAAACTTAAACAACATAGGATTAGTAAAGATATAGAATCTGATTGGAATGTTAGGTCTACAAGTAAGAAAACTAGCATAAAAGGTTGTCATTTAAAAAGTGTTCTCAATGTGAAGGATACGTTTAGTGACCACCCTATGTGGCTTAACCAAGTTTATAGGAATGGAAATAATATAAAAACTACAAGTCAGAGGGGACAGATGCTTGTTTAAAGGCATTTCAATACAAACAAATAATAAATAAGCAATCAAAAGGCAACAAAAGCAAGTGAGGAGCTGATTGGATCTCAAAACTAATCCCAATTTTCTTTTTTATTAATAGTAAAATAAAATCAGGTACCAATAGAAAATTAGAAACTGAATGCTTCACAAGCAAAATAATTTGGTTATAAGGGACTCTGAAATAGCAAATGTGTTTAATCAGTAATTTTCTTTGATTTATACAATATAATAGAGTTTCAGGACCCACTATGTAGTGTCACAGATGGTTCAGCTTAATCAAACTGTGTCAGTGGCTGACCCAGGACATGGTACTCAAATCTAGATTTAATGTAAACAAGGTCTGGGACATGGTGAAATACACTTAATAGAGCTTAGTTGAGTTTGAGCTTGACCAATTTTTCTCAGACTTTTTCATCTGGTACGGTACCTATGGATTTAAGGGAAGCTCAAATATTTAAAAAGGGATTGCAGCCTGACATTCTAAATCCATTTGAGATGTGCACGTTATTTGAAAGGTTGTTAAGGGATCAAATTCAAGATTATGCTTTGGAGCATGACATTCCTTGATCATGGCTTCATAAAGGACAGATCATGTAAAAAAATATAATTGCTTTTTATGATGAAGTAAGCATGACATTTGGAATACAGTGCCGCACAACAACTGCTTTGTAAACAAAGCTTCAGCACAGTCTTGATAATGTCTACACAGCACAGAGGAGGCAAATATTTGAGGATCATCCTGTATTAAGGGGGCGACTGAACATAAAGAGCTTGGGAAAGGTTTTATTAAAGGGGAACTGTTGCAAAAATGAAAATTGAATATAAAAAATATATTTTTTTGAAATAATAAAGTTTATCTTCACTGTTCCTCTTTTAGCATCTGTTTCCTCTTCATTCTGTCTTCATGCAGCAGTTGGGTGTCAAATAATCATTGACAGATCCAATATATATTATAGGGGGGCTCTGTTTGCCTAGCAGCTGAATTAGAGCTCACTATATTAAAATCACCAAACATTCGCCAACAGGTTATTAGGCTCTTATTCACGGAATCCTATATAGGGGCTCTCTCTGATTATCGAAGTACTTTGTCTGAGCTGTTTGTTTAGTTTAATTTGTTATTGCTACTCTATTACAACACGTCTATTACATGAACATAATGTTACAAAACTGACATATACTTTCTATTTTTGATGGTATCTATGTAACTATTATGTGAAGATCCTTTAATAAAAACAAGTTTGAAAAAAAAAAAATCACCAAACATGTCTCTCTCTACATGCAGAATTTGTGCAAAAGCAGTTATTTTGTTAGATTTTATTTGTACTGGAATGGAGTTATTTGAGTGAGATCTAATTCTTCCCTACATGCCAAAGCACATTTCCTAAATGCTAAAGGATCTTAAATGTTCCACTAAGAACTAAGGGGTTATTTCAAAGTCCAAGACAGTGTACAAAATGCAAATTAGTAATTAAATCAGATTCCTATTACAAGTCAGCATATATACCACTGCTTTCTGCATCATAATTGGTACTTAACCAGCCTGTAGCATTGCCTTTTCTATGAGATATAACCCCAGTTTTGCTAAAGTTCTGATGATTAAGTTTAGCAACTCAGAGGCAGCACTGAGCACACTGAGCATGTGCAGTGCCACTAACACACAAAAGATCCCACAATATATCATATCCCTTCTATCCTTTTGGGATTTCATTTACCATTTGCTGGAAAATTAGCAACAGCTGGAAAATGCTCTGCAGAAAGATCTCTTTTCATTGATAATATATATAGTGTTCAAAGAGATTTGCACACCAACATGGAATTCATTTTAAGATTAATTAACTTTCCATTTCAGGTGGTTAATGGCACATAGGTCACACTATACATAAGATTTGGGACGTGTGCCCCAGACTTTTGAGCTAAGCGAAGTCCTTTGCTTAAATTAAAACATTACTGAAGACAAATATTTACATTCATCTTTTAATTAAAATGTCACTGAACCTGTTCTTTCTTTCAGGCAATATTATAGGCTCAGGAATCTTCATTTCCCCTAAAGGAGTCCTTGAACACACTGGATCTGTAGGATTGGCATTGGTTATCTGGGTTCTTGGTGGAGGAGTGGCAGCCCTTGGATCATTGTGTTATGCTGAACTTGGAGTAACTATCCCAAAATCAGGAGGTGATTATTCATATGTCACTGAGATTTTTGGTGGGTTAGCAGGGTAAGTATTAGACACATTAAACTTTGTTTACTTTCGTCCCCAAGAAATCCACATCTTCTTTAAACTAAACTGGAACTGTTTGTAATAATAAATGTAAATTCTCTCTCTATGACTCCTTAACTGCTCAGCAGAATAAGGAACATTTTATTGTGCTTAGTCTGCAGTTTTCACACTTTTCAAAAAAGCTTAGCTGTTAGTTTCTAATTTATTAATTTGCCGTTCAAAAGAAATAATGCTACAAAGACTATGGGCTTTCTTTATATTGCTTTAAAGTGTATTGGGCTGATACAGATATAAGGCTATGAGCCACTTCTGCTGACTGTGACAAAATAATTTCCAGTGAACCCTCACTTGTTAAAGGTTACCTCTGGAACCTGGCCTTGGCCTCATACTGATGTCAGACAAGGATCATAACGAAATTATTTTAGATAATGTTGCCATGGTAATATATTTGCCCCATAGTTATATCAAGCTTAAACCTAAGGGGGGGGGGCATTTATTAAAGTCTGATTGTTCTAAAGGGGAAAACACAATTTTGAATTTTTTGTGATTTATTAAACCCCAATGTTGCTAAAAGTCCAAATAAGAAAAAAAGTACTCTAACTCAAACCATGTAGAAGTGAACGGCAGATGTCCCTTTTACAACTGGAAGATATCATGATCTGCGCTGGGTTTCATACAATAATCAGAAGAATTTTTGGGCGATAATTCAAAGAAATCAGAGTTTTCATGGGGGAAAAACTGAAAAAATCATACCGGATTTTTTCAGGATTGTATTGAGTATATTTCCGCACCAGATTTATTGTAAAATAAATCAGTAAAAATGTGCACAGGGATTTTGGCTGAAATAGTTTTACGAAAATAGTGAGAAATTTTGGATTGAAGTAAATAATCCCCTAAATGTCCTAGAATACCAATTAAGTGCACCAGAAATAGTTTGCCTTAGCATTAACATTTATCACATCACATGCAGGTAGTTGGTTTTCATTATCTTTTTTTAATGATCATCAGAATTACTGTATCTTTCTGCTCAGTTCCTCTCCTATTCAACTCCCAGTCTGCCATTCTAGTTTCTAATAACAGTTTAATTTACAAACTACAGAACTGCAGAACAAAAAGTGATATCAATCAAAAAACAAAAAAACGAATGGAAATTTTTACCGTGATCCCCAATAAATGTCCATAAATATACAGCAATGTAAGTGGGTATATAATGAGTGCAGGAAAAACATATTAAAGGAACACTATAGCAGCCATTGAAAGTCAGTTCCAACTACTTTTTTTAATATATTCATCCACCTTTCTTGGATGAATCTCTTGATCCTGGCACTATATATTAGTTACTGTTTCTGTTTGTAGTGGGCACCATATTGACATTGTCAAAATTTATATACAATTACTGTTGAAAGACGTAATGCATCCAGCAATTGGTCCTTTTTTCCTAGCAAATTGTGCTGGTTACAAGAATGCAAAAAAAGCAAAGTATTAAATATACTTGCACATTTCTTGTTTTGACTGAGTAAAGGTGGCCATAGACTTTAAGACGAACAATTGTACAGCTAATGGTTTTTCATCCAACAACAGTCGAAAAAATTGATCGGTCAGGTTAGAAACTTTTCATTGTTCACAGTGAAATGTATCTATTGTCCAATTGTTTGCAGGACCAAACAGGCAACTAACCTCAGTTTAGAGGTTGAAAATGGTCACTTGAATTGGTCTTTTTAGTTGATGGACAAATCATACATTTAAAAGATCGTTTCAGGATAAGCTTGGTCTTACGATAAAAAATCGGAACGTCTATGGCCACCTTTAAGCATTGCATCGGTATATTCATATACTGCATGTTTTACAAACCGGTTAAAACATCTGTTCACTTTATGAAAGTTGCCAGGATCTGCAAAACAATTTGCCACCTAAAAAATGGCTAGTTCATATAGAAGTTGTATTATAAAATTTCAAGCTATTTTTCATTTTAGGTTTTCAAGATTAATTGAGAATATTGGCACACTCTTTAAAAATGATGGGTAGAACGTGATTCATTACGTTCCACTTGTTTTTTCACATTCAAGCTTTTTAATTAATTCATTCATTCATATTAATGTTGTTTGGAAAAGTCTAACTCTAAATGGTTTACTTAGTAGCTGGACTTTTCTACATGTCAGTAACTAGTAGAGAAGTGGAAATGTCCCACATGCCCAGCATGTTGCTAGTCTAGACTTAAGCTCACTTTTAAAACAACAGGCATGCAGTCGTCAGCGCAAAACTGAACTAATGAGTTCATCGATTGGACCTAAATGATGGGTTTGTGGCCGCTGCATCTAAACCATAGGCAAGGCCCAGGCAAGTTTTGTGGTATTAAAGACATCACTTGGTGGCTTTTAAATGCTGGGTCTGTGGCATGTACAGTTAAAGAAAAATTAGTTCTATTAAACAAAAATGTTTAACTATGAATCATCATACTGTATGTGTATTTGTAGGCATATACTTATCTGTTATATGCACTGTATGGACATTCCTCTGCAGATCCACTATGTCTTGAAATGTACTATATTGTATACAACAATATAATCATTAAAGCAATAAATGTTTTACTAAGAATCATCACAAACCATATTTGCCAAGATATTGCATATACTTATCTTTACACTTACACTAAACATGTTCTGCTGTAGCATACAGGAACTTTTGTGGGCCTAAACCTTGTACAGATATAGGATCCCTTATCCAGAAACCTCCGAATTACCGAATGGCTGTCTCCAATAGACTCCATTTTATCCAAATAATCCATATTTTTAAAAATGATTTCCTTTTCCTCTGTAATAATAAAACAGTAGCTTGTACTTGATCCCAACTAAGATATAATTAATCCTTATTGGAAGCAAAACCAGCCTATTGGTTTTATTTAATGTTTAAATGAATTTCTAGTAGACTTAAGGCATGAAGACCCGAATTACGGAAAGATCCATTATCCGGAAAACCCCAGGTCCCGAGCATTCTGGATAGCAGGTCTCATACCTGTATTTGCAACTGTAACATGCACTGGGCATCAGCACACATATATCACTAATTATAAGATATAATTATTCCTAATTATAAGAAATCAAAGATACGGTATATCTACTGTTTACTGAGCAAGCAACAATGTCATCAGAAATCCACAGTTAAATGAAGACATTGTAGTGATGTAGACTATACAGTTTACAGATGGAACTCAATTCTGTAGCCCCATGCATCTTGCAGTTCTGCTCACAAAAGCAAGTTTGAATTTATTTGAGAAAATTACTCACACATACTATTTATTTTTCTATTTTTACCTTGGGGAGACAGATTTCTCCTGCTCTGGAGTACAGTGCTCATCATGTATCCAACAAGTCTGGCAGTTATTACGCTGACTTTCTCCAACTATGTCCTTCAGCCAGTGTTCCCTGAATGTATCCCTCCCTACGATGCCTCCAGAGTCCTGTCTATAGTCTGCTTGTGTAAGTAATGTTGGCTATCATTTGTCTCTGCAATTCATATCCACATCACTGAACCATAAAACTTGAGCACAAATTACATCCACTTTTGTTTTTATAAAATGTTTTGGTTTTATTCTATGGCAGACACCACGCCATTGTTCTTAGAGATTTTTCTGTTTTCTTTTCTCTGCAGTGCTGTTGACTTGGGTGAATAGCTCAAGTGTTCGATGGGCCACCCGTATCCAAGATATATTTACTGCTGGGAAACTCTTAGCTTTGGGACTCATTATTGTAGTCGGATTCATGCAGATATTTAAAGGTACCTAGCTTTTGATTGATTAGGATTGGATACCAAACCTGTTAACTGAAAACTGCTAGAGCAAACAGTTCAACTACTTGGGCTAAAAGATGTACAGTAGCTGTCCTTAAAACCTTTAGCATTGGATCTAAAATCCAGCCTGACATTACACAAAGTTGAAAATAGTTGACTCTATGCAATTTCTGTCCCAACTCTGATGTGTATATGGTGTTAACCTACAGGAAACTATGAAGAGCTCAAACCGAGCAATGCGTTTAATTTTTGGATGATTCCGACGGTGGGGCAGCTGGCACTTGCTTTTTTGCAAGCATCTTTTGCATTCAGTGGTTGGAACTTTCTTAACTATGTCACAGAAGAGATGGTTGAACCTAGAAGGCAAGTAGTTTTTATCTGTTGTTTTTTGGGAACTCATTGGAATTAAGTGTATCCTCATACTTCCTGTGCCTATAAATATATATGAAGGGTCAAGGCCATATCTGCCCGTTTGGTGAAGTTGCTAGTTTGGTGCGGATCTTGGCATGATTTGGCCTCCCACATTCAAGGCCATTGATCAGATCACCCATGGGGGGAGACCCATTGGATGAGGATTGGATAAGCGTGTGAGTGCGCTTCTCGTCTGACAGAATTTCAAACTTGCACAATTGATATTTAGACAATTTGCGAGATATCAGTTGGGCAGGCCCATTGGTGTTCCTGAAGCAGATAAGATGCCAACTCCTGCCTTTTTCTTTTGATTTCTTATTATTTGTGCCCCTGAGGAAGACTACTATGGTCGAAACATGTTGGGCTCACTACTTATTTTGGTATTTTTTGTAACCCCCTTTTTTATTTTTGATGTAATAAATATCTTTTATTTGTAGATTGAGTCCAATCCTTTTTTTTTTAGATTTTTTTAAGATGCCAACTTAGTCTGAATGTAGTGATATTACCATTGCAATAAATAAAAGAAATGTTTACACTACACTGCTAAACTGCTGTATAATGCATGGTCAAACATGGGTATAAAATTACACAGAGGAAAATCATTAAGAACCATTGGAGACCTAGTTGATGAAAAAGGGTGTTGAATCTTGTGAGAATGAATTTTAGAAGTATGACTGTCTTGAGTATATCTCTACTGATTAATGTATAGAGCAGTGCAAATATATTTCCTCTAATATTGTCAGCTCTGTGGGGCAGGGACCTCCTTCCTCTTATTTCTGACAATTAGCTCTGACTCTTTAATGCAGTTGTACTTTGTATTTATTTCTATTTATTATTATGACTCCTCACTAATTTATTGTTGTACAGTGCAGTGCTGCATACAAAAATAGCACTATTTAAAAACCTATACATACATAAATGTATTTTGTCTATGTCTTATGCCCATTGTTCTTTATAATGTGCTCCTTAAACTTTCACAGTTTCATTTTTACTTTTCTTTCATCCTTTTGCCTATACTTTCTTTTCTAATTTTTCATGCTCATTTTTTCTACCTATTACTCTTTTCTGTTCCCTTTTCTTCATCAAATCTTGTCTGCACTTTCCTTCTTCTTTTGCTCTCCCCTAATTTGTTGATTTCAGACCAATGGACCATTTGTTCTTTTTTTTCATCTCCTTTTTATCCTCATCCATTTCTCCCTGATCTTCTGTCTTCTCTCTTGTCTTTCCTCCTTCATTTATTAACTGTTTCTGTTATGTTCTGTTTTGAGCTTTTTTCTTCCATTTTTACAGATTCATCGCATCAACATTTTAAAGCACTCCACTTTCACTCTCCTCTACCCTCTTACATCTTCTTTTTCGAATTTGCCCTCCATGTTTTAAGTTTTCTCTTCTGTGCAATTTCCCTGTGCCCCTAGTATTGCACAGTTCCCTTCTTTTCTCATAATCTTGCTCATGTTTCTATTTTTCTTTCTCTTTACCTAAGTGCTAGAATTTGACAGCACACATGAATTAACTGCTAGTATTTCCTACATATATGCAGTCACATAATAGTGTCTTGTCATTCACTGTATTAGAGGTTCCCCCTAGAGTCTAGAACAACACTGAGAGAGAAAGATGGTTGAACCAAAACAGGTAGATCTGTGAGCTGGATGGGGACCACAGACTGCCAGATGGACCACACTAAAATACACCAATTTTATTAGGATTTAATGCCCATAGTTATAAATTAAAATAAAGAATTAAGTAGGGTTTAAATAAATAGTACATTAAAACAAAGGCATAAGCTGGTAACAGTTACTTAAGCAGAGGAGATATTACACTTTATCACTTTATGCAATAGTATGTGTGTGTGTGTATGTATATATATATAATACACAAAAGCCATGAATATTGTAAATTATATCCTTATAAACGGTGACTAGTGAGGTCATCAGTTATAAACGGTGAGTAGTGATGTAATTTCTGTCACATGACTCACTGAAACGTGTGTATTATAATAAATAAAGTACCCCCAGTTGTAAAATATGAGGATATTAGAAGTTACCTCGGAGTTCCATGACCTGTATAAAAACACTCGGCCTTCGGCCTCGTGTTTTTATATGGTCATGAAACTCCTCTGTAACTTTTAATATCCTTATATTTTACAAGAGGGGGTACTTTATTCACTATATATATATATATATATATATATATATATATATATATATATATATATATATATATATATATATATATATATATATATATATATATATATATAAAATAAGACTTTAAAGTCATAATTGAGTTTCCACTAATATTGCTTTGTGATTCTTTCTTATTAGAAACCTACCTCGCGCCATATTCATATCCATCCCCTTGGTGACATTTGTGTACACATTCACCAATATCGCATACTTTACTGCTATGTCGCCTCAAGAACTCATGTCTTCAAATGCTGTTGCAGTTGTAAGTAGAAAGGTTGTTCCCATAGACAAAGTGTTCTGTGCATCCTGTGCCTCCTGCCTCTGTATTTCAGCCTCTCTACCTTCTGTTGGTTTAGACATTTGGTGAAAAGCTACTGGGTTATTTTTCCTGGATCATGCCAGTCTCAGTGGCGCTGTCCACTTTCGGAGGGATAAATGGATACCTCTTTACCTCATCAAGGTTTGAGGAAGTATGATTTAACACTGTAGTTTTAGTAGCTAACACCTTAAATCTAATCAGTATTTTCAAATCTCTGATCAAGCTTTACGGTAGTGTTAAACATAGAGTATCCAAAATATTTTAACATATTTAGCAGTTACTGATTCATTTCACTCATTTCACTTTGCCCTAGGATTGACTACCTTTGATAAAGTAAATACTATCCCTAATCGGCTAATTGTTTACATGTATTCTTTGCTACCTGAAGTTTATGACACTATTTAATATGTAGAGGACGTTTTCTTACATTTCCCAGAATGTATCCACAAAGATGAGATGAGAAATAGATTTTTAGGATTGAAATAGTAGGATTGAAGTATTAGGTGACTTGTCTCTTAAAACAGAAGCATATTTATTTTGCTTTTTGTTCTCTTGTATGATAGGAGTAATTTTTTAATGTGAAGGGCAGGGTTTAGTGCAAAAACAAGGTGCAATTTAACATGTTTTTTGCACTTGGCATCATACCCGTAAAATAAAGTCTCCGTGCTCCAATGCAGAGTGTGGAAACGTGTTTTTTGCCCTATGAATAAAGCACTGCCTGCATTTGCATAGACACCTCCTCTCTTCCCTCTCTTTTACTTACTGCCTGCCCTTGAACTTCCATGACTACTTAGAGCTTCTTCCACAGAAATTAAGTAGATTTAATTCCATTAAAATTTCTTATTTTTACAACATTTCTAATTTATAAAAAGCTTGACAGAGTGTTCCTGCTTGAATTTATATTACATTTCTCCCATATAAAACAAATTCACTTTCTTTTGATTACAATATTGATAAAATGTGTCTTCAAGCTCAGTTCTTGCTAAAATCTTATGGAACAATAAGGAATTTCCTTTGTGGAAGCTGCTGTTAAAATTATACTGAAATAATGGCCTTTTAGTAACATCTTGCTCTTTTGATGAGATATTCATCTTTATGCAGAACAGCTTTGCTACTAATTCCTACTTCAACCAGAGAAAATGTTCCAAGTTAGGAGCTCTATAAATCCAAACCCTGTATATATGTAGTTCTGCAAATATATACATTTTTCTTTTAATTTAAAAGATCTATTTTGTTTATGCCACCTACAGTGATGTAGGACATTTTGCCTGCCATGCTTTGATGCTCCAAATCATCTTCTCGAACCCTCTTAGGAAATCATGTGAAAATCCTTTTATAGTGGCACAGTGCTACAAATCACTATAGCAAATCACTAATTAGTGGTAAAATTATCATTTTTATATTTCACTATCCACAATACATTGTTTCTTCAAGGGTTTCATTGTGATAGGTTATTAAAATGAAGAAAAATCAAAATTTAATGAATTTGGCCCTATGTGTAACATTAAGCTGGCCATAGATGCCATCTCCCGACCTGCCACTAACCAGTCAGATCAAATAAAGAAGTAAAAAAACAGATCAGACGATATTCTGCCCCTGACAGCAATCGTACAAAAGTTATGTCCGACAAAAGCTGGCAACAGTCTCTCACTGATATCGTCAGATCGGCAATACATGCAGAGATATTATCGGTAGTAAATTTTCTAACCTGTCCGATCGTCTGAACGACCGATCTCCATGGCACGAAAATTGTCGCAACACTCTACACACAGCTGAAAATTTTACAAAATGGAGATTTGCATGATCAAATCTTTACGCCTATGGCCAGATTTAGACAGTACAGAAACAAGTGTATTCTGCAACAAAAATCTTTGTAGCATTAGCATCTATGGCAAAAGATTCTTAAAGAGGTCGTTCACCTTTCATACACTTTTTCCAGTTCAAATATTTTCAGATTATTTGCCAGTAAAAATACATTGTGCAATCACTTTCCGTTTTTATAATTTTTTACCGTTCTTCCAAAATTGAAGTCTAAGGTTGATCTTTCTGTCCCTGGTGTTTCATTATGGCAGCTCAGTGATCCACGTGTGGATTCCGATTTGTTACATTCAATTGTAGCAAAGACATCCCCCCACCCCCAAGCTGCTTCAGAAAGACATGGTTAGGTGACAATGTAACCTTCAAACCTCAATAGTAGAAAAAAGTTTGCAAATAAAAAATGGAAATTAATTGGAAAAAGTCTTTATTTCTGGTGAACTATCTGAAACCAACTGAACTGAAAAAAGTGTTGGAAGAACCCCTTTAATGGCAGCCCAGATCACACTGAGCATGTGCAGTGCCTCTGACACTCATAAACATGGCCAAACAGGATCAGAAGATGTGGAGCTTCTGTGTACAATATGAAATGCATGGATCATTACTATTACCGAGTTGCTGTACCTGTATATTGAACACAACCTTTCTAGCACTTTTCTTTTTTAGGCTTTAGCTCTTTCAGGCTCACACTTTTATTAATAAATATTCTGTGAAGCAAACAAAAGAATATTTTATGCCAAATTTATACTAACAGGGAAAGTGGTCTGCCACAATACAGAGATGAAATAACTGAACAAACTCAAACTAAAATGTTAGCAATTTTGGGGCATTTTTGTTATGTGTGCCACAGATGGTATTTCAAACAGTTTGGTTAACAGTAAAAGGTTAACAGGAAGTGAGTGAATAGTTTAGGGAACATGTGACAAAGTAGAAGTCATTGGATATCTCCACAAATTACATATTGAGAAGCACATGTTCTTCTAATCTGACTGCCATCTATTTGATATCTAATCCTAGATACTGAATTCAAGCATTTTTTCCAAAGGCATAGCTCACTTTATAATGATTTTAAAGTTTCTCCTCGACTTTTAGATAGACCCTTATCACATTCTATACTAATATCAGTTTACTAGTGCTGGCTCATGTATTAAGACGTTGCTGCGAAATCTAGAAGCAGCATTTTGTTGGTGACAAAAACTCTTACATCTACTCTCTAATATTTTGATGGTGGTGTAGTAAACTGCATGGCTGCTTTGGTAAAACCCAGAGATAATTGTTTCAAAGCATGTAAAACACAAATACGTGTACAAGTAGGCGACTTGTTATCTGGAAACCCATTATCCAGAAAGCCGTGTCCCATAGACTCCATTTTATCCAAATAATTCACATTTTTCTAAATTGTTTTTTTTTTTTTTTGTAATAATAAAACAGTATCTTGTACATCATCCAAACTAAGAAATTATTAATCCTTATTGGAAACAAAACCAGCCTATTGGGTTTACCGAAGGGGTTATTTATCAAAGGTTGAATGTATGTGAATTTTTTTTACTTTAATACATTTGCATGTACTCACATCTCGAATGGGAGATTATTTCTGAAAAACGCGAACATCTAATATTCGATCCAATAGTCCCGACCTGAAAATTCGAATCGAGGGGTGATAAATCTCACATTCGAATTTACATACGAGCTGGTGCTTTTATATTCAAATTTGTGAGTTTTAACACAAAGTGGCAGATCTATCAAAGGTTGAAGTGAAGGTTCGAAAGTTAAAAACTTCGAATTTCAAAGTAATTTTTGGGTAGTTCTACCATCGAATAGTCCAGCTTCGAGTCGAAGTTGAAAAAAACTTTGAAATCCAAATATCGAAATGTATCATGTACTGTCTCTTTAAAACTTCGACTTCGACCATTCGCCACCTAAAAGCTGCCGAAGTGCTGTTTTAGCCATTGTTTTTCACAGCATAAAAAATAGGCCCCTTACTGTTACGGCATAGGTAGAAGTTGTATTTAAGACATCTTTCACGTGCAAAGCCTGAGCTCATTGACCTCAGGGGACAAAATGAGCCTTGAAATTACAAGCCACTGGAGGTTAGTTGGTAGTTGCAGACTAGTCATGGGTGACTTTGTCCCATTTTGCCAAAAAATTCGTAAAACGCATTGAAGTCGATGGGCGTCAAAATAGTTTTGACACTCGCCAATTTCAATGCTTTTTTTTTATATACACGTGCCTATTTTGTCCAAATGCATTAAAGTCAATGGACGTCCAAATAATTTTGACGCTCGACTATTCTGAAGTGAGCCTAAATTTTTTTTGACGCAGCAGATTTTTTGATGCTCTTTCACGAGTTTATTCGCGCCTGCCAAATTTATTCGCTCATCGTTACTGTAGACTTCTCTTTGAAGGTGAGCTACTAAACTGTGTTCTCCCAAAACTGTCGTTTTCATAGTATCTCCAAACTTACCACCCAATACTGAAACTCACATCAGAACATTTATATCCAATCTTTTCTTTTCCTTGTTTCCGCAGTTTATTGATCTGAAAGTTTTATATCAGTCCTCCAAAATTTTTCCACCCAACTATTTCTCTGCAATCCTCCTTAGTACTACAATAATTACAACATAATGCAGCAGTCACAAGAGGTGTGATATAAAACATTCAGACAACATTACATCTAGACATAAGGACATTCATTATTTCCACTGATTCTGCTTCTCTTCCCACCAGGTTATGTTTCTCTGGAGCCAGAGAAGGTCATTTACCCAGCCTGCTTGCTATGATCCATTTTAAATATTGCACCCCAGTCCCAGCTCTTCTTGTTTGTGTAAGTACAAGAGTGTATGTTAATCTTTTATATATATATTGTATATGTATCTCTATGGTCTGCACTTTCGGTATGTCTATTTAGCCCATATAATTAATGGGAAATAATATACATTTAAACATAAGAATGTCTAAAAACAATGTGAGTACAGGTATGGGATCCATTATCTAGAAACCCGTTATCCAGAAATTATGGAAAGGCCGTCACCCATAGACTCCATTTTATCCAAATAATCGAAATGTTTAAAAATTATTTCTTTTTTTTCTCTATAATAATAAAACAGTAGCTTGTACTTGATCCCAACTAAGATATAATTAAAGGGGTTGTTCACCTTTAAATTAACTTTTAGTATGATGTAGAGAGTAATATTCTGAGACAATTCGCAATAGGTTTTAATATTTTATTATTTACGCTTTTTATTCAGCAGCTCTCTAGTTTGCAGTTTCAACAATTTAGTTGCTAGGGTTCAAATTATCCTAGCAACCATGCATTTGAATAAGAGACTGGAATATGAATAGGAGAGGCCTGAATAGAAAGATGACTAATAAAAAGTAGCAATAATAATAATATATGTGTAGCCTTACAGAATATTTGATCTTTGGATGGGGTCAGTGACCCCCATATAAGAGATGCAAACAGAAGAAAAAGGCAAATAATTCAAAAACTATAAAAAAGAAAAAAATAAGTCCAATTGAAAAGTTGCTTAGATTAGCCATTACATAACATACTAAAAGTTAACGTAAAGGTGAACCACCCCTTTAATCCTTATTGGAAGCAAAACCAGCCTATTGGGTTTATTTAATGTTTACATGATTTTCTAGTAGACTTGGGGGCAGATTTATCAAGGGTAGAAGTCAATTCGAGGGAATTTTAGAGGTAAAAAAATTCGAAATTCAAAGTAAGTTTTTTGGATACTTTGACCATCGAGGGATACTACGACTTCGAATTTACTTCGACTTCGATTCGAAGTAAAAATCGTTTGACTAAATGGTATTCCTGCCGAAGTATCTGTACCTGTTCCACAACTCTCCGACCCCATTATCCAAGCAAGTCTGCACCTCTGTTCAAGCAATGATAACACCTTTCCTGTGGAACAACAAAGGAGCCAGAATCTCTTCTGCTAGATTGATGGCCCCGTATGCCAAGGGGGGCCTGAGTCTCCCCAATTTTTTCCTCTACTATATTGCGGCCCAGCTTAGCTATGTCAATTGGTGGCTGACTCAGGACTTAGATAACCCCAATGTTATATTGCAGGCCAGGCTCTTGGGCTCACTGGAGGCCCTAAGGAACTATGTGTATAGAAAGTCTAGGGATTATCCAACATTACCCCCTTGTATGAAAGCCCCTTATACGGCCTGGATGCATATGGTCAGACTAACTAAAACCAAACAGCCAATACTTTCTCCTCTGTTGCCCTTATGGAGGAACTCCCAGTTACAGCAGTTTGATAATGTGGAGGCCATGAGCTACTGGACCTCAAAGAACATCAAATATTTGGGGGACATTGTAGTCAACTCGAGGTTTATGGACATGGTAGCGTTGAGGGATAAGATTGCTACTCCCAATTTACCCATGTTTCGGTATCTTCAGTTACGGCACATATTTGCGGCACAATTTGGCTCAGGAGATCTAGAAATGGTGGTGCCAACAGTCCTAGCACAACTAAGTAAGGAGGAAACGGCTAAAATGGTCTCGAGTTTATATTCACTCCTCCTGGCATCCACTGCCTCGCCCTTTCAGTCAGCCTATAAGCAATGGCAGGTAGACATGCCCGGTCTGAGTGAGGACCAGTGGGATGAGACAACGGGCAGGCTCTACCAATTCTTGATTAGCTCGAGAGACAGGTTGATACAATACAAATTTCTGATGCGGATATATCTCACCCCTAATAGGCTCCACAAAATGGGAAGACTACCCCGTCCCACGTGTAAAAGATGTGGGGTGGCGGATGGAACCTTTTGGCACATGGTTTGGGCGTGCCCGGTTATTTCCAGATATTGGTCCGATATCACACTGTATATTGTTGAGGTCCTGTCCCTCCCCCCGCTGCGAACCCCCGAAATCTGCCTACTGGGTGTAGTTGACGATATGGTGCCACTCAGTAGTACCAGAATATTACTAAGATCCCTACTTTTTTATGCCAAGAAACTAATGATCATTCACTGGATGGCCCCCCACCCTCCCCAAAGACCGGGCTGGATTGGGTATGTGAACAAGATGCTCCCGTTAATTAAATTGACATATGAAGCTAGGGGTCACCCCAACAAATTTGAGAGAATATGGGGTGTTTGGTTAGAAGCACATTTGTTGTCATTACCATGATGATACTGTATGTTTTGAGAAATGCACTGTCGTATGTTTTGCTCATACTTATGTTGTTTTCGCTGCTGGTGTACCTTTCACCCCCCCCTTCCCTTCCCTCTTTCTTTCTGTACCCTTTCCCAGCTACACTTTAAAACAATAAAAAGAACACCTTTTAAAAAAAAAAAAATCGTTTGACTATTCAACCATTCGATAATCGAAGTACTGTCTCTTTAAAAAAACTTCGACTTCAATACTTCGCCAACTTAAACCTGCCGAATTGCTGTTTAGCCTATGGGGGACCTCCTGTGTGTTTTGCTAAGTTTTTTTAAGTCTAAGGATTTTTTGGGAAAATCGTACAATCAAACGATAAAATCGTTCGAATTGTTCGATTCAAAGTACGATCGGAGTACGATCGTACGATGTATGAAATCCTCCGACTTTGAATTCGAATATCGGAGGATTTCAAATTTTTTTCTGCTTTGAAATTCGACCCCTGATAAATCTGCCCCTTAAGGTAGGAAGATCCAAATTACGGAAAGCTATCCATATATAGCATTCTGGATAACAGGTCCCATACCTGTAGTATGGTTTTGGAATTAGTTTGGAAGATCTGTAGTATGTGCATGTGGTAGTCTGTCCTCTGATATTTATGTGACTTTTTTGTTCTAATTGTGGTAGAAAAGAACAATCCTGACAAGTTTATGTAAGAGGTTCTACTATAAATACAAGTAAGGCACATGCCAGGATCAAATACCCTTAATCAAACTGTTAAATTAGTTTTTAAAAAGGGCTGTTTTTTTAGACAGATTATTTTACATGTGGATTGGTTTATTTGATATATTTTTATTTATGGAATGCTCTGTGCTGATTTCGTTTTGTCTTTAAAAATTCCACCTTTAATTTTTATTTGGAGTTACATGCAAAACACTCTGCTTATTGCTTGAAACTGTGCCTTTCTAGCATTGGATAGGAAATTCCTTCCCTTCCATCTATTGAAAGTGATGATACTACATCATTATAATAAATGTAACATATGATACACGTAACAGACCACTATTGAGATGAAAAATAAAATATAAATGGGCCATTATATGGTAACAATTCCCCTTTAGCTTTTAATTTGAGATGCAGAGTATAAAGCACTGCTCAGTGAATGGAAAGTTCCACCACTAAGCCTATTATAATAAGTAGCAGAAGTGACTGAAAGATTAATAAACTACTACAAGTGTGACCCGCAGAAGAAAAGAATGCAACACAATTTTCTCAGTGTTTTGTGGGATTACATGGAGTAGACATTTACAAATGAAGACATCCATTTCGTATTAATGGCTTAAGTCAGGTTTTAATTACATGGATTTTACCCAGTGAGGAAACATTGGCAAAACTGCAATTCTGAGCAACCAGGGTTGCATTAATATACAGGTATAGGAACCCTTATCCGGAAACCCGATATCCAGAAAGCTCAGAATTATGGAATGGCTGTCTCCCATAGACTCCATTTTATCCAAATAATCCAAATTTTAAAAACTGATTTCTTTTTTCTCTGTAATAATAAAACAGTAACTTGTACTTAATCCCAACTAAAATGTAATTAATCCTTATTGGAATCAAAGCCAACCTAGTGGGTTTATTTAATGTTTACATGATGTTCTAGTAGTCTGAAGGTGTGAATATCCAAATTATTGAAATAATCCAAATTTTTAAAAATGATTTCCTTTTTCTCTGTAATAATAAAACAGTAGCTTGTACTTGATCCAAACTGAGATATGATTAATCCTTATTGGAAGCAAACCCAGCCTATTGGGTTTATTTAATGTTTAAATGAATTTCTAGTAGATTTAAGGCACGAAGACCCAAATTACGGAAAGATCCGTTATCCGGAAAACCCCAGGTCCCGAGCATTCTGGATAACAGGTCCCATACCGTATTATATATCTTCACTTAACCAATGTGACTCTATTGTGGATGATTTCTTGCCTATTTATAAAAAGTAGGCAAGAAATCGTAATAATCTTATCGCTTATCACCTCCTTCAAAGCTTTCCTACTACAGGTATTGGATCTGTTATCCAGAAATCCGTTATCCAGAAAGCTCAGAATTACAGAATGGACATCTCCCATAGACTCCATTTTATCCAAATAATCCAAATTTTAAAAACTGATTTCCTTTTTCTCTGTAATAATAAAACAGTATCTTGTACTTAATCCCAACTAAAATGTAATTAATCCTTATTGGAAGCAAAGCCAAACTAGTGGGTTTATTTAATGTTTACATGATGTTCTAGTAGTCTCAAAGTATGAATATGCAAATTATTGAAAGATATGTTATCTGGAAGACCCCAGGTCCCAAGCATTCTGGATAACAGGTGCCATATCTGTACTGGTGTCAAACAATCAGATCTATAGTTTTGAGGCTAAGATTGGGATCCATTTTTGAATAATGGCACTGCATTAGCAAATTTGCCAATCTCTTCACACAATGGGGGAAATTTACTAAAGGGCGAAGTGGCTAACGCTGGCAAAAATTCGCCCGTGTGACATCATTTCGGCACTTCGTCGATTTATTAACGGTAGCTGGCGTAATTTCGCCAAGAAGATAGACTCTGGCGCAACTTCGCACTCTAATGAAAGGCAAATTTTCGGTCTGGCGAAAGAGCGTTATTACGCAAATTCACTAAGTTTTTGATTTTACTGACCGTTACCTCTATAGCCAGACTTGCCTACGCCACCTCAGACCACACGAAGTGCAATAGAGTAGATAGGAGTTCCTCAAAAAAAGTTGAAAATTTTTCTAGGTCCCAAAAAACGCTGGCGTTTTTTCCTATTTAAAGGGTGATAGACTGAAAAAGATCGTAAATTTTTTTTGGGGGTGCCCTCCTTCTCCCCCTACATTTGCTAACATAAGGCAACTAAACTATACAGTGGGCACATGTGTAGGGCATTATAACAACTCTATATAATTTTATTTAGGTTCCCTGGACTTGTGTAGTGTAATGTATTTGCTGCAGCATATACATCCATTGTACTTTAACTGCACGTCGTATGCTAATTAGCCAACGCTAGCGTAACTTCGAACTGCTGAGTGTAATTTCACTGGCGTAATTTCGCCATCGTTAGGTACCCTGTGCGCAACTTCGGATCTTCGTGAATTAGCGTTGTCCAACGAATTTACGCCTGGCGAAGTGTTGCGATGTGCACTTCGCCAGTGCAGTAATTTTTTCCAGAAAAGGTGGCAACAACCAGCCACCAATATTTAAATTATTACTAGAAACATTACATTAGGAACTCATCAGTGGCGTAACTAGAGGAAGCTATAGAGGGTTGGCTTCCTCTATAGCCAACAAGAACCCCCTTCCCCAGCTGCTTTCTTAACTGGGAAGCAGTGTGCGTCGTTGTGTGGTGGGGAGTGGGTGGAGTCTGGGTGGGGAGTGAGTGGTGTCTGGATGGGGAGTGGGTGGGGAGTGTGGGGGGAGTGGGTTAGGTCTTGGCGGGAAGTGGGTGGAGGCAGGAAGTGGGCGGGAGGATGGGGATTGGAGTGTGCTTGGCCCCTCTGAAGGTTTTTTTGTAGGGGGGGGGCCTGGCGCACTCTAGTTATGCCACTGGAACACATAATAACCAATACAAGGTTTGCTCTCAAACAGCAAAACAGGAAATGCAAGCTTATATTTGATTAGTAGAAAAATTGTAAAATCAGTTGAATAATTTGCACAAATAACAGGTCAAGTAACCAATAGCAGAAGGACTTCACAGGTCAGCTGTGTGAAAGCAAACATCTGCTAGGTTAGGGTTAGTAAAACAAACTGAAGTAAATTATCCATCTGCTATTACATTCAACCAAACATAAAAAAGTATACACGATTACAGCATTTAAATTTCATAAAAAATCTAGGTGGGGGCACTGGGTTATGCAGTCCAGTCATCCATAAATAATTTGATCTTATTTTGTTATTGCAATTAGAACAATAAAGACACACTTTGCACATATTACTACCACATCTCAAAAGCAACAGACACTTATCTGCCAAAGAATAACCAGCCTCTAGGAACTGTTAATAATACATAAGTAAATATGTAAATACAACCTCTGTACCCATGAGCTGAAAGCGCACAGGCCAAATCCATCGCTCAAACTAATGAGATCTAATTAGATATGTCTGCTGTCCCATTAATATCATTTTCTCTACTGTGGTTTCCTTGCAGTGTTTCTATCATTTCCTGGTATTTCCATAAGTTAAGATTGTACAGCAGACTGGTAAAGGACTGTGTTTGTGCTACATATATATAATTAATTTCGGGGTTATTTATTAAAGTCTGATTTTTTTCTGGTTGGAGTTTTAAAGGGGAAAAACATAAACTTGAATTGTTCATGATTTATTAAACCCTGATGCTGTTAAAAGTCAGAATAAAAAAAGACTCCATCACAAACCTGCCGAGGTCATGTAGAAGTCAATGACAGATGTCCCTTTTGCAATTGGAAGTTATCAGGATCTGCGCAGAATGCGAAGAATTTGTGGTTTTCGGGTGATAATGCAAAAAATAGGAGTTTTCGGGCATCGAATTCGGAAAAAATCCTTTTAAAAGCACCAGATTTTTATTCATTAATATGGTAAAAATGTCCACAGGAGTTTGGTCTAAGTGGTTTTAAGAAAATAGTGAGAAATTTTTTGGATTTTTAGTAAATACTCCCCCTTTATGTCCATTGTTTAAGGTTCTGAACCTGTTACCTGTATGTGGCTAGATCATTTTTAAGTCATCCATCACCTTAACATAATTCTGTTTCTGTTACAGTGCGGAGCAACTATAATTATCATGCTTGTTGGAGATACGTACACCTTAATAAATTATGTGTCCTTTATTAACTACCTCTGCTACGGAGTGACAATTATGGGTCTAATTGTGCTACGTCTGAAGAAGCCCAAAATGTTCCGACCGATTAAGGTAAAAGTATCACATTATACAAATACAGTACAGATATAGGATCCCTTATCCGGAAACGCGATATCCAGAAAGCTCCGAATTACGGAATGGCTGTTTCCCATAGACTCCATTTTATCCAAATAATCCAAATTTTTAAAAATGATTTGCTTTTTCTCTGTAATAATAAAACAGTAGCTTGTACTTGATCCCAACTAAGATATAATTAATCTTTATTGAAAGCAAAACCAGCCTATTGGGTTTATTTGATGTTTAAATGAATTTCTAGTAGACTTAAGGCATGAAGATCCAAATTACAGAAATATCTGTTATCCGTAAAACCCCAGGTCCCGAGCATTCTGGATAACAGGCCCCATACCTGTATATAAGTAGGGTACTTAATCTCCATTTTATTAGTTAATTATATCTGATGAGAAAGCTAGGGAGCAGAACAGTGATGATAAATGCTTTTAGCCCTTGTCATGTTCTCCAGCTCAATGATATACTCCTGGGATTCCCTTTTGGTTAATCAATACTTTCCTATTTAGACTTATACCACAAGAGTGTTTTTGCCTGTCATTTAGAATTGCCATGCAAAAGGCATGCTAATTATATATATGTTTTATTCTGCTTTTATTTTGCACAAAGGCTAATCTTGCAGCACACACATACCCACATTGCCCAATAGAGAATTGTCAGTTTCATTGATACAGCTGCTCTAGGGCTTGAGGCACTTTGCTTTGTTAACACCAGTCAGCAGGATGACGTAGACTCATATGATTATTTATGCTAAAGGGACATAATAGGTACAGGGAAAAACTCACAGGGGAATTTCACAGAAGTGGAAGAAGCATTTTTTTGGCGTTAAAACTGGTGTAAATACAATCTTCAAATTCACATATTCACAGCGACAGGGAATCTCTTCTCTGAAGGGCACAATCATTAGTACAACAATGTACAGCAGAGAGGCAACTAATGACAGCCTGTCCGGTTTAGGATGAGCTAAAGACAAATTCCAAAAAATGTTTGTAAAATGTTTTTTGAAATTTTGTTCGAAAGACAAGAAGTGGAGATATCGGTTTGTGAATATGGTGGAAAATCTGACTCTTTTATTTTTCTCAATATAACCACTTTTGTGAACCCCCCCCCCCTTAGACTGTAAGGGGCAAATTCACTAAGATTCGAAGTTGCGCCAGGCGCAACTTCGCCGCACTTCGCCAGGCGTAGTTTCGCCAGCGCTCCGCAAATTCACTAAAATCCGAAGTTGCGATCAGGGGTAGCGTAAGGTTGCGAAGTTGCGCTAGCGTTGATTCGCTATGTAAAGCGAAGTTACGCTAGCGAAGGCTAATTTGCATACGGCGCCAAATTCAAATTTCAATGGAGGAATACGTATCAGCACTACAAATGCCTAGAAAACCTTCAAATCATCAAATAAAATTTTATTTTGCCCTACACATGTGCCCACTGTCTAGGTAAGTTGCCATGAGTCAGGAAATGTAGGGGGGAAGGAGGGGAGCCCCAAAAAAATGTTCGATCTTTTTCAGCCTATCACCCATAATGTAGAAAACACGCCAGCGTTTTTTGGGACTTAGAAAAAATTTTGACTTTTTTTCAAACAATCCCTATCTACTCTATTGCGCTTCGCCAGGTCTGAGGTGGCGAAGGAAGTCTAGCGTAAAAGGTAGCGTTCAGTACACTGCGCAAGTTAGTGAATTTGCGTAGTTACATCGCTAGCAAAAATTCACCTGGCGTAAGGGTGCGAAGTAACACTAGCGAAACTACGCCAGCGTTCGTTAGTGAATTTGCGCAGTAACGAAAATGCCAAACGCTAGCGAATTAACGCTAGCGTTCGGCGCTTCGGCGCTTAGTGAATTTGCCCCTAAGAATCTCAGAATGTAAGTGATAAAATATATTAAAAAATCTGCAAATAAAATTCGTATAACCCTTTTATTCTGCTTTTTCATAGGTCAATCTGCTTATTCCAATCACCTATATGATATTTTGGGCCTTCCTCCTGATTTTTAGCTTTTATTCTGAGCCGGTAGTCTGTGGGGTTGGGCTCATTATTATTTTAACAGGGGTGCCAGTCTTTTTCCTGGGAGTCTACTGGAAGAACAAACCAAAGTGTATAGATAGATGTATTGGTAAGTATTTTTTTAACAGTGATCTTAAGTATCAGAATGACTTTGGTATTATTTGTGCATCTGTTTGGCATTAAAAGGGTTGTGCACCTTCAACACTTTTTCCAGTTCAGTTGGTTTCAGAGTTTTCACCAGAAATAAAGACTTTTTCCAATTACTTTCTATTATCTATTTGTGGCCATTTTTCTAATATTGAAGTGTACAGGTTCATTTTTCACCTTCTAAAGCAGATCTGATGAGGGGGTCGCTGACTCTTTAAAGGAGAACTAAACCACCAAAATAAGAAAAGCCTCATCTACTACCCTAGATATTGCCCCCCTCCCTGCTTCCTACCCACCCATTATTCCAGAAAGTATCCCTGTACAGCATGCTCGCTTATTTATGCAGAGTAGTGCAGCGGAGCTCATGGGCGCCGTCTTCCGGGTCTTCAGTCTTCTTCTGATCATCTTCCTTCCCTTTTCAGCGCATGTTGGTACAAATACTGGACTGCACCAACTGCACATGCGCAGAAAACAGTGTTCCCTTACAGAAGAAAAGTGAACACCCTGAAGATGGCGCACATGAGCTCCGCTGCGCTTACTCTGCATTAATAAGTGAGCATGCTTTCCAGGGCATTTTCTGGAATAATTTTTGACCAAAAATGCTGGACTTAAATTATCATTATGCCCTTGTGTAAAGTAATGAATTAACATATTTAATTCATAATTATTTTGGGTCACTACAGTGCTACGCAATATGTTGGCGCTATATAAATACATGTTAATAATAATAATAATAATAATACTAAGCAAGCTTCAAAATGTAAGGGTATTAAATCTTGTAAGCTATGTGATTTTTCAAAAGCTGTGGCCGGACAAGACATTTACTAGGTCTACAGTTTTATGCATGAGAGTGCCTTAAATCTGCCATATTTGGACATAGGCGTTCTATATAACGTGTGTACAATAAAAACACTATATCACAAAGGGAGTGCATATATATATATCTATATATATATATCTATATATATATGGTATATATCTATATATATCTATATCTATATATATATCTATATATATATATCTATATATATATATATATATATATATATATATATATATATATATATATATATATATATATATATATTAATAGAGAACATTAAGAGGATCAAGATGTTTTACTACTTTAAATTTGCCATAATTGTAAGTCCACATTGTATATTGCTTTGTCTGTATGTTGGTTGCTGTATACTGTTATGTATAGCGCTGCAGAATATATTGGTGCTTTGTAAATGAATGTAATCATAAATTGGCTCAATAAGTACCCTATATGTAAATTCAAAAGGCCCCACAGGCCGCATTTAGTAAGCTATATTTGAGATCATTAGACAAACCTTTAATAGCAAATAATATTTTTCTTTATAAATGTTCTAAAACGATATTTTCATCTTCTATTTAGAATACATGACGTATTGTGGACAAAAAGTGTGTTACGTTGTGTACCCTCAGCCTGCCGTTCCTGAAGAAGAAATCATGCCTCAGAATGAAAACCAGGTCACCGACAATGAGAAATCCATCAAAACGCAGTGATCTGTGCAAATGTCAGAAGTAACATTTTGTTTACATGCTGATTTTCAAGAGGAGACAAAAAAAAAAAAGTGTACTTGAAACCCTAGAGATCTAGTAAAGCACAGAGTGCATCTATTGCGGGAATGTTCAAAGCTGTGTTAACATAAAAGGCAGCAATCAATATCTGTATTGCAACTAATTCTGAATTTGCACCTATGGGAACATTGCATTGAACTTCCCCTCCCCCAGCTAAAGTGACATTTTTCTTCAAATCCGTCAGGATTACCTTTGCTTTGATAGGAGATTGCGGCAAAGAACGGCTGCCCTATTACTATACTGTTTTGATTAACCTCTTCCCTATCAGGGTAAGCACAAAGTGATCTTGGCGAGGGCCCCCCCCCCCTGGCAGAAATGATTGTACAGCTATATATATTCTGAAAAAATATTGCTGGGATGCCTTGTATAAATTTGAATGTCCTTATTTGATGATTAAAGCCTCATTTTGAACCAGCTAAAGAGCATCTGTGAATAATTAGGAAACTCTGATGAACGGGTGATTTGTATTTTCTATTTTTACATTAAACTCGCAGCACAAACACACTAAGGGGCAAATTCACTTAGATTCGTAGTTGCGCCAGGCATAACTTCGCCGCACTTCGCCGCATTTCACCGCCCTTCGCCACACTTCGCCAGGCGTAGTTTCGCCAGCGCTCCGCAAATTCACTAAAATCCGAAGTTGCGCTCAGGGGTAGCGTAAGGTTGCGAAGTTGCGCTAGCGTTGATTCGCTAAGCGAAGCGAAGTTACGCTAGCGATGGTTAATTTGCATATGGCGCCAAATTCAAATTTCAATGGAGGAATATGTAGTAGCACTACAAATGCCTGGGAAACCTTCAAAACATCAAATAATTTTTTTTTTTTTGCCCTACACATGTGCCCACTGTATAGTTAAGTTGCCATGAGTTAGGAAATGTAGGGGGGAAGGAGGGGAGCCCCAAAAAAAATTTCGATCTTTTTCAGCCTATCACCCATAATATTAAAAAAACGCCAGCGTTTTTTGGGACTTTTTTGAACTTTTTTTGAAGCAATCCCTATCTACTCTTCGCCTGGTCTGAGATGGCGAAGGAAGTCTAGCGTAAAAGGTAGCGTTCAGTACAATGTGCGCGTTGAATTTGCGTAGTTACGTCCATTGAGCAAATTCGCCAGGCATAAGGGTGCGAAGTAACACTAGCGAATTTACGCCAGCGTTCGTTAGTGAATTTGCGAAGTAACGAAAATGACCAACGCTAGCGAATTGACGCTAGCGTTAGGCGCTTCGGCGCCTAGTGAATTTGCCCCTAATTATATAAAGCAGTGCCACCACCATGAATAATATATACACAGCTTTGTCAAACAGAATGCAAACCCTGAATATAGAGTAGAAACCGGATTTTACATTTCCTGCATCAAAATGGTATCAATTCTGGGAAATTGTTAAATCCAGAAAAGAAAAAACGCAGCTTCCCTGGATGGGACCATCACAAAATGGCATCAGTTACGGGAAAACGTAAAATCGGGGGATGTGAAATCAGGGTTCTACTGTATTAAGAACCTTTTTGTAGCCTTTGAGTTTTTTCCTTGTTTAGTGTAGTTGCATATTATGGAAGTTCATTATACCTTCATACTTATATATTTACATATATATTTACCCTTCAAAAGGGATAAACTGATCAAATTATCAAAGTGTTACCCCAGGCATTTTCAAAGAAGTATTTATTACTCTTCCAGAGACTGGACAAAGAGAAAGATAAAAGCTGCTCACACAAGGAGTGGAGTTTGGCTAACCTTTAATTCAGATCAGTCCAGTAGTCATTCAGTTACTGTTCAGCCTGCCATATATTCGCCAAACTGGGGTCACCATTTGGTCTTCTGTCATCACACAAAACCAATTTTTTTATGATGACACAAGAGATTCAATCGCAAAACTAATAATTTTAGGGATTTCACACACACAGACAATGGCACAATTTGGTTAAAAAGTGACTTAATTTTAAAATGAACCTGTGTATATAACCAGATTTATTGTTATGAAGGTGTTTCTGATTTATCTTCAAGTTTTAACCCTGGAGAGATGCAGCAGTGCCCCATACTAAGAGCTGATGCCAGTACTGTTGATCTTACAGGTATAGGAGCTATTATTTGGAACCTGTTATCTAGAAAGATCCAAATTACATAATAATTACTGTATCTCCCATAGACTTGATTTAAATTACATAATTCAAAACATATTTCCTTTTTCTCTGCATTAATAAAACAGTACCTTGTACCTGATCCCAAAAAATATATAATTAATCCTATTGGGTTTATTTCATTCTTAAATTTTCAGTAGACTTAAGGTATAAATTTCAAATTGCAAAAAGAAACGGAAAACCACAGATCTGAAGCATTGTGGATAACAGTTCCCATCAGTGGCATAATTAGGTATTACTGGGCCCCACAACATATTATTTTTCAGGCCCCCAAAATGTTTAGAGGTTGACTTCAATATTAATTGAAACTGTATATAAATTAGGGTCTCATGGGCCCCTATATCTCCTGACCTTCCTGCAGCCACAGGGTCTGTGTCAGGCTCTGTTGGGATTCGAGACAGGGACCTTTGGGTTTCTGACTTTGTCTTAACCATTGGGCCAGGTGAGCAGCCTGCAGGGTTGCTCACTATGAGTTACCTGGCCTTTACAGCCCTAGCCCAGCAGCAGCCTGATTGGCTTGCAGTCAGCCAATCAAGGCTGACTCTGCCCTATATAAAGCCAGCCCTCCTCACACCCTTTGCCTGAGTGTTGGTCTTTCTAGTACTGTGGCAGTGCCCCTACCTAGGTTGTTTCCAACTCTATCCCCTTTCCCTTGCTTCTACCTTGCTTACCTTACAGAGCACTGTGGCTTGCCCCTAGCTCTGGTTTCCAGTTTTAACCTTTCGCCTGTACCTGCTTTGTATCCTTGTTCCTTTCCTTGTTCCCCTCTCTTGCTGTTCCGTCCTCTCCTGCTATCCAGTCCTCTCCTTCTGCTCCAGTCCTCCTGCTACTCTATTCTCAGTCTTATCTGATTCTACATCCGCACTGTCCTATCCTTCCAGTCTGCTCCATCCTGATCCTACCCAGTCTGCTCCTTTCCTGACTCCTCACCCTCGTTATCCTATCCAGTCTGACTCATCGCCCTCTTCACCCATTCCAATCTGATTTATCGTCCTCTTCACCCGTTGCAGTGTGATTTGTTGCCCTCTTGACACATTCCAGTCTGATTTGTCGCCCTTTGCACCTTGTTTCTGCATTTCCCTTTACTTGTTCCATGGGCGCAGCCAGTCCCTGTCTAATGGACTCACCTTCCTCCTCTGCCTCCACAGCACCCCCTACCTAACCCTTGACAATCTGCTTCCTCTATAGTTACGCCCCCAGGTTCCCATATTTGTACACAGCACTTGGAATAAGGTTCACAGTGGAAAACTTAGTTATGGATTAGTGCATCTCTTATATCACTATGATCATAGCATGTGTGTATGTGTCTGCAAGAGCAATATGACTGCCTTCCAGCCCTGCACAGTGACCTGACAGCAGTGGGACAGTGTTTTTTATTCCTGCAACTGGAGCTAGAAGTAGTAAAAGCATTTTAACACTAAACAACCAAATAGCACTATGTCTTCCATTATGGTTGATGACCACAGTCACAGTGCACTGGTAAGCCATATTATCATTGGTGATTATTCTCACATAATTGAACCACTTCAGGGTGTTGGTCAGGAGTCAGTGCATGATCCCCTTCCTGATAGGCTACCACCTCTCAGATGAATAATTGTCAGAATAGACTTCCACCTAACATAATGACCCTTACCCCATTGAGTACATGAAAAGATGAAAAGGCAAGGACTATACTTCCCCAGATTGACCCATACCCAATCCTAACCCACACTAGTTAGCCAATATTCAACCTAAACTTAACCAACAGGCAGTAAACCCGTGGGTCATATAGTGTTTTGGGTAAACTCACACGTAACTAATAGCAGGGTATAATGGGACCAATGTATCCCTTCAAGTGAACATTTCACTCCTACAAAAAAAAAAGATGCTTTACTACACATTTACCAAGGTTAAGTTTGATTTAACTTTCATGATGTGTATTTGGCCTCTTATATTATAGAAGTGTGAAGCAATAAAACAGTATGACAGTACTAAAGGTATTGTGATTCCATTTATATGAAGTAAACTAAAACTGGAGTAGGAAATGTCATTGGAGTTTAACTGGAGTTAAAAAAAACATAATTTCACAAAATTCTTACATTTTTGTTCCGTAAATATGGTGGTTTTGATCACTGTGGAATTCAATTGTTGTTCCACAATGTCACTTTTGGAGTACTGCATTTCTCCATATAATTCTGGAGTATAAGTCAAACCAATATGAACTGATGTAAGTTTTTGGGGATATTATCTTCATTTTGCTGGACTTAATAACGACAAATTTAGAAGGATAATGTTAAACAGGCAAAGCTGTGTTACTTTGGGTCAAAACATCTGGGTGTTTGGTGTCAGAAAATGGTGTTCAAACTATAGTAAATGTTGATGTTCTAGTGTAAATGAACAGCTCCTACCCAACTTAATATCATCTTAACTCTACTTGTGGTTTGTGTCTACCTTATTAGCATGGTGCATCTGTTGTGGATTTTCTAAATACTTGCTCTGGATTCATGCAAGATTTTCTTATTGACTGCATCCTGCTGCCACTGTTTCATTTGTATTTAAAATACAAATTTATTGTAGTGTTATACTGTTCATTGTGTGGAAAGGTAACTTCAATACTGTCCAAACTCATTGCATTTGGTGGGTTACTCACCTTTAATTAATAGTCACACCTAAAAATAAAAACGTTTACATGCATTTAACTGCAATACACTATTACCCTGTACTGGTTGTATTTTAGTTTCAGAAACACTACTGTCATTTTATTGACATGGCATGACAGGTAAGTGGTGTACAATAAAATGGGGAAAAAACAATAAGGGGTGAATGAAGGCACCGCCACACTTTGCCAGGCACAAGTTCGCTACTACTACGCTAGTTCACTAAAATGTGAAGTTGCATCTCAGCAGCCAAACGATGGTGACGTCTCACTAGCGTTAATTAATCAGCACAAGCATTTCATAGCAAACTTTTGCTAATGTTCATTTCTGCCTAGCGAAACTTCGTTAGTACTCTTAAGCTTAGGTCAATTTGGATGGGGCAGTCACATATAGGTCATATAAATGTCTTTATTAGAGATGGTGCAAATGCTTGTATTATTACAAATGTCCAAGGAAGCAAAATAAATACAAAAGAAATCCTTTAATGTCCTAGACATGCGCCCACCCTAAAACAAATGGGGTATGCCCCTCAAATTTGTAAAAAAATGTTAACACAAAAATCTTTAATAGTTAGAACTTATAAAAAAATTAAAAAACACCAGCGTTTGCAAATTTTATGACTTTCCGGCATACAGGATATGATTGAATAATAATTGAGGAGGATGTAACTTCATCTTATCAGTTCGACAGGTCTAAAGCTGGCCATAGACGCAAAGATCCGATCGTACGAATCATGGATTCGTACGATTTTCGGACCATGTGTGGAGAGTCCCGACATTTTTCGTCCGTCAGAGATCGGTCGTATGGTCGATCGGACAGGTTAGAAAATTTCTGTCGCCTGCCGATAATATCTCTGCGTGTATTGCCGATCGTACGATTTTAAGTGGGAGACTGTCACTAGTGTTGTCAGACATAAGTATCGTACGATTGCTGTCAGGGGCAGAACATTGGGTGATCTGTTCTTATTTGATCGGAATGGTAAAGACTTTGGTCTGAATGGTTAGTGGAGGGTCGGGAGATGGGAAAGTCCGATCGTACGTTGATTCGTACGATCGGATCTTTGCGTCTATGGCCAGCTTAAGGTGGCGAAGGAAACTCTGGCTAAAGACGTAACATTCTGTAAAATTCGCACTTTAGTAAATTTGCAGAGTAACGATCGTTTGCCTAAACTCAAATTCACCAGGCGATAGGGCGAAACTATGCTATCGATGGTCTCTTTCGCTAGCAAATTGTCCTCTACGCCTGGTAGTAAATCAGCGATGTCCCTGTGGATGGGATTTCTAGCGAATTTCCGCTAGCGACGTCCACTTAGCCCTTTAGTAAATCTGCCCCCATGAGTTTACTTCTGACAGAGATCAAACTTTAAAATGTTTAAAAAAAGGTTTTGTAAATTAGATTTACTGGATTTTAATGATAATACCACCTCTGCCATCTGAAGGATAAACAGCAGTGAGAAGTTGACCTCAAGTCATTTGTCACCCTATGATATTTGTTGGGAAATGCAGACCGTGTTCCATGAGGGACACTTTTAAGTTGCCTGGAAAACACTAAGCATCGATGAACAACTTCAGTCTATGGCATTGAGTCCTTGAGTCAAATGGCTGTGCTTTGTAGTAGATAAAACAAGCTTCCATTTTACAGCCAGCTGTACATTGTCCCCTGGGATACATTCCACATTCTATGCACCTATAATATTAAAACAAACAATGTTGTTTGGGCAAGTTTCGTTTTTTTAAATGAAGCAATGTCCTGTTCTCTGTGCTATTTGCAAATGATGCCCCGTTACCATCTTGTATTCTCTTTAAGTACCACAAGATGGCAGATAGACAAAGCAAGCGCTAAAATGTAAGGAAAGCAAAATAGATCAACTCTTGTCTTTAAAAAAGGCCACTGTATTGTGAATTTTCAGCTTTTATTTTTGTCTTTTTTTCTCTGTAGTGCTATTAACTTGGGGTGCCCAAAAGGTAGATCAGGATCTACCAAAAGACCTTTAGCTGGTGATCAGTAAATCTCAAGACATTGCAATATAGTAAATCAATATAATATTTAAGTAATATTTTCCATGGAACAGAATGCTAACAATACTTTTATGGATGTAGATCATAATGGTACAACATCACTAGAAGAAGACTTTGCATTAGTAAAGTATGGGCACTCCTGATCTAGGATATATTCACTGCTGGAAAACTCTTTGGGGATAATTTATCAAAAATTTATTATTTTCAGAAATAGTCGGGATTAATTAAATGAAAAGGCTGCAAAAAGTTGGCAGAAAAAAACTCAGCAAGTAAAAGCTGGCACGGTTGTATAGAACTTTTTGAATGTATTGATATTCTCAGTTTATTAAAACATTCAAGTTTTGCCTCATTTAAAATTAATGGAACAATATAATTCTCAAAAGGTTTTTTTTTTTTTATTCCCTGAATCGTTCTCCATGCTGACAGCTGGGTAATGAAAAAGTCTCAAATCCATGGAGCACTGTGGATGCACTGTTGCTATATATTCACTGATGTTATCCGTTCTTCAATAAATTGATACACTTTAAAAGTCCCGAAAATGTCTAGTGCTCTGTGGATTTGAGACTTTTTCGATACAAATTGCAACGCTCTATCCGGAGGCATATCCACGTTGGTTAGCACAGGCTGCTTGGTCGGTCCCTGGCTCGTTTGTTGGGTGAGTGCTCTCCAAAGTGTGTTTCCTTCTGAGAGCTGGGTAAGGACCTGCAAGACATTTTACGGGTTCTGTATTAAAATTCACTAGGTTTGCTGAGGGGCAGTAACCCATAGCAACCAATAATCAGCTTTTAATGGTCACCTGACTAAAGGCAAGCATTTCATTGGTTGCTATGGGCTACTGCTGCTGGGCAAACTTAGTGACTTGTATTACATATGGGGGTTAGAGTACAAACCGGGACAGCAGGCTGTGGGCTGAAAATTGTGACTTTCTGCAAAAACCAGGGCACTTGGGAGGTATGCATAGGGAAGAATCCTTATCAGCGTTGGACTAGGGGGCCAAGGACCCACCTGGCCTGCAGCCTCAGGGCCCCCTCCACACCATCCCCCAGGCCCCCCAGTCGCAAAGTCCTCAGTCTCTGCACACCTCCCTTCCTGCATGAGCGCCTCTTTCTAGCGAGCGTCAGCGTCTGGGAGGTAAGGAGAGGGAGTTGCAGGGAGTGAGTCTGGGTCAGCAGTGCCCAAAAGAGCCAGGGCCCATCAGGTTTTTTTCCGGTGTCCCGTCGACCCTGATCCTTATGATGTTGTTTGCTACATGGAACAACAAAGAATCACTTTTTGCATCAGTAGAATATTTCAGTAGAAGAAACAAAGATCCCTTCCTTTTCTACTTCATTTCATTCAGGTTGAATGAATTCATTTAATTCATGCAACAGATCCCTATTGCTTCTCCCAAATTCCTAGAAATTCAGTAATTTAGTAAGTTATAGCTTTACATTTTCTCACAAATCACATTCATCACTTTACATACAGAACATACCAGCTCTTGAAGGCAACTCAGTCTAGTCAGGCAGTTGTCATGTCATGATAGCTTCTCAATAAGCATAAAACTGCTCAGACAAGACAGAGGGATCATAAAGGATAATGTAATAACCAGCATAAAGTTTGTTCCAGGTGGAGACCTGTGTGTGTGGTTGGGTAGACCTGGACCCTGATCTGGACTTGCTGACTTGTCATCTGACCTGGACCTATTGACCCACAGTCTTGCCAGAAAACTAAGCCCGAATGACAGATTCACTGGAGCTAACTGCTCCTCCAACACACTATTAGCTATAAGTTCCATCACTACTGGGAAGGATTGGTCGGGGAGTGATGTGATATTTGGAGTGGTTGGCCTGGCTCAGATTCTTCATTTTTTACAATCCCTCTGCATGATACCTATGGACTGCCCACACCATCAGGAAGTTTGCACCTGAATCCCAACAACTAATATTTTAGGTATAAATGTCACTCAGATATACTTTGGCCATATTACTCCAAAAAAAAAAAAAAATAGCCACCACTTGTTAACATCCATTATACACAGCAGCAGATAATACAGATATATAAACCATAAGTCCCGGATTGTTACTGAAATGTCCTGACTTTCTAATTGATCTCCTGCACTGAAAAGCCAGAAAAATATACAACGTTTCTAACTTAATTGGTTTTGGCAGAGAACCCAGAACAGCCAAATGTTGTAAAATGGACATGGTAATTATGGGTATGGCTACAAAAATGGGCGTGGTCAAAAAATTTTGCCGCACTACGCTCAGCAAATCTTTTTGTCCCTCTTTACATTTCAAAAATGTTGGTAGGTATGGTAACCCTCTTCAAGGGATGTAGATATGTATATTTTTACATTGGGAGGGCAGATTTATGAAAGGTCAAAGTGAATTTTCGAAGTATTTTTTGGGTACTTCGACCATCGAATAGGCCAAATTCGACTTCAACTTATATTCGAATTGAAAATACTTCTAATATTCGACCATTCAAAAATCGAAGTACTGTCTCTTTAAAAAACGTAGACTTCAACACTTCAAAGCTGCTGAATTGCTATGTTAGTCTATGGGGGCCTCCTAGAACCTAGAGCCAAAAAAGTTTTAAAAAGTCGACGTTTTTTTGAAAATCGCTTGATCGATTAAATTGTTCGAATCGGTCGATCGATTGCTACGATTGAACAAACGATTTTACCTCAACGAAAACGGCCAAAAAATTCAAAAACAAAAGTTCGACTATCGAATTTTGCCAATTCAAGTTTTTTAACTTCGAAATTCGACCCTTGATAAATCTGTACCATATATATAACCTTTGTGTCTATGTGCTAAAAGCACACTTGTCAAATCAATATTTTAAACTAATGAGATCTTATTAGATCAACATTGTCTGACTACAATCTCATTCATATGACATTTCTGTATGGTGGTTTTCTTGGGAGTGTTTCCACGTTGGAGTAACATTTTCTGGTGCTTCTATATGTTATAGTTCAAAGCAACTGTAATTATCGTGTGTTGGTGAAATGTACACCATAATAACTTGTACTACATCTGAAGAAGCCAAAAAGTATCCAACAAGTCAAACTAGGAAACTATCATGTTATGAAAACTATACTGAAAAGATACTCAATCTTCTTTTTATCATGCATGATGAGAATTACCGTATACAGCAACAGCACAAAAGGGATGATAAATATGTATTAGGACTTGCTCAGGAATTCCCTTACGTTAATCAAAATTTTCCTGTTTAGATTTCCGCAACAGGAGCTGTTTGTCCATCATTCAGATGCCATAGAGGAGACATGTTAATTGTACACAGTATATTGTTTTCTGCTTTTGTTTTCCCATTTGTTTTATCTATGCTCAAAGACAAAAGAAGAGAGTTTTATTAATAGCAAAAAACATGCATTAAAGAACATAAAAATGGTAAAAGCCACTAAAGGTTCACCATGTTTTAATACAGAGTTTTTAACCAGAATTTTAGCCTATTAGTGGGTGCCTGTTAAATTGTATCCACAGCATTTTGCACATGACAGCATCAATATGGAAGCAAATTAGCATCTCCACCTGCAAATTATGCACACGTTGCAGCGATTCTGGATTTGTGTGTGGCATTAATAGTATCATTAGCTGTTGTTTATTGCAAACGTGTTTTTCTGCACCTAAATCTAACTGGACTAACACATTGCTTCTGGATTGAAAATAAGACAACTGTTTAACCGCATTGTGAGATATTCTTCTGACTAGGGTTGCCACCTGTCCGGTTTTGACCCGGACAACTCAGTTTTTTGAACGGCTGCCCAGGCAAAAACTGCCTGCCGGTTTTCCAAATTAGGAAAACCAGGCAGGATTCCCTATAACTGACGCATCGATTGGCCAATCACTACATAATAGCGCAGCTCCTGCCATGACACAGCCCCGCCCCCAGCAGTGTCACAGCCCCGCCCCCTGGCCGGATTCAACATCTGCCAAAAGGTGGCAACACTTCTTCTGACTTTGCAGCTTCTTAAGTAATTACATACACAAAGATAAAAATACACACAAATAAATATACATACACACACATATATAAATATTTAAATCCATACGCAAACTGTGGTTCTTAATTCCCACCGCCAGTTTAGCCGCAAACTGTGAGGTTATACTAGGAAACTGTAATGTGTCCATCCCTATATTTCAAGAAAGAACTTTACTGGTTTAAAGGAGAAGTCAAAATCACTTACCAGATGCCATGGCCTGGTGCTGGAAACCCCAGGCTGGGGCAGTTACTACTGATAGGAGCACCAACCCGGAAGAATCAGGTAAGTGAATAAAACAGTGGGGTTTTCTAGGTACCAAAGAAATCCAAACAGTACAAATCCCCCCTTTTTCGTGTTAAAGCCACCCATTCTTTGCTCTTATTCCATTCCTCCTCTTTTACTTTTCTCTTCTGCTCTCCCTCATCTCCCACATTTTTGGGAAAATTACTTCCCAGCTTTCAAACAGGGAGCAGATTTGATTGGTTTCTTTGCTGACAGGGCCATCCCTATTCATATGCTGTCACTGATCAATTTAATTTATTGTGGCCTAGAACATGGATCAATTATTGGTTTCTTATGAAGCTTTAGAAAGCTTTGCCTTATGTGAAGTCCATTTCCCACAGACTCCATTGCAATCAAATAATTACAATTTTAAAAAAGAATTTCCTTTTTCTCTGTAATGATAAAACAGTTCCTTGTAGTTGATCCCAACTAAGATATTATTCATCTGTATTGAAGGCAAAACAATCTCGTAGGGTTTATTTAATGTTTAAATTATTTTTTAGTATGGAGATTTAAATTATGGAAAGACTCCTTAAATGGAAAGTACAGGTCCTTAGCATTCCGGATAACAGGTCCCATACGTGCACAGCAATTAGCTGACAGGTGCAATAAACCAATATTGCTACTTTTCAGCCTTTTATTGCAAAATTATTTACAGGTCAACAGAAACATCAGGGTAACACCAAACAATCAATAAAAAAGAGACACGTATAAACAGATGTGCTTTGCTGAACCAAATTAGTAGTCAAAATCTAAATGATGGAATAAATATTAAGTCAGCAGGATGTATATAGCTAATATCATTGAGAAGCATTTCTTGCAAACATATGCTTTGTAATATTTTTTGACCATTTTCCCCCTGGCAGAATAGACTAATTAATGCTTCTGAAGACACACAGTAAAGGTGATTCTTCAGATCAGTCTCTGTAAAGGGAATATTTCTCTTTGCCCCTCTTGTATAATTGTTATTATTATTATCTCTGTCTTTTAAAATAAAGATCAGCTCATAATTTGGTATCACAGCAAGTCAATATTTGTCAAGAATGGAAACAAAAATCAATACGAATCCACAATATCTCAATAGTTTGTGCATTTAGTGTCAAAAGCAATTCTTAGAAATCAACGGAACATCCTGCTGACTGGGACAGAATGATGTCTACAGACAACGTCTAGCAAAGAAACTGACAAACAAAATAACTAGACAATAAAGGCTTATCAAAAGATGAGGAATCATCTGCTTTATGGCAGACGTCTGGATCGGAGAAAAAGTACCTTTTATAAAGTGCCTTGTACGCGAGTGAAGCAGCATTGTTTGGTTTCCTGTAAGGTATGTCCTTTCTTCTTGAAGGAACGTCCAGCCATTGCTCTTTAATCAGCTTAACGTTGATCCTACATCACTTAATATAAATATATTGATTTGCATTTGGTTTCAAGAGTGAATAGAAGATTGAGCATGTCATTTAGAGTTAATGATATGCTTTCATTGATGGACCCAAGCTTTAAAGTCATTTGAGGTAAAGTTTAACAACAAAAAAAACAAAAGAAAAAAAAGTAATGAAAAAATATAATACGATCTTTTTTTTTTATCAAAGATCATTTTATAGCATTCACAGATATTTATTTGTTTCCCAGTTCTGGAAGAACATAACATATATAAACATTTCATATTCATTTTGCATCAAGCTTTGAGGGTACATTATCCCTCATAGTCATGGCTTCCTAGTTAGGCGTTAGCTAAAAGAGGAAACCTTATGTCTAGGAAAGAAGGAATAAGAGAAACGGTTCCCTTAGCTGAGAAATGGCACTTCCAAAATTTTATATTAATTTTCAAATATTTTGTTTCTCGTTACTCAGTAATGTTTTACAACTTTTGTACCAAGCATTCTGCTATTCATCTCTAATCTGGAAGGCTTGTCTGCCTGTAGCAAATAAATAGGCTATTGTCATTTTGGGCACAACTGATCATATTCTTCATTGTGTAAGAGAAATGGCACAAGGGAGTGGAACAAATCGGAAGATGATTGCAGTGATCTAAGCTCCGCAGGTGCTACTGCTCCAAATGAAACTTAAAATGTCATTTTCATTAGTAATTTAGCTTTAAATTATGAGGTAAGTATAAGTTCTGAACAGTTTCTATGACCTTACATACTTTTAAATTAAACCCAACATCAAAGAGTTTTCTGCCAGTCAAGCTCAGGTTTGCAGATATGAATATTGGTAATATATTATAAAAATATATATCCTTCTAGCTGATTTATGGGTTTGTTTTCCAAAAAGTACAAAATCTAGACCAGTAAGATAGAAGAACTTTTATTAGAAAACCAGTAGTGACTCGTCATCACTAGTGTAACTTTCTGAGAGCGGGTGAGGAACCTCCTCTGTCCCATTTTCCACTGAATGATAAATGCTACTATGTACACCTAAAGGCTCGTCCTGACAAGACATTGCACAGGAACATGGCTCCTTGTTAACCTGAATCTGGACATTCATTTTGCTGTCTACCTGATCCAAGTTTATTCTTTTTAAAGGCAAATTACTGGGCTTTTTTAAACCCTGTTGATGGCTGTGGATGTGATTGGCACCCTCTGTTGAAGTCCTTTGTGGCAGGGGAACCAAACCTTCTTCTTGGAAAGGTAATGACAAACAGTCTTCCAATGTAACTTCGATACTTTCAGTTATGGCTGAATTACAGTTGCTGTGACAAGGCTCCCTTGAGTCTGAATTTGGAGCCAACTGTTCTGCCTGAAAAGGCATGTGCAAGTCTCTGCAAGTGTTTTGTAAATCATTTAACGGAAGCTGCTCTATGGCTTCCAGCTCAAAATGTAAATCATTGGAAGAAAGATCAGGACTTGAGTCTTGATTGCTGGCGAATGTGTAAAATCGTTCAGGGGGAGTTGATGGACTTTGCCAGTTGTCTTCATTTATGCTGTTTTCTGTCTCGCTATATCGTGTTTGTGACAGAATGGATGTCAGGAGGGGAATCTGTCCCCGTGCGCGTGGGCGGTGAACCAGTCTGTTCCAAAGTCTTCCCAAACGCCTTCTAGAGGAAATCCTTCTGGAAGAATGACGTCTCATTTGCCGCCTCATAGCTGTTCGGATGTTCTGTAGCATGGAAACCTAGGGAGGTAAAGGCAAAATGAATTGCAATTCACTAAATCAATATGGTTTAAAAATAGCATGTCACTGACAATAAATCTAAACCATGGGACAAAAGCTGTCTTTGCACTAAGAATAAAAATAGCTTGTGATCAAATGATTGTTTTAAAAACAATGAATATTCCAAAGAATGAAATGTGTTTAGTTACACTGTATATGTATAAAAAATATAGCGAAGAAAGCAAAGACTAGATATTAAACTTGAACTAGTTATAGTAAATACGATGCCATACAAGCTGATGCAATTTATACACTGGAGCATATTTAAATGATTGGTTCAGCACGACAGTCAATGTAGTGAAGACAGAACTGTGCATAGAATCACCTGGGGACACTGCCTGCATAAGTAAGGCAAGTAATGCTCTGCAGCCAATCACCACAGCAGCAATGAGCTGCTATGGAATAAGAATATTAGCAGTGTAAAACTGCCAGTACCATGAAAACAAAAGAGAATAGAACACCAATGTAAAATGGAGTTCTCAAAAGAGCAGTCTATATTATTTTAGGGGGCTTACTTCCCCTTTAAATAAGTATCATGCCATCAAGAGCATAATTTATTATCTCAGTAGAACAGTCCTTACTTATACATTAAGTAGATCTTTCTTTTTGGCTTTTATCCAGAGACAGCAAAATCTGTATCTGGTCTTATGTAATTTAAATTAATAACAGTTTGTGTTTCTATGGCAGTTTATGGCTCATTCCTTAAAGAGGTAGTTCACCTTTACAATAACCTGTCGATTGTTATAGAGTATCTTAATCTTGGTAACTTCTTTCTTTTGTATAATTTTTAAATGATTTACTTTTTTTCTTCTGCTTCTTTCCAGCTGGGGGTTTTTGCAATTAGTACAAATCCATGGTAACAAAAAAAGTGAACTCAAATATACTCAAGGATAATTTTTTTAAAACCTTGAATAGTGATGATTTATGAAGAAGATTTTATTAAAACATTTGAGTTTTTCAAAATGTTTCCACCTCTAAATAATTTATTGTGCTGCACACACTTTGCAGGTTGTACAGTACAGCCAATAAATGACATTGCCCTAATAACTTAGCTAGTTGCCAACGGGGGGAGGTGGGTGTGTGTGTGTGGTGAGTTCAATGACTTTGTATATCTGTATCTGGCAAATCGTGGCTTACCACAATACCTTTCAGCATCAACAATCTTAATATTGTGTGAGTGTGCCACAACCATCAGCTGTGCTATTTAATACTTCTCAATAGTGATGGGCGACTTTGTCCCGTTATATCCAATATTCCCGAAAATTTGTGAATATTGATGCCGGCTTCAATTCGCGGGCGTCAAAATCCAACGCCGGCATCAATTCAGGCCCCAGCAACAATGCAGGCGGCAGCAACAATGTCGAAACGCATTAAAGTCAATGGCGTGCGTTTAATTGTCGGAATTGTGGCCGATGCCGGAATTGTGGCCGGCATCAAAAAAAATTTCACTGCAAATTTGCGAATTTATTCACCGCCACTGAAACGCAGAAATTCAACACAAATTTGCACCTGTCTAATAGATTCACCCATCACTACTTCTAAATAGTGTCTATATTGTATTGCAGTGTTTCTGGGGCAGGGATAACCAGCCTACTATAACCTTTGCAAAAACAAATGCCAAAACAAAAACCCTTTTTGTGCAGATAAAAAAAGGAAATACAAAAATATCAATATCACTTCATAGAAAGGCATTTTGAAGCTACTTATTAAACAAAGGATCACATGCACAATGAGTGAAGAGATGTTTACTTGAGAGTCACTGAATACTGGAAAATCTTCAACAGGAGGAATAAGACCTTGTGCAATAAGCTGCCCATATGAAGGGGGAGCCTCGCGCCTCACAAACTCTGCCTCAAGGCGTGTCATCTGAGTTTCAAAAGCCCTGTAAGAAAGTTAAAAAAACAAAACAGGTGCAGAGCACAGTGTTACTTTATTCGTTAAACTGCCAACACAACCAAAACAATGCAGCCAATTATTAAGCACTGGCACAATTTAGCTGCAGCTTCCAGCAATACTGTGAACTACAGCAAAAACACTGATATCCTTGGAAGCTTGGACATATTCAGTGGATACCAGAAATATATTTAATGTTACAGGCAAGGGTTGGCTGGTCACTACATCTACAAGGCTTTGGAAACAAAGAAAGCTAATGAACAAGCAAAATGTAATTTTAGCCATGGGAAAATAAAAACAGGTACTTCCTGGACAATAACAAAGGCAGAGTTTAAAGGAACAGTAACAAGTGTTTAAGGGGCCCATTTACTTAGCTTGAGTGAAGGAATAGAAGAAAAAAAAATTTCGAATTTCGAATGTTTTTTTTGGCTACTTCGAACATCGAATTGGCTACTTCAACCTTCGACTACGACTTCGAATTGAACGATTCTAACTAAAAATCGTTCGACTATTTGACCATTGGACAGTCGAAGTGCTGTCTCTTTAAAAAAAACTTCGACCCCCTACTACGCCACCTAAAACCTACCGAGGTGCCATGTTAGCCTATGGGGAAGTTTCCCATAGGCTTTCTAACAATTTTTAGGTCAAAGAAAAATCGTTCGATCGATTAAAATCGATTTTTCAGCGATCTAACTATTTGCGGTAAATTCTTCGACTTCGATATTCGAAGGATTTACATGACGTCATGACGCCGGCGTCCTCACGTTGGCGTCCTGACGCCGACGCACATTCTGACGCCGGCGACCAATCCTGGGGCGACACGTTCCTGACGCAGTCATATTACGACCAGGAAGAACCGCATGGTGGAGCAGGAGGTCGCCATCTTGGATGTCCCGTGGGGTAAGTTCCTCACTTTCCATTACAGTACCCCCCTCCTTAGGGGGGGCCTCAGGACCACCGAGGCTAGGGGAAGAAGGAAAAAGTCTGTGGAACTTACGAACCAGGACAGGTGCATGTACGTCCGAGCTTCTCACCCAAGAACACTCCTCTGGACCGAACCCCTTCCACTCGATAAGATATTGAAGAATGCCCCTAGAAATACGAGAGTCCAAGATTCTTTTGACTTCGAATTCTTTATGATCGTCAACCAAAACAGGAGCTGGAGAGGAAGAAGAAGAGGGGCAAGACACAGCAGGTTTAAGCAGAGAAACATGAAAAACATTGGGTATCCGCAGTTCAGGAGGAAGTTGAAGACGAACAGCCACAGGGTTGATGATTTCGATGATAGGGAAGGGGCCTATGAATTTAGGACCAAGCTTGGGTGTAGGAATCTTGAGACGAATGTTGCGTGTGGAAAGAAAAACTTTATCACCAGGAATATATGGAGGGGAAGAAATCCTTCTTTTATCAGCAAACTTTTTCTGCACCAAGGAACTTTTCTCTAAGTTTGCCGCAGTAGCATGCCAAATAGCCAACATGTGAGCAGCTTGGTCATTGGCCGCAGGCACATTGGTAAGAAGAAGATCCTGGGAAAAAGCCAAAGGATTGAGACCATAAACACAGAAGAAAGGAGATTTCTGGGAAGAAGAATGCAGAGCGTTGTTGTGGGCAAATTCAGCCCAGGGAAGAAGATCCGACCAATCATCCTGGCACAGGGACACATGACACCGAAGAAACTGTTCCAAGGCCTGATTGACCCGTTCTGCGGCTCCATTAGACTGTGGGTGGTAGGCAGAAGAAAATTGAAGAGAGATGTTAAGAGCTTTGCAAAGAGATCTCCAGAACTTGGAAATAAACTGGGAACCCCGATCAGACACAATCTCGGCAGGAAAACCATGGAGACTAAATATATGTTTGATGAAAAGTTCAGAGAGTTCGGGAGCAGAAGGCAGTTTCCGAAGAGGCGTGAAGTGAGCCATTTTGCTGAATCTGTCGATCACCACCCAGATGACAGTGTGACCAGACGAAACAGGGAGATCGACAATGAAATCCATCGCCAAGTGAGTCCAAGGTCGAGATGGAATGGGAAGTGGCAAGAGAAAACCCTTGGGGAGGGGGAATGTCCGGACTTGGAAACAGCACAAGTGGAACAGGACAAAACAAAGTCTTTGACATCTTTCCTTAGAGTCGGCCACCAGACCAAACGAGACAAGAGCTCGGTTGTCTTCTTAATCCCTGGATGACCGGCCTGTTTGGAACTGTGAGATTGGGATAAAATGGCATGACGAAATTCCGGAGGAACAAAGGCAACACCAGGAGGAGTCTCTACAGGAGCCAAAGACTGAGCAGAAAGTAACTGAGAGGCACAGGAGGGAAACAAGGCAGCAATAATCTTGGTGGAGGGCACAATGGGTACAGGATCTTCGGGGCAGGAATCTTCAGGAGCAAAGCTTCTGGACAGAGCATCAGCCTTCCTGTTTCTGGAGCCAGGACGAAAGGTGATAATAAAATTAAAACGAGAAAAGAAAAGTGCCCACCTGGCTTGCCGGGGATTGAGGCGCTTGAGGGATTGAATAAATTCAAGGTTTTTGTGGTCAGTAAAGATTGTCACCGGAATAGAAGAACCTTCAAGCAGATGTCTCCATTCTTCCAAGGCCAACTTAACGGCAAGTAGCTCCCGATTGCCAACATCGTAGTTCTGCTCTGGAGAAGAAAATTTTTTGGAGAAAAAAGCACAAGGGTGGAGTTTACCGTCAGAAGAAGATCTTTGAGACAGAACTGCTCCAGCTCCTACATCAGAGGCATCGACTTCAATGAAGAAGGGTTGTAGAGGTTCAGGGTGTCTAAGAATTGGAGCAGGGTGAATTGGATCGCACACTGGTTAATGAAACCACGGCATGATTCCGGATCACCGCTGTACAGAGGAGGTGCAGGGATGCGAGGCTCGGAAACCTGGAGCGGAGTAGCAGGAACAGGCAGAGGAACTGGAACCACCGGAGACAAGGCAGACAATTTCTCCAGGATTGCTTCTAGTGCCTGGCCGAAGTGGGATTGTTGGGCTTCGTAGGTCTGCATGCGAGAAGCCAATCCACGAACAGCTCTGCCGACATCAGTAGGAACTGGAGGCTCCTCAGAAGGGTCCATGGCCCAATTATACTGTCAGGGCCCGAAGGCTCTGTTTGTAGTGTGGACCAAGGAGGAGACAACAACACCAAGTTCGCGGTACAAAAGGATTTATCAGGAGAATAGTCGTAATCAGGCAAATGGTCAATACAGGCAGCAAGGATCAGAATCTTTAAACAAGCAGAAGTCGGTACACGGAAAAGCAGAATAACAAGAAATCACACCCAGGAACTATACGAGATAGACCTATAATTGGGCAAGGACAGAAAGGGCAATTGAGAATAAATAGTCCAAGGTTGGCGCCAAAACTTGACGCGGTGACGTCATGACGCCGACGTCCTCACGTTGGCGTCCTGACGCCGACGTCCTCACGTTGGCGTCCTGACGCCGACGCACATTCTGACGCCGGCGTCCATTCCGTCGCCGGCGACCAATCCTGGGGCGACACGTTCCTGACGCAGTCATATTACGACCAGGAAGAACCGCATGGTGGAGCAGGAGGTCGCCATCTTGGATGTCCCGTGGGGTAAGTTCCTCACTTTCCATTACAAAACCACAGTTGTTTTTCTGAAGCAAACACACCCTTTGTACCAGTGCAGGGCAACACTACATTATATTCTCATTCTTTTAAAACACTTCCATTTTTTGGTATTACTGTTCCTTAAAGTAAAGATTGAGAGAAGTGTGTAAACTTCCACTAGTGACATTAACATTAATATTTGCATTTTATCCAGAGACAGCAGCACCTCATGATCAGTTAAAAAACATCAGACTGGAAAATGTTATATGTGTTACTATGTTACAAAACCAAGAAAATGGCTACAGCAAAAGATACAGTAGACTAAATTGCACTGCATATAAAATGTAGAGAAATAAAAGTTGCAAACACCTGTAACTGGCAATCAGCCATGTTGTAAAATCCATGTTCTTGCATTTATAATGTGTATAGACACCTGTACACACCTTTGCTCAACATGAGAGCATTTTGGTGGCTAAGTTCAACTTTCACTCACCCCAGACCAGAATGAAAAGAAGACATATAATGCCAAAGAAGATTGCAGCAATGCAGATTGCACAGAGATACCCTAAGACTGGTGCAGTTTTTTGCAAAAAGTATCACAATCAATATCCTGGGGTATCAAGTAAGCAATTATATTGACTGGGGGCATCCTCAATGATTTTACCTTTAGTTCTTCTTTAAGTTCTGTGATAAGGAGCTGCTTATTATAATCATTATCATTACTAACTACTCCTCAAACAGCCACTCAGCAGAATGAGAAAGTTGGGCATTATGAAAGTGATTTATATAATTTTAGTATTTTTAGTGCATAAAACCTATGACTATGTATCGGCAGATACGAAACACATCAAATTAAATGTTTTTAATAAGTTGAAAATAAAAGTTTACTTCTTTTAATTCTACGGGTGAATGGAGTACTCGTCAAATACTTTCTGCATAAAACATCAAACCATAGATCTTTCTTAATTTAAGCAATGGTAAATAATCCATAAGTGCACCTCCTTTGCACTTGCAAAGAGGGTGAGTGATAAAATAAAGCCATTACTGTGCTCTATACCTTACTAACAAATATACATTAATATATAAGATAGCATTTGTAATCAAGACCTTCTTCATTGCTTCATCTACCAGTGATATTCTTAAAATAGGTTAAGCATGACCAGTTATTGTGCATGAGAAAACAAAATATAAATGCATTTGTTCATATGAGTGGGAGCTGATAAGGGGGCAGTACATTTTTAAATGTTATGCTACTTGCATGTTTTTATTAGAATAAAGCTTGGTTAGGTGTGTCTTATTGGCATCTCTGTGGCCATGAAATGCTCACCTGTACTCTCTGCTCCGTAGTGAATAAAGTTTGAATGCACAGCCCAGAGCTATTACTAGAAGTAGTCCACACACAAGGCTGCCAATAAGTGCTGCTGTAATGACCTTCCTGGGTACAATCACCAGGCAATTCTCTTCATCACTTCCATCCTGGCAATCTTCTTGGCCATCACAGCGCCAGGTCTCAAAGATACATAGGTTGGTCCCACAGTGAAAATTGCCAGGTTGACAAGTGAAGCAGTTCTTCTCATCTGAGCCATCAGGACAGTTCTTCTGATTGTTGCATCGATCAAGGGAAGAATAGCAGAGGCCGCTGCCTCCTTCACAAGGGTACTCATTCATTTGACAGGCTGGGCAGTTTGCTTCATCTTTGCCATTAGGGCAATGCCACCAACCATCACAACGTTGGCTGTCAGAGAAGCACCCCTCATCACTGCCACAAGGATGCTCCCAAGGGAGGCAGTAACCTTTGACCTGATAAGTTGCATTAAAGCCATGGCCCATACTTTTTGATCGTGCATGGTATAATAAAGTGAGTTGCCCATTTGGAGATTCAGAAAGGACAGTGTGTTTATTGTTGTGATAGGAAAGAGTATGCAAGAGTCTTTCACTTCTCTCACCAATACCATCATACACTCGCACAAAGTCATTGTAGCCCAGCTGCAAGCTTATTTGCAGAATAACATGTCGATTATCTTGAGTATCCACATACCACGTGCACTGCAGATCTGTTATGCTGTGATCAGCACGAAAGAAATCAGGAGAGGCAAAGGAACCATAGAAATTGCTGAGTTTTCCGCCACATTTTATATCCGGGCAATTTTCTTCATCTGAACCGTTGCTGCAGTCTTTTACAGTATTGCATCGCAGTTCATTAGGCAAGCACTGCATAGAGTGAGCAGCGCTGCACGGGAAAGTGCCAAGTGGGCATAAGCTGGTATGTGTTTCTGCAGAAGGGAATGTACAGTTTCTCTCATCAGTGTTATCCCCACATTCATCTAGGGAGTTACACTTCCAGCTGTTTGGAATACACTTGCCATTCCCGCATAAAAACTCTTCAGCAGGGCAAGAAGTCAGACCCATTTTTCCTGTTGGGAATAAAAACACAATAAAAATATAATGAATGGAACAATTACTAAACCTGAATGTAGGATGTGACAATTAGCAATGGAAGTTTTCTAGATACTTGATACAGAATGAGGACTGACTCATAAAACAGTACACAATACAGAATGTGTGTAGAGCAGTATATACTAAAATGATGAGGTTCCACAAAAAGTATATGAGGGGCATATCCGGCCCTCTAGTCCTGCCTTAATAAAGCCCTCTCCTATATTTTGGCAGTTGGGGGAGATATTGAGAAGGTGGCCATTATAAAAAAATTAGACACTTCTTAAATGTAGATTCAGCTTATCCATGGAGCTGAATTCAAATGCAAATAGTAATGGAAAATGCATTAAACTGATGTAAAGCACTCTGGGTATACACCAGAGAACCCTCTGGTTTCCAAATATGCTTTACAGTAAGTAGTAAGTGCGTGAAAGTTGGAGCTCTCATTTGCTGTAGCTTTTAGTCTGAGGCAATTTGATTAAGAGATTTATTTTTTATTTGTGCATTTGTCTTCATGGCCAGAATAAACCACTTTGAAAATAAATACATTATCTCAGCTGTGAAAGTGTGGCATAAAAATGTAATTACAGCAAAAGAATTTAATTGCATTCCACCTCAGCTCTTGTACTTTACCTCCCGTGCCCGATAAGGATGACGAAGCACGGTATTTTAGGTCTATATTTAGAAAAAAAAAATTTAAAGTACCAAAATGTAAGTCAAAACTAAATACCAGCCCTACGTGGCATCTTCTCAGCCTAACACAATTCAGCTGGCTAAAATGCATCACAAATCTCCAACTGTGGAGGCACTTTTAAGATTGCACTGAAGATTTCAGGTATATCCCATTTTTTTTAAGCTGCTGCTCCTCATCCCTTCAAACACCCTTAATATAATACTACTAAAAAGCTGTAAAACATATTTGACATGCCTTTAATATATGAAAGACGAAATCCCTGAGACTGTCCTGAGCTTGATGCATCAGAGTGGAAGAAAATCCAGACATGATCGCGTGAAGAGGTGAAGGCAGGGGGGATGGCAGAGCCACATACTTTGTACTCCTCCCTTCTTGACGAAGGCCCAATCAGCAGCCAGTCAACAGAGCACTTGTGAGATTCTTCAACATCAAAATTCTTAAAACTGTTGCGTATGAGAGAGGATAAACATGAATAAGGAAATAAATGAATAAACAATGGCAGTGTAGCACAAAGCAACTAAAAGGAATACATGATTGCATAATTCCTTATTCCTTTAAATAAGAGAACTATGCATAATTATCCAACTGACAAGTTCCCAATAGTGTACCAACAAGCAAATATTTCATTTGTATTGTATGATGCTTGTGTTTTGTGAGTTTCATAAGAATTGAGTTGCGAATCTTCAATCAGTATTGTTCCCAAGCTACAGTATTTATGAAAGCCGTTCAAAATGAGAAGCCTTACTTCAGATGAGGACATGAGCTGATTATGTTGGGTTTATGCAGAAGGCTGATCTTGGTTTAAATTGGTTCTACTGGCAAAATATTTGAATGTATGTTTGCCTTCTGGCATTTGTAATTATTTTGCAATATACTGTACATCTTTTTTGATGTTATCTGTAGTTAACAATACTTGAAGGTCTCTGTACTTCTGGTCTGCATGCATCCCAGTCACCAGCTGTCCCAGACGTGTTTTTCTCCAGCTTGCATTTTGGCACCTAATTTGACGCATGTGACTGCCTGTGTACCACAAAATGGTTTCAGGTTCAGGCAAAGAAGGGGCTGATTTTTGGTGTAGGGGCTCGGGATAGTGGTGGAATTTATTCACAATTCAATAAGATCTACGTCTGGTATTAGCCTTAAGGATTTATGATTCCTTTATAATATGCATTTTCTTCTTGAGACATCTGGGTTGCAATGCCCTGCTTTTAGTATTTATTATTTTTATCAAATGCACATAATAAGTGATACACTGTTTATCTGTTCATATTGCCATTATGCAACAAAACTTTGCAAAACATTTTTTTGCTTTTTCATATGACAGAAAATTATGCAATTTCTTACAAAGCACCATTTCAAGCACAATTACATTACAACAACATTACAGCGCTGTCTTCTCTGTTCTTTGGATGGTAAAAAGGAAAGAACATTGTACAGGTGTGGGACCTGTTATCCAGAATACTCGGGACCTGGGGTCCGTTATTTGCATCTTCATACCTTTAGTCTACTAGAAAATCATTTAAACAATAAATAAACCCAATAGGCTGGTTTTGCTTCCAATAAGGATAAGTTATAACTTCGTTTGGATCAAGTACAAGGTACTGTTTTATTATTACAGAGAAAAGGGGAAACCATTTTTAAAAATTTGGATTATTTGGATAAAATGAAGTCTATGGGAGACCTTCCTGTAATTCGGAGCTTTCTGAATAATGGGTTTCTGGATAACAGACCCCATACCTATATTATGCTAGACTTTCCTCTTCTTTGTATTTGCTTTACTAAATTTAGCAAGTAAATCTTCTGGGCTGAGCTGGAATTTATAATTAGATGTCTGTCTGTGAAGTAGTCTTTACTTTAGACCTGAAGAAATCCATTATTTGATAACAAGCCTGATAAAAATCAATTTGTTGTGCTCCAAAATGAAGGGTTTGTTTTTATAGTGGTCTATTACATAATCCTACCATGCTACTGGCTAAGCATAAATCCGTTAGAAGCATATGCAGTGCTGGAAACATAGAAACCCTGCCCAATTCACTTATCAGCATGCAGATAAATTGCCACCTATTCATTGTAAAATCATTGGTCTGCACTTATTCTAATATTCTCAGAGCTGTCACCAGATTTTCTGCTTTGTCTTCCATTAATATTATGCATTCCCCCAATGTCTGGAATCTGTGCCAATTTCTAATGATTTGCAGGTAAAAATCCGGGGTGTGCATGCGCAAAATATTTCAGTGACATCAGTGGAACAAAGCGCACATACTCAGCTCATGCGTGAGATGTAATTTCCACTGTATTCTATATTGTATCTCCAAAATTACAGGAATTAGTTTAACACATAATATATACACATATATATATATATATATATCTCAATTATTGTAAATAAATGAAGATCCTCTTCCTGCAGATCCAGAGAAAATGTGATTATTTTACCTAATTGTGATCACATCGCCATGATCTCCTTGGATGTACCAACTGCAATTCATTGTTGGGGGGTAGTTCATAGGCCAAGCTGGGCTGTAAATGACCCCTCTTCTTTCTGTATGCTGCTCCAGTTTGCCACTGCAGGCTGCTGTAATGTTAAGATTAATTAATTATTCACTGACATGCATTAATGGAGCAATTAGTCTAAAGTCTATAGCAAAGCAAAACAATTAGTCTATAGTCTATAGCAAAGCAAAACGTAGGAGAGATACATGTAAAATATTATACATTTGCAGTTTTTCCCTTTCAGTGAAACTGCCCTATCAGTTCATTGCAAGAAATGTCAAATTCCCAAACATTTAACCATTGTGAACTACAAGCCCTGGCACACAGCAGGATGCTGAGTTCAAGTTAAAGGTATACTGTCATGAGAGAAAATGTTTTTTTCCCAAAGATCAGTTAATAGTGGCCCTAAAGCAGAATCCTGTACAGGTATGAGATCCGTTATCTGGAAACCCATTATCCAGAAAGTTCCGAATTACGGAAGGGCTGTCTCCCATAGACTTCATTATATACAAATTCTAAAAAAGTATTTCCTTTTTCTATTTAACAATAAAACAGTACCTTGTACTTGATTCAAACTAAGATATAATGAATCCTTATTGGAAACAGAGCCAGTCTATTGGGTTTATTTAATGTTTAAATGATTTTCTAGTAGACTTAAGGTATGAAGATCCAAATTACGGAAAGATTTGTTATCTGGAAAACCCCATGTCCCGAGCATTCTGGATAAAGGGTGCCATACCTGTACTGAGACTGGTGGGCCCTCAAGGTAACAGTAGCTGAGTTAATGGACCTGAATGATGATATGCTTGCTTTTCTGCAAACACAGGATGATGAATAATGAACTGATATGGCTGCCTATACACAAATACTAAAACTTAAATTAGTTTACAAATCAAATTTAAAATGGTAGAATGTTGGGGGTTTTTTTTTGCAAGAACACAAAACATTATCTCTTTGATGGGGTATATATTATGTTCCGCAACCAGTGGCTTGTGAGCAACATGTTGCTCACAAAACCACTGAATGCTGCTCCCAGGGGCCTCAAATCATGTGCTTATTTTTGATTTCCTGGCTTGAAGGCAAGTTTTAGTTGCATAAAAACCATGTGTACTGCCAAACAGAGCTCTTGTAGGCTGCCAGTCCATATCGGGACTACCAAATAGCCAATCACAGCCCATATTTGGCACCTGCATATTTTTGCATTCTTATATTGCTCTCCAAATTTTTTGCATGGGTAAAAAAGGTTAGGGATCCCTGAATTAAGTAAATGGGGTGTGTGTTGAAAATACTTTTAAGGCAACAAATCCCAAACATTTAACCACTGTAAACAACAAGCAAGCATTTTGAACTCAAGTTAAAGGGGCATTATTCTTTAGTTAAAAGAACAGGGTTTGTGTTAAAAATCAGCCTATTCTTTTAATAGAGATATAATCAAATTGCCCTAACTGTCCGCAACAAACTACAGAATATGAAGTAGAAACTCACACTTGCATAGTGGAGACACAATGGTTATATGCCTGCTTACCACATGATGATGGGATAATATACTGTAAGTCACGTGACTAAAAACTATCTAAGCATTAAACCTATTTTGTATAAACTCTGGGAAATGATACAGAAGTGCAGACACTATGGAGTTTCTCTTTGTGGTGATAAACCAATGATCAATTGCAATCACTTAGTTTTGACCTAGAAACCAGTTAGAATTAAAGATCAGGCAAGCTTACAAGGAGACCAATGTACATCTGTATAAAGGTGACAACATCAATGAAAAAAATCATCTGCTCTACCACGGACAACACATCTTCTGAAAATACCATTCTCTAAAGGTGGCCATACACAGGGAAATTCGTTCATTTGGCGATGTCACCAAAGAGCCAGTCTCTCCCCGATATGCCCACAATGTGGGCAATATCGGGCTTATCCGATCGTGGGCCCTAGGGCCCAACGATCGGATCAGAATGGAGGCAATACAGCAGTCGGAATCATCAATGAACAGATACGGCCGCGATCCGACAGGATTCTTTTACCCTGCCAGATGGCCCCACACTTGGGCCAATAAGCTGCCGACTTGGTCTATTGGCAGCTTTTATCGGCCCGTGTATGGGGACCTTTACATTCTAAAACTAATTGTGGAGATTCAGCAAATTGGTTGTATTTTCCAGTGATTAAGCCAAATTGCTAGAAGTAACCTGATTTACTTGTGGTAATTCAAATTTTAGAGTAGGGGACGGTAATTTTGTGAGATCTGACGCCAGCAGTAGAGCAGATTTATTGTGGGTGACACACATCTCTGTCTACCATTACCTTTAATGTACCTTCACTATAAACCCTGTCCTCTTAAGGCCTACTGAAATCCAAGTGCAACCTGGAAAACATGGGTCTTCCACAGACATTATGAAGGATGCATAAAGAGACTAACTATTATCAGTACTGGTAAGTAGAAACCAGGGCCGGAACTAGGGGTAGGTAGAAGAAGCACCTGCCTAGGGAGCAATGATGGGGGTGCACTAGGCAGGTGTCTGTTCAAGGGTCTTCTGCCTACGCCTAGTTGGTATAGAAAATCTTAGCTATGAGGAAAGACAAATTGGGGTTGTTCACGCTGGAGAAGAGGCTCTTAAGGGTGATATGATAACTATGTATAAATATATAAGGGGATCATATAATAATCTCGGTACTGCTTTATTTACCAGTAGGTCCTTCCAGCTGACACAAGGTCACCCATTCCGATTAGAAGAAAGGAGGTTCCCTCTAAATATTTGGAAGGGTTTTTTTTACAGTGAGAGCTGTGAAGATGTGGGATTCTCTCCCTGAATCAGTCATACAGGCTGATACATTAGAAAGCTTTAAGAAGTGGTTGGATGGCTTTTTAGCAAGTGCAAGTTCATAGCACAAGTTGATCCAGGGACTAGTCCAATTGCCATCTTGGAGTCAGGAAGGATTCCCCCCTCTGAAGTAAATTGGAATTGTTTTTTTTGTTTCTTTTGCCTTCCTCTGGATCAACTAGCAGTTAGGCAGATTATATTTAGATTAAAAAACTTGATTGCCATGCATGTGTCTTTTTTACTTACTATGTACTTACTAGTTTTTAACTTACTATGTATTGATTGCTGTACTCCAATGCTTATAAATAAAAGCATTACTGAACTCAATAACCAGGCATAATGTATAAACCCAACCAATGAACAGTGCGTAACAATGTATCTAACAAGATACATAAAGACAGCTGACATGCAAGATTTACACAAATTAAGAGCACAGAAATACTTGTAAGATACTTATTCACCATTGAAGATTCCCTCTTTCATTCATATGCATGTGTGCAAGTAGGCTATATGTGATGAATGCACTACCGTACATTTATTTTACTAATAAAACATTTACATGTAAGAACATACCTGCATGTGGAACAGCTGTTTCAATCCATCCACGTGTAAAAACATTCACTGCCAAAAAACAAAGACATATGTTTATATATTTAATATTGTAGTCAGGCTAATACACTTATTTAGCTTTACTTTCTTAATATAAGCTAAATACATTTTATCAACCATTTCTTGCATTTTCCAATGCTTTGTCTTGCTGAAGTAAAATTGTCTCAACTGAATAAAATATATGTACAAGCCACCCTAGAAAGTAGTCATCATTTTACAAGTAAGAATGATAGTGTGTTTAGGCACCAAGTTGTACTATATAACCTTTCACTAACTATGTTAACTGTTAAGTATTATGTAAAGATGGAGTTTATAGAATATATATATATATATATATATATACACACACACACACACACACTCTCATTTGTGTAATTTAAAGGAGAAGGAAAGGCTAAAATTAAGTAAGCTTTTCAGAAAGGTCTATATAAATACACCAGTAAACCCTCAAAGTAATGCCGCTCTGAGTCCTCTGTCAAAAGAAACACAGAATTTCTTTCCTTATATTGTGCACACATGGGCTTCTGTATCAGACTTCCTGTTTCAGGATAAACATCCAGTACTAGGGCTTGAGCATGCTCAATTTGCTCCTCTCCCCCTCCCTCCTCCCTGCTGCACTCTGAGCCTAGAGCTATCAGCTATCAGCAGGGAGAGACTCAGGCAGGAAGTGATGTCACACCAAGCTTATATAGAAGCTGCTATCCTAAAGAAACAGAGAGCTTCTAGAGCGGTTTACTCAGGTATGGTAAAGCATTCTTTTAGCTTGAACTATTGTGGTTAATCTATTGGCAATAAAATGCTTCAGTAGCTTTCCTTCTCATGTAATAAATACTTACCCTAATGTGTACTGTGAAACTGGAGAACCTCAAGAACCACTTGACTTATTTGTTCATTTAAACTCACTTTCTGTATTTCTGTCTTGTCTATCTCTCATTGTAACTCTGTACGGTTTGGTAATTGCCAATTTTATAACTTTCTGCTGCACATCATCTACCAGAGTGCGGCAGTTGGTAAGATATGCCGATTGTGGAGGGCACAGCTATTTTTGAAGGTTTATTTTTAGGATATTGAGCCACGGTTTAAGAACACTTGGAAGGGAGTAAGCAATTTCCATATGCAACATTTGCCATAAGCTCTCATGTTGATACTCGGCCTCAAATATACAAATCACATCTTATCTAGACTTCGTGAACCCAATAAGGTACAAAGTAAACTGTTCCTGCTTTAAAGGAAATCAATGCAACTGGGAAATGTAAGTGCTTCCTTTCTTTCTTTAGTCTGCAGACATGCCAGAATGGTTAGTCGTCTTAGATATCAATCTGCATAAATGGTTTTCATAATTAAATCAAAAAAGATCTGTGATAGAAAATTGGTTTTATTGTAATTCTGCATCATCAAACTTTTAAACATTACACCCTACAATCTCTAGAAATATGAAAGGATTAATAAAACCCTCATACATCATCTGGATAATCAATCAGAAACTAGGTAGATATTATAATGTTATATAAGGCATGGGATCCATCAAAATTTCATCTGAAAACCCCTTATCCAGAAAGCTCTCCCATAGACTCCATTTTATCTAAATAGTCTTTTTTTAAAAAATGATTTCCTTTTTCTCTGTAATAATAAAACAATACCTTGTACTTGATCAAAATCTAAAATATAATTAAACCTTGGTGGAAGCAAACCCAGCCTATTGGGTTTATTTAAAGTAGAACTAAACCCTAAAAAATAATGTTGCCATATTTTAAATACTGAACTTATTTACTTCCACCAGCCTAAAGCTTTAGCTTCTCAATAGCAACAATGATACAGGACTTCAAACTTGTCACAGCGGTTCACCATCTTGGAAAGACACTCACATGCTCAGTGGGCTCTGAGCAGCTATTGAGAAGCTAAGTTTAGGGGTGGTTTCAAATTATGAAGCAGAAAATGAGGTTGGCCTGTAATATAAACTGATGCTATAAGGCTGATTATTAAATTATGATGCTAGTTGCACTGGTTTCTGTGCGGACATGTAGTAATAATCTGTATTTATTACTAATCAGCCTTATAATGTGATATTTATATTCTATGTGTACTGTATATTTCGTGTCAGTCAGTAAGCTCAGTAAGTGGCAGCAGCACAGAGCATGTGCAGTGAATCAGCAGAAAAGTAGATGGGGAGCTACTTGAGCATCTTTGGAGATAGTGTACTGTGTGAAAAAACATCTTGTTTCATCAGTCCACCAAATGCTGTGCCATTTCTCTTTAGGCCAGTCAATGTGTTCTTTGGCAAATAATAACCTTTTCAGCACGTCTTTTTTAAACAATGGGACTTTGCAGGGACTTATTGCCCATAGCTTGGCTTCACATAGGCGCCTTCTAATTGTTAGACCTTCTTTGAACTTCCTGAAGCTAATCATTGGCTTTGTCATTTTGGCTATTCTTCTATCCATTCGAATGCTAGTTTTCCTTTTTCTTTCACGTCTTTGAGGTTTTGGTTGCCAATTTAAGCATTTGAGATAATTTTAACTGAGCAGCCTATCATTTTCTGCACTTCTTTATATGTTTTCCCCTCTCCAATCAAAGTACACTGTTCTCCTAAACAATGTCTGGAATGACCCATTTAACACAATGCCCAACATTTGCTGCCTGCCTGCCTTCCATCAAGGAGAACTAAAGCGTAACTAAAGAAGTAGGCTAGAAATGTTATATATGATGTTTTGGGGTTCTGTACTAGCCCAAGGCAACCACAGCTATTTAGCAGGGAAGATTTGTCTCCAAACATGTCCCAGTAGCTCCCCATCTTCTTTTCTGCTGATTCACTGCACATGCTCTGTGCTGCTGTCACTTACTGAGCTCACAATATACAGTACACATAGCATAGAAATGTCACAATATAAGGCTGATTAGTAATTAATACAGATAATTACTACATGGCAGCACAGAAACCAGTGCAACTAACATCAGAATTTAATAATCAGCCTTGTAGCATCAGCTTATATTACAGGCCAACCTCATTTTCTGCGACAACCCTAAGCTTAGCTTCTCAACAGCTGCTCAAAGCCCACTGAGCATGTGAGTGTCGCAGACACTTTCCAAGATGGTGACCCCCCCCCCCCCCCCCCGTGAAAAGTTTGAAGTCTTGGATCATTGTTGCTATTAAGAAGTTGAAACCTTAGGTTTGGTGCAGTTAGTTCATTATATAAAATATGGCATTTTTCACTTTTAGGGTTTAGTTCTCCTTTAAATAAGGGCCGTAACTGACACCTGTTTTTTAACATAATGAATGATCTCACTAATTGAACTCCACACTACTATTATTTGGAACAAACTATTATTATTTTGAACACTGCAATTGGAACAAGTCTCAATGATTCAATTACACAGGAACAGCAGCATGCATGCCATGACTGTTGGGTCTGATTTGCTATGTAGAAATGTAATTTCTACCAAAAACTGTGATTGATCAGGTTAGGGATGTTGGATTGCTATTAATCTGAACACCACTGTACATCATAACTAAACAAAATATTCTGTTGCAAATCTAACATACTTAATCTGCCTACCATAAAAACACAGCTTTACCATGATAATTATGGTCATCCATCCATTCCAAGAATAAAACCAGATACCAGTTACAACATGAAATGTAGTATGCTGTGTCTAACATTCAAGCAGACATCGCACAATATCGAACATAATGCTGCCTTTTAGCTTCATCTTTCCTCTTCCAACCATGTCCACTATATTCATTACCACTTAACAATTCCACTGCTGGGCTAGTCTTCTGCTATGTTGTGCCTCCCCCCCTTCCCCTTCCAAGCATAGAATACTATTACAAAATGTAAAATTCAAAACTCATCAAATGGCCTAATAAAGTACTCTAACTGCCTCCCATTACATATTGTTGGCTTGCATCTACCAAAATCACTAGTAGTTTTAGCTTTGGAGCAAAGTATGCTTTTTTAAAAACATTTTCCATTTGAAGGTCGGTGGTTTACGTACTACATGGCCCACACAATCACCATCGTTTGGCCCCACCAGATAGTCATCTTCTGCTGACTAAGGGACACCAAGACAAGAAGATGCCCATACAGGTTGATTTTTTTTATCACTCTTTCCCATATACCGTAAGTTGATTTTTTTATTACTGTTTCCCAGATATACATGATATACAGTACATCCTCTGTGCTACTGCCAGTTACCTGAACTTAGAGACTGACACACAATATACAGTACAAAGAGAATATAAATATCATGATACAAGGCTAAGGGGCAAATTCACTAACCTCTGAAATTTCGCCAGCGACAGCTTTGCTCACAGTGCCACACTTCGCTAATTCACTAAAATGCGAAGTTGTGTCCAGGGCGACAAACGATGGCGAAGTTTTGCTAGTGTTGGCTAATTTGCATATGATGGGAAGTTAAATTTCAATGGACGTATATGTTGCAGCAAATACATTACACTACACAAGCCCAGGGAACCTTAATAAAAGAAAATAGAGTTGTTATATTGCCCTACACATGAGCCCAGTATATTGTTTATGTGCCATATGTATGGAAATGTAGGGGGAAGCCGGGTACCCTAAAACAAATTTACGATCTTTTTCAGCCTATCACTCTGTAAAAAGTAAAAGACGCCTGAGTTTTACAACTATAACTAGCCCCGCTTCTGCCGGACGCACTCTTTTTTTATATACCTGTGCTCCATCATGCCCCGCCCTCTACCATGACATCACAGTGGGGCAGGGTTGGTACGGATATATAAAATAGGAGTGTTTGGTGGTTTAGGGTTGGGTGTGGATTCTCATAATGGATTAACATATCTCTTGTTCAAATGAGGCAACACTGTCCATAGTTGGAGTTATGGTATCCACAATCACTACACAACAAACATATGTATTATCTATTCTGAATGATTAAATTGAATGGCAATGGTTTATGTCAGAGGATTATCTAAAAAAAAAAAAGCTAATGAAATGGGGAAATACTACCCCAAGCAGTGAAATGCAACAGTAAGGAAATACCTGTGATTGAATGGTGGTCCTTCCTGCTGTAAATACATTGATTTTTCTTGACAACCTGCATACCAACAACTTGTATAGGCTGCTAATATAATGTCAATTTATTTATATATGATATGCTTTAGTACGGGAAGTATACTTGCCAGTTGGAGTACAGGAGGAATATACTTTGTATACCTAAAATGTTGGACTACATAGGGGTGATATATATTTGGTGTTAAAAATGTGTGCAATTTATTTATATTAGTGCGTAAACAAATACCACGCAATTTTAATTGGCTACAAATAGTTTACCCTAATGGTAACAATTTTGTCATGAAAAGGTAACACAATATAGAAAATAGGGATGCACCGAATCCAATATTTTGGATTCGACCGAACCCCCGAATCCTTTGCGAAGGATTCTGCCAAATCCGAATTCTGCTGAAAAAGGCCGAATCCTGGCCGAATCCCGGATTCGGTGCATCCCTAATAGAAAAGATGGTAAATTTATTACAATAGCTTGTATTGGTACTAAACATAAACCAAAAATGGACAAAAAGTATACCTTAAAAACAAGGAAATAAAGTAGGTTACCAAGTAGATATACAGCAGGGGGAAAGGGGTGACAATACTTTTTGTTTTTTCCTAAATTCCACATTTCACTTGATAGACCAATACTTTATTCATATTAATAAAATATATCTTTATCTTGGGTTGTTTCCTAGATTTCCTCAACATAGTAGTTTGGAGCACTCAACAGAATAATTATCTGGCTGGATTGTTTTTTGAACAGAGGCAACGCATTGCAAGATCTTCAGACAAGTAAAAAGCTGTCTCAATATTGACTGAATTCAGTTGCCAAGAATTAATGGCATTGCCAACATCCTCCAGGATTTTCAGATGCAAAATAAGGAGTAATGATAATAGTTTGCTTGAACACACCTGTGGAAGAGCATGCAGCTGCAAAGAAATAGGGGAGGAAGTTGTTTTTCAGTTTGCATGCAGACACAGTAAAAAGAATATAAAGTAACCTCACAAATGTGTTGAGGAGCAAATGTGATAACTCAGCTGCAAAGTCATTTAGAAAGTGACACAAAACATGAAATTAGGGATGCATTGAATCCACTATTTTGGATCCGGGCCAAACCCCCGAATCTTTCGCAAAAGATTCAGTTGAATACTGAACCAAATCCAAATACTTATTTATCCTTCATACCAAGGGCTAACACAAAAGGCATGTCTCTAGTCAATAACATAGTGTTGCCTCACAGCTGAGCCCAGGGAAGTGGATTTAGTGGGTTACCACAGAATGCCTAACAATTACAAGGCTATATAGCATACATAGCATAAGGCCAAAAGGAGGCAGTTTTCATGGCTTCTGGTAATTCCCAACTTCATGTACTACCCTCATATCCCATTCAAATTAAGTACAGAATGACATATAAATTGACAGAAGTGGCAACAGCACCCCAGCATGCCAGGGAATGCATATCCCTGCATCAGAAATGTACTTAAAGGAGAACTAAACCCACTTTCTAATAAAATCCCTACCCTCCATAGTCCTCCCTCCCAGCTCCCCCGCACAGGTGTTCACACAAGTAAATGCCCCAAAGCTGGTAGTTACCCCTCATTGAAGAGTCAGCGCAGCGGAGCTCACAGGCGCCATCTTGCGGCACTTCGGGAATCTTTGGGTCCCTTCGGCAATTTCCGTGGTTTTTGCTGCATGCACAATTGTTTGGGACCGGAATGTAGCTACAACTGCGCATGCGCTGATACGTTACTTACTTTCTGAAGTCTCCTGAAGCACTGAAGATGGCCCCGTGAGCTCCACTTCGCTGACTCTGCAATGAGGGGTAATTACCAGCTATGGGGCATTTACTTGTGTGAACACCTGTGTGGGGGGGGGCAGGGAGGGGGGACTATGGAGGGTAGGGGTTTTTTTTGGAAAGGTGGTTTAGGTCTCCTTTAAGTAGTCCTTTAAATAACAGCACTCAATATCAAGTCCCACCACACTCTACAAAGGTGGGTCTTTCTAATGGACTCTTCAACTAAAACATGATTAATTGCATCTTCAAGAACATCCTTAAAAGAAAAGTTTTACATAAGAATTAAAAATGAAATATTATACACATAACACAAATAGCACCCACTGCGGAGATATAAACAGATGAGAGCAAATGATGTGGCTTCTATAATCCACAATCCCCCTGCACTAAGACCTACTGCACCCATGTGTGCTTTCCCATCTACATTAACGGGAAAGGCTTTGTCTATGGCAGACATGGGCCCTGTCATGCAGGGATCACTCAGGGATGCTTACTTCTGCAGTCTTGAGCTATATCCATATCAACGCCAGACTCTGAGCACAGACTTTGGCTAGGCAATGTAGAGAAATATGACAAAAGGTAACAACCACTTAGCTCATTAAGTCTGCCCTTTCACCAGTCTGTCTACTAACAATTTATATTAAAGGGGTTGTTCACCTTTGAGCTAACTTTTAGTATGATGTAGAGAATGATATTCTGAGACAATTTGCAATTGGTTGCAGAGCCAGGCCAGGCCAGCCACGCGCCCTAGGCAACCTGTCTGGCTATCGCTCATGCGCGCAACCTGACTGGTTGTCATTTTTTATTGTTTAAAGGTTTTTGCGTTATTTATCTTTTTATTCAGCAGCTTTTCAATCTGATAACTAGGGTCCAAATTACCCTAGCAACCATTCATTGATTTGAATAAGACTAGAAGATGAATAGGAGAGGACCTTACTAGAAAGATGAGAAATAAAAAGTAGCATTTGTAGCCTTACAGAGCATTTGCTTTTTAGATGGAGTCAGTGACGCCCATTTGAAAGCTGGAAAGAGTCAGAAGAAAAAGGTAAATAATTATAAAACTATAGAAAATAAATAATGAAGACCAATTGACAAGTTTCTTAGAATTTGCCATTCTATAACCTACTAAAAGTAAACTGAAAGGTTTCATTCCTGTAGCACTTTGCTTATATTAAGCATTCTTTAATTCATTCCCTGTACCACATGCATCAACCAACCTTTCAATAAATACAGCATTGTCTAGCTAATATATGTGGAAAAGCATGTAAGAATTGTGGCAAATGGAGTCTTGGCTGTAGAAGAAGAGGAATCTGTTACACAGTTAAAACCGAGAGTGCATAAAGGGACAAATACTGCTTTCAACAGTAATTAAAAGTCAGACATTTTAAACACTGTATATTGAATACTTGGTCAGAATTACATTGTTTCATTAGGGATAAAAATATTTCCAGGTTTACCTCTCCTTTAAGGAAAGGCCCAATCAAAAGAAAATCTTTGTCTGTTACTTAGTTGTAAGCCAAAGAGAAATCCACTTGACTCATCTGACTGCTGCATTGAACTAATGGCTGCATATTTTTGCTGAATTTATTTATGAGAACTGCTTTCTAATTCTCAACTTAAAATTTGTATTCAGTTTGGTATTAGTTATTTTTTTGATTCAATTTGGCTAAATCCAAACCAGATTAATTAAGACAGCAGAAACTGGTCCAGGGGTGAAGAGATCCCATGAGGACTGCCCAAACAATGCACGATTAAGATGTTTTGATATTCTATGGTCACAAGCTAGGTTAGGGCTAGTCCACACGAGGAGATTCGGGGAGATTTTGTCGCCTGGCGACTAATAGCCCCGTCTTTTGAGCGACTATCTCCCCGAACTGCCTCTGCGTTTTTCCCCATAGGTTACAATGCAAAGTCGCCTGCGCTAATGCACACGCGGCGATGCGTTTTCAATAGTCGCCTCCTGAGACGAGGCGATTAGTCGCCAGGCGACAAAATCTACCCGAATCTCCTCGTGTGGCCTTACCCTTATATTTTTGAAGTCCTAGAGCCAGCAAGAGTATCGTGGAGGTCTGGTTTTTGCCCTCAGGTCTCATACTCTATGTAACTAGCATCTAGCCTTGTCCTCAAAATGCCTCCCAGAGACCAGCATGAGCAGACCTGTTACATCTGTCTAAGTACTTATACATTCACCAATGCTTCTTTGTGCATATGCCGAAAACACACACTGTTGCTGAGTCCCAGGGGAAGGCTGAAACTCAGTGTTCTATCTTGTGATTACACAGTGCTCTGATGGCCATATGGCGATTTGTGGGAGTCACACTATGAATAAACAGACAGATTTTTCCTGTAAAAACCTTAAAAGTATAATCCTAATGTGAAGATTATACTCCTATGTTAATGCTAAAAATAGCCAGTAGATACACTAAATCAGAGAACAGCAGGGCAAAAAATATGAAATAAATATTATTGATATTCATTGTGTGTGTAAATATATATATATATATATATATATATATATATATATATATATATATATATATATATATATATATATATATATATATACACACACACACACACACACACACAGGTATGAGATCTGTTATCCGGAAACCCGTTATACAGAAAGTTCCGAATTAGGGCGGCTCCCATAGACTCCATTATAATCTAATAATACAAATGTTTAAAAATGATTTCCTTTTTTCTGTGTAATAATAAAAGAGTACCTTGTACTTGGTCCAAAGATATAATTAATCCTCATCGGAAGCAAAACCATGAAGATGCAAATTACAGAAAGACCCGTTATCCAGAAAGCCCCAGGTCCCGAGCATTCTAGATAATATTTATACAGTTTATACATAAAAAATTTAACAACCCTATGAATTATATAACAGATATGTCAACCTCCCTTACTGAACAACTCATTTATCCAGCTAGGGGGCCCTTGGGGGGGGGGTCTACTTTGAACCCCAGTGTCTCATGCTCTAGATAGCAAGCACTGCACTGGAATACATAATTCATCAGTAATTAAAGTGGTAGTTCACCTTTAAGTTAACTTTTAGTATGGTATAGAATGGCTAATTCTATACAACTTTTCAGCTGGCCTTGATTTTTTCTTTTTTATAGATTTTGAATTATTTTCTCTCTTCTTCTTCTGACTCTTTCTATCTTTCAAATGGGGGTTACTGACCCCATCTAAAAAAACAAATGCTCTATAAGTCTACAAATGTATTGTTATTGCAACTTTATTACTCATCTTTCTATTCAGACTTCTCCTATTCATATTCCAGTCTCTATTCAAATCAATGCATGGTTGCTAGAGTAATTTGGACCCCAGCAACCATATTGCTGAAATTGCAAACTAAAGATCTGCTGAATAAAAGGCGAAATAACTCAAACACCACATGTAATAAAAAATGAAAACCAAATGCAAATTGTCTCAGAATATCACACTAAACATTAACTCAAAGGTGAACAACCCCTTTGTAAAACAGTGATGGAATTCCATCTTTCTGCACAGCTTTACAAATGTATTGCAGAATGCCTACTGAATTCTCAGCAATCTCAGCCTTTTTGCACTCATGATTTCACTGTATAAATCCCACTACAAAGGGGATAAAATATACCTGCAATCCTGCAGTGCTAACTAGCCAGATCCTACAGTTCTAGCAATGAGCATCTATACAACCAAACAGATTTCTCAGAAATCCTGTAATGTTTTGAGGGATTGAGGAGCAGATATAGGTCTAAAATAATACTGCAGATGAAATATACGTTATTTAAATGCCGGTCATAGTAGGTACTGTACAATCCTCAACAGTAACACATTTGAACAATTGCAGATTGTAGTGGAGGTTTCCATTCACATTCAGTAGCGAATAAAGCAAGGTATTAGTATAAGCAAGAGCGCACATATGCTAACCACCAGCCTAAGTAATGCTCTGACATATGTAGTCAGCTTGTCGACCCCAAGGGGCAATGCCAGTATGGAACAAAAGACAGTTGTAAGCTAGAAGTGTTGCCAGAAACCCTAAGGTTGGCTATAATAGAGTCCAGCTCTGTGAAATATTAAACAGAGCGTTAACGATTCATGAACTGAGTATTAAAAAGCTGTTTGTTGTGATTAAACATACAGGGCATGAATACATTATACAACTAGGCACTGTAATATTTAAAGAGTTAATAAAAATGTACACTAATGTAAGGGTTGTACCATAATCTGATACAGTATTGGACTGGGATGCCAGGGGCCCACCAGAAACCTGAGACCATGTATTCACTTTCCAAAGTATTATTTTTCCTCTCCTCCCTCAACCTCTTTATTCTCCTACTCTTTAATATCTACTTACTATACTCTTCCACATTGTCGGACTGGCCCACCTGGATATCAGGAAAACTCCCGGTGGGCCCAGGTGTTCGTGGGTCCTCTTGTTTCAAAACATTTGGCCTATTTCATGGTCATTCCCTATTTCTTTATGGGAAAAAATGCTTAATAATGGGAGATTATTGTAAGTAAATAATAAAAGACTAGGAGAATAAAGAGGTTGAGTGAGTAGAGGAGGTATAATAGTTAGGAAAGGTCCACTGTCTAAGGTTTTCTGGTGGGCTCATGGTTTTATGTTTTCTGGTGGGCCCAAGGTCTAAGGGTTTCTGGTGGGCCCCTGGCATCCCAGTCCGACACTGCTCTTCCATTGTTACACATTTTCCCCAAAAAGAAATAGGGAATGACCATGAAATAGGCGAAATGTTTAGAAGCCAGGGCCGGGCCAGCCCCAACAGGCGCCCTAGGCAACTTTTCCGGGCTGGCGCTGACTGAGCGCGAGCATGCGCGAACCGGTTCTTTTGTGCGCATTCGCAAATTGACCCTCGCGTGCATCACCATGTGCTCATGCGCGGAATCGCAAATTGCCGTGCACACATGCGCTGAAGCGGGAATTGCCGTGCGCACCACATGCGCTGAAGCACGTATTGTCCTGTTAGAAGCAAGAGGCCCGCTTACACCTGGGCCCACCGGGAGTTTTCCTGGTATCCTGGTGGACCAGTCTGACACTGAGATACATTGCATGCTGAATGTATGTATACACTGTTACTGCAATAATACAATCAGGGTCTCCAGTCACTGCCGTTATTAGAATGTAAACATACTAAAATTAGCATTTGAACTCATAGATAATGCATGCTAACTGTGTGGTTATAGATTTTTTTTTTTTTAAATATCATCTTATTTGAATGTATGTTTTAACAAATGCCACTCTTATCTGAATGTATGTTTAGACAGTTACATCATTTTCCTCAGTGGAGCCACTGTAAGTGGAAAAAGTGACAATAAAATGAGAATATACATACACCCCGCTGCATTGTGCTCGGTGCTGCTGTGCAAGACTGACAACTCCAATTATAAGGGGACTAGCGAAATGCTTAGATTTCTTGTCATTGGAGCAATACAAACAGAAATGCTCATGTTTCTCGCCTGTTACACATTTGCACCTGCGATGTTCTCTTGTCGCAATTGCATCTGCTTGACTGCATTCCCTGCTGCAATGAACCCACATGCACACGTTTATTGATAAATAGATGTATAGCCGGCTAGAGGAAAGGGGAATAGGGATTAGATTGTCACCCATATGAGCACAAGTGCAGGAGAGCATGCAGCACAGGGGGAGCAGCCTGATACCCACAGGAGCAGATGAGATCATAGTATTAACCCATTTCACTGCCGGAGCTTTATTTGCACAGGGCTGGAGATCATCCTTTCCATCAAAGCCAATAATGGCAACACACAGGCTGGAGATGGCCACCTCCATTCACTCGCAGCACCGGGGGTTAACCCTTTAAATGTCGCCTCCCATTTGCACTGGATCACTGCTGTAGTAGACTGTAGACTAGATGGCAGCGGTGCAAGCAATGATACAAAAGATCAGTAGTAGTGACCGGCAGTGCAGCAATAAGCATTTGCATGGCGGGTACAATAGCATGAAACGTCCCCAGTACTCACCAAGGTAAATGACAGAGATGTGATGGATGAGCTCCAGCCTGCTAGTCCCGGCCATGGTGACGGACAGGGGGCCAGGAGTCCTTTGTCAGCCGACCAGGGGGCTACAGGAGGGGAGAGGCTCCACATCAGCTGTGCACTTGTCAGCTCCCCACAACACATGCATTAGCTGTCTCTCCTCTGTCGGCTGCTGCTGCTGGAGGGGAGGTGGAGGCGGGGAAGCATCTCTGGCTGCAGCTGATAATGTGCAGCACTTCCGCACCCCCCTCTGCCACACTTGCACCTTCTGCTGTGCTGCTGGGGAATGCAAGACAAAGAGAAAGCGACACCTCCAGGAGAAAGAGGCACCTCTTGTTTCCTCACAAAACTCCCTCCACTCCGCCGCGGCAACCGACTGTTCAGCCGCTCGGCAATTTCCAAAGATGCTGCTGGGTTCTGTAGTTCAGCATAATAATCCGGAGAGCCTCGCTTTCATACCTTCCCATGAGTCCACATTGGCTTCACTGCCAGCGTGCCCATTGGGGCTCATTTTTCACCACGTTAATGAAGTGTATGAGGAACATGCAAATAAAAATCACATTTCATAGTCTTGTTGGCCAACAATATGATATAGATGTGACTGTAACACATTGATCAGTGTGCCTGTACATTATCATTCATAATACATTCATCAATATACCTAGAATCAATGTCGGACTGGGATGCCAGGGGCCCACCAGAAACCCTTACGCCATGGGCCCACTTTACAAACTATTATTCCTCCTCTCCTCATTCAAACTAGTCTTTTATCTCTACATACTATACTCTATTCTTCCACTATTAAGCCCCATAAAGAAATAGGGAATGACCATTAAATAGGCCAAATAGTTAGAAGCTAAAATTGCCACCTGTCCGGTAGTTTACCAGTCTGGACGGTAAAAATGATGCTTGAGCCCAATGTTACTAATAGGAAAAAAAGATAAATATATAGGAAGACCGGTATTTTTTTTACAGAAAATGTGGTCACCCTATTAGAAGCAAAAAGGCCCACTGACACCTGGGCCCACCGGGAGTTTTCCTGGTATCCTGGTGGGCCATTCGGACACTGCCTAGAATTGTATTAGTGGGCTCGTAATTAGTGTTGCTAAAAATACACTGCTGGCCAAAGGTGAGCCTCCATATCCAGTGGGGTGTTTGTGCTCCTGTAGGTGGTAGTAAATGATTCCTAATTCCAACCCAAATCTTGGCTGCATATTTTAAGGTGGCCATACACGGATAGATCCGCTCGTTTGGCGATGTCGCCAAACGAGCGGATCTCCCTCCGATATGCCCACCTTGAGGTGGGCAATATCGGGCTGATCCGATCGTGGGCCCTAGGGCCCAACGATCGGATCCTAGCGTTCGCCAAACGGGCGGTCGGATCGCGGGACCGCATCAACTAACAGATGCGGCCGCGATCCGACGGGATTTTTAATCCCATCCGATCGAGATCTGGCGGACTTTCGGCCAGATCTCGATCGGGGAAGCCCGTCGGGGGCCCCCATACACGGGCCAATAAGCTGCCAACACGGTCTGTCGGCAGCTTTTATCGGCCCGTGTATGGCCACCTTTAGTAGCAGAGGTAGGCCCAGGCACAAAAACATTCTATCTTTAGTTGCCCTTATGGCACTTGGCCCTATAGTGTTTTTGGGCTGTACCTACACCTGGCACGAGGCGGTTACTTTCAATAACATTTTATGTGGAGGGTTACGTGACGTAGGGTTGCCGGGTTTATATTTCAAAACCAGCCAAAGGCTATCAAAAAACGATCTAAAAAGTAGCCAAAAGTCATTTTAAAAGTAGCACACAAAAATAGCCAAATTTGTACACTGAAAAAAGAGCATTCGTGTATAAAGTAAAACAATAAGGTTATCAAATCAATTAAGTGTCTGGAATTTTCCATTAATTCCTCTACATTAAAGAGAACATTTTTACAATTTCCCTGTAAGTTAGGACAGATTTCTATATTTATTTACAAACACACACACACATATATATATATATATATATACACAATATCAAAACAGGGGGGTTGTGGGAGCACTCTAAAGGCTTCAAAGTATATATAAGTATAATAAATGCTATTGCATATGTACCCAAAACAGGGGTTATTTTGTTACAAAGTTATGATCATAAAATTGATAAGCCACCATACCACGTCAAGGTAAACCCCGAATGGCGGTCCCTAACTTGTTTTATATTTTATGTGCATTTTAGCATTACCTGTAATCAATGTCCGTTGAACGCTGTTTTTTCACTAAGGGCTAAATCCTCCCCAGCCAGCAATCAGGCTTTTAAAGGAGAGATATTCCCAAAACAAACGCCCAATTTTAAAAGCATAGGATCACCACTAGTTTAAAGGGGGGGTATGGGGTGCTACAACCACTGAAGCTATGCCACAGCTCCTGGCTAAATATACAATATCAAAACAGGGGGGTTGTGGGAGCACTCTAAAGGCTTTAAAGTATATATAAGTATAATAAATGCTATTGCATATGTACCCAAAACAGGGGTTATTTTGTTACAAAGTTATGATCATAAAATTGATAAGCCACCATACCACGTCAAGGTAAACCCCGAATGGCGGTCCCTAACTTGTTTTATATTTTATGTGCATTTTAGCATTACCTGTAATCAATGTCCGTTGAACGCTGTTTTTTCCCACAACCCCCCTGTTTTGATATTGTATATTTAGCCAGGAGCTGTGGCATAGCTTCAGTGGTTGTAGCACCCCATACCCCCCCTTTAAACTAGTGGTGATCCTATGCTTTTAAATTTGTTTTGGGAATATCTCTCCTTTAAAAGCCTGATTGCTGGCTGGGGAGGATTTAGCCCTTAGTGAAAAAACAGCGTTCAACGGACATTGATTACAGGTAATGCTAAAATGCACATAAAATATAAAACAAGTTAGGGACCGCCATTCGGGGTTTACCTTGACGTGGTATGGTGGCTTATCAATTTTATGATCATAACTTTGTAACAAAATAACCCCTGTTTTGGGTACATATGCAATAGCATTTATTATACTTATATATACTTTAAAGCCTTTAGAGTGCTCCCACAACCCCCCTGTTTTGATATTGTATATATATATATATATATATATATGAATTTACATACCAAACAGAACTGATCTGCGGCAACTTTATAACTAGCCCAAATCCGTATATAGGCGGCCGCCACAAATTTTTAAACTAGCCCAATTAGGCAAAAAAAAGCCAACCTGGCAACCCTGGTGTTGAGCAAACTTTATTTTATTTTATGTGGTTTGGGGCAATCTAACCATTCTGGGGAGCCCAGCTCTAAAATTCACTGCTGGCTGTCAGTGGTATATTAATAGCTGTGATACACAGTGACAGCTTAAATATCTGTAAATTTCTCTGTGCTTACCATTATAGTTGACCATAAGCTGCAATTTGAGTCCTTTAAAACAGGGGTCTCCAACCACTGGGCCGCGGACCAGTGCTGGGCCATGCCGTGTGCTGAACCGGGCCTCCTCTGGTCCTGGCTGCAGTCTATATTAGCTGAAAAAAACAATCAAAAAGAACCAAATTATCTGCAATCTCAGCTTCCCGATGTGCCATTGCCATGACAACAGCAGTGAAAAACCAAGGAAACTTTCTACTGATCATGACAAGGACCAAAATACTGTTTGGCATCAGCCTGTTCCCACACAGTCCTGGGAAAATTTGTATTGCTTTAAACTAGTCCGTGGCACAAAAAGGTTGGGGACTACCGCTTTAGATCAAGTTGGCAGCGTATCTGCCCATTTATGGGGCCCTTTAGTGGTTGTCGATTTTCACTTCGGATGAAGGATTGGCTCATTGATGCTGTCCTCTCCCGGACAGACCATTTCCAGTCATTGTAATCCCATCGTGTGGCTCTTGGTGGGCATCTTGGGGGAAAAATCAGCGCATTTGGCAACCTTGCCAAACGAGTAGATCCTATAATGTATGGCCACCTTAACTATTCCAGACCGGTATAACGGTGTGTTTAACTATAGGTAGGGAAGGAGCACATAGCCACTCTTGTCATTCATGCCAGAGTAACTTGGCCCAAATCTGCTGCAATTGATTCTCTACCCTACCAGTTGGTTAATGTGTGCCTTTTTTGTAGCATGCTATTTGTAGGGTTGCCACTTTTTCTGGAAAAAAATACATCCTTTATTTTTGTCTTTCTTCCCTATTAATAATACAGGTATGGGATCTTTTATCCAGAATCCTTAGGACCGGCGGTTTTCCAAATAAGAGATAATCTGTATAATTTGGATCTCCATGCCTTAAATGGGACATTTTGTATAAAAAATAAGAACGTTCCTGTAATACTCATTTAGTTATAGAAGAATAGTGCTTAAAAAAGTAGCGTTTTAGGCTGATCTATTAAATATTTCTGCAAAAACCCTAATAATCCCTCCCTTCTCTTCCACTTCCTGCTCCCTGAATTCTCTGGTTGTGTAGGGAATTAAATATTATTATAATTAAATATAATTTTGTACTGCCCAGGCTGGAGGCATCCCTAGCTATTTGTGTATTGAGGGTGTTGTTGCTTTTTGACTTCATTAGTAACCATAGTAACCATTATGTCAATCGAACATCATTTAACCATTTGAAAATGCTTAAAATTCTTATGCTAGCGAGGCCTTTTGGCAGTATCATTTCATGGTGTTCTATACTGTAAGAATGCATTTGATACAGCTATCACTGATCCACAGTGAAGAAACAGGAGCACAAAATGGTCTTTAACAGACCGTGGTTAATCTGCACATCCCACGGCAAATTAACTCTGAAGAATAGATCGCTGGGGACTGGCAAAATAGATGAAATGGCATCTGTACTGTTTGTTGATATTTAAAAAGAGTGAAGACATTGTAGTAATTACACAGCAGTTAGACAACCACACACACACACATTTAAGCATATTGGCCAGTGACAAATAGGCCCCTTTTTGGCCCAAAACTGTTTTGAAGTGGAATACATTACAAAATATAATAAAAATAGGGGGTCCCCCGGTAGTTGCCCCCAACTACATATGCCCCTCCTTGTGGGTCCCCTATATAACATTTTGTATCAATTGTAAATTAAAATGAATATTCTCACTAAGCACACTGCAGACCAAAATGCTGGCAAATTTATAAATTGTACAGTTTACAGTATCAGTTTATTCTAATGTTTCTTATCCCATTATAATGTGTTTCAAAACATCAATTGTTTTCTCTTCTGGGAGAGTATTTAAAACAATATATAGCCATTTTATTATCAATTTGCAATATGTCAGTCTGAGACAGCGGTGTAATCAAAACTACTTCCACGAGTAGGTATACAGATTAATACAATAAATTGTACTAGAAAGCGGTATTGGCAAACAGCATAAGTGCAGCTTCCTCCTGTAATATAATGCTGATTTTTTCATCTTGGATAAAACCCCATGCTATGGTGTCATTTTCCAGCAAACTGTTTATGTCATGAAAATTTTGGAATAATGCTGTCCTGCTGTGAGGTGAAAGCTTTGTGAAATTTTGTCGATTTGGAGGTTTTGCTTCATAAATCCAATAGCGGTAAATCTGTGTTCTCTTTATTGCTCTATTTGTGATACACTAGAGTTTCTCAGTGGCAAACCCCTGCTTGTACCTGACCCTGCAGAATTTCATTATAAGATCTAATATTGTACCTCTGCTATATTGATGCTATATGAAGACTTTCAAGAACTTCAGTGTTAATTACACAGTTGCAGATCCCCCTCAATGCCCAGGGATAGTGCACAACTTTTCATAACAGAAAAGAAACTTTGGGAGATAATAATGAAAATATAATTAGGGATTTGCAATATTGTTACCAATTAAAAAATACAATGTTAACCAAAAAATTATGTCACGGTGTAGAGGGTTGATCAGTGTCAGATCATGAAATATTGTACAAACAGCCTTGAACACATTCCATTATGCAGTAGAAATCTATTTTTATGAGTTGTGCTTTACGCCATGGGAAAATATTCCTGCTCCAATGTCATGGGAAGTATTAATGGTGTGATGTGGGAAATACAGAATGTTCTGGCTCCTCATCAGCACAATGGCTTAAGTAAGGACTTGTTCTCCTTTTGCAGCTCTCTTGCTTGTTGTATGTTGTATATTTTATCTCTAAAGCCCCCACTTTCAGTCATTGAGTTTTTTCAAGTGGGGGACATCACTTTGGAAGGTGGATGGATGGTCTTTACACTAGATTGTTGTTACAATGCTAATTATTGTTTTATTTTCTTTTGCCCCAACGTTCTGTTGTTCATTTAGTTTATTCTAGGTAAGCCTGTATAAGGAAGCAGAGGAGAATGAGCATTGTCGAGTGTTAGATAGAGCAGCTTTGTAGGGACGAAAGCTCATGCTTCAGGGGGGCAGAGAGCCAATATTCCACAATCATTGAGTGCTTTCTCATTGTGTTGGTGTTACATAAGCAGTAACTGATTTAAAGGGGACCTGTCACCCTAAGAAATAATTCCAAATCCCATTTTGTCATTTTAGTCAAGCGAAATAAACTTTACTGACGCTGTATCAATTATTTAAATCTTGTTCCCTTCAGGCTGAGAATTTACAATCACAGCATGTGGGCAGGTGCTATTTTGCAATTGCATTTTACAATCACAGCATGCGGGCAGGTGCCATTTTGTTGACATTGTTATTAAGGCAGCTTTGCACCATACCAAAATCTTGTTTACGAGCCAGAATGGGGGACATGGTGCACATGATCATAAATAGGTTTCACAATTAGATGGTGAGGAGGAAGGGGGGAATGTGGGAAGTGCAGTGACATCTAGGAAGTGCAGAATGAAAAGTGAAAGTAATTGCCTGCCCTGCTTCTATGCCTAAGACTAGGGTTGCCGCCTTTCCCTGGGCGAGGGACAGGGCCGTGACATAATGAAGGTGGACTGATGATGTGGCTGGTCAATGACATACTGGAGGCGGGTCAATGATGTCAGGAGCGGGGCTACGACATGGCGATTGCCCGATCTCCGTGTCACTCTCAGGGAATTCAGGCAGCCAGTTTTGACCCAGAGCCTTTCAAAATACTGGACTGTCTGGGTTAGAACCGGGCAGGTGGCAACCCTACCTAAGGCATAGAGGAGGGGCAGGCAATATAGGATTGACAGCTGAGATTTTTAAATGCATTTATAACAGGTATGGATGTTTTAATAAAAAAAGAATTTGGGTTTCATGTTTACTTTGAAAAGAACTTTTATTATACAGCTTTTTATGCCTGGATGACAGGTCCCCTTTAAGGGCTCCCTTGGCCTGCATGCAACATCAATTGGTGGGGATGTGCCTGGCTGCTGTTTTTATGCACCTTTCATTCCTTTTTTTTTTACAATTCTACAAATACACCCCTGTTAAGTGCACAATTGTCTCAGGGGAAATGGACACCATCTTACTCAATACATCTCTTTTGCTGCACCATGTTTATACTTTTTTTTCTTTCCCTTATATTTCCTTATTGGTTTCTGTACAGTCTTCCTCTGTAATCTATTTATTTCTTTCTTCTAGAATTTTCAGTTCTTATGTGTCTCTCTTATGTACTTTTTCTTCACAATTTCTTTTCCTGTTCCAGTTTTAATGTTTACTTTTTCCTTCTCCCTCCCTTCTCTCTTCCTTGGATGACCGTCCAACCCTCACCAAAAGTACAGAATCATCACCTACTGTAGCATTAAGGGTTGATTTTTCAGTTTTTTTTAACGAAATGTATGGTTACTTTGGTGAAGAGAGCAGAACTGTGTACCCCAGAAATGCCCTGCGTAGTTGCAATTTTCCTGTATTTTAATTGTTTTCCCTTATTACTTTCTTCTTATATTATATTACTTATTGCACTTTAATTTTCCTTGTGATTCTTCCTTTTGGTCCTGATTTATTCCCTTTTAGCTATTTGTAAATTATCCTTTCATTTTAAACTTTCACTCCGTATGCACTATTTCCCCCCAGTTTTGGATAATACCGGTGAATGGGGGTAGGGGTGATGTCACTTAGTGGGGGGCAGGATGATGGTGTCATGGGGTGGGGAAATGGTCTGTGAAATAGGCAGTTTGGGTGGGGGGAATGGGCAGAGCAGAGGTGGACCTGATCATATAAGCTCATTAAAGAAAGTCAGAGAAGGGAAGGACTTATAGGGCATTACAAATTTACCTGTGTAACGCTAATTTGGCTAGGCAGACCAAAAAGTGGCTAATGTCCAGCCTGTGATAGGAGCATGGGTTACATGTGACTCAACACTTCAGGCTAGGGCCTTCACTAAGTGGAAGATTTCGGATAGGATGTATTGAAACTACAACTCGCAGGCTACTTTGCAATAAAAATAGGAAAAGATGGACTCCAGGAAATTCTTCTGATGAAACAAAAGTGCAACAGTTTATTTGTACAAGGCAATTGACCTCAGGTTTACTTACAGTCATATGAGGTATAGGCAGATGTAAAATCATAGGCTAGAACAGCTGAGGAATGTGACTCCCATAAGGCATTGCAGTCAAGCAGCAATAGGAATCCCCGGCAGATATACCTTGAAGTGGTCCAGATCCCACCCAGCGGAGTGGTCAGGGAGAAAAAGTCTAAGCCTGACATCCTATCCACCGTGGTCCCTTCACTAAAGGCAATCTAGGAGCCTTGGGAAGCTACTCCCTGCTACTGATCCTTGATGGAGCACAAAGCTGCTCTTGATATCTGAGCTCTCTATCTTAAGCTGGCCATAGATGTTGAGATTTTTAAAAGATCAGATCCTGATCGTGAGACCAATATCTTCTCAGAACGATCGTACGATCGTACGAATTTACCATCAACTAAAAAGACCAATTTGGCAGGAAAACAAAGGGGAGCTGCCTGCTTGGCCCTGCAAACATAGAGAGATTGCACTGGGGCCGACAAAGATTTTTTGACCTGGCCGATCAATTTCCCGACAGATGTCGGCCGAAAAATTGTAAGATGTACGATCGTTCAAATACCACTAACCGCACGATAATTTCGAAGGATTGGTCGGACTTCCCTAAAATCGGTCATTCGGCAAGAAGAATCGTCGCGTCTATGGGGACCTTTACTCTCCGAGAGAGTCTTTAACTGATATAATTTATTTCTAGCTAACCTCGTTCTCGGGGTTTCCTGGTCCCCAACTCAGACACTAAAGGTACTGGTCCCTTTAGGCAGGGGTGCTCCGCCAATGAGGCGAGTTGAGGCACTCGCCTCAGGCGGCAGCGCCCCCCTGGTTGTCAGGGGCGGCAAAAGTCGAATTTCCAGTTTTCAATCCAGAAATTCGGCTCTTCTAGTGCAGAGAGCGCAATTGCGCTCTCTGCAGTAGCGACGTGGACCCCCGTCCGGCACTGAAGGTGAGTGTCATGGGGGAGGTGGGGGGGTGGCAAAAACAAAGGCCGCCTCGGGCAGCAAATTGGGCAAGATTGCCCCTGCTTTAGGGCAATGGTTTTACTGGGCCTTGGTGTACCCAGGCTCAATGGGAACAACCAGACAATCAGGACACCAGCAGCCAAAGAGGAAGATCCACCCCTTTCCAAACACTATATGGAAGTGTGGTAGGAAGTGGTCATTACACCTCTTGGCCAATAACTGGATAGGTGAATACTTAAACTAGATACATGGGCTTTTGCCCAGCAACTAGGAAAAATGAGGAAGGGTATGGCTTTAAAGCCATAGGGGCATATTAAACCTATGGGTCCCTACACATGTAAGTACATTGCTGGAAAAATTTGTAATATCGGCCCTATCTGGTGAATTACCGGCAGGCAGAACCACCATCAGAAATCGTAGGGCCCTATAGGACAAAATTTGTCGGCTGCGCCCACCGCAAGCCCCACCTACAGGTCCGCCCTCCCCACCCCACAGTAAAAAAACAAAAAAAATAAGGTTCCCACATGTTAATAAAAAATAAAACGATATTGGTGGTCAGGGCCCCCCATAAAAAAACCATTTGTGGCCAGGGCCCCCCCAGTAAAAAATATTGGTGGCTAGGACCCCACATGAGAAAAAAAATTGGTGGCCAAAATTGGTGGCCAGGGCCCCCCCACATTATAAGAAAATTGGTGGCCAGGGCCCCTTAAACGTCCATGCCTTCCCGAAGTCAGCAGCTCTCAGAAAGATGAGATTACCCTCGGGACCCCCTACAACTCTCCCCCCTGTCCCCCCCTGATGGTTGCTCTGCCGGCAGGGCAGCAGTGAATGATGTTACCTGGTGCAGTGTGAGGAGAGCTGCCAGTGCAACACTTTTTGGGTGGGAGGTGTGTCATACTTATGTGTATCATGAAATGGCTTGGGCCAGAGGCCTGGGCTGGCATTTCTTTTCCTGGGGCATGACGTGTTTTTTAAGATGTCATAAGGCTTCCCTCATCCAGGTAACAATATCATCAAAAAATGGACAGCACACCCAATTAAAGAAAAATAAATGTATTACAAAAAGGAAAAATATAACAAAAATTACAAAATAATATTTAGTGAGCCCAACGCATTTCAACATTAAGGGTCTTCCTCAGGGGCACAAATCATTAAAAAAAAATTTTTGATGATTTTTGCCCCTGAGGAAGACCCTTAAGGGTGAAACGCATTGGGCTCCCTAAATATTTTTTTGTAATTTTTGTTATATTTTTCCTTTTTGTAATACATTTATTTTTCTTTTATTGGATGTGATATCCGTTTTTTGATTATATTCAGTAGCTATTTTTGGAGACCCTTATGGGGAGCCTCCTATGGATTAGCACCCTGCATTCTATTTATGAGGGTGTGCACCTTCTCTTCTAATTCATCCAGGTAACAAAGCCACCGCGCTGCACAGGGTCCTAGTGCTGCTGGTCTGCCGATAGCGCCCAATCTGCGTTATTTAATTAAGTTCTCGAATCCGACATGTGAAACTCTGCTGTGCTGTAGCATAACATCTATTGTATGGGATGGGATTTCAGACAAAAAAATAGTACAGTCCTTCAGTGACAGTTTTGTAACAGAGGTTTATTCTAAAGAACTTCTAGTTCTGCTTCGCTTGTATTACCGCTCCTATCATGAGGCGTCAGAGCACGAATTCCAAGGAAAATAAAGCAGCACCACTAAGTAGAACAGTGCGCTGCGCAGAAAAGGTCGCAAAAGGGAGGACTGATGTTAGGGGAGATAATTAGGGGGAGGAGGTAGTGTTGCATCATTTAACATTTTCTATTTTCAGCCTGAAGCACTGTGTGGCGCCGTGGCTTAGTTGGTTAAAGCGCCTGTCTAGTAAACAGGAGATCCTGGGTTCGAATCCCAGCGGAGCCTTGAGGTTGGAAACCACTTTTTTTTTTATAATTTACGGTTTTCGTTAGCCTCGTATTAATACACTACACCAATATACTGCATGTAGTACCTACAGTCTGTATATATAGTATATATATTTTTTTATAAATAGAAAGTTTGAAAAGCATAACCAAGGGCAAACAAGCAGAGACTGCTGAGAGTCCGGATATGTTGCCCATAGAAACGAAGACACGTTGATTGCTATGCGCTCTGATTAAATGATCTATGGGCATAATACGGGCTCTTTCCATTTTGCCATCAGTTCCGAGGCTGATGATGCTATTTCACTCCCTTTGTCTTACCCTATAAAGTGATTTGGATTGCTACGTTCTGTTGTACTAATTACCCCTCAGAACAGGAGGTAAAGGGGGATTACAGCCCTCACTGCCTGTAGGAGAAACTACCATGCTGCCTGGGTGTTTGTTGGTTGGACTGGACCAATGATGAACAGGCAGTGGACCGTACCATTGCAGCACCGATGTGAGATCAGCGGGGTGTATTTTCTGGGAGGCCAGACTGTGTAATGATGATATTCTGTGGGCCACAATTTGAATGTTATGAATTGTTGGGGCCACACTGTCTGTCACAAAATGCTCTGACTCAGTCTGGGCCATGAAATGCTGGTGCCACACTGTGTCTATCATATGCTTGGCTACAATGTGTCTGTCAGTATATACTGGGCTACAATGTGTCTGACATATGCTGGGTTACTACACGGTGAATGCTATGAAATGTTGGTGCCACACTGTGGTTTGAGAAGTGCATACCACCCCTTTACCTTTTATAATCCACTTCAACAACTGCGCTATCCTGTGGGAAAGGTGGACATTATTCACAATTTATTACAAATTTCCACTCAAATGACTTATCAGGGATGTTTATACACGATGCAATATGAAAGGAATATACAGACAGACTCGGAATCTATGGCAATTTGGCTAACCCTTCTCCCTAAATTATTATCACATATTTATATGGTCCAACTTATTATATTGTTATTAATATTATATATTACTTAAATATTTTTATACATTACACTTACAGATTTACATCCAAAAAGCAACCAATAACTGACACAAGAGGTAATTAGTAGTGATGTACATAAGGTTGCCAACGTTTTTGCCCCGTGGACACGTTTTTGCCCCGTGGACACGTACTGGCATGTAGTGATGCACTGATCTCACATACTTCTTAAGTCTACTCACTGGCACGTCAGTACGTCTATTGCACCTTCAGCCCTAGTATGTGAGATCACTATGTGCCAGTACATGTCTATTACTAACACCTTCAGCACACAGGCAGCAGTATAGACCAAGTGGCAGATCATTTCACTAATCTGCCCAAATATTACTGCTACGGCTACACGATTCCTTGTTTAAATTAGTTAAATGATGTTAATGGTTCAAAGAACGTCAGGCTGAATGGTCGGCCCCTACACATTTTCAGGTTTAGGTGGCGAATATTCAAATTAGAACTGTGTCAATGGTTGAGATGTGATAAATCTCCAATTCAAATTTACATTCGAATTGGGGAATTAAAATTTGAATGTGTGAATTTTGACACTAAAAAAAAAATCGAAAATTCAAATTTATTATTTGACCCTTAATAAATCTACCCTTTGGAGTACCAAAGATTTAAAAACATGGTCTGAGGTGTCACTATTAACAACTGCTAATTCTTACACAGTATTGGCTAATTGAGACTATACTTATATACAAATGAGCTAATACCCAGTGTTTCTTCTGAGTTAAAATGATGTGCTGTAACTGCAAACAGTCAAAAGCAAAATAATAATTGACTGTAATGCAGAGAAAGAAATTATTGTAATGTAATTTAAGTAACCATTGTTCACATGGGATACACAACATAAAATTCTTTAGGCAAATTTACCCAGGAGATTTTTATTTCTGATTACTGTTTTCATGTTTTAGTTAAATTGTACAGTCCAACTCTCAGTGTAGGATAGGAATATGAGCTCTGCCAAGCTGCGCACAAACACAAGTAGACTCCAGAAATTCAATCATTGGCTCTGGTAAGATATTCGTACAAAGTGTCCACATGTTTGGGTGGCCTATTTACATTGTTCTGAGGCAGTACAATCACATACAGCTTCCATTTAACCAATGATCAAAAAGAGAAACACATGGTTTATATTCAAGCTGAAATAAATGTAAAAATAATTTATGATCCAAAAGCATTCTCGAGGGGTGTAGCCATTAGTCTAAGTAAGGTCTACATGATTCATTTGGGGTGGCCAGTATGTTAGATGGCATCCCCTGCCCATTAATTAAACTGCTAACTGTATTTTGGGCTAGTTCCTCTTTGGAAGAAAAAAGGAACCAGCTTGGGGATCTTTTTATGTAAGTAATTTTCTGTCCATTTAACTATACAGGAATCCATTGCTCCTAGATAGACTCCCATATTTGCAATGTATCAAGATCAGAATATCAAATAGCACAAAACTCAAACCCCACAGGATAAACCTATAACAGACAAGGTCTGAAAGCCCAAATAGGTCTTTTATAGTGTTTAATTTTCGCGCCTGCGTCATTACGCCAGCGCGTCCACCTCCATATAAACAATGAGACGCAGGAACGCGCGCCATAAGAATCCAAGATGGTGGCTGAAGAGGAGCAGCGTGGCGGCGTCCCCGCCGCACCACTGGACCACCAGGGTGAGTGCTTTTTATTACAGTATGAAGATCCAAATTATTCAAAGATCCATTATCCAGAAAGCCCCAGGCCCGAGCATTTTGGATAACAGGACCCATGCCTGTGATATTACTATACAGTCAATTAGACTTTATTTGTTTTAAATGCCCTATAAAGGCCTATATCCACCCATATAACAATGTGAAAATGTGCACTTGTGTAGTGTACATTTTGATAGATTTTATATCAGTACTTGTTCACTGTTAATCTAGTGAATACGTAACTGCAGTATTGAAGTCCTGTCCTAGGATAATGAGTTCAGACTTTTTAAGATGGATTTTCTAGAAGTTTCTCCATATTTTGCCAAGTTTAGTTTTCAAATCAACCATTAACAGAACAGTATCTGGGACTGAGGGTAACGGACAAAGAGTTGTTGAAGGTGATGCAAGGTGTCAGAAAACACATCTGTTCAGCAAGTCAGGATTATCCCAGTTAATGGTAGAAAATAGCTTCTTACATTCTCCAGATTTTGTTTGTAAGCATTTGGATTGGATTTTAATGCAGACGTCATCTGCTCCACAGTAATAATAATAATTACCTTATTTTTAGAAATGCCTTTGATCAAACGTTTTGTTGGGGAACACAGGTTTTATATTCATGGCTTCGTTTTTAGGGACTCTAGCTAAGGGCAATACATTTTTGTTTTATTTCAGGTTCCCGTCCTACTGGCAATTAATAGATTCAGGATGTCACAGGCAGCCTCCTGCAGTAATTTGTACAAAAGGCTTTATTTCATCCTCCATGGATCCACCAAGTTACTGACCCCTCTTCAAAAGATGTAGTAAGCATGACTTTATAAAGGGCACCTGTTGGGCAAAAATATTTTCCCCAACCAAAGGTGCAGGCTAGCACAGTCCGCACTCCGGTTGGGGGTAACAGTAATTGCTCCCTGCAAGACATGGCCAGTCTCTCCAGGCGCTCCCTCCCAGTGCACCTTTGGTTGGGAAAGTGACCTCCACTTCTGTTAATATAAACAAGGCTGGATTTCTGGAGGCAGCCCCCAAGGCCGCAGAGCCGGCCAGTTCTTGTCCTAGCCCCGGCCCTGCATAATCCTAGTGCCGGCCGGACCCTCCCCGATTGAGCACAAGCGTGAGCAAGCACTCTCTCAAGCATTCAAGCACTGGGGAGCTTTGAGTCCCCAGTGCTCCTTAGGGAAGTGGCTGGGCTGCATGCCGCCCATAAAGTTTTACTGCCCTAGGCCCAAGCCTTTGTAGCCTGGTCACAAATCCGGTCTTGAATATAAACTGTAGTAGTGTTTCTAAAGCAAACATGCCAGTTGTACCAATACAGGGAAACTGTACATTATATTTCAATTACTTTCAATTTAATTGTTTGGTGTTATTGTTCCTTTAATTGATTTGAATACATTGGTGACCATCATCATGGCGTAACTCACCTGAGCCACCACTGAACCAGGTGCTCTAATGTTTTCTTTAACTGCAGGGATTTTTTCATAGTTTTCTGTATTCCACAATCTCAGTGTATAATCCTGTTTACAAGAATATCATGTAACAGATCAGGAAAATAAAATGATTAAAAGTCTGCTAATCTTCCACAAGAACACATATAAGGGAAACTAAAAATGTCAGCTTTTTTGTATCTAAGTTACAATTTTGCTCTACTACGCATGTGCACAAGTGACCCCTCGGACAGGTAAGAAGAATGAGGTGTGACACACACTAATATCTATCAAGTGCTGGTGTGCTTGTCAGGAGGACCCCTCCAGAGATTAACCCTTTCATTCTCCTTTAAAGGAGAAGGAAAGCTACAGAAACAGTTTATTGACAATAGATTAGCCACAATAGTGCAAGCTATAACACTATATTTATTCTGCAGAATGCTTTACCATACCTGAGTAAACAGCTCTAGAAGCGCTTGCTGTTTGTTCAGGATAGCAGTTGCCATATTAGCTTGGTGTGACATCACTTCGTGCCTGAGTATCTCCCTGCTCACTCATAGCTCTGTGCTCAGATTACAGCAGAGAGGGGTAGAGGCAGGGGCGCTCGTCTCAGGCGGCAGCACCAGCTAGGTTTCCAGGGATGGCAAAAAGCCACTCCTGGTGCCTTTAAGAGCCAAATTTCAAGTTTTTAATTCCGCTTTACTAGGGAGCGAGAGCGCAATTGCGCTCTCCGCGCTAGTGTTGCTGCCTCCCCTCGGAAATATAATCAGGCTGGGTGGCGGCATTACTGGAGCTGCCTCTGGCGGCAATGTCCACAGGAACGGCGCTGGGTAGAAGGAGAGAGGAGCAAACTGAGCATGCTCAAACCCTAGCCCTGGAGGTTTATGCTGAGGACAGACTGGAAGCCCATGTAAACACAATAGAAGGAAAGAAATGATGGTGACTCAGAGCAGCATTACTTTGAGGATTTACTGGTGTATTCTCATAGACCTTTTTTTAAAAAGCTTACTTAATTTTAGCCTTTCCTTCTCCTTTAAGGGAAAATAAATTGAGTATAAGCCTTGCTTACATATGTCTCTTGGAAACACTATAGGAAAGAAGCAGAAGAATATATCAGATTGAAAATAGTGATCTGTGCAATTAGATTTTAGAAATGCCTTTTCACAGAAACCTCTCTACTTAACAGTGAATATTAAAGAATTAATATTGATTTTCACACTATACCAAATTTATTAGGGGGAATAAGACTAAAAGTAACTTACAACCTTTGAGGCTGAAACAATCCACTTCTTGTTGGAGCTCAGTGACACATCCAGCACCCAATCTTCATTCCCCCCTAAAATTCACATATACATCATGACAATGATAGCAAATAAAATAGTAAAATACAGGTACAGTGGTGTGAAAAACTATTTGCCCCCTTCCTGATTTCTTATTCTTTTGTTTGTCAGTTGTCACACAAAATGTTTCTGATCATCAAACACATTTAACTATTAGTCAAAGATAACACAAGTAAACACAAAATGCAGTTTTTAAATGAGGGTTTTTATTATTTAGGGAGAAAAGAAATCCAAACCTGTGTGAAAAAGTAATTGCCCCCTGAACCTAATAACTGGTTGGGCCACGCTTAGCAGCAATAACTGCAATCAAGCGTTTGCAATAACTTGCAACGAGTCTTTTACAGCGCTCTGGAGGAATTTTGGCCCACTCATCTTTGCAGAATTGTTGTAATTCAGCTTTATTTGAGGGTTTTCTAGCATAAACCGCCTTTTTAAGGTCATGCCACAACATCTCAATAGGATTCAGGTCAGGACTTTGACTAGGCCACTCCAAAGTCTTCATTTTGTTTTTCTTCAGCCATTCAGAGGTGGATTTGCTGGTGTGTTTTGGGTCATTGTCCTGCTGCAGCACCCAAGATCGCTTCAGCTTGAGTTGACGAACAGATGGCCGGACATTCTCCTTCAGGATTTTTTGGTAGACAGTAGAATTCATGGGTCCATCTATCACAGCAAGTCTTCCAGGTCCTGAAGCAGCAAAACAACCCCAGACCATCACACTACCACCACCATATTTTACTGTTGGTATGATGTTCTTTTTCTGAAATGCTGTGTTACTTTTACGCCAGATGTAACGGGACGCGCACCTTCCAAAAAGTTCAACTTTTGTCTCGTCGGTCCACAAGGTATTTTCCCAAAAGTCTTGGCAATCATTGAGATGTTTTTTAGCAAAATTGAGACGAGCCTTAATGTTCTTTTTACTTAAAAGTGGTTTGCGCCTTGGAAATCTGCCATGCAGGCCGTTTTTGCCCAGTCTCTTTCTTATGGTGGAGTCGTGAACATTGACCTTAATTGAGGCAAGTGAGGCCTGCAGTTCTTTAGATGTTGTCCTGGGGTCTTTTGTGGCCTCTCGGATGAGTTGTCTCTGTGCTCTTGGGGTAATTTTGGTCGGCCGGCCACTCCTGGGAAGGTTCACCACTGTTCCATGTTTTTGCCATTTGTGGATAATGGCTCTCACTGTGGTTCGCTGGAGTCCCAAAGCTTTAGAAATGGCTTTATAACCTTTGAAATTGAACTCAGGTGTGATAAACCACAGTTAAGTTATTTTTTAACAAGGGGGCAATCACTTTTTCACACAGGCCCATGTAGATTTGGAGTTTTTTTTCTCCCTTAATAACGTAAACCTTCATTTAAAAACTGCATTTTGTGTTCAATTATGTTATCTTTGACTAATAGTTAACGGTTTTTGATGAGCAGAAACATTTAAGTGTGACAAACATGCAAAAGAATAAGAAATCAGGAAGGGGGCAAATAGTTTTTCACACCACTGTATGGAATCCTTTATCTGAAATCCAGAATGGTCCGAATTATGGAAAGGCTCCTTCCCACAGACTCCATTTTGTCCAAGTAATCAAATTTTTAAAAAGTTATTACCTTTTTCTCTGTAGTAATAAAACTGTACCAAAACTTGTACCAAATTAAGACATAATTAATCTTTATTGGAAGCAGAACCAGCCTATTTGGGTTTATTTGATATTAACATCCACATTACGGAAATATCTGTTATTTGGAAAGCCCCAGGTCCTGAGCATTCTGAATATCAGGTCCTATACCTGTATACTGTAATATAGTTTAGCAGCACTACTAGATTTTAAATATTGCACAAGTTAGGGGGTCTGTTGCAACTCACTAAGATATTTGGGGGGAGTTAAAGGCCCCACTTCCCCATGGACTCCATTTACATATTTTATGTAGCACAACATATTTATTGTAATACAAACTACTATACAACACTGACACAGCCAATTGGAATGGTTTACATTAGAGCCATTTATAAGGAAATATATTTGTCTACCCTTCTTCGACACTGGCTATAGTTGGTATGGATGTACAACATAAAATTATTCCACTGAATTCCCTTGACAAGTGGAGAGGCTTCGCATTTCTAAGAATGATTTACAGCTATAACATTTAAAGCATTCAACGAGAGTGATGTGCAGAATGATGAGACTGTTTAAAAAATCACACAAGGACATGCATTTGCAAAAAAAATCACTGTAACAGATGGTTCATGCTATATTAGTTTAATGAAATACCTTTAAGACGAGTTTCTTAGATGCTGCAATTACATCCCAAAGGACTACATCTTTGTCATAGCCACCAGATACAATGACAGACACTGGAAGACACAATCAGCGTTTTAGGTCACACAGTATGGCATATGAGCCTAGAATGAGATCACTAATTACATGAAACCACTGCAAGCACATTATATTGTACTGTATATATTTCTAGTTACTTCTGGCCTGCTGAGGAACACAATGACCCCAATGTACTAATGCAGGTACAGAAGTGCACTAGCAACAAAAATCCAATTCATTTTGATATGATTTGAATCAGTCAGATCTTGAGAGCCAATATCTGACTGACAGCTACAGGTAACTACACTGGTCCATATTAATAAATGATCCCCAGTGTTTTGCTGATTACTTAAGAGTAATATCATACCACGGCTTGCCATTCACTGTGATTAGTTATCTCATGTGGCTACTACCACCCCATTCCAACACATTGCTGGCACTGTGATTCTACATGGGTGTGGGTCAGGGGTGGTTCTCTTATTCTTATATTAAACACTATGCACTATAAGGCTTGTTCAGCGGTATATTTATTAAAATACCCCTGTGGGAAAGACTATGAAGGGCAGATCTCATGTTAGAAAGTAGCATAAAGGTACTGTAACATTAGGAATTTTGCCCAGCACACTACCGCTGATACCTCAGCGTCACGTCAATTTAACAAACTGATCATAACCCCCTTTTAGCTTTGTCAAGGCTACATAGCGAAATGCGCGTCGGTGTATTTGCACTCCTCCTCTTTACAATTCAATTGAACTTGCCTAAAGCTTAACATATGCTATATATATATGGCTTAAAAAATACTATATATATGGTTTTGCTTCCAAAACGGCCTTTCCGTAATTCTGGATAAAGGGTTTCCGGATAACGGATCCTATACCTGTATATGTCTGCTTTATTTTGTCAACCCCTTTTCCCAGTCCTTTCAAACTTGGGATTGTGCTTCTGTTTACATATTTTTCATTCCCAGGTAATTCTGTGTTTTCCTCATACCCTCTCTTTCTTTCCTTTTTTGTACTTTTTATTGCTTACAAAAAAGGGGCTGTGGGAGCATTCCAATGCTAAGTAAAATAAACAAATAGAACTGATCTGGCAAAATAAGCTACAAACCTACTAAGCTACAAACCTACTAAAGAGATTGATTAATTCCAATTCCATGGTCCCCTGTTTCATTGGTTGTTTAGTATCTGTGCAAGTGCATACACTGTGGTGCTTAAACCCTTTAAAGAAATTTTTTTTATATAAATGTGAGCTAAAACATCATCTGATTTTTAAAGAAGTCTTAAAAATAGGTGAAGAAAACCTAGTTAAATGAAACTCACAGTATTGTATTTAGTCATGTATTTATTGGAAAAAAAAGATCCAATAACATATCTGCATGTGGCAAACGGAAGTGAATAACTTACTTATGCTCACTATTTTGTGTGACCCCCTTGTGCAGCAATAACTGCAACTAAACATTTGCCGTATCTGTTGATCAGTCCATTTGGTGGTCCTCACTTTATACTTCCTGTTATATTTTTCATCAGCTTGCACTTTCCTGCATAGTTGTATTCCTTGCAAAAAGTATCTCCCGACCTGAGCATTGGTCTCAGTCAGAGGTTTCATCCTTTCCCATGATTAGATTTTATAAGGAGAGAGATTGCCAACACCAAAGCATTGGTTTCACAGGCTTAATCTTCCCTGTCTTGTAGCTTTCAAAGGAGAGAGAAAGCCCAGATCTAAACCCATTTTAAAGACATAAAACCACCTTTAAACAGACTGATTTACGGATCCGTCTTTATTGATTTATATCATCACCAACATCAACGTTATGGGGGGTACAACCTCCCTTCATCGGGATATAATTACAAGTGCAGCAAAAACCTTTAAAGGCACAACCCCACCTCTTCCCTTATGATCACAAATTCTCATGTATCCATTGTTTTAATTAACCCCTTCCAAGTTATAATGCATTTTCAATCGGAAGTCATAAATATATATGTCAATTCAGTGCATGAAACAACTAAATTTACCATGGACATTGGTTCATGTACGGTTAACTATCTTGATGTAAAGGTAACTTTAACTGTTGGGGTTTTTATCACAGACCTTTATAAAAAAGTGACAGACAGGAACAATCTCTTGTGCAAGGATAGCTTCCATCCAACAGGAGTCACTAAAGGGCTACCCAAAAGTCAATTTATTAGAGCAAGAAGGATCACCTCATCTGATGATCTTTATAAGAACCAAGCAGAAGATTTGGTCAACAAATTCAGACAGAGAGTGGGAAGTGGAAGGGATGAAAGATGAGGTGCTGAATAGGGATAGGAGAGAGTTTCTGGAGGAAAAAGACAAAAGTAGATTGAGGAAACAAAATTTGGTTTGTGTAACCAAATAAGGCCCACATTCATCCTTCCTTAAGAAGGTGATGTTGCAGCATTGGCATATTTTGCAGAAAGATAGAGTATATGGTAAACTTTTTACTGAAAAACCACTTTCAGTTACAAAAGGGGCAGGACAATATCTGATGGGATTATTAGAACAGATTTCAAGGAGAAACCCTCCAAAAGAATTAGATTTAATAAATCAGGCCCTATCCCTGTTACAATTGTGGCCATTGTAATAATGCTATGAAGGGGGATATCTGTAAACACCCAAGTTTGGGTTATGATATAAAATAGAAAACTTTTGCCACATGTGACACGAAGGGGGTGATATATCTATTGAAATGTCGGTGTGGACTAGGATATGTTGGGCAAACATCTAGACACTTTAAGGTGAGAATGAATGAACATAAAAGTGAGAAATTACAAACCAGAGGCCAAAGGGGAAAAAGTAAAGAGAAGTTCAAAAGAGAGACACTGCTAGCGAAGCATTTTTTTGACATGAAACATAATATATCCCAGCTAAGATGGCAGATTTTAGAAGTGGTACAAATGTACAAAGGTAATGATTTAAAGAAATCTTTATTAAGGCGAGAGGCCTTCTGGATCTGGCAACTCAAAACGCGGGCTCCAAAAAGCCTCAATGAAAATTTTAGTTTAGCATGGTTTATGTAAATGTTTTTAGATAAACGTGTTTCTGGCCCCCTGTCTTGTTTTCCTGTTTGTTTTCTATGCCCTAGGGATAAAAATGTTAGGGTATAGATAATTAACAGATTTGTTCCCCTTTTAACTCCCTCTCCTCACATATAAGAAAAGTCAGGGTATAGAAATTAATATTAACAGCAACGAAGGTAGTGAATAATAATGTTTTATATCATTTATAATATATATATCACTATTTATGGTTAAAACAATATCTTACCTGTTTTTTCCTTAAAAAAAGTTTTGAATTTGGATATGGTATTACACTCATCATTACCTGGGATTTAGGTTTGTTTAGTAAACTGGACTTTCAAATTTTTTATGAACTTTTTATAAATTATTCATTCACTTTTTATGTGGGACTTTGCACTTTTTGAAAGGACTTCCAATTGAAAATGCATTATAACTGGGAAGGGGTTAATTAAAACAATGTAAAGATCGAAAAAAAGGGTAAAGACCGCTACTGCTCACCACTTGTACTCGTCCAGGTGCTCTATCAAGCAGTATCCACACTGCTAACATTCAAAAGACTCAAGGTAGGCAGACGGCACTTCTGGAAGAGATTTATTGGGGTGGATGCTGTATATCCATTTAGGATTTACAGCAGCCACCCCAATAAATCTCTTCCAGAAGTGCCGTCTGCCTACCTTGAGTCTTTTTAATTAAAACAATGGATACACGTGAATTTGTGATCACAAGGGAAGAGGTGGGGTTATGCCTTTAAAGGTTTTTGCTGCACTTGTAATTATATCCTAATGAATGAAGGCTGTACCCCCCGAAAAGGTTGATGTCGGTGATGATATAAATCAATAAAGAAGGGGCACTTTCTCCACTTCAGAAATTTGTGTGTGTCCGGATCCATGAACAAAAAGTTGCTGTTGCTAAGGGACAGTGCCGGGTCAACGGAGGACCAGCACCACTTCTGCAGAGTGAGTAGATTCCAGGTGTCCAGTGTATTACTTACATTCATGGGGTTGCTACAACCACGTGGATGTACTCATTTCTCTTGATAGTTCTGTTGTCTTAGTCTTTTCTTGTTTTACTTTGTTATGCATTTCATTTCTATTAGACTAATCATTGGTATTCAGCTGTTGCGACAAATGGGCTGGGAAGAAGGACAGGGAGTGGGGCCTCGTACAAAGAGAAGCGCACAAAAGCAGAAGCCCGGCATGTGGAAATGGAATTTGACGCTAGATCCATAAAATCAGGGTGGAGAATTCTTTAGCTTCTCCAAGCTTGTGGATAAAGTTGTAGACACATTGGAACTATATATTATTGGGCAACACACTAAAAACTTGCTTGTGCTCCGCTTTCTTTCTTTGGGGAAGGTTTTTGCAGCAGTTAGGCTCACACTGACTGCTATAATCCTGGTTTTACTCATGCATTTACTATTTATTATGTGGTTAAAGGGGTTGTTCACATTCCACACTTAGTTCAGTTGTTTACAGATTGTGCACCATAAACACAAACTTTTTCAGTTGCTTTCCATCTTTTATTTTTTACTGTTTTCCCAGAATTTAAGTTTAAAGTTCCTGACTCAGTCTGGCAGCTCAGTGATCCTGGAGCTAGTGATGTGCGAGTCAGGATTTCCACGCCCCGCACCCGCCCTCTATTGGCCCGCAACTGCATCCGCAATTTCGGGTCCCTTTTATAGACAAGCGCTGCCCGCCCCACGATGATGTCACAAAAGGGGCTGGGCGAGCAGGCGTAGCATCTCTAAAAGACGAACCCCGAAGTCGGTGAACACACGGGTATCGGGTCGGCCCACACATAACTACCAGGAGCATTCTGAACTTTTACAATTTGCTACATTTAGTTGTTACATTTAGTTGCTACATTTAGTTGTTACATTTAGTTGCTACATTTAGTTGTTACGTTTAGTTGCTACATTTAGTTGACACATTTAGTTGATACATTTCTCAGCAGTATCTGTGGAATATTAACAACTATTTTATCAATTCTAACAGCTGTTTTAAATGAAACTCAGGGATTCTGCTCAGCAGGGACTATGATAACAAATGTATCAACTAAATGTATCCATTTAGAACAGTTACAGAGTCTGCAAACCCCCCCCCCCAGAGCTGCTTTAGAAGGTGAAAATTTTAACTTTACACTTCCATATTAGAAAAACTGTCAAAATAGAAAATGGAAGTAATTGGAAAAGTCTTTATTTGTAAAGATCTATCTGAAACCAACTGAAATGGAAAAAGTGTTCAATGGTGTACAACCCCTGTAATATACACCCCCTATTCCCGCCACATCATTGCCTTATAGCTTTGTGTGTAAGCCCGCTGTGCACTGCAGTAAACAAAGACTTTTTACCACTGTATACTGTATATGGTTTATGAAAACAACCATTTAAATAACAATGCAATGAGGTTGGGTACAGATGATGTGAAATGCCATTTATCACCCCGGAGTCCAACAGTAGTGATATTTACGCCATTACAGCTAATTCTTGGAGTACACGTGGTAATGTTAGGTTTGCTTGCTTCTGATCAAAAATATTTCTTGTACTAACATTGCTTCCAGAGACAGTTTGGGCCTTGGCAATAAGTGTTTCAACTGAGGACATTTTAAAAGTCAATCTTTGAATACTTTTGGCCAAATTGCGTGTTACTAATTATAAAGAATAATTCATTTCCTTGGGACATATATGTGTGACACCGTATAATTAAAAAAAAAAAAATCAGCAGTATAATTGAACTATAGTTTCCCCCCTAGAAAGCTATGTCAGGATGTATGGCTTTGCATTACCCCAGTAGGCTATGAAGGATCCAAAGTAAGTTCACATATTTAATAATATCTAAAGATCTTTGTGGTAAACACAGAAGCATAGACAATCCTTACCCCTATAAACCAGTTAATAGTTAGCTTTTATTGTGTTAGTGCAGTTAGTACAGTACTACTACAGTTTTTTCTGGGTTAGCGAACTAGAGCAAATTTTGCCAGTGCTTTTACATGGCTCCTTCTGTCAAATACATTGCTTATTTTAGATAAATTTGTTACAGAATGAAGAAGATGAATATGTTCCTGAAAATGTAACATTTGCACCCAAAGATGTCATACCATAAGATTTCACAATAAAAGATAATGTTCATGGCTTGGGCTATCGAAGGCTTGATCCTAGTCAAGCTTTGTTTGGTTTACAAGAGAAACATATTAAATTATTTGGTGATGGTAATGATGGTAATGCTTGGTGATTAAAACACAGCAGAGGAAGGAAGATCAGAATGTCTGGACAGGTAAGCTTTGTAATAGTTAAGGTACATGAAAAATGAACTTTCATGCTTGGAAGTAGAAACCAGACTGCTGCCTAGGAAGTGTGCTGCTTTTGACAAATGTTAGCAGGTAGGTATCATTTAGGAATGCTCACTTTAGCATTCCAAGGCATTCACTTTCCGACGGCACCAGCACATTTCCTATGTATATGTCCAACTTTGACCTTGGTTCTCCATGAGGGGTCCATTTGTGCTGTATGTGTTAGAGGCTAAATAAGTAAAAAAAATGATATAATGAATAGAGCAGAGGATCCCAACTGTGGGGCTAGCCTACCTGGAGGGATTGGCACAGGGACGTTGTCTGAAAGACCGTTTTGGCGAGAACTTGGAAAACCCCAATATTTTAATGAGCTAAGAGGGGCCCTGGCCAAAAAGTGACTTAAAAAGTTTTACTGCCACTGGAATAGTGTAGCTGCTGTAGTGAGATAATTGTACGTCTAGTATAAAAACACTGAATTTGATTTTACTATTCCCAGTAACGTAACTGGAGGGGGACGGGCCCTGGTGCGGGTCGTGCCGCCGGGCCCCCGTCCTCCTCCGTACCAGATTATCTATTAAAAAGCTGTGTGCAGATAAGTGCAGAATAAGTACAAAAAAGATGTGCTAGTCTGAAAATTGGTATGCATGTTCATAATTTATTGGAACACAGTCCAAAATCCAATCGAACTCTTCCAGCCGACACCAACCTGTGAATATTAACCACTACAGGCATGGGAACCGTTCTCCGGAAACCCGTTATCTAGAAACCGGTTATCCAGAAATCTCTGAATTACAGAAAGGCCATATCCCATAGGCAAATTCACTAAAGTACGAAGCGCCTAACACTAGCGCAAATTCGCCAGCGTGACGTCATTTTGTTACTTGTGCGAAGTGTGGCATAGCCTGCGCTAGCACAACTCCGCAGGTTAGAATCACTAACCTGCGGAGTTGCGCGAGCGCAGGCTTCGGCACACTTCGCAAAATTTGCAAATTCACTAACCTGCGGAGTTGCGCTAGCGCAGGCTTCGCCACACTTTGCCGCACTTCGCCAGGGCGCTGCTAATTCACTAAAATCCGAAGTTGTGCTCAGGGAGGTGAAAGGTAGCGAAGTTGCGCTAGCGTTAATTCGTCAAGGAAAGCGCAGTTACGCTAGCGATGCCTAATTTGCATACGGCACCAAGTTAAAGTACAATGAACATATATGTAACAGCAAATACCTTACACTACACAAGCCTGGGAAAGCTTCATAAAATAAAATAGTGTTGATATTTTGCCCTACACATGTGCCCACTATATAGTTTAGGTGCCATATGTTAGGAAATGTAGGGGGGAAGGAGGGTACCCCAAAAAAATGTACAATCTTTTTCAGCCTATCACCCTTAAAAAAGGAAAAGACGACAGCGTTTTTTAGAAAAAATTTAAACTTTTTTTGAAGCAATCCCTATCTACTCTATTGCACTTCGCCTGGTCTGAGGTGGCGAAGGCAAGTCTGGCACAAGAGGTAATGTTCAGTAAAATGCGCAAGTTAGTTAATTAGCGTAGTTACCTCCCTTCGCCATAGCGCAACTACGCCTGGCGTAAGGGTGCGAAGTAGCGCTAGAGTAGGTCCACTTCGCTAGCGAATTTACGCCAGCACCCGTTAGTAAATCGGCGAAGTAACGAAATGACGTCACGCTGGCGAATTTGCGCTAGCGTTAGGCGCTTCGCACTTTAGTGAATTTGCCTGTATGTTATCCAAATAATCCAACGTTTTAAAAATTATTTCGGTTTTCTCTCTAATAATAAAACAATACACGGAACTTGATCCAAACTAAGATATAATTAATCGTTAATGGAAGCAAAACCAGTTCATTGGGTTTATTAATATTTAAATAATTTCTCGTAGACTTAAGATATGAAGATAAAAAGATCTGTTATCCGGAAAACCCCAGGTCCCGAGCATTCTGGATAACAGGTCCCATATCTGTATTACTTTTTAAAATTCTGATGTAGTTGCCAGCTGATATGTACTGTTATTGATGTAGCAAATCCCTTTTAATTGTCCATGGAACTTAATTAGTACCTATACAACATCAGGAAATTGTCGTTAGAATGTATGGAATTCAGTGCTACATTCTAATATTTAAGTTAACTACCATTCTGCACATATATTCACCCCCAGAGCTCCCAAAAGATTACCGACCAGTACACTATTTCATACCTGTACTTAATGCAAGCAGTCAAACCTCTCCAGCTCTCCAAGCACTACTTGATGCTTCTCAGAAAGAAGCAAAGCAGGCACCATCTTAACTCAGATCAGAGAAGAGAAATGCTGGGCGAAACCCCCTGCAAGGTAGGTAATTGGCCTTCTAACTGTTCTGCTATGCTTACAGCTATTTTTTTTCCTTTCTACTTGCTCCCTGTTCACACATCATTATTGTTCACAGCAGAAATATCTTGCAATATTGTTAAATATTTTGAGATTATTATTATAATTATCTTTAAGGCAGTTGGGATGTTGTGTTACCTGCACTTCATCTTCACTAGCACAAGGGCGACAAAATGTCAGAATTTACATTCCTACTGGAATGAATGAAAATTGTTCTTGGCAAAACATATTATAGTATTTTATGTGAATAAATTGAATTTCTAATAAGGCAAATACGTGCCCTGAATTTCCTTTCCCAAGTATTGTACTTGGGTTAAAAAATCCTATAGAGAAAATTGAGGACATCGCCAAATCGCACCGAAACCGGATTGCAAACCACGTGGGAGAGAACGCCGACATTGATATTTGGAAGAAAAGCCTGACCGCTACCTGAAAGAAAAAAAACGCATTCCTGTCAGCGCAAGTGTACAAGCTTTGAAGTGGCCGGCCCGAAAGGAACCGCTACCAGCCGCAGTTACACTGAATCGTACGCTAAGTCAGGTAAGCGCTCTATCGACAAAACTCCCAAACGAATTGTGAGGTTACTACACTATTCTGAACTCTTATCTAACAGGCGCATGATCGATTAGTAACAGACCCGACGAGCCCTCCTTTTCTGCGATACGATCTCTTCCTTAAGTGTGAGTAGATCTGATGTACAATAGTAGCTTTGTGTACAAAGGATATTACACCATAGAGGCTTTGTCTATTTTGTTCCTATAGGATTTTCCGTTGTATCTCCAGCGCACCTCCATCACCCTTTTGAACTTATATGCATTGCGTAGTAGCCCTATGGTTTTTTTATGAATCCTGTATAATGTTACTTTTGGCGTCTAGTCACTCACGGTGTATGACATTAAGGGGCAGATTTATTAAGGGTCGAATTCAAATTCGAATTGTGAATTATCCAAACTCGATTTGAGATTTAATTAGAATTTCGAGATTTATCCCTTTAAGAACTCAAATTTGACTATTCCCCACCTAAAACCTGCCGAGTTGATGTATAAGTCAATGGGAGAGGTCCAGGCACCAATTTGGACATGTTAGTAGCCTTCCTGACATCCGAGTTTTTTTCTGAGAAAAAACTTGAATCGAGTTTAGTCGAATTCAATTTGAGTTTTCGAGTTGGTAAAATTCGTCCGAGTTTCAGATATTCGATTTTTTCTATGAATAACCCCCCAGTTGAATTTCGCGTGTATTCGAATTTAAAGGAGTTTAAAAAATACTCACATGAAAAGGGCTGGAAAAGCTCGAAACGTCGCTTAGCTTGAGGCACGAATAAAGCCTCAATTTTTTCACCATAATCGGAGTGCTGCTGAAGTATTTTCTTGTACGTGAATCAGACCTGGGCAGACACAGACGGCACCCGGCGCTGCAAAGAGCGGTGAGAGTGTGTGTGTAGCACTACTTTGTGTTTGTTCAGTGGCTTTCTGTTATCAAAATAATTATATCAGTTGCAAGCAGCCATAATTCTTTCCAAACATTCAATTGATAAGAATGAAGGTCGGGAGTCATGAAATCTGCTAATCGGTACAAGTGCAAAGAATGCATGGCTGTTAAGACTGTGGTGTGATTGGTCAAATGATTAACTTGGGATCACATTGAAGGAAGTCAAAAGGAACAGTAACACCAAAATAGTGTTTTAAAGTAATGAAAATATAATGCACTGTTGCCCTCTACTGGTGAAACTCGTGTGTTGCTTCTAAACAAGTCTTTAATGTTCACCAAGATCCTTCAGTGATAGATAAAAATTGTGTTGACTGTGAGCTGGTTTTGGATCAACAGATGCCTTAGAAAACTGCCTGGAAGAAATTATGACTGAATGGGAGCGTTAGAGGGAGTGTGAGGAGTTTGAGATCTGCAATGCTCTATAGTTCAACACTGTCCTCACGATTCTCTAGGGCTTAATATGACGATAATACTGACAAGATTGAAGTTCCAAGATATCAAGAGGTATGGCTTTATTCTGGCTTAGTATTGAAATGTACTTAGATGTTTAAGGAAAACTATACCCTCCAAACAATGAGGTCTCTATAAAAACATAATGCATAAAACAGCTCATATGTAAAACCCCGCTTCATGTAAATAAACCATTTTCATAATACAGGTATGGGACCTGTTATCCAGAATGTCTCAGACCTGGGGTTTTCTGGATAACAGATATTTCCGTAATTTGGGTCTTCATGCCTTAAGTCTACTAGAAATTAATTTAAACATTAAATAAATCCAATAGGCTGGTTTTGCTTCCAATAAGGATTAATTATATCTTAATTGGGATCAAGTACAAGCTACTGTTTTATTATTACAGAGAAAAAGGAAATCGTTTTTAAATATTTGGATTATTTAGATAAAATGGAGTCAAATTCGGAGCTTTCTGGATATCGAGTTTCCGGATAAGGGATCCTATACCTGTGTACTTTTTTTAGTATTGGGTAATCATAAATAGAAAATAGCCATTTTAAAAAATAAGGGCCACCCCTGGGATCGTACGATTCACAGTGCACACGAACAAACCAAGCAAACCATATATGTTAGGTCACATGAGCCAATTAACAGACAGAGTTGTGTCTTTTGCTTCCACACTTCTTCCTGTTACAGTTAGAGTTGTAGTATTTCTGGTCAGGTGATCTCTGAGGCAGCACACAGACCATCATGAAATGGAGGTTCAAGGCAAGAGATGTAAAAGGGCAATATTTACTTAAATACATATACCAGTTTGGTAAGATTCTTTAATATGACACTTAGGGGCAGATTTATCAAAGGTCGACGTGAAAATTCGAATTATAAAAATTTGAATATCGAGCTAATTTTTGTGTACTTTGACTAGAGAATAGTCCAAATTTGATTCGAATTTGAAAAAAAATTTGAATATCGAAATTTATCATGTACTGTCTCATTATAAATTCAACTTTGACCATTCACCATCTAAAACCTGCAAAATAGCTGTTTTAGCCTATGGTGGACCTCCTAGAACCTATTTGGAGTCAATTGGTGGGCAGTTTCGGTTTTTTGATAAAAAATTTTGATTCACATTCGATCAAATTCGCTATTACTTTGATTCATATGATTCGAATTCGATCGAATTGGGGGGGGGGGCAAAGCAGCAGCCGTGAAAATGAAAATGTTTGGGAAGCTTAAAAGAGATACATTTGAATGGCACCCTGACAAACTGCTATGCAAGAGATTTAACATCCCAGACCCTTATCCTGGGTAAGCTCTTTACTAATACAGATGTAATCTGTTTGCCCATATGATGCATGCATGTCTGGACATGTTCAAATACATGAGTGGAGTGTACAGTGAAACCAGTTATTTTAATCTATCTGTTGAGCTAGAAATATAAAATCTACGTGAAAGATTCCCGTGTGCAGTCGCGAAAACAAATCTGAATCTTTCCTTGTAAAAATTATTGTAAACTGCTGCATAACATGCTGGCTTATAAATGAATAATGCTGAACTTTTTGTCTGGTTAGTAAATGAGCCATGCTCAACCAGATATCAGTTAATGAAATAGCTGATAATTCACAGAATTTCTGAGCAGATAGTATATAGCATGCTGCGGTACTACCTAACTAAGACAGTTCTGGTCTTCACAATGCTTTTAGTTCATCCCTTACATATGATGGAATGGAAATTCTTTTTTTTTTTTTCCAGAGCCAGAGCCTCAAATACAGGAACATGTACTGTCAGTGGTACCAAAAATAAAGGAAGTTCATGAAAATATTTTCAAACTTGCCTTCCAGTAAGTTTGAAAATACCTTTGGTGCAATCAGATTACAAAAATGGAATATTTCTCTTTAATTACATAAGGAAAAGGCATGATTACATTTGCAAAGTACAATAACATTAATTATCTTTAAAGGAACAGTAACACCAAAAAATTTAAGTGTTTTAAAATAATGAAAATATCATGTAGTGTTGCCCTGCACTGGTAAAACTGATCTGTTTGCTTCAGAAACACTACTATAGTTCATATAAACAAGCTGCTGTGGAGCAATGGCGGAAATTAAAAAATAGTTATATGGCACAGGTTAACTAATGGATAACAGATAACACTATTAGACAGACAGAGCTTAATTGCTATCTGCTGTGTAACCTGAGCCTTTTCTCCTTTGACTGTAGCCATTGCTACACAGCAGCTTATTTATATAAACAATAGTAGTGTTTCTGAAACAAACACAGCAGTTTTACCAGTGCAGGGCAACACTGCATTATATTTTCATTACTTTAAAATACTTTTCTTTTTTTACTGTTCCTTTAAGCATCATGGAAAAGGGAAGATTCTATCATACTTACCGTGATCTTCCTTTTCTGGACAACTCCATGTCATACTTAACGGGATAGCTTAACGGGATACTTAACGGGATTTCACTGTCATAAATAGATCCTAACATCTACCACTGCCATCTCCTTTCCTGCTCTCCTACACATTTTGTTACAGGTGCTGCTGCCTCCATTCCAGACAGCTACCCTTTCAATTAGTTGTATCTTATGTAAAACTCCCTGCACCTTCATTCTTTCAGTAATTCCCTACAGCAGGTACCCCTCTCTCCTGCTTCCCAAACTTCGACTTTGAGCACAAATTCTCATTCACAAAACTCAGGAGCAGCACCCCATCCCTTGCTTCACTAAACATTTTCACACTGAATTATTTAGAGAGGTTTGGACCCCTAAAAGTTTACCCTTGTTCAGCCCCCTCTACCCTAAGTATCTGACCAGGTTCTCGTTCAGTTTATTTATCTGTTGCTCATCTCTCAGCAGCTTCACTTCTCATTACTAGCCCTTACCTTCTGCTTCCCCAGACACCTCATTATCTACAGGTCCTTTACACTGCTCTGACAATATGCCCATATTAGTAATAGTAACAGTGTTGGCACTAGCAAGGGTGCACTGTTAGAGCATCACTGATATTTGCAAAGAAATGCAATAACATGGACATTCAGCTCTGCAGAAATGCTGCTGTCCGGTGCACTGTTACATTTAGCAAAGTTCTAGTTTACAGCTGCATTGTAAAATGCCACGCAGTAGAGTGCAAACAAATAAAAGCCTGCTGGGAACCACTCATCAACACTAAGTGGAGCTGGGATTTAATAACAATGGAAAAAGACGTCAGCACTGGAGAATAAAAGCACAGTTCAGATGGCCACCCAATGATATTTACAGTCTTTCTGAATTGAAGCCACAAACTATTATTGTATGGAATATATGTATAGCCACGGTATTACACAAGGCACTTCTATTTGCTAAATGACTGTCAATGCACACCTTGACCTCTGATTATTTTTAATCATCAGGTCTTTTGTGCAGAGTCCTTTAAGAGTGCATGCCTTTGGGCTAGAATTCTTAGCAGTCTTTTCTTTTTCTTTAAAATATTTTGTGGTTCATTTTCATTGTCAACAAAACAAAGCACCTTTTATTAAACCTTCATTTAGCCATGACTTTAATAGAGAGCCCACAACCCAATTTGTCCTTTTTTTTGTATCCTTTCAAAGTAACTCCGAGCATCCCACCCATGTGTGAAACTTGCTGTGAGAGTATGATGGCTGGAGACAGGAAACTACAAAATGACTGCTTCAGTGATCTAAAAGGGTTTATAAAGCAAAACATGTCTATGTATGGATGTCATTTGGGGGGAGATAGTTGTATTCTCACTGTGTATGCTCTTACTTCATTTGTATTGCACAGTGTATATTCCTAGTTTTCACATGAGTGATAGAAACTCCAATCTCTATTTGACACATCACAAAGAACTTGGAGAAATGCTGTGAATTGGCAGAAATGTAGGAAACCAAAGAGACAGTATAGGCTACAGTCATTTTTAATTTGGCCTAATAAATCACTTTGTGATACCTTTTTAGCATATACAAAAAACAATCCCAGCTCCATTCAGCAACAGCTTACGAGTGCCCAATATATATATATATTTACTTATTTAATCATATGACATATATTAACAGAAGCATATATTCTGCAGCAAAAACAGGTAATTTCTCCTGTTTTTCATATTGTTTTTATTATCCTTTATATAGAGCTGACACATTGACACAGTGCTTTATAAAATTTAAACAACTCACATCACATTCCTATAGAGTTTATGCCCCTATCACATTCATAGACACACATACTAGGGTCAACCTTATCAAAACCCAGTCAATCTCCCTATGGGGCAAATTCACTACCCTGCGAAAATTCACCAGCAACGGCTTTGCTCACATCGCAACACTTGGCCAGGTGCAGATTCGCCAGGACAACGCTAATTCACTAAAATCCGAAGTTGCGTCCAGGGCGCCAAACGCTGGTGAAGTCGCTCTAGCGTTACTGCAGCAAGCGAAACAAAGTTTCGCTAGCGTTGCCTAATTTGCATACTTCGGGAAGTTAAAGTTGAATGGACGTATATGTTGCAGCCAATACATTACACTAAACAAGCCCGGTAAACCTTAATAAAATAAAATAGAGTTGTTATATTGCCCTAAACATGAGCCCAGTGTATAGTTTATGTGGCATATGTAAGGAAATGTAGGGGGGAAGCCATTTACCCCAGGAAAAATTACGATCTTTTGCAGCCTATCACCCTAAAAAATTAAAAGTCGCCAGCGGTTTTTGGGGCTTAGAAAAAATTTTCAACTATTTTTTGAGAAAGTCCTATCGAGGGAGCGAATTACCGCTAGAGTCTATCTCCTTCGCTAGCGAAGTTACGTCTGCGAAGTAATGATATTACGTCACACTGGCAAATTTTTCGCTAATGTTAGTCTCTTCGCCTTTTACTAAATCTGCCCCTATATGTTTTGGAGTGTGGGAGGAAACTGGACTGTGCATGTTAGCTTAAAATATAAGGGAAAACATGGGAATTCCAGTTTTGCAACAATGTGTGTGTTGTTTTACCTTATGCTAAAGTAGTGATTCCCAACAGTGGTGTCCCCCACCCCCGGGGGGGCCGGATACAATGGTGGAGGGGAGGGATCAGCCTCGAGGACAGTTACTTATTTGAGGATATTTTTATAATTTGCCCTTTTGGGAAACTCAGTGTTTGAAAACATCTAAAACATTACATAAAACAATGATGTAATCAGCAGCAAAAGGTGGCACATACATGAACATCAATCTGCAGTGGCGTAACTACCAGGGGAGCAGAGGGTGCAATTGGACCAGGGCCCACACCCCCGCAGGGCCCCCCAGCAGATCGCACCCCACTGTAGCCGCAAAGAAAATTGACGTGAAGTGGGGTAGGGGGGCCACAGCTGCATGGCCCGCACCAGGGCCCTCCCCTACCTAGTTACGTTACTGTCAATCTGATGGACACAAAGGCAAATTTGGGTATAGCTTTATTAATAATCTTGTTTGAAATTTTGATATAAATCGTGCAAAATCTCAACCTGTGACTTGTAATGCCATCACAATTTTCTTACTGCAATTTTGCAAGATTTAACTTTTTAAGAATCACCACCTAAAACCTGTCAACATGCCATAGAAGTCAACGCAAAGTGTAGCGTAGCTTCAGCATTAAAGCAAAATTATACCTTTATGTTTTATGCAATATATTTTTATACAGACCTGCAATGTTCAGGGGTATAGTTGTAAAGATAAAAGTTGAATATTGTAATTTTTTTCAGCGGTTTTCCACCAGTAACAATTTATCAGTGAGCTTAAAAATAATCAAAAATATGAATTTTTTTACTTTTCCCAAGATTTTTCCATACTTAACTTAATAGTAATTAAATAAGTTAATTTACCTTTGAATTACATTTTAGATGACAGTGATAGTATGAGAGATTGTTGCAGTTGGGCGTTATTTTTTATCTGTGGCTTTTGAATTATTTAGCCTTTTGTTCAGCAGCTCTCAAATTTGGAATTTTAGAAGCTACTGCAGAAGTGCAAGGCAAATAATTAATTTTTTTTAAAAAAAGAAAAGATGCTTAGAATAGGTCATTTGTTGATATTCCCAAATACGAAATCCTAAGCAAAAATGTTGACCAAACACTAAACTGAATCTGAACTTGATGTTTCATATTCAAATCTGGGCAAACTCTCAAAAAATACATTTACATTCAGTTGCTCAGACTGGCAATCTGTGGATTCTGTGGATACAGCAGGGACTGCTGTAAGATAAGATGCCATGGAGAGTCACTATTTATTGGGCCAGTGGGGGCTTGAGCTTAGTGTACTTGAAATGCCAGAGCCTATTTTGGATCTTAGTCCAGACCTGACATTCAGTTATTCTATAATGGGAAGTTTAATGGGGTGTTTCATCTTTAAGTTAACTTTTAGTATGTTATAGAGTGGACAATTCTAAGCAACATTTCAATTGGTCCTTATTAATTAATTTTCTTTAGGTTTTGAATTATATGCCTCCTTATTTGTTTATATGGCTCTGAACTATAATTGTGGTATTAAGGACATGTAAAGCCTACATTTTCCTCCCATGTATATAAGTTGGGCACATCTCCCCCACCCAAATGGCATTATTTGTACTGCATACATCCCCTCCGTGTGCCAGCATCATTACATTTCCCTAAAACAAATAGCACCTTTCACCTGGGACCATTTTCCCTCTGACACATCATCAATGCATTTATATCTGCAAACAGCACATATGTGATGTAAAGTTTGATTAAGGGGGTGCTGCAGCCTATTAACCTTTGAACAACCAGAGGGGCAGGTATTTAGAGATTTCAAAGAGGCTCTTCAGTGATTCAATTTTTGTCCTTTTAGGCAGTCCTATGTATATGGCACAAGCCAAGTGAATACCTTCTGTTTATAGAAGGCTTTATGTTGCATGTGAAGGGCTTTTTTGCTACGTTTAGCCTGTCTCATCCTAACCAGGCTAGGTTCTCTGCCATGCCTCCTTCTTCTGACACACAAGTTTTCAAATGGGGGTCACTGACCCCATCTAAAAACACAGAGGTTAGGCTAAAAGTTTGTTGTTATTGCTACTTTTTTTTTACTCATCTTTCTATTCAGGTCCTCTCCTATTCATGTTCCAGTCTCTTATTCAAATCATTGCATGGTTGCTAGGATAATGTGGACCCTAGCAACCAGATTGATTAAATTGCAAACTTTAGATCTGCTGAACAAAAAAGCTAAATAACTCAAAACCCCCAAATAATAAAAACAATTGCAAATTGTCTTAGAATATCAATCTCTACATCATACTAAAAGTTAACTCAATGAACAATCCATTTAAGTGCTAAAGAGTTGGCTGAATCCAAATCCTGCAAAAGTTATGAGATTTACCATAACTACTATTTGATCTGTACAACTGCAATTGACAAATATAGTAATTTGGTGCCACTAATTACTAAGACATACTGTAAAGGCAGGAGAGGACTAGACATAACCTACGAAGACAAAAAAAAACCAAAACATAAATGCATTTCCAGTGGCATTTCCTAATGCATATGTGGATCTTTTATTTGACACAACACAGTTAATTTCTGGCTGAGAATTCTGGAACACAACTACACTCATATGTAAATATTTCACAATGGCAATCTGTGTTGCCTGGGTGAGATTTAGGTCTCAAGCACATGGGCAGATTCGGGGGGAACTGCCTTCGACGTGCCTGCCACCTGCTATAATGACAAAACGCTAGCGCCAATGCACTCGCGGCGCTCCAATTTCCGAAGTCGCCCGGTTTCCTCGTTAGGCAACTTCAGGCGACTTTGAAAATCGAATCGCTGCGAGTGCATTGGCGCTAGCATTTTGTCATAATAGCAGGCAGCAGGCAGCAGGCACGGGGAAGGCAGTTCGGAGAGATTGTCGCCCCGCAGAAGAGCCGATTAGTCGACTAAATCTCCCCGAATCTGCCCATGTGCTAGCTCCCTTATGATTGTACAAAGTCTCCAAGAACTGATAACTGCAAAAGGGTAGATAAAGTAGAAACAGTGTTTGACAGCAATAAGGATTGGGGGCTGCACTGTTTTTTCATCACAGCAAACTAAATTACACACATTTAATTCTTAGTATCATACTATATCTGTTTATATATACATACAAATTTAAAAAAATAATCTTAGGTAAATAATAGGCTTTCCTCTAATTACAGCACTCACAGGCTGATTACATTCAAATCAATGGAGCAGGGGTACTGAGCAGATCTGCTTCTCTCTGTGGCTATAGCCTTACACTAAGGGCCTGGACACACATGCAGTTTTACTGCATGGAAACGCAGCACGGTTGACCGCCACGTAAATACGCTAAGCAGTTTCAAGCTTAGGTAATGGCACACTAGATTAGCATATTAATGTGGCAGTCATCTTTTTTTAAAAACTGTGCTGTGTTTCCGTGCCAAAAACCGCATGTGTGTCCATGCCCTTAGGCTATGAATGCACAAGCTGTTGTCCGACTACGTATTCTTGCATTCTGATAGAAGCCGCTCTGCTCAGTGCCCCTGCTCCATTGAATTGAATCAGATCACCCTGTGTGTGGTCACACACTGACCTCAGCTTCAGCTCTGCTATGTGTGACTGCATACAGGCTGATCTGATTCAAATTAATGGAGCAGGGGCACTGAGCAGATCTGTTTCTCTCAGCCTACAAAAATACAGAAGCTGACAGCAGTCTGAGTGTCCATAGCCTTACATCACTGGGAGCTGGAAAATTATGTTGACATTATATAAGAGATTACCAGAAATGGATCAAAGAAAACCAATAGGTTTTAACATATAATTGAGTATCAACATAATCACAAAAACCTTTACATTATGTAACAGAAAATTACTTGAGGCTCTTTAAGCTTGTACAAAATAATGGTAATTATGTCAGTGTCCTTTCAAGTAATAGGTTCTTGTTTAAATACTTTTTTTAAGTTAAAATCACAGACACAGTCACAATACAATAATAGCAGAACCAGCATTTTTTCTGTGTTCCTTCAAGAGACGAATCTCTGTCTAGAAACCCAACAAATCCAGTTCTGACTTATAGTTTATGTGCTCACCAACATATCTAGGTCTGGCAGCTTCAGGTGCATGGCAACTTTAGGAATTAAAAATTCCTGTACCAGTGGTTTCAGTCTTTTCATATGGGAGGCAAAGTTGGCACTGTGTGTGATACTTTAAAGGTGGTGTAAAAACCCACTGTAGCATGGTAGAGACCTCTAGTGACCAAAGAGAGGTCTAACATCAAACTCCAAAAAATTCTCCTATAAATTCTCCTATATAATAATGATATAATAAAATCAATATCAAATCATAATTAAAATTATAAATAAAAAAGCCTTTTGTAAGACAGCTAACATGGATAGAGATAGATTGCTGGTTATGAAAAATAAGATACATAACACACAATTTAATGAGAAGTTGTCTTTCATTACGAGATATAGCAGACAATTAGGGATGCACCGAATCCACTATTTTGGATTCGGCCGAACCCCCGAATCCTTTAAGAAAGATTCGGCCGAATACCGAACACCGAACCGAACCCTAATTTGCATATGCAAATTAGGGATGGGAAGGGGGAAAAAATTGACTTACTTGTTTTGTGACAAAAAGTCACCCAATTTCCCATCCCCACCCCTAATTTGCATATGCAAATTAGGGGTTGGATTCGGTTCGGCCGGGCAGAAGGATTCGGCCGAATCCGAATCCTGCTGAAAAAGGCAGAATCCCTAACCGAATCCTGGACTTGGTGCATCCCTTCAGACAATATAAAAAATAGTCCATGTAGTTAAAAAAATTTCTTCCTATATTATATACATACAGATGAAGATGTTTTTGGAGCACATACCCTGGGAGATTTAGTATCACCTAGTCTATTCATGAGTAAATGCTAAATAAGATCATTTTTTGAGCTTCAAAAGCTGCTATAAATGTGGAAACAATCAATGTATTACGTGTAAATGTCTTCAGGGAACTAATCAGGGAACAGATTAGTAATACTAAATATTGCAACAAAACCAATGTCACCAGGCACTTTATGAAATGTAACAATGGGAATATTAAATATTTTGCACTACAAGCGATAGAACAGGTTAAAACAGGAGGAGCTATTTTAACTAGATTACAGAAATTACGAGAAATATATTGGATTTTTTTTTTTTACAGACGCGGTTACCACTAGGTATGAATTTCACATTTGATGTGATTTGCTTTGTGTAATGATATTTATACTATAATGCATTTTGTACATGTATTTTTGTGATACTTTGCCCCAAAACATGGATTTAAAAATGTCTAATAGACTAAGTATTTTAAGATGAGTGGACTTATCTGGAAATCCTTAATGACTTGTTTATGTAACAAGAGCCTTGCTCAATTGTGATTGGTTTTAATGACATTTGTTAATGTATTTGTATGGAGATATGTGTCCCATTTGGGATTGCCTATGACTAAGTGCAAGGTAAGCATGAAACGTGTTAGGCTCCATTTGGGGATATTGTTATTTTTATATGATACAATAATTTTTTTTTTTTTTAAAACAGCATGTACATAGGAGAAATTTTCTGAGTTTACTGTGTGTGTTAGGCTGTGAATAAAAAGGCTTAGAGCAATGGTACATGGGTCATTTTGTCAGTCACATTAAAGGGGACCCGTCACCCAAAAAAAATTATTCAAAATCCTATTTTATCACATTAGTCAAGCAAAATGATCTTTAATTACACAATATCAATTATTTGAATCTTGCTTCCTTCAGTTTGGGATTTCAAAATTATAGCAAACAGGCAGAAGCCATTTTGTGGACACTGTTATTAAGGCAAACCTTGCATCACCTCAGAATCTTGTTTGTGCACCAGAATGGGTGACCTGATGTTCATCCCCATGCCCTGGCTACACAATTAAATGGTAAAGAGAACGGGGGAATATGTGGAGAGCAGTGACATCTAAGAAGTGCCGAATGGAAAGTGAAAGTAATTGTCTGCCCCGCCTCTATGCCAAGGGCATAGAGGATTGGCAGACAATATTTGATTGACAGCTGAGATTTCTAAATGCGCTTACAACAGCTATGAATGCTTTAATAAAAAATATAAATTGTATTTCATGTTTAATTTGAAAAGGACTTTTATTATACAGCCTTTTGTGTCTGGGTGACAGGTCCAATTTAAAAGCAGGTGATGAAACAACCAAAAATACCATGCCATTGTCAGCAATATAAATTACAGCAGTAAATTACTAAAATGTCATAATTCAATAACGACTAGCAAAATGGTTATGTCGTTTTTTTATAATTTGCCTATGAAGATTTACATTGCAGCAATGGCAAAGCAGTTTGTCTTTTTTCTCGTTCACACTTTAACTTTGGCAACAAAACAACCCATGTGTGATTGCCCTTATCGGCACAATGGGGCTCATTTATAAAAAAACACTGGGCAAATCTACAGCTGGGCAGTAACCCATGGCAACCAATCAAATGTTCAACCTGCAGCTGCCTGTAAAAAGCTAGTCACTGATTGGTTGATATGTGTTACTGCTCTTGGTGTAAATTTGCTCAGTGTTTTTAAAAATGAGCCCCAATGTATTTTTCTTTCCTTGAAACTTACTCAGGATGCTGGGCAAAAGCAGCCCTAGGCAAGTGAGTGATCAAGTCTTTGGCAGATGGCCTGCAGGCATTGCCTAGGCAAATATTTATGCATGTATATGAACATATAGACTGAGTAAGAAGCCTCTTGGTGTGTGTGGGTTCAAAACTATCATCTCCCTCAGTAATATCTGATCAGGACTGCAGTGCATTAGCTTTGCACACTACAAATGTGAAAATGTGATACCTGCATTTAGACATTTATAATGTTTGCTGAATCTGCACTTTTGAAAAATCTCCATAGAAAGCATGGCATTTTTATTTAGCAATAGATGTAGTTTAGGTTTTTAAAGGCATTCTGTGTCATATATGTATTATGTAAGACTCAATTGTACAGAAAAGACAAGGTTGGGCTTAACACACTGGAGTTGATAGCCCACATACTATATAAAAAAAAACAGGACTTCAATTTTAAGAGAAACACTGGCAGGTCTATTCAAAGAAATGTTATTAATTTAATTAACCAGTGGCTTTGAAACAAAATGAGTAGGGAATATGTGTACCAGGAGTGAATAGCTGAATGTAGGGCCCTGGGCGGTAAGCTTCTCATGCTCTTCCCTCAACCAACCCATGTCCTGCCACTGCCCAAGCCTCTCCCCTTTCACCAACACTGGTCCCTCTTTTAACAATGGGCTCCAGGCAACTGCCCTGATTGGACCTATAAGGATGCACAAATGGTGTGTACAGAAACAAAGCCATCAATAAATCAAGACTTGCACTACAATGAACTCTTATATATGTTTCACATTCTGGTACTGTAAGAGCAGCTATGTTTATAATATAGCCATCTACATTGGTATTAGCCAAAAATCTGAGAACAAAATAAATCATTATCAGATGAACTTTCAGCAGTACATTGATTTCTAAAGAATCTAACCTTGAGCCTTTCCTTTGTTTTGTGAGGTTTCAGGAGCCACATGATAATGCCAGTGTTTTCTTCACAGAACAATTACTCCTTTATTGTTTCTAAACTGGATACACCTTAACACCCATTTTATGCTCACGAACGCCAGGGGAAAGGTACTGTATATTGCACGTTTATTCAGCTGTAAAAGAACATGGCACATGTGAAATAACATGAAAAGTTTTAGCATTCGCATAGTTGGCTAAGCAGTTTAGTCATAAAGAAACAATCCATAACTGATTTCTGGGAAAAAAAAGTTACATAAAAGTGGAAACAACCCAGAAAGCCTCTTTGCTCAGGAGAGTGTGTAGTGATAACTAAACCATTCTAGAAAAAACAGTTGATCATAATTTCTCTTGTACATTAACCACAGAATAGCCATTCCTCTTACACATTAAAATGACAAAGGGCACTTACATTACATGTACACCTGTTACCTTATAATTCAATTATATTGACTGATCTTCCAGATATACAAGCCTTTACTGGTGCAGTGACTTAAGGGGGGCACATGGGTCATAACTGTTTGCTTATGAATCTGAGCTCAATGATGAGGATCAATTGGAAACTCACTGAACAGTTATGTCTCTTGTGGCCCCCCTTAAAGTCACTGACTAACTCTGAGTTAAAGAGAAAAAAGCAGGAAGTAGTGTTGTGTCTTGTTATGTTAACATCTGCTCACTCCAGCCTTTATACATGACATTTTGGCTAACTAACTATATTAGGAATATTTTTTATTTTTATCTATTTACCTGGTTTTTATTGTTACACTGAACTGTTCCTTTAAGGGCAATGTCAGAGTGAGTGCTTTAACATGCAAGGGAAATCTGTGATCTCTACTGGCCCCCTTAATGCTTTTTTAATTGCAGAGAAAGGGAATAGCCAAAAGTAAACCATTTAAATAGCTCAATCATGGGAAAGTGACGTCCACTGCATTTTTCTTCAAATATGCTATAAAAATGCTCTCATTTACCATTTTTCGGGAGTTCTGTTGCCACGGGGTGTGCTGATTGGGTCAGTGGGTGGCAATCTGCCATCACCCTTAACTAGGGTTGCCACCCGGCCGGTATTTTACCGGCCTAGCCAATGTAGCTGCCGGTAAATTTGTAATACGATTAAAAGGAGCCCTCGGCCTGCCCCCAATCCCCTGGAACTTACCTTTTCTTTTGCTTCTTCTAGTGTCCGTGGCACGGCCCAGACCCTTTCACCGTCATGGCCCGCCCATTTTGACATCACGGCCCGCCCCTTTGTGTCCCCTCCGACCCACCAGCCGGTAAAGCATTTTAAAAAAAGGTGGCAACCCTACCCTTAACTGTTATAGAAACAGCAGAGGGTTATGTAGAAAACTGAAGTAGGCCATACTCCTGACATCTGCCCCTTGGGCCAAAAGTTTTTATAGACCTTCCAATTACTCTAAAGGTGGCCAGCCATTACAATTACAATCTTTCCTGGAAAAGATCTTTACAAAAAAGATGGTTCGTTTCATTACACACTTGTAGAGCTGAATCGTGAAATATACACGTAAAAACAATAGAACTCCACCTGTATCTGATGATTCAGCACTAACAATGGCCGATATTCGGGTGCCTTCAAAGGCGCCCGATCAAAATTTTCTGGCCAGCTTCATCGACGAGATGACCGATATCCAAGTCTTCTGCAGATATCAGTTGGCTCGGCTCCCGCTATGCACACACCGAATATCATATGAAAATTAGTTTTGTATGATATTATTGTTGCTGGTCTATGGCCACCTTAAGGCTCTAGTGGCACAATGGTGTGTTTTCTCCACATGCAATCCACAGCCTTCTGCCCCATATCTTCAAATCCACTGACAGGCATGGCAATGGCCTGTCAGCTTACACATTGCAGGTGTCATTAGATAAATGCATGACAACGGTACTTTTTGCAGATTGTGCAGCTGTCATTTTATTTCTTCATGCCAGAGATCTGTCCAGCGACTGATTTGTGCATGCGTAGTACACACATCACTGTGCACTCCTATTTATGGTAGTAGGACAAAGAAATAATGCAAAATGCTAGTGTTCCAGTTCTCAATTAAAGTCTCTATGAAGGGAGGGACCTTACAAATTCACAACCCTAAGTGAAGTTGAGCTTCATTGTCCTTTAGTGCAACAAACATTAAGGCAGTTTCATTCACATGTGTAAATTTAGAGCTTTTATAGCATATAAAAAAGCATAATACAAATAGTTTTTGTTTCTATTAGGGTTTATTAGAAATACATAATACAAAATATCACAAAGAACAAAATGTAAATATATGATTTTTATTCAGTAATGAACAAATTGGTCAACTGTCTAAATAATTTTGCATGGTAATGTATATGAAACCCTTTGATTTTTCTGTTGCTCTTTAAACAAGGTAGCTTTTTGTGTTATATCTGCTCAGGATCAGAATAGCAAGCACATTATTTGACTATCAGACAGAGTACTATACCATCCATAGCAACCAATGTTTACACAATTTCAAAAGTCATTGTTAGAGGAAATCAGATTAGAATAGAGAGAGGTCAGCATTTTAGAAGATATGATGTATACTAAACAAAGTATTATGCTGGAATCTCAGAATATTACAATAAACAATGAGTGCATGCGGAATTAAACACATTGTGACTTATTGAATTTCTTATAAATATGTGTATCAGGACAGGAAGAAAACAAACAACAAAAGCAGCAAATCTGCATTTAGCCCAAGTCACCCTAAATGGCTTTCAGGTTGGGCCCCTCCTTGCAATGGTCTGAGCCCACTGGTCGACCAGCCCTTATTTCTGAAACTGGTCCTATAATATAAAATTGCAAGTTTAACTGTACTGGCAAGCATCAGGGAGGCACTCACTACTCAGTCAACATGTTTATGCAGAATTATGTTTTTTTATCTGGGCCCTCTACAAGACCCGAATTCTCTTGTGTTGTGGGTCACATGTGAAATTACAAATAACCAAGGCCCCCCAGCAGACTCCCTTGTAGAGGTTGCACCACTGCATTCAAGCCATCAGACCATTTATTTCAACCCACTCAGTCAGGGGTGTTTTAGACCCTGGTGCTGCCCTGAAGCATGCTCAGGTATGCCTCCCCTCTACACCTGCACTCTCTGCACTAGAAGAGGCAAAATTCCTATTTAAATTCCTATTTCTACTCTTGAAGCTTTTTTTCCTGCTCCTGGTAACCTGCTGCTGCCCAAGGCAAGTTTCTCAGCTAGCCTCAAACACATAGATTCCACTAGCATGTAAGTATGCTTCTCAATATTTTCTAGTCTGTTTCATTAAATTCTGTCAAAAACATCATTTTACTGTAATCAGTTGTCACAAAACCAGAGTCAAATATTGCAAAATGCATTCATACTTCAGAAACGACTCTTCAGACCAAGCTGGCAGTTTATCTGCCCACGCGATGGGCCTCAGTGACTTCTGGCCGAAAATCATTCAGCCCATTTACTTTTGAAGTGTCCCATGAAACAACGTCATATATTGTAAGCTGCATATTTGCCTCCTGTGTCACTTTCTGTTGCCAATACCAACACGGTAGCACATTCCACTGCTGCTGCCTTAAAGTCAATGCTGCCCAGTGGTGTTACTATAGAGGAAGCAGGCCCCGCAGTTGCAGGGGGGCCGGGGAACAGGGGGGGCTCGGACTGTGGGGTCTGCTCACTCTATAGCCATCCTCCCCAGCCGCTCCGTTACTTGCGGTGAGGAATGTGTGGTGCAAGTTGGGGAAGAAGTGGGACGTGAGTGGGAGGATAGGGATCGGAGTGCGCCGGGCCCAGTGCACTTAAGTTACACCACTGACACTGCCCCAAATAATGCAAGTAGCATCAATTTGCCCTCCTTGTATTCTGCTTTCTGTTACCGGTAGCAACAGCCCAACACATTCTCTCTGTATCCCTTTATAATATACAACGGAGTTTAGTGATGTCATTTTTGTCATGACACTAAAACTTGTGTATTTTATAATAAATAACCATTTCCATTCAAGAGTAACATACCTCCCAACTGTCCTGTTTTCAGCGGGACAGTCCAGCTTTTGACAGCTCAACCTGCAGTCCCGGATTTGTACTGATATTTCCAGAGTTTCTATTTAATCTGCTGCATTGAACAGCCAGAAAAAGAAACAAAGATTCTAACTTAATTGGCTCTTGGCAGAGAGCCCAGAACACATACTTAAGATACATTTATAACCGTTTTAGATAAAAATGAAGACTCACAGCTTAAAGGGCAATTCACCTTCATTTGCAAAACTGTTATAGATTAAAACCATAGAAATGTGTTCAAACTTTCATAACCTGCCAAATTTTGGGCATGGTAATTAGGGGGTGTGGCCACAAAAATGGGCGTGGTCAAAACAGTTTTTTAAGAATTCTTTTTGTCCCTTTTTGTTTCCAAAATGTTAGGAGGTATGATTATATATACATATATCTATCTCAGTTACCCTACTTCATTTCTTGCAAAACACTGTGCCAAATATTGCAAGTTGTGGCCCCCTCAAACACTGGGGCCTCAAATAATTAAGCTGTGGGACTGTTTACCTCTAGTATGGTAACTTCATCTCGCCCTAAACAATTGACAGCACTAAGGAGATGAACATTCTCCAGGCAGGTACAGCTGCACTGCGTTATTTCCACCCTTAAAACAGCAGCCAGCCAGCACAGAATTGCACAGCAGGTAGCCTGGTGTCCAGGAAGTTGCAGCACTCACGTAACAACAACATCACTGAGCTACTGAGTTAAGGCAAGTTGCCCAGGGCGTGATTTCTATGGCAGAGTACAGTGGAAAGGGGCGTGTCCAAGCGCGCAGCCAGAAGGGACCCCGCCCAAGTCAGGCTGAATAGAGTTTAGCAGTGGAAGAAAGGAGCAGAGGGAGGGTGGATAGTACTCGCACAACTTCCTATCCCAGGCACCTGCTGCTCTGTCTATACGCTCATTGGCTGCTCCTCACGAGGAATTGGGGCACCTGCGCTGCTACAGGGGCATTTGGTACCATCCAGCTGGAAACATGACTGACGCTTTGCTGCCAGGCAGCCTGAATGGGAAAAGACTGTCGGAGCAGAACTACTTCAGAAAGGTAAGCGGCGGATTCTGGAACTTTTGAGTTGGAATGACGTAATGCGGCACTTGCTGTCGCCTCTACCGACTTACACCGCATTCCCGCTGTGCCTCGCTCTCAATCTTCCCAGTCACCAATCAAAATAGTCCCTGGTATTTCAGGTACACTACACAGAGGCCAAACAGCCCCCCCCCCCACCAGCCCAATTAATAGTGACTGTCTATGGCAACTTACAGCAGCCCCTCTGGCATTTGCCAGAACCCACAGGTTGCCAGTCCTGGCCTGTGTCTCTATAGGAGAAGGCGTGACATTTGCTCATAGTCGCCGCTCAGCCGTACCAGAATGGAGAATGTAAACCCCAAAATACACTGTTGACTAATAAAAAAACATTTAATAGCAATTTTCAGCGGTTTCAAAACTGTAGATGTAATTGCTTTTGAAAGCAGTATCTGTCCCCCGCTATCCTCCGCACTGGGGGTTCTGACTTCGAAACAAAACAGAAGCCAAAAAGAAGCCAATCGGTTAACAGCTGAGACAGCTGAGGTCTGCTTAATTGTTCCAAGAGCATTTTTTTTAGTTTATTTGGGGTTTATATGCTCTTTAGGGCTCTTACTCGCAGGCGTTTGAAGCTGCGTTTCGGTTTTATGCGTTCAGCGGCAGGGGAGTGCAGGAATAGACGCGCTGATTTCTTTTCAATGCGGCTGTACTATCACTGACGCATCTAAGCGACGAATGCAGGGAAAATGCAGCATGCTGCGTCCCAACCTGCGTTCAGCGCTTACATGCGCCGGTGGGAGTACAGCCGCATTGAAAAGAAATCAGCGCGTCTATTCCTGCATGCCCCTGCAGCTGAACGCATAAAACCGGAACGCAGGGGAGCGCAGCTTCAAACGCCCGTGAGTAAGGGCCCTTAAGAAGTTATGAACTGTCTCTGGAGCACCTTTTTAATAAACGTGTAACATTAGTTTATGTGTCAATTTCCAGCTTAACTTTTGTATAGTCCTGACGTCAGTCTTTGTGCGTAATCACGTATACGCTTGTGTTATGAAAGGTCACTGCATTTGACAGTGATCCAATGGATTTATAAATTAAAAGCTGAATTTAGCTGTAAACACCTAGTACACATGGTGACCGTGGACATTGTGTATTCAAAAGGCAAGTTGGTGCATGTGAAAACATTATGCCAGCGCTACATGAATAAAGGAGAGTGATACATAGAACCTTAAATATGTGCACCATTGCAGAGATTTGCTTTATACTGAGGTCTATTTCACTGCCTGGATACTTTTTTTTTTTTGTAGTTATTATTGCAAGCACACAAATATATATTTATAAAAGAACTTTATGGATCAGGATCTGGTCCATACATTTAGTCCGGACTGGAATTGTTTATTTATTTAGATTTTTCTAAATGGATGGAATGGAAGAGCAGATTCACATGATGCTTGGAAACAATGTAATGCATAGGTAAATGGTATTTGTATATGACACTTCTATAAATGCTGCTGGCAGTGTGTCCTTAAGCATTTTCTCCAGTTCTGTGCATTCTATCTGCCATATTTACATTGAATGTACACGCCTGCTATTAACTAAGAACAAGTGACCTTGAGGCACACAGAGTATTCAGAAGGGTCATACAGCTGTAATGGATTAGGTTTGTACATAGAATGCAAGCCCTTGAGAACACTAGGAAACGAGAATGCATTTGAGAATTAACCCTTTGTTTTTTTAGATGTCTCACCATATATCATTCTCTTCCCCCTGTGTAAGACTTTTTTTTTCCCCCCTACATCAGCACTGGTCCCATGTTTGCAGTTCCCAGCGCAGAATTAAATCTGTACACACCTGCACAGCACTGTGGAATGCATAAAACTGAACCCAAGAACAAACACAAGTTGAAACACCCATGGGTACAGAGCTATAGGGCCCTTACAAGCAATTGAAACACTGGCCATAAATCATGTCTTTTATCGACATGGCGATCTTGAGGATTGAGGACCATATCAACGTGCTAATGTGGTACTTGATCTGACAAGAAAATCAATCCTGCTTGATCATCATCTGGCCAATATTGCCAGATCCCGTCTGAACAGGCTGAATCTACTTCTTTCCCTTCGCTCACCATAGATCTGAATGCTCATTCAGACAGAATACAATTGAATAAATTAGCACATACATTCAGGTGCTCTTAAACCTGTTTCTCAATTGCACAGCAAATGCATGACATAAAACCTCACCACAATTCCAGTTACCCAAAGTAGACTAGTGGCACACAATGTGTTTTATCCACCAACTTGCAGAGGAAGTCATAATTCCCCTCTCCGCCTGTCACTGTTCCTATAGTTCATTAAAGTAACAGTAACACCAAAAATGTAAGTGTATCAAAATAATGAAAATATAACATACTGTTGCTCTGCACGGGTAAAACTGGCGTGTTTTCCTTTAGAAAGAGTATTATAGTTTATATAAACAAGCTGCTGTGTAGCCATGGGGGCAGCCATTGAAGCTGGAGAAAAGGCACAAGTTACACAGCAGATACCAGATAAAACACCATTGTATTGGACAGGGCTTATCTGTTAAGTGCTATGTAACCTGTGCCTTTTTTCCAGCTTGAATGGCTGCCCCCATGGCTACATTACTTAAAAACGGTTTAATTTTAATATGTTACTGTTCATTTAATGACAATAAGAGTGTATTGACTACTGCTGATCTCTGTACTGTAGGACAGTGGTCTTTAAAATCACTACTGTGCTATTACCCTTAAGGGGCCACTAATCTCCCCAAACTGCCGTCCCGCCGGCTAGAATGTAAATCGCCAGTGGGATGACACTCGGAGCACTTCATTTTGCCGAAGTCGCCCGAAATTGCCTCACAAGGAAACTTCGGGCGACTTCGGAAAACAAAGCTCTCCGAATGCCATCCCCCTTAGGTGAAGACGAAAGCATCGAAAGATATGTGGTTGCTATCGGTAAATACACTGATGCACCTATGTAAGTAAATCAGTAAGAAGAAATATTTATACACCAGGGTTTACATGGACTTTAAAACATGTTTGCAAGTATTATTATTATCATTATACTGTAGATAGCACTGACATATTCATTTTACATACACTTTATTTTTATATATCATTCACATCTGACACTGTAAGGTGTTTCCTAATCAAATGTGCTGTTGGTATTTTAACCTGGGTTGGCTTAAAGGGATACCCCTCATGGGAAAACATTTTTTTCCCAAAATTAATCAGTTAATAGTGCTGCTCCAGCAGAATTCTGCACTGAAATCCATTTCTCAAAAGAGCAAACAGATTTTTTTATATTCAATTTTGAAATCTGACATGGGGCTAGACATATTGTCAATTTCCCAGCTGCCCCAAGTCATGTGACTTGTGCTTTGATAAACTTTAATCACTCTTTACTGCTGTACTGCAAGTTGGAGTGATATCACCCCCTCCCTTTTCTCCCCCAGCAGCCAAACAAAAGAACAATGGGAAGGTAACCAGATAGCAGCTCCCTAACACAAGATAACAGCTGCCTGGAAGATCTAAGAACAACACTCAATAGTAAAAACCCATGTCCCACTGAGACACATTCAGTTACATTGAGAAGGAAAAACAGCAGCCTGCCAGAAAGCATTTCTCTCCTAAAGTGAAGGCACAAGTCACATGACATGGGGCAGCTGGGAAATTGACAAAATGTCTAGCCCCATGTCAGATTTCAAAATTTAATATAAAAAAAATCTGTTTGCTCTTTTGAGAAATGGATTTCAGTGCAGAATTCTGCTGGAGCAGCACTATTAACTGACCGTTTTGAAAAAAAATGTTTCCCCATGACAGTATCCCTTTAAGTCCTCATACACTGTTATTGAACTACAACTCCAAGAACCCCCTTAGGGCTGCCAGCCATTCTCTGCAGAATAATCCATGTATTGAAGTGTGTGTGTTTGGAACACAAAAACAATTGAAGTGTTTGCTTTTGGAACACAGAAAAATGACTTCAGCCTGCTCCTGTCTGATGACAGCAGAACACATTTCATTGGGTGACATGGTGACTTCTGTCAGTTATAGTTTTAATATTCCATTTGCTGTTATACAAACAAGGCAGCAACAACCATGGCAAACAGCTGGAGGTGCACAGATAAGCCACAAAAGGATCTATGTATTGTTAAACAGAAAAAAACCCTTCTCTCAGTCATATTTCTTCTTTCAGGATCTTACAATTCTGGTTTAACAAGTCTCTGGGTTCCTTTTTGACTGCTACAAGGTTTAACCCTCTTAGCTGCCTAGAAAAAGGAAACAATTAATATGCTGATTAAGAGGACCTTGAAAAACTCTGTAATATCCAAGGGCTTAGTCACTATAATTACTGTCCAGCAATCACAGTGTCATTAAATATCCCTTTACTGATGGGTTCAGTAAATGTTATAAATATGTTTTTTAATAGAAACTGCAATTGCCTAATCCTTGTAGTTCGTAAAAAACCACTGCCTATAAAATCTTTTATTGGGTATGATTGCAGATTATAAATTTAGTGCTGATGTTTTGAAAGCATATAAGACAAAACTCAAAATAATTGTTGTCTAGGCTAGCACTGAAATAGGAATTGAATGCATGAATGGGTTGTTTAACTGTGTCCTGGAAAAGTGTTTTTGTCTAGTGAAGCTCAAAAAGGCAGACATGGGAATGAGAGGATTTTCTTCTGCAGTCATGAAAGCCATTGTAAGGGAATTTAGTAAAAGTAAGAGATACCTAAACAATTCAATGTCTAGAAGCTATCTGCTTTTCTCCAAACACAACGATTCACCTGTCTAAACAAAACAAAGAACCTTAATGTGTTTATGCGGGTTATTCAAATACAATTTAACTTGTTACCTTTCCTGCTGTGATGCTGGCCTCCTAATCTCAGATTCTTAGTCTCTCAAATACTTCCCTGATAAAGACAAAGAAACAATGTGTGCACACTGTGACTTTTGTCAGAGGAAACATACCCTTGGTAAAAGGAGGCAGCTGAACCCAGGGAAGCCGTAATTTAATAATGTGGCACTATAGGTGGTTGTTTATCAAACACATCAACATAAACAAGGCCTGTGACTTGTGTAGAATATATTTTGTTGATTGGTTTCCTAGACTGTCGTTCAGAAATCTTAATAAAGTAAAATACGAGTGGACAATGCATGCATTTTGCAGCTCTTGTAGTTTAGGATTGATGCTATTGGTGGAGTTTGCATGTCTTTTACATTTCTATGGTTTTTACTGAAATTATCTTGTTCTTAAAGTGATATGGACATGTTCCTATAAAAAGCATAGGAACATGTTAGTATCAAGTATGGGCTGCACCCGGAATATTTTCCCTCAAAGCCGGTCCCCCAGCCCCGTGTACCTTTGCGCAGCTGACCACTCAGCTATTAACGGATCTTCTGCATTGCTTCTGTGGCGCTGAGCTTGGGGCGGAGCGATCCTTCCATAGGCTGAAGTCCTGTTTTGATTCATAATTAGCCTATGGAAGGATCGAGCTGCCCCCAGCGTCACTGAATCTGCACAGAGGGCCTTTTAACAGTGTCGGAGGGTCGGATCAGTGCAGGTTCGGGTCGGCTTTGAAGGAAAATATTCCGGGTGCAGCACATACTTGATACTGACACGTTCCTTTGATTTTTATAGGAACATGTCAGTATCACTTTAATAGATGTAATCCCATGTTCAGTGAATAGCTACAATGTTTCCATAGGAAATGCACGTATCCAAAATGTGTCCAAATGATTGCTTTTGAAATTAGGCCAAAGTAAGCAATTGCAGAAAATATGAGTGAGTACAGTTCAGTTGTTTGCACAAACCTGGACCAGCTGAGATTAAGGGTAAGGACACACAGGCAGATTCGGGGAGATCAGTCGCCCTGGCGACAAATCGCCTCTTCTTCGGGGCGACAATCTCCCCTAACTGCCTTCCCGTCGGCTATAATGAAAAATTGCCAGCGAGATGGCACTCGCGGCACTTCGTTTTCCGAAGTCGCCTGAAGTTTCCTCGAGAGCCAACCAGGGAAGGCAGTTCACGGAGATTGTCGCCCCGAAGAAGAGGGGATTTGTCGCCCATGTGTCGTTACCCTAATAAATCTGCGTTATTGAGTGTGTGGGATCTCTAATCAAGTATTTGAGTATTTGAGTGTCCAAGGCTAGTGCCACACTTGGCAGTCTTTCGGCTCAAGAGCAGACACTTGGAGGCACATTTATCAAAGGTTGAATTTCGAATTCATGTGGGTTTTTAAAAACGACCCTAAACTCCCATAAATTCAACCAATCAAAATTTATTAAATCTAATTTTTCAAACTCTGATGAATTAAAGCGACCAAAAACTCGAATTAAATTTAAAATTCGGCAGGTTTTAGATGGCGAATAGTCGAATCCGAGTTCTTAAAGGGCCAGAGTACGATACATCTTAAATCGAATTCAAATTTTTCGAAAAACTCAAATCTAATTTGAATAACCCCCTATTTGAATTTGACAGTTTTGACCAGAAAATTTTTTGAAAATTTGAATTTTCAATTGGACCCTTGATAAATCTGCCCCATGGTGTGGATTTAAATATAACACTTCCAGTCAAATTTCCAGATGGGAAAAAAAAAATCACATTCTGCTCTGGTAAATAAGGCAAAACTAGCATCTGTGCTATAGTTTTGGAGCTTTTTGATGCCTTTTTATATGAAGAATATTTTCTTAAGTTTACAGCAATGGTGCTGAATGAGTAGTAACTGTGCCATAGTATGCCACTGTTAGCTACATTTACTAATTTGTGAAATAACAGCAACGCTTATGTGCAAAACTGATGTGGAAATAAATACAATACAATACAAAGGAGTGACATTAAATAAACAGATGCTGTATGACAGGGTTCTGTCATGCTCATTTCTATTGTCTTTTGCTAGAATCATTATAATACACAAAATTGACTGGCCAAATAATGTAAAAATGCTATACAGTCTTTGGTTTGCTATAGGAAGGAGCATCCTAGTTCAGTTTACTGCAGGCTGAGAATCAGCCCAGTATGACCATAGCCTTATCGTAAATTCATGGTGTAATTTGTTTTTGGCATATTTAATATTTGAAAAGGGCATAACTAGAGAAAACAGAAGGTCACAGAAGGTGCAGAGGTATATATAATATAGAATTGTATATATAATATACAATTCTGTTTCATTTATCCATTCCTTATTACATTAGAGAACCACAGAAACTGAAGAGGAAGTACAGCTCCTATTGCAGTTCATTTACAGTTGAATTATGAACTACTTTGCAACTACTCAGCAATTTAAATTTTCAAGCATATCTGATCATTTGCAATTCAATGGTATTACAGAAAGATCACCCCTACATCCTGGCATGCTTATGCACATGGCTTGGCAGTATGATCTTAATCTGCCAAACTGGCCAATTAAATCTGGGTATGTATTGTAAATTTAGGACCAATCAGAAGGCTATGGTTGAGAAATAAGAATAATTGTTGGAGAAAGGCAGCATGCTTCAGTCAAGAAAAATATACAGTATAATGTAAGGATCACATTATATAGAACAGGAGTTCCCAACCGTTTTTACCCATGAACAACATTTTTAATCAACTAAAACTTGCATCCGAGCCTGGAATTCAAAAATAAGAACCTGCTTTGAGGCCACTGGGAGCAACATCCAAGTGGTTGGAGAGCAACATGTTACTCACAAGCCGTTGGTTGGGGATCATTGATATAGACTTTAAGGAAAAACAGTTTTTCATAATTGTTCTAGAATACATTAGACTTTATTAACCCTTATTAACAGATGAATAATCTCATGTGTGTGTGTAAAATTCATACTGACTCTAAACCCCGACAAAGTGACTGACCTCAAAACATTATGGATCTGCTGTTTGTTTCAGGGTCAATCAACTTGCATTCTTCTGCAGTTGTTGAACTGGGGAGCTAGTGGTTTAGTTTCCCTTCTGCATAAAAAAAATATATTGTGCAAAAGTTATAATTCTGAGCCAGTTCTGAACATCCGGCCTAAAAGATTGGTTGGAATACAGTGAAACCTAAATTTTTAGGTTTTTCCCTCATTTTACACAATTTTTGTGGTCCCACCAATATATAATGCATGAATGAATTCCCAGATTTTCCAAATATTTTTTCTGGTTCCGATGAAAAAACATAATGTATACTGTAGTGTATTTAGTTTTATGCCCTGTTGCAGGGTTACAAAGATGCAGTGGCTATCAATTTGTGCGCAATGTAATGTCTCTTGTATTGTGAAGGACCATCATGAAGGTTCTGTTCTGCAAGAAAAGATTAGTTAAGCGAGGACATACATCTTTTTATTCAAAATGAAAGCAACCTTTTTATATTATTCAACAAACTCAGCCCAAGGTATAGAACAAAGGCACATAAGACACGTATCCAAACACACCTGTCGTTTTAATTAACACAAATAGATGTCCAGTTAATCACTGACTGTCCTTCTGCTGAACCAATCTGTTGATTATAAACCACTGGTTCTATAATTCAAACAAATAGTAAATGTTGTTAAACCCATTCTGAACTTTACACACCTGTTATAATAAAAAACTCATCATCATTTTTAAATGAATTTATAGGACCAAATAAATGGTTTGATTGACTCTTTCACCCACTAATAAATATACATTTCAGTTTGATTTCCTAACATTTTAGTTATTGCTAAGGTAAATTGAAGGACATTCTCAATTTTTGGAATCACCCTGTCATTTTGTTTTTGTTAAAAGGGGATATTAGCTGCTATGCCTTACCCTTAAGCGTAAGGGCACATATGGAGATTCGGGGAGATTTAGTCGCCGTGCAACTAATTGCCTCTTTTTTGGGGCGACTAATCTCCCTGAACTGCTTCCCCGTGTCTTCCAAAAATCTTCTTCGGAAATCGAAGCAACGCAAGTGTATTGGCGCAGGTGTTTTTTGATTGAAGCAGGCTGAAGACACCGGGAAGCAGTTTGGGGAGATTAGTCGCCCCAAAGAGGCGATTAGTCGATTGGTGACTAAATCTCCCAGAATCTCCAGGTGTGCAAAATTTAACATATTTACTAAATTTTATACGGGGTAAAGCCACAAAAAATATGCATCAGAAAACCATGTATGTGTAGAAGGTAGATATACAGACAGATTAAATATGTGGAATCTTCCTCAAAGCTATAAACATCATAAATATAAACGGTGGTAGTTGCAGGGTACCTCTGCACCAGTAGACAAACTAGAGCCAAATTTGTAACAGGAAGCAGAATAAAAGTGGAAGTTTAAAGAGTTTCTTTGGATGCAAAAATTTGCCGGACCGCAACTGTATTTTTCATTGTTAATGATCCCTAATGTCTTCATTCAGTTGACTGATTCAGCTAGCAGCCGGACAGAAATAAAATGATCCTATTTGTCATTTGTAGATGGACTAAGAGTAATAAAATAAATTCTTCATGGTTAATTATTTTCCGTTGATTGACAGGCGCTAACACTATGTTATGTCAACTTCCATGTACAAGTCTTCCAGAAAGACAAAGTATACCAATGAACCTATATACTGTATATCATAATTTTCACAGTCACTGGTTCATTGAACATAAATGTAGCTCCATTCCAAAGTGCTGATGTCTTTAGATAAGAAGGGTGTTCCTGCATTCCTCAGAGGCTCCAGTCAGCTGGGATGTTAAAATATGTGAGAGCACTAGTGATGTAATCAATGCATCACTCTTGGGAGATAACTAAAACCTGGTATGGCATATCTAATGAATTCAAGTTTCACGTTTCATTTTTTTTTTTTGCTTTTGAAACAACATTTATTGATTATATTGGCTGCCTGAGATTGTACTTTATGCAACTTATTCATCAGACACTAGGTACAGCAGTTTTAACTTGCAACATCGATGAAATGCTTAAAGGAACAGTAACACTCAATTAGAAAGCATTTTAAAGTAATGAAAATATCATGTAGTGTTGCCCTGCACTGGTAAAACTGATGTGTTTGCTTCAGAAACACTTCTATAGTTTATATAAACAAGCTGCTGAGTACCAATGGCGGAAATAGTGGATAACAGATAACATTATGTTCTACAGAGCTTATCTGCTGTGTAACCTGAACCTTTCTCCTTTGAATAGCTGCCCCCATAGCAACACAGCAGCTTATTTATATAAAGTATATTTGTTACTGAAGCAAACACAGCAGTTTCACCAGTGCCGGGCAACACTGCATTATATTTTTATTTCTTTAAACCTATTTCATTTTTTGATGTTACTGGTACTTTAATGCTGGAATACTCCATTGCTGACAGAGAATCATGAGACTGAAGTTTACCTAAACATATCTGAACAAACCAAAAACCTTCTGGAAAAATGTCAGAGGACAGACAAGACAATATCCGATCACTCGGGTAAAATGATGCGTTTCTGCTCTGGAGCTGGATGGCTTAAATCTGGCTGCCATCATGAAATCATGAGATTACCAAGGAATTCTGGAGTGCAATAATAAACCCAGTGTGTTCCAATATTGAAAGATGGGTCTTTCTCTGTTGCAGATACGCAGCACAAAGACCCCAAAAAGTGTGGAAGCATAAAGATGGAAATAAGTTTGGCCACAGCTATATACAAGGTGTGAAATGCATGGCCTTTTTCTTAGTCCAATATAAACAGTTGAGGTTTGTCTAGCTACTAAAGATGCATACTATAATATATACTGCAGTGGGAGCAATATATTTTTAAAAAGATGCGAAAGCTTTCTTTATTCTCTGTTTAGATTGGTCTAAAGACCATATTATAATGGTTTTTTTTTTGCAGACACACCTTGTCTTTGCTGCTGACACACCTTGCAGATTCTTTCTTGGAATAAAGCTCAGGTGTTCTGTCCTCTTCCTAGAACATTCAATTTGGTAAAGCTGTTGTGGCATTTGTATTCTTCTGTACTAGGCATACTTATCCCTTCAAGAAGCCATTCAATAACCTGTATAGATAACAAATTACACTTTCACTCCTCCCATATTAGTTTCATAGCCTGCAAGTGATAGTGATATTTGCATACAAATACAGTGTGATACAGTCAGTGGATTTGCATGTATGTGGAATACTTTTCCTCCCCTGGAAATTATTTTACAGTTTCTTCTCAGACTCTGAAGTAAATTACTGGAGAGATTACCAATGCCTGTTCTATTTTCAGGGTTGTGATGTCTATGAGACAAAACTACGAGAAACAGTTATTACCATCAGTTTAGAATAAAATAAAAAGCTTGTTTTTTATCTGAGTAACCAGTTAATATCTGCGTAGTATTAGCAATAGCTAAGAGGAAATGCAGATCACCATACTCTTAGGCTGGCCATAGATGTTGAGATTTTTAAAAGATCCGATCGTCATTGTGAGACCATGATTATCTCGGAACGAGATTGTCCATCAAGTAAAAAGACCAATTTGCCAGGAAAACAAAGGGTAGCTGCCTGCTTGGCCCTGCAAACATAGATCGATTGCACTGGATAGATTTTTTAACCTGGCTGATCAATTTTCTGACAGATGTCGGCCGAAAAATCGTAAGATGTTCAATCGTTCGAATCCCACTAACCACACAATAATTTCGAAGGATTGATTGGACTTCACTAAAATTGGTCGTTCGGAAAGAGAAATCTTTATCGTCGATGGGGACCTTTACACCTTGTTAGCATTTCCAAAGGACATTACTCAAACCTCATTTATAATATGAAAGCTTTATTAAATTAATTCACCTGCCATTTCAGCATTTGCTCATACAAAGTAGTGTTAGCTGGATGTGAATAAACAAACATATTCATTTATGCAATTACAGTACATTATTTTGTAGGTGTAGCAGCCGAACAGTTATGAACATACATTCATTAATATGCAGAAGTAAGGAAAATCATTTTTCTTGATGTAATATTGTTAGTTAATGGAAAATTAAAGTATAAAATACATTATGGCAAGATATGCCATAGATTCAGCATCCCTACACTAGTTATCCTTTACTTCAAAGTTGAGTGCAGAATCATCCCCTTCTTTGATCTTGTTAGACCATCTTGGGTGTGCTATTGACTCTACACATGCTCAGTGTTCTGTGCTGTTAAGAAAAGCTTACGTTGTGTTGAAAAATAGCAAAAACAGTGTGGTTACATTGCTGATAATATCTGATGGCAGAGGATTTTTTTCCCTAAAGAATGCAGATCCAAAAATCACTGATTTGCATTCTGCTGTAAAATTTGAATCTGATTAAATTTCAAATAAGACTTGTATCGTGATTTATATACTATGTATTTTTTATTTTTTATTTTTTTTTTGTTAAAAAAAAATGTTTTTTTCAAATCACTGAAAAACACAGAAAGTGCAGAGACAACGTTAATCTAAGTGATGTAGCATTTCCATACTATTAATGACAGCAGACAAAATAAAAACATAGACACATTCAAGAATTTAACCTGATTACATATCGAGTTCAGTTCTGAGCATTTTACATTTAACACAGTTTACAAAGAATAGAGCTACAATAAAAAAAGAAAAAAAACTTGATTTTTGTTACAGTACAACTTTGTTCATTTGGCTAATAAAAAAAAAACCAAGACTGAAAAAACATTTTTCTTGTGTGCCCGTAATACTTTGATAACATAATGATAGCAGTATGATATCAAGAATAACAGTGAACGTGTAAAAAGAATAATATTGTACTTTTACCAAGGATAAGAGTTACATAGTTATAAGAAAAACTATTTCGCTATATGTTTAATGGGATGCAGATTTTATTTTTTTCAAAGAGCTTGTTTATAAACAAACAAAAAGTTAACTGCTATGGGCTGAAATTAGATCGCTAGCTCTTCTTGCAGCAACACTGAATTTACATGTTTGCTTTGAAAATACATTTTTTTTTTTTTTTTTAAAGATTTTATTTTTGCTTTTAACAGACAGGTAGATAGAAACAACAAAGAAGAACCATCACATTTAAATGAAGGCAAGACTAGAAAATTTCATGTGCAATGACAATACAAATATGCAATAGAGCCTCGTCAGTGCAGCACAGTGGGCGCTTAGTAGAACCGTTACAAACTGAGGGGTTATTGATTTGTACTAAGGGCTATAGATCTCCCCAGCAGGACTAGATCGCCAGATCCGTCGAGTTCGCCTCCAACCACGGGGCCCAGACCTTCTCGAACTTCTGCGGGCACCCTCTTCCCTCATATGTGAGCTTGAACAAGGGCAGTATTTTGTTAATCATGTTTCTCCAAGCCTGAAGTGTGGGAGGTTGGGCCGCCATCCATTTCATCATCAACAGTTTCTTTGCATAAAATAGTAGTATTCTGAGCAGTGACCTGGTTTTGTTCAGGGGCAGGAGGTCATCCACTATTCCAAGGAGACAAACTTCCGGGGTACAGGGGCCGTGGAATGATAATTCGTCTGCTAGATATTGCACTACATCGTTCCAATATTTGGTAATCTGTGGACAAGTCCAGGTCATATGCAGGAAGGCCGCCTCCCCCCTCCCACACTTGGATATACTATGTATTTTTAGTTATTCCTGCAGTCAGGTAACTGGCCACAGCACGTGAATTAGCAGAAAAAAATATGGGGTGTTAATGGGGGCATACTGCTTTACTGCTAAAGGGTTGTGGTGTTTGGCTGTTACCAATTTGATCCCTTCAGATCAAGTCAGCAGCTTATCCAACAGTGTATATCCACCAACCAATATTTTTCACAAAATTGTCCCTCTCCCAACTGGCCTCCATAAGAATTTGTTATGGTCGAATTGTTGGCCTAGGGTCAAATGATTGAATCAGCCTAACTTAGCCTAGCATGTAGGTGGCCAGATTGGACAAGGATCTGTTTATTTGGCAACCTCTTAATGTGTGTGGCCAGCTTAAAATATATGTTGTAAAATGTTTAGACTAAGGGGCAGATGTATCAAGGGTCGAATATGGAGGGTTGATTAACCCTCCATATTCGACTGCCGAATTAAAATCCTTCGACTTCGAATATCGAAGTCGAAGGATTTTGCGCAATTCGCAATTGCGCAATTCGTTTGATGCGATTAAATCCTTCGCATCAAACGATTCAAAGGATTTTAATCCATCGATCGAAGGATTATCCTTCGATCAGAAAATTGTAAGCAAGCCTATGGGGACCTTCCCCATAGACTAACATTAGCCTCAGTAGGTTTTAGGTGGCGAACTAGGGGGTCGAAGACATTTTTAAAGAGACAGTACTTAAAATCGTTCGATTCGAGGTCGAAGTAGCCAAAAAAAACATTCGAAATTCGAACTATTTTTCCTCTATTCCTTCACTCGAACTTAGTGAATGGGCCCCTAATTGTTTCTTAAGCTTTAGTTCTTCTTTGTGTCCTGTTTTTTCTGATATGAAAACTACATTTGCAACATACATCTTTTGGAATTCTAAAAATATTGTATGGATGTGTATAATATAATTTAACAATAGGTGAATACAGGGTTGTGTATAGGGATGCACCAAATCTAGGATTTGGTTCGGGATTCGGCCAGGATTCGGCATTTTTAAGCTGGATTTGGATTTGGCCAGATCCTTGTGTCTGGCTGAACCGAATCCTAATTTGCATATGTAATATGCAAAGAATATTTCCTTTCCTGTCCCTAATTTGCATATGCAAATTAGGATTCGGTATTCAGCCGAATCTTTCACCAAGGATTCGGCGATTCTGCCGAACCCCAAATAGTGGATTTGGTGCATCCCTAGTTGTGTATGTGCAAAACATGCAAATGAAGATTGATTGAGAGTAAAGTCTCTTAAAGCTGACTCTAGGCTTGGCATATGACCAAAGAGAAACTTCATGCTTCATGAGAAACTTTACTGTTTATTTTGTTATGAAGCATGGAAAAGGGCAGTAGTAGAGCCCTTTGTGATTGCAGCCAAAAGTCTAAATGGCCTTATAGATAAAGCCAATGTTATTGAGAAGATCCAGCTAGCTACTGTAGGCTGTTTACGGATGGTTTGATACCATAAATGTATCTAATTTTCACTTACTGTTAAATGAGAAGGAACGTCTATTTTTTCTTGGGGGTGCCAAAAGTTAGGTACCCCCAAGTGATTGTATTTACTTACTTGACCAGTGAGGTAACTACTGGGGATGCAATTGCACCTGGGCTCATACCCCCATGAAGCCTGGCACAAGGATGGTGGAGGGAAGGGGCTGGCATGCATGTAGGCGCGTGCATGTCCGCAGGGTTGAAGGTAGCTATGCGGAGCATCCTGCACACAGACCTGCACAACTTTAGTAGTGCCACAGATCAGAACGTACCTTTCTTACACTTTGCATTTTCAAGGAAAACACCATGAACCAAGTTTTGCTGAAAAAATCTATCTGAATCTTTTGGTTTAGGATTATGCTAAATTTGTTTTTAGGTCCTATTATGCTAAATGTGTTTTGGGTGACATTTGCACCCATGTGGCTTACACATGCTGATTTATATATGTTGCACACAGGGTGTATTCTCCGTAAGTGTTTTGCAGGAAAACACACATTTTCAGACTGACAATAATAAGAGGTGAATTACATTCAAGTAAATGGTAGTCTGTATGTACACCTTCAGGAGATTCTTCACTGCCTGAGAAGCACTAATGGAGACAACGCCCAATGGGCCATGGGCCTAATGGACATCTAAAGTAGGGTGCACCGAATCCATTATTTTGGATTCGGCTGAATCCCCGAATCCTTGGTGAAAGATTCGACCGAATACTGAACCGAATCGGAATCCTAATTTGCATATGCAAATTAGGGGCAGTAAAGGAAAGAGTGGAAAAATTCTTTTTTGTGATGTAAAGTCACGTGATTTCACTACCCGCCCCTTATTTACATATGAAAATTAGGATTCGGATTCAGTTCGGCCAGACACAAGGATTCGGCCGAATCCTGCTGAAAAAGGCAGAATCCTGGCCAAATCCCGAACAGAATCCTGGATTCCGTGCATCCCTAATCTCAAGTCCAAAAAAATTTAATACCAGGAGTTGAATGTACCATAGTTAAATTTATGCTTTTTCTCAGACCAATGTTACTTGTGGAGATATTTTTAGCTCCTAGAGCACCTATTACCCTCTGGCAACATACTGTAACTCCACCTGCCATGCTTCTACACCACAGTTGCATTGTTTGAGGTGGTAATCTTGGCTATCATGGTGAACTATTTTTAAAAGTAGGGGGACCAGTTCGTTCCACCCCATTATCTTCGAATGAATGGGTGCTATTGTATTCATGCAGAGGCAGATTGTTATAGCCTGTACCCTTACACTTCCACGCAGTACACCTTACTGATGTCAAATTTGTTTTATCTAACAAACAGTTTTTTTTATCTTCTTTAGGGTAAATCCATTGCTCAGACTGGCCGCAGTAAACTGCAGAATCAAAGGGCCAGCTTAAACCAGCAGATCCTGAAAGCAATGCGCATGAGAGTTGGGGCTGAAAACCTTTTACGGTACGTTTCAACCATTTAATTTCCTTAATGTGAAGAGCTACAAAATGCAGGCTTTGTTCTGCCCTGCTTGGGTAAATCTGGTTCCCAGAGCAAAGTTCCCAACAGTTGCAGCTGCCTAATGAACACAACGAGATAGCACTTGTAGTGTCAGGTCAGGCTTGGGTTACTCTCCCCTCTTGGACACAATATTGTGTAATGATGCAGTTTCTCTAATAATGTAAGAGTATCACTGAGATCTTCTGTTGTTTTACAGAGGGTCAAAGGGAAAGTGTAGCCAGTGTTTTAGAATTTTCTGTGAATAGCAATGTTTACATGGAAGCAACAGAAATGTTTATGTTGATAAAAACATTACGCAATTTTGTCTTAATTAGTGTTCTGTAAAAAAAAAAAATAAACCCATTATTTAATGAGCTATGGCTGGTTAACAATTTTCACAGCAAACCATGCAGAAGTTATTGTGAATAACTTAAACCTAAAAATGACAGGATGGGATAATAAGATATCTTTATAGGAATGCCTCTGATTTCCTGTAGACAGGTCATTTCTGCATTTTCCTGTGTTTATAGTAGCAGCAGTGGATGTGACAAGCAAATCAAATTCGTTCATTTTACCACACACACAGGACAGATGCATGAAGGACTGGGCTTTTCCCAGGCTTTTGAAAAATGACACGGGAGCCATAAGCTTTGCAATTTTTTTAAGTCCTGCTTTACACCTTTAATGAAGCAGCTATTGATAAGTCTGGTTAGCAATATTGTGACTGGACTGTTGGCACAGCTATGGCACACTGCACAGGGTTTCTTATGTTTTTTCCAATTGCAATGTTCAAAATATTCCTAGGAACAGTAACACCAAAAAATGAAAGTGTTTTAAAGTGATGGATATATAATGTACTGTTGTCCAAATGGTATGTAGACTACTATAGTTTATATAAACAATTTGCTGTGTAGCCATGTGGGCAGCCATTCCAGCACGATATATAATAGATAACAGATATGTTCTGAAGGATTCCATTGTATGCTAGAGAGCTTATCTATGATCTGCTTTGTGACCTGTGCCTTTTCTCCTTTTTCCCAGCTTAAATGGCTGCCCCCGTGGCTAAACAAAAGCTTGTGTATATAAACTATAATAGCCTTTCTGAAGCAAACACAACAGTTTTATCAGTGCAAGCAACAGTACATCATATTTTTATTACTTTAAACTCTTTCATTTTTTGGTGTTACTGTTCCTTTAATGTGGTTGAGTATTTTCACAGCTAATGCACTTAGTGCTATAACTTTTACATAGGGGCTTGCATATTGCTGTGTAACAATTATTGAAAGCAGCATTTTGAAGTGTACTATTCACTAACCTCTATCTCATCTTCTGACTCACTACACATATACATATAAATATGCATCCAGCGCTATACTCGGTGTCCACTAGTTAATCCCTTATCCATAATGCTAATTCCCGGTATCTTGATAATGTCTTTAAAACTTCTTAAAGCCTTTCAGTCCCTTGCTCACAGTTCACAATCTGTGGTCCAGGTGCATCCAGCCCTGGACCAAACACTATAACCTTGGAGCGGTTTAACTCCCCACACAAGCAGGTTCTATATCTTAAAGTCTTACCCGGTACGCGTTGTGACCCAGGTGCTGCTGCCCTGAGTCCGTCACTAAGAGGAACGCTATCACTGCATGCACCAATTGTAATGGTGGCGCACTCCAGGACCCTTTCGGAAGAATCACTCGTTTTCTGGTTACACGTAAAAAAAAGTTTCTTCATTCATACATCTTGATCCACTGAATACGCAGCGTCTGAGGTCTTGACACGTTTCGTTCGTTCCTCAGTGACCTCTCATCGTCTGCCCTCAACTAAAAAGAACATAAATTTAAACTGCATAATATCAGCAACATGTGGCATTACTAATGGCCATAACAGTTTAGAATTTGTTCACACACGAATAGTACTGATCACAGAGCAAAAGCACAGGCACTGTACTTCTCAACCAAGTTTTCTGAACAATGAAAAAACAATTGTGTTTGTCTGCAAGGTCTCTTCCCATGTAGATATATTGGTTTTTGAAAGTCATAAACCAGAGGCCCAATGATTTCTACAGGGTAACACAAATATTTAAAAAAATCTTATAATGTTGCTGGGATAAACAAGCTCAGGTTCATGTTTAGAACTTCAGCAATGATTGATTTCTTTTTCTTTTCTCCAGGGCAACGTCAAACAATAAAATTCGAGAGCAGGTGCTTTTAGAGCTCAGCTTTGTGAATTCCAACCTTCAGCGTCTCAAGGAGGAGTTAGAACGACTCAATATATCAGTGGAAGTGTACCAGCACACCGAGTAAGCCTTTCTTATTATTTTATGGCAGTTTGTTTGCTCTTCCTCACAGATGATGATAAGATTAAGAAATACCTCAAATATTTTATGAGGACATGACTGAGGTCCTTTATGAGGAAACAAATTCTAAAGTCCTGATTACTGTTGTTGGTTTATATATGTTTTTGGAATCTTGATGACGATATTGTAGATCAAGGTCATTACTACTAAAGTTATTGGCACATTTGACTTGCATGGCCAACATTTTCTCCTGCGACAAAACATACAGGAATAGTTTCAAATTGATTCTCATTAAAAATAACAGGAAGTCATTTGAGACTATTCCCGTCCAATAGTCTCAAAGAATATGGGAACCCTTCCTACAATATGCTACCTTGAATGCAGTTGTACTCTCCGTTCCACTTAAATACATTATATTGCCATACCAGACGGAAGGGGTCAGCGCACCTGCAACCAGCAGAAATTAAAATTATCACACACATTATAAGGAACCCAATTTTCTGAATTATTTCCCCCACCCACCCACTCAACCTTCCCTTTCCCATCCCTGATATGACAATTGTACTTTCTTGATAGTGGTTATCGCTTATAGCATGAACACAAGAGGGCTAATTTACAACCCTGTGGGATGCAAATGCAAGAACACTAAGGGGTTCAAGAGCCTTCTGTCTACTCCCTGACTTGTATATGTGAATGAAGCGCAAGAAGGGGGTGCTAGGGGAAGACGTCTACATGTTTCCCCCTACCTGCCACTTTAGAATCGATAGTGCCTTACACAGGCTGCACTCAATTCTAGGTGTAGTTTGCAGGCCTTTGCACTGTAGAACGCTGTATAGCCCTGCAGCTATCGCACAATACTCATGCTATGTGGGGCATTGTGAATGTTCTCTAATATCTGTTCTTGTCATCATCCTATTGATCTTACATTATGAACACAATGTTTATACCTCTTTCAACTTGAAAAAATAAAATAAAAAGCATAATTAAAAAAAAAACAATAATGACAAGTAGTGAAATCAATGCCTAGGGTAAGTGGTGTTTGATCAGGATGCTACAACTTTACAATTCTATAGCTCTGATTTTATTTTTTCCCAAAGGCTGTATACACACGTAAGAATAGCTTAAATGCATTGACTCATTTTCTGCCTGGTGGTGTAATTTTGTCCCTGAATTGTAATATACAGATACATTAACTTATAGAGCGCAGTTCACATTTAGTAAAGTATACTCATTTTAGATATAAAGATTGTCCCATTATACAAGTTTTCCAGTTAAGTGTCTACTGAAACTGTTTCTCTGAGACAGATCCTCATTATGTGCTGCAATCCATTATTTCTTTTTTGTTTTCTAGGCAAGACTCCAACATTCCATTGATCCCATTAGGGCTCAAGGAGACAAAAGATGTCGATTTCACAACTGCATTCAAGGTAACATAAGATATTTACTTTTTCAAATAAAGAAAATTACTTAAAAGGGCAACATATATGTTCAATATATACAGTATGACTTACATTGAACATTCATGTTGCTTGTTATTAATTATATACTAATTTATTAGTATATATAATTTATTATATAATTTATTATATTTTTTATATTTATATTTTTTGTTTCTTGTACTAAACATACATCACAGTGTATTCTAATACAACTTTCACTTTATTTTTGACTTGGAACAAGTAATTTGATTAGCTTACCATTCCGACTTAAACATGCTTCCTCTTATATTTAAGCTCTGTATTTCTCCCATGGGTTATGTTAATGGAAAAATAAAACAATCACCCATTTTAGACAACTTAGAAGCATCCAAATCCTTCAGAGGAGCCAAGTTATTTGAAGGACGAATTACCATTTTAAGCCTAAAAGTGCCACCTAATGTGAGTTGGTTTGTTATCAGGTCTTTGACTGGGCCATGGTAGAACATTCATCTATTTGTTCTTGAGCTACTCCAGTGTTGCTTTGTATTTAGGATTATTGTTCTTCTAAAAGATTACTGTTTGCCCCTACTCAGTTTTTTGGTGGACTGAAACAAGTTCCAGTATGTCTATGTCTCATGTACTATCTAAGTTGCCTAATCTCTGCTGTTGGAAAGCAGCCCTATAGCATGATACTAATTTGATGGGCAAAGTTTAAAGCAATATATGTGGTAGAGTCCTTTGCAGAACCAATTTGTTAAACAAGATCCGCAACCCGCATACTTACCTGCTTGGACCCGATACCCGACACGCAAGTACCTTATCTGCAACCCAATCCACGACCCGCTGACCATCAAGAAACAGGAAGTGCTGTAATTGTAAACTGGAAGTGACATCATTAGAAGTAGGCGTGATCAGAAAAAAAGGAGTAAAACTCGCTTTTAAAAAGACCCGCAACCTGCAAACCCGATGAACCACGTCTATACCCGCTCCCGAAACTTCTACCTGCAACCTGCAGGGCACCGCAGGTTTTTGCAGGTAAACCGCGGGTACCCGACCTGCTGCAGGACTCTAATATGTGGTACAAAGTCTTATTCTTGCATGACCTCAAAACCTTTTCACAACAAGGTCACTGCCCTTTAAAGGCAAACCTTACTAGGTTTATTTTTTAACAATAGCATTGTTTGTGGAACACTCTTGACATGATTTACTGATACGTAGAGTAAAACATAATGGTGGTAGCTTCATCTTGTGGGGCTGCTTATAATCAACACATTGGGCAAAAGGAAAATATGGATAGTGCAAAATACAGGTTAATGCATACTGCAGTCTGTTTTACTTTGCTAAATGATTGAACCATGCACACAACTGCATATTTCAGCATCTTTTTTGGCCAAAAACAAGGCCAAAATAACACTGGTGGCTCAAGGACATGAATGTGACCCAGTCAATGACCTATGTTCTGTCCAGTTGAGAAAGCCTGGTACTATTTTAAAGCTGAGTTGAAGAACAACCTAGAGCAAATCTGCTCAACTAAACAGTGTGCAAACTTGTATAAACAGTACTTACCCAAAAATACCTAAAGCTGTTATTTCTGCAAAAGGTATCTCTATAAAATAAAGTGTGGGGAATGAATACATAGGCAACCAACATATTCCAAATATTTTTTTAATTTTCTTAAAGGGGTTGTTCAACTTCCAACACTTCGTTTTTTTAATTTCTGTTGATTTCAGATTGTTCACCAGAAATAAAGACTTTTTTCAATTATTTTCTATTTTTTTTATTTCCAACCGTTTTTCTAATAATAATTCTAAAAGGTAAATGTTTCACCTTCTGAAGCAGCTCTGTGAGGGGGGGGTCACCGACCCTGTAAACTGTTCCAAACTGCTACATTAAGTTGATACATTTCTTATGTTTGTCCCTCCTGAGCAGAATCCCTGAGTTTCATTAAGGGCAGAGACACCCGCTCATATTTGATAAATTGCCTCTTCTTCGGGGCAACTAATCTCCCCGAACTGCCACCCTGCTGGCTAGAATCTTCATTTTCCGAAGTCAGTGTAACTTTGGGCGACTTTGGAAAGCGAAGCACAACGATTGCCGTCCCACCTGCGATTTACATTCTAGCCAGCGGGAGGCAGTTTGGGGAGATTAGTCGCCCTGAAGAAGAGGAGATTTGTCACGGGGCGACATCTCCCCAAATGTGATACTGCTGAGAAATGGATCAATTAAATGTAGCAAATTATAAGAATTGTTACAACTAAATGTAACAGTTCAGAATCCATACCTGGATTACTAAACTGCCTGACTGAAACGCCAGAGACATGAACGTTAAAATTTACCCTTCAATTTTGGAAAAACGATAAATACAAAATGGAAAGCAAGTAAAAAAAAAAAAGGATTTATTTCTGGTAAACAATCTGAAAACAACTAAACTGAAAACGTGTTTGGAAGCTGAACAACCCCTTTAACAATATTTTCATAACATAAAACTGAAAAACGAATGGCTCTGTATGCCATTAAATGTTTTATGGTATTTTGAGTGATAAGAATCCTAGTAAATAGTTTTGTATACTGCATGACCTTTTATGATTCTGCAGGTTATCATGTATACTATACACATCAACATATTGTTTAGGTGATAAGGAGTTTAAATTTAGGAGCCATGGATAAGCTCTAATTTTAGAAGAGTTAATACTTGGCGGCTATAGCTAGTTATTTTACTATACTAATTAACCAACACGTCAAGAAGTAGTCATTGCACAACATATATTTGTCATAATAAGATGCAAGTGCAAAGTGCAGCATTTAACATTAAGTCGCTGTTCCACCCTCTGTAATAAAGAGAAACTACTAGGTTGGCTTTGAAATAAGCATGATGCATTTCCTTCTTGGCCCTCTATTACTTGGCTCTGTATTACTGCTAACCAGAGGATTTAAAGAAGCATTAGAGCAAGATAAATGAGTTATCCTTAAACAGCAAATATTTCCACCCAAAAACTAGAAATAAGGCTAATTTTACTGGGAAAAATATTCTGTACATCAAGGCTTTCTTAAAGGGATACTGTAATGATTTTTATGGTGTAGTTTTTATTTCTAAAATACATTAACACTGCAAATAATTCACTCTACCGTATAAAATTTTTATTCCTGAACCTATATTTTTTAGTTGTAATATTGGCATGTAGGCAGCCATCTCAGGTCATCTTGCCTGGTCATATGCTTTCAGAAAGAGCCAGCACTTCAGAATGGAACTGCTTTCAGGCAGGCTATTGTTTCTCCAACTCTAGTGTAACTGATGGAGTCGCAGTGGAGCTATTGAGTAATAATTATTCTCATATGTACCAAGGAGCTGTTATCTTGTGTCAAGTAGCTGTTATCTGGTAACCTTCTCATTGTTCTTTGTTAGGCTGCTGGGGGGAAAAGGGAGGGGGTGATATCACTCCAACTTGCAGTACAGCAGAAAACAGTGGCTGAAGTTTATCAGATCAATATACAGTCATATGAAAAAGTTTGGGAAACTCTCTCAGCCTACATAATAATTTTAACAATATAGGAGCGGCATATGGGGAGAATTGTGAGAATGGTTACAGACAACCCAAAGATCACCTCCAAAGACCTGCAAGAACATCTTGCTGCAGATGTTGTATCTGTACATCATTCTACAATTCAGCGCAATTTGCACAAAGAACATCTGTATGGCAGGGTGATGAGAAAGATGGCCTTTCTGCACTCACGCCACAAACAGTCAATTGTATGCAAAAGCTCATTTAGACAAGCCACAGTCATTTTGGAACAAAGTGCTTTGTATTGATGAGACAAGAATTGAGTTATTTGGTCATAAAAAAACCCGCTTTGCATGGCGGAAGAAGAACACCGCATTCCAAGAAAAACACCTGCTACCTACTATCAAATTTGGAGGAGGTTCCATCATGCTGTGGGGCTGTGTGGCTAGTTCAGGGACTGGGGCTCTTGTTAAAGTCGAGGGTCAGATGAATTCAACCCAATATCAACAAATTCTTCAGGATAATGTTCAAGCATCAGTCACAAAGTTGAAGTTACGCAGGGGTTGGATATTCCAACAAGACAATGACCCTAAACAGACTTCGAAATCTACAAAGACATTTATGCAGAGGGAGAAGTACAATATTCTTGAATGGCCGTCACAGTCCTCCGGCTTGATTATCATCGAAAATCTATGGGATGATTTGAAGCAGGCTGTCCATGCTCAGCAGCCATCAAATTGAACTAAAATGGAGAGATTTTGAATGGACAAATGGTCAAAAATATCGCCATCCAGAATCCAGACACTCATCAAAAGCCATAGGTCTAGAGGCTGTTACATTTGCATAAGGAGGCTTAACTAAGTATTGATGTAATATCTCTGTTGGGGTGCCCAAATTGATGCACCGGTCTAATTTTTGTTATGATGCATATTGCATATTTTCTGTTAATCCAATAAACTTTGTCACTGCTGAAATACTACTGTTTCTATAAGGCATGTTATATATTAAAAGGAAATTGCTACTTTGAAAAGCTCAGCCAATGATAAACAAAACTCCAAAGAATTAAGAGGGGGTTCCCAAACTTTTTTTTTCATATGACTGTACTTGGATAATACAAGTAGTTATCATAAGACTTTTTTTTAGCTTTCAGTCTAATGCTTAGCAAGGTAATCAAGTTTATGCAAAGTACTTTTATCTGCAACATATTCTCTTCCTGTTCTGCTGGACCAGCACTGTTAACGGATACAATTTGGAAAAAACATGTTTTCCCGTGACAGAATCCCTTTTTTTACACCTCTAGTACAATGTGATAAATTCTGTGATCAGTGCAGTTGTGTATTATGTATTTAAAACAAATGTTTGCCAGGTAACCGGGTTAAAACAAATTCCATTTTGGAATATTAATAACTGCAGCTACCTCATTAAACTGGTAATGTATTAAAAAAACATGTTATATGTTATAAAAATTATACAAGTGATGTGGACATGTTAGAATCATGTTAGATTGAGCTTGTGAGACACTTATGTGAGGAGAGAGCTACATCTCTGTGCGGGTGGGTGAAATACTACAGGGGATTATATTTTGGTTTACAGAATTGTTCCTTTGGATTTATTGGAATTATTCATACATAAATGCAGAAGTTGTATGTAATTATTCTTCAGAAATACACACCAGACATCTGTTTGTACTCTGATTCTGTTTTTGTGTGTATTGGGCTGGGTAGTGATAAGATGGCTTATACTTATAGTTATCCTCTTCATAAATAATGTTTGAATTGTTACATGCACATTTACCATTTATTTTTATAAAAGCATCATTGTAATTTGCTGGTGTGGACAGTGGATTTCTGGCTATAAGTCCTCCATGTGACTGAATTTTTATTGCAGTAATTGAAAGTGTATCCATGTGCTACAATTTATTACAGGTTACTTGCTCAAAACTAAAGGTTATATTCTTCTTGACACTTACTTGTTCCATTAACCACCTTGCCTGCTTATTTTGTAGGATTTTATCTCAGAACACTACAGTGAAGATGCATCAGAGTATGAGAATGAGCTGGCTGATCTAATGGACCTCAGACAGGTATAAACAATGATGTACTATAGGACTTATAAGACTTGTTCAGGTCTCCTCCTCTCTATATACACAACCACTGTCATTTCCTTATGATATGTATTAAAATGTTTTATAACACGCTTTTTGGTTTACTGTTGTTACCAACTACTGCAGAATTTGCATGGTTTCATGGATTTATATAGTGGGAGTTTGCAGCACTGCATGACACATGTATTTGTTCTTATAACATGTAATATACTTGGATAATACAAGTAATCATAAGACTTTTTTAACTTTCAGTCTAATGCTTAGCAAGTTAAAGGAAAACTATACCCCCCAAACAATGTAGGTCTCTATTAAAAGATACTGAGTAAAACAGCTCATGTGTAAAACCCTGCTTCATGTAAATGAACCATTATCATAATAATATACCTTTTTTAGTAGTATGTGCCATTGGGTGATCATAAATAGAAAATTGCCATTTTAAAAAAAGGCCGCCCCCTGAGATCTTAAGATTCACTGTGCACACATACAAACCACATGTAAGGTCGCATGAGCCAATTAACAGACAGAGTTCTGCCTTTTGCTTCCACACTTCTTAATGTTACAGTTAGTGTTGTAGTATTTCTGGTCAGGTGATCTCTGAGGCAGCACAGATAGAGTCACGAAATGGTGGTTCAAGGCAAGAGATGTAAAAGGACAATATTTATGTAAATATATATTCCAGTTTGGTAAGATTCTTTAATAGGTCATTCAATTTGATATAAACTATCTGTTGCTTAAGTATTCATTTTGGGGGTATAGTTTTCCTTTAATCAAGTTTATGCAAATTACATTTATCTGCAACACATCCTGTTCCTGAAAAAGACTGTGACAAACTGCATGCAGCATGATTGATTTTTGTGTGCAACACGTTCCTTTTGGCAATGGCTCACAAAGAGATTTGTCACCCGCAGATATATAGTCTGTATTGGAAAGAAATCCAAGGACCAGCACTACCCTCAGTGTACGGGCACTTAATAATATACACTACCATGGCCGTCTCACATGTCATTCTCTGCTTGATTTTATATTTTTTTCCTGTATGTGGGTGTGTGAAATGTGTGCCCAATATAAGACTCCCACACATCACACCCCAGCATTTATATACCCCTGGGCGTGTGCTCATGAAATGCTCCCATGTATCACTCATATATTTCTCTGACAGACCCAGTTGCTCCTTGAGATTACGTGCCCTTGAGAAACTAAATCTTGGTCTCTTTGGTAATACGGATGCCAACTGTTCATCGATACTGATGATCCTCCAGTTCTCCATAATCGTTTGCTTAATTCTCCCACTATTGGGACCATATTGACTTACATAATATCCTGACTGGTTTTACTTCTATCTCTATGGGATGTGTTATCCTTATCCTGCAACACTTGCCCCCGATCAACTTGTTGATCTCTCATTTTAAACTAAAGTCTATTGTTTTATTTCAGGCTTGCAGAACCCCCAGTAGAGATGAGGCTGGGGTTGAGTTGTTGGTGAGCTACTTTCAACAGCTTGGATATCTTGAGAACAGATTTTTCCCCCCCAGTAGAAACCTAGGGATCCTTTTTACATGGTAAGTTTTTAGAATCTCTGTGAAAAGTCTACAGACCTTGCCTCAATCTACACTACTTAAGGGCAATCACATATGGTAAGATTCGTTGTCCACAGTTAAATCTGTTCTACCACAGGTAACAAATCTCCCAAAAATTACATTCCATTGCATAACATTAGAATCGCAGTAAATTGCTGTGATTAAGGGGTGGTTCACCTATCTTTTAATATATTATAGAATGGCCAATTCTAAGCAACTTTTTTCATCTGAATGTGCAAAGAACAGACTGCAAAGACAGACTGTTGTCCAGAGATTTTATAGATGCCACCCATAGCCTCTTTAAGAACTGGGATTTTGTCATGTACAAATGAAAGTTCTGCACTTAGGATCATTTTCAGCTCTTTGTATAACTGATATCCTAGAAGAGACATGCTGTAATGAAGACAATCTGCATTTAATGTGTAACCACTGTCACATAGTTTCGGTAGACAACGTTCTGCTTTAATGCTCAAAGTTTTACTAATTGCAAAAACTAAAACGGGAAAGGTTCAAGGAAATCAAGAGTGCTCAGTGCATGCATAAAACAATTAGAAGTGCCATTAAGTGTAGCCAGAAGCATTGTGCAAAAGAAAAAAAAACAGCTCTTGGCTATAGTACATTTAATTTTTTTGCAAACAATTACTTTAGTCTTTGCAGTAAAAGAGTTGAACTAGTGCCATGTATCAATGTTCCCATTAATTGCGTGCAGGCTATGTGCCTTATGTGACATCAGATTTAAGATGCAGAAGATGTTATAGAACTAAGAAAATTGAGTTTCCTTAGCAGTATTTATGCATTCTAAATGCTAAAATAATGGCAAGTAAAGAATTTGCTTTGTCCCCTGTATAGTATATAGTTGAAGAGAATGTAACTTGCACTCTTTTTCTTTTTTTAAGGTATGATTCATTTACTGGGGTCCCTGTTAGTCAGCCAAATATCTCCCTGGAGAAGGCCAGCATTTTATTTAACATTGCGGCTCTATACACACAGATCGGAACCCGCTGTAACAGGCAGACTAAAATTGGCTTGGAGGAAGCAGTCACTGCTTTTCAAAAAGCAACAGGTAATTGTATTATAAATTAAGTCTGAAATAAGAATGGCTGAAATTAGTTAACTGGCTAAGAATTATAGCATTAAAGGCGAAACAAACCCTTAAAAAAAAAAAACCCTACCCTACATAGACCCCCCAGCCTAGCTGTAAGTAAGTCTTTACTTACCCCTCCGTGCAGATTCTGTCCAGCGGAGTTCATGGGCGCCATCTTCAGCCTCTTCAGAATGAGACCGGTGATTCAGCAATTTTCGGGAGTTTCAGCGCAATTGTCACGAAACAGAAAATTGCTCCAACTGCGCATGTGCCGCTACGCCGGTCTCATCCCGAAGATTACCAAAATGAAGAAGATGGCTGCTGTGAACTCCGCTGGACAGAATCTGCATGGAGGGGTAAGTAAAGACTTAGGGGCATTTGACCGGGGTAGCAGCTAGGCTGGGGGGGAGGAGGGAGGGGTGTCTATGTAGGGTAGGGGGGTAGGGTTTTTTATATATTAAGGGTTTGTTTCTCCTTTAAGGTTGTGGTTTCAAACTATGAAACTATGTGCAAGACATTAAATATAAAGGCCTTAATGTTTTTCTTTCTCAAAACAAAATAGTTGAACTGGCACAAAGCAAAATCTATGGAAAGCAAATTGCATTGGCTATTATACCTTTGTATGCTTGGATGTCCTAAATGTTCTCCCATACACTATTCGTTTGACACAGGTTTAAACAAAGACAAATATATCCATGTGTTACACCAGTGACCTCCAATCTCTTTCACCCATGAGCCACATTCAAATGTAAAAAAAGGTGGAGAGCAACACAAGCACACAAAAGGTTCCTGGGGTGCCAATTATGGGCTGCGATTGACTGTTAGTAGCCACTATGTGGACTGGCAGCCTTCAGGAGGCTCTACTTGGCAGTACACCTGGTTGTTATGAAATTAAAACTTGCTTCCAAGCCAGAAATCTAAAAATAAGCACCTCATTTGAGGCCACTGGGAGCAACATCTAAGGGGTTGGTGAGCAACATATTGCTCGTGAGCTACTGGTTGGGGATCTCTGTATAACACTATTAATAAAAGGTGTTTTTTTAATCCTGCATGTTTATTGCACTGATAATTATGATGCATACAAATGTAAACACACTGCTCAGGGTGGAGTGAGGTAAAAACCAGTGATGTCAAAGGGCTTGGTAACCACTCCTAGAAATCAGAGCTCTGAACAACACCTTGTGCTGCTAACATGCACAATTAGTCATTTTGGATTTGTGTCATGCATAAAAAATGCTACATATCTGTTGGATGGAAAGAACGAGAGAGCTACATCTATTTTGTTGATAAGATGAGGGGGTCTAGTATTAAATACCACTAAGAAGATAAAATTAAATGTCTTCAAAACAAGGAATTTTGCTACAGTACAGCTGGTGCTTTATAGCTAAACAATGTTTGCTGGTTTTTGGCTGAGAGAACAAATTTAGAGTTAATGATTAATCTGCTTTCTTTCTAGAGCATTATGATAATGAAAAGGATTTTTATTGCACTAGCTTGGTTTGTTCTATACTAAGATAATTTTACAGCAAGGCTTGAAATAGTTATTTCCCATAGTATTTAATTACTCCATAAATTCACTGAATGCAGTCACTTGTACCATTTGGGAGCAGGCTGATACTTGCAGATGAAATTAAAATTACTCATTTTATAGCCATAAATATATTAGGAGCTCTGAATTAGGCTGTGAGCCTTTCCTTAGATTACATATCTAATATTCCAGCCACAAAGCAGTGCAGAAGCACAAGCTTCTCCAATCCAACGTAACATGTTAGTGCTGCTTTGCCTTTAAAAAATGTTTGTAGCTTGGTAGCTGACAAATTCTTCATCCTGCACAGTCAATGTTAATAAAAAGAGATAGTCAATTGATAATGAAGTGCTTTCTTTGTCAAGTGCTTGACAAGTAATTATAAGTATCAATAGGGAAAAAAATTCACTGAAGGAAGCAGGAAGAATTTGTTTAGTAAAAGAGCTCTACCTGTTTATTTTAAGGGCTTAAAGGAGAACTAAACCCTAAAATTTAATATGGTTTAAGGGTAGAGACACATGGGGAGATTAGTCGCCCAGCGACAAATCGCCTCTTCTTTGGGTGACAAATCTCCCCAAACAGGGGCGATCCTGGCCCCTCCGCTGCCTGGGCTGCCCCCCCTCCCCCGGAAATTCACTCTTAAAGTACCAGGAGCAGCATTTTTGCTGCCCCTGGTACCTAGTGGGGCGCTGCCGCCTGAGGCGACGGCCTCAACTTGCCTCATTGGCGAAGCACCCCTGTCCCCAAACTGCCTTTCTGCAGGCAAGAATGGATTGCACTCAAATCGCTTTGTTTTCCGAGGTCACCCGAAGTTTCCTCTTGAGGCAACTTTGGGCAACTTCGGAAAACGAATCGCTCCGAGTGCCATCCCACCGGCCATTTAAATTCTATCCGGCGGGAAGACGGAAAATCACAAAATAAACCTAAGAGGATTGGTTTGCCTCCAATAAGGATTAATTGTTACCTTGAAGTACTGTACAAGGTAATGTTTCTTTAGAACAGAGAAAGAGGTAATCAATTCAAAAAATCTGAATTACTTGATTAAAAATGCGTCTGTGGGAGACTGCCTTCCTGTAATTCTGAACGTTCAGGATAACAGGTTTCCGGATAATTTATCTCATGCCTGTACACCTCTCTCTGCTCCTGAGATGATTATGTTCCTATTAAGTAATAGATATAATTTATATGGTGACTTAACATGAAGTTCTGTCAGTAAGTCAAGGCTCAGAAATGAAAATATTTTTCTCTTATATCTGGCCACATCTCTGCATATCCACAAGGAAGAAAATACATCAAGCAGGTGCATAACACATTTGTATAGCTAAACCACTACTCCATTTACTATACAACTGGTCAGACCAGTTAGAGTAAATATCCTGGTAGTGCATGTGTTATGTACATTGCACAGCAGCTGAGCTAGGCAAATTGGGTACAAGGAAAAGAACTTGCAAGACTCCACAAAGACAAAATCTAATCTTCATTGGTATACAGGATAAAGTGGGTCCACCCCTTAGACTCAAGCATAGGGCTACTTCAGCCACCCTGTCTAGCCCCCATCCAACTGCAACCCTCACTTTCCAGATTCTTCTTGTTTTAACCAGAAGTTCAAGTTACACTGTTCTCTGTGCAAGCCAGTCAGCCATGCTACAAAGTGGTCAGCAAGTATCTGACCCTCAAAACCATGGGCTGAATATGCACAGGGCAATGGAAAAGGTTATATCCCCCCTTTCCAGCTAATTTGAAGTGTTTGAAAATGTAATTAAGGGGGGAAAGGGAGTCAAATAATAAATCCACTGCAGTTCACTATAACTTGTACATTTTATGAAAAATGTATTATTATTATCATTATTACACAGATTTCTAAAGTTCTGACATATTCTTCATTGCTTTACATTAAATGAGTGTGTATACATTAGGGATGCACCGAATCCACTATTTTCGATTCGGCCGAACCCCTGAATCCTTCGTGAAAGATTTGGCCAAATACCGAACCGAATCCGAACCATAATTTGCATATGCAAATCAGGGGTGGGAAGGGAAACACAATTTTTACTTCCCTGTTTTCTGACAAAAAGTCACACGATTTCCCTCCCGCCCCTAATTTGCATATGTAAATTAGGATTCGGTTCGGCCGGGCAGAAGGATTCGGCCGAATCCTGCTGAAAAAGACAGAATCCTGGATTCAGTGCATCCCTAGTATACATTGAACATACAGATTACATGCAAAATAAAAACAATCGATACAAGAGGTAAAGCACACTAGTATTTACAGGAATGGGATCTAATTTTTAGTAGCCTGTTGTCCAGAAAGAGCCACAATATGGCAATTTCATTTTCTGTAGGGTCAGTTCATTTTTGACTGGTTTCCTTTTTCTCTGTAATAATAAGGCAGTATCTGTTAGCTAGCATGAATCTGTGTTGATGGCTAAACTATCCAATTGGGTTGTTTTACAACTTAATGATTTACTTATGGACATCTCATACAATTATATTTGTAATAATACATTTTCTATAAATTTTTCTTTCCTTTCTAGGAGTACTTAACTATCTAAAGGAAACCTTCACTCATACACCCAGCTATGACATGAGTCCAGCCATGCTGGGAGTACTCATTAAAATGTTGCTGGCAGAGGCACACGAGTGCTACTTTGAGAAAATGATCTTATCTGGGATACAGAATGAGTTCTGTACACTGTTAAAGGCAGCACAAGAAGCTGCAAAGGTACGTATTTTATTACTTTAGGTTTAGGGACTTGCTGAGTATATATATATATATATATATATTACTATAGACTGACCTCTCTAAATGAAACATTATGGATAGTTATATGCAGTAAATATACATACATCAGATTAAGTGAAAATAAATAAGCGATTACATTTTAGAGTGAAACTGCAGCCCTGGCTGGTTGTTTTTCTACAAGTGAATATGAATTTTCAGAATATCTGGTATCCTTGCTGTTATAAAAGAGTTCTGTTGCTTGTTTGATTTCATCACCATTACTGACTGATTGAAATATCAATATCTATATATTCTATAAGTGTGGGTGTGTTTTTTGTTGTTATTTATGCAGCACATTTAATGAATAGCCTCACATTTCTACAATTTATCTCTATTTCCCAAGCTACTAAAAATCTTTGGTGTCCAAAATTACCATTATACTAACTTGTCACATCACAATATTTGTTAAACCTTTCACTGTTCACTCTTACTTTTTAGTATGATGTAGAGTGTTATTCTGAGATAATTCGCAGTTGGGTTTCAATTTTTTATTATTTGTGGGTTTTGAGTTATTTCGTTTTTTTATTCAACAGCTCTCCAATTTGCAATTGATTGCAATCAGGTTGCTATGGTCCAAATTACCTTAGCAATCATGCACTGATTTTAATAAGACACTGGAATCTGAACAGGAGAGGCCCGACTAGAAAGATGAATAAAAAAAAGTAGAAATAACAATAAGAGGCAGATTTATCAAGGGTCAAATTTCGAGTTTTTTAAAACTCCCATAAATTCCCATGAACTCGAATTTCGAACAATCTAGATTTATAAAAATAAATCAAATTTTTCAGTCACCCGACTTTGAAAAAATAGATTTTTTTTTTTGTTTATAAATTTAGATTGGTCGAATAGGATCGACACGAAAACTTGAATCAAATTAGATTCGAGTTTTTCAAACTAGATTCGAGTTTTTTCTGCGAAAAAAACTTGAATGTCAGGAAGGACGCAAACAACTCCAAGTTGATCCCAGGACATATTCCATAAGTTTAAACAGCAATTCGGTAGGTTTTAGGTGGCGGATTGTCGGAATCGAGTTCTTAAATTCCCAGTGTATGATAAATCTTGAAAATTAAATTCGTATTCTTTAAAAAAAAAAAAATGTAATTTTAACAATTCCCTAGACCATTTTGGCCATTAAAAAACTCGAAAATTTGAATTGGAAAATTTGGATGTGAAATTCAAATTTACACTTCGACCTTTGATAAATCTGGCCCTAAATGTGTAGCCTTTCAGAATATTTGTTTTTTTTTTTAGAAGGCAAAGCATTTTAAAACTATAAAGAAATAAAAATAATGAAGGCCAAAGGAAAAGTTGTTTAGAATTAACAATTCTATAACTTACTAAACGTTACCTTAAAGGTGAACCACCGCTCCAAGACATATTTTGAAAAGATTTGTCTCTGGTACAGATTTTAGGAAGATGAATTTGCTAAGCTTAACTTAATTTTATACATTACATTCGATCTATTAAAGAGTTTTTTTCTTTTTTTTTACATTACAGGTCGGTGAGGTCCACATGCAAGTATACACATTAATGAACCAGGCTCCAATCAAAGAGAATGTCCCATACTCCTGGTCTGTTATGGTGCAAGTGAAGGCAGAGCATTATAAAGCTCTGGCAAACTACTTTGTGGCAATTATACTCATTGATTATCAGTGTAAGTACTGTCTTTCTCTCAGAAATATACTTAGTATCTGTGCCTGAAAATACTGTGTTATGTTAACTAGAGAAGAGGAGCACAGTCTAAAAGTGATTTTGTTTGGTGCTTGAATATGATAGTCTACTTTCTGCAGCCGTTTTCAGCCACTTAAAAATTCTGTTATGTTTTATAACTGAGATTCTAGCCACTTTCATCATTTTTTTCGTTAGATAATTCTACCATAGATTTAACTGATCTTATGAGATAATACACAAGCAAACATTAGCTGCTGAATCAGGTCACTCCAGACTCCACCATCTTAGTGGTTAATGTATGTGCCTGCTCAACTAATATTTAATCCGATCCTGGCAAGGATCGCACCTGGCCATTGATGCACTCCTCTTTAGACTGGTCTCCATAGGCCTATATTGATGGTCTTAGCTGCTGGCATGGGGGCAAAACAATCAGATCAGACTGCTTTGGCCCACCAACAGGGTGGTCAAACAAATATCCACTCATTTAGTGAACGTGCCAAGCGAACATATATTTCCGGAGAGCTAGCTTAATTCGAAATCCACTATTTACAAGCTTTACAGATTCTTTTCTCATATTGCTTCCCAGTGTAAATCGAATAATTGTAAATTGTTGGCTTTTCTTGCTCATTTATTTCATAAGCCCTGTTACGATGCTGGTGTGGTTGTCAGCAAGGACCAGTCTTGTTGTTTTAATGAAGGAGAAAGGGCAGATCTTTTTACGGAGATAATTAGCTGCTCTTGCACTGAAGAATAAAAATAGTTTCCTCTTGTCTTACTGTGACCCAGATTTTAGGGAGGCGCAGAAAGTAAATTGTTCTCTACTTAAAATATAAAACTAATTAAAATATAGGCAGAGCCAGTTGTAATATAAAACCTCTAATTAATCTACCTGTCTGAAAGTAGTGAACTATGAAATAAAAAGTGTGTTTACAAGAACCAAGCCAATATTTGTAGGAATATATATATATATATATATATATATATATATATATATATATATATTAATTTTAATGACACATCTACTTTCTAGTGAGCCTGAGTGATGATGAGGATAAGCAGGAGAAGGCTATTTCACAGCTTTACGACTCAATGCCTGAAGGACTAACTGCTCAGACCATATTAAAGGACCAACAACAGAGGATATTGCTAGGTAACTTTACGTAAACATTTCCAAGTATGGTGTCTATTATCTGGGACATTTCCAGAAAGATACAAATTACGGAGAGGCAATCTCCCATAGATCCATCTATCCAAATAACCCAAATTTCCAATGATTTCCTTTTTCTCTGTAATAATAAAACAGTAGCTTGTACTTGATCCAAATGAAGATATAATTATTCCTTATTGGAGGCAAAACCAGCATATTGGGTTTATTTAATGTCTACATTATTTTATAGAAGACTTAAGGTATCAAGATCCAAATTATGGAAAGATCTGTATCAGGAAAACCCCAGGTCCCGAGCATTCTGGATAACAGGTCCCATATCTATATTAGAAACAAAATTAAATTACACTGTTCTCAAGTTAAACATAATATGTATTTTCAGCTTAGCGTCTGCCATTCATTTGTCTCCTCAATGGGCAATGACACTTCAAACACAAATAATAAACATAAGATATTAGTGCAAAGAATTTTAGCATGTCAAATCAATAAACATAAAGCTTAGTAGGGCAGTTAGAAAAGCAAAGGCTAAAGGACAGACAATAGTGAAAAGGGGAAAGGAGATTTAAAAATTAGAGAAAAAAAACTGGGTCTGCCCTACACACAGACACACTCCTCAGTTAGGATCAAGTTGAATAGGCAAACCCTGCAACACCAGTCTAGTTTCATACAACAGTGGACGCTGTGGATCTGGGTTTGAGTTCTAGTGATAATGTATCACTATTGCTTTCCCATGTAGAAAACAGACTGTTTTCTCTTTTTGTAGAGACAAGGCTATTCACTCAATTTGGAATGCATGGAATAACATTTTGTGTTAAATGGGGTGGACTTTTATGCATCCACCAGTGTAGAATGTTCTTGTTTGCAAGAAACTACCATTATAATCAATCAAAAAGAATGTTGCTGCCTTTAGTAAGTATAAATTGCCACTGGCTATCGAAATGAAATATTGCCCATTCTGGGGACACTGGCTTATGGCTGGCCAGAGTATTGATGGCTGGGCCAGTCTTTTTGATGTTCATTCAAAAGGATTTAATATGGGTGGAATCTTAAAAGCAGTGGAGCAAATCTGCCTGTACAGCTGCACACTTTGAGCAAGATAACTAGGGTTTCAATCCACTGCATGTCAGTATCCTTTCAAGTGCCATATATTGTCATTTTCTTAATCTGTTTTGTAAATGGGATGAGCATTCTTCTGCTATTACAGAAGAGTAAGAAATGTAAACAGATTTATTTTGTATTAATATTAGGGAATTACCATCCTAGGCCAAAAATAGTTTAGGAACATTGGACGCACGTTTCCTCCTGTCACATAATTCAATATAACAGGGTGTGTATAGGCACCCAGCCAAATGCCTTGTGATGGTTGCAACCCTATATTTGTTTTTTTTAAGTGAAACCCGCTCTTGCATATAACCACCAAGTAACATAGGACATTGAGAAATGCACAAATCAGTTTGATGAATCAGATCACCAGTAAATGAATACACACCTCAGAGAGAAAATTGACAGAGCACTGTTGTCACAAACTGATTTAAAGGAACAGTTCAGTATAAAAATAAAATGTACAAAATAAAACATGTTTCTAATATAGTTAGTTAGCCAAAAATGTAATCTATAAAGGCTGGAGTGAGAGGATGTTTTAACATAAAGAACAGAATACAACTTCTTGCTTTTCAGCTCTCTAACTCTGAGTTAGTCAGCGACTTTAAAGGAGAACCAACCCCTTGCTAATAAAAACCCCTACCCTACATAAACCTCCCTCCCTGCTCCCTCCCCCCCCCAGCCTAGGTGGTACCTTTGGTAAAAGCCCCTAACTCTTTACTCACACCTCGATGCAGATTCAGGGCATCAGAGTTTACTGGGTGCCATCTTCTTCTTTTCGGGAATAGAGCAGCGTGTCTGTGCATGCGCAGTTGAAGCAATCTTCAGTTTTGTGACAACTGCGCATGCTCCGAAAGTCACGGAAATTGCTGAAGCGCTGAAAGAAGACCCGAAGATTAATGAAGAGAAGAAGATGGTGCCCATGAACTCCGATGCCCTGAATCTGCACCGAGGGGTAAAAAAAAAGTTAGGGGCATTTACCAAAGGTACCACCTAGGCTGGGGGGGGAGCAGGGAGTGGGGTCTATGGGGGGTAGGGGTTTTTATTACCAAGGGTTTGGTTCTCCTTTAAGGGGGCCACATGGGGCATAACTATTCAGTGAGTTTGCTATTGATCCGCGGCGCATGTGGCCCCTCCTCAAGTCACCGATTAATCACTGCCTGGTAACCAATCAGTGGAAACCAAGAGAGCTGAAAAGCAGGAAGTAGTGTTCTGGCTATTATGTTACATATGCAGTCACTCCAGCCTTTATACATTACATTTTTGTCTAACTTTATTAGAGACATTTTTCACAGCTTATCTATTTACCCAGTTTTTATTTTTATACTGAACAATTTCTTTAAAGAGTAAAAAGATATGTACAACCTTCAACAAATTGTGATGAAATGCCTCAAGAAAGAAATGTTATATGCAAGAGCAAAGTCCTACAATGTATGGTGTTTCAGTGTAACAGTAGGGTGTGCTTTGTTGACATTCCCTTGAAAATACGTAATGACCACACGTTTTTAGTTTGGGCATAGTTCAGATACTTGTTTGTTCTATGACAATAGGAAAAACATCAGAAATGTAGCTAGCAATCTTCACGCAACTTCTGCTGAGATTACCTCAATCAAAAACGCAATTGTGAATCACAGACATTTAGCCTTTTGGTTAGTTTAATTTTATTCTGACTTTCCCCCTATTTAGGAAAGGCACATTTGAGTAAAGCTATTAGAAGTCATGAGGAAGCCATCAGATTTTCTACTTTATGCAGTACACTGAGACAGATTGATGTGCTCCAGAAGATACTGTCAGCGTTCCATCAAAGGTCACAACTGAAATTCTCCCAGCATCAGAAACCTGATGACTTCCTTGATTTGTTGTCAGCGCCTGACATTGTTAGTAAGTATGGCTTGTACATATTCATTCTGTTCTGTTTTCATAACCTGCTACCAAGCATTGTTGAATCTCTGCATGGACCTATTGCCAAACTGCTGAGAAGGCCACAAAGCCTTGTTACGGTTTTTATTGCCAGTTGGCTTAGACAATTCTGAGTCTGTATTCAGTTTAACTAAGTTTAAGTCTACGTTTATGGGTTGGGAAAAAATTATAAATCAATTTGTAAATCTTCTTTTTAGAAAAACTTCTAAAAACCTGTGCTAGATGAGTTCTGATCCAATAACAGAATGCAAAAAAGGAGGTTGTGGGAGCACTCCAAGGCTAAGTTAAATTAAATAAATACAGCGGTAGTGCGACTGATCTGGCCAAATAAACTACAAAACGAGGGAAGATTGATCAATGCACATTCCCTCGTCCCCTGTCTCATAAGTAATTAAATATCTATGCAAGTGCATTACAAAAACAGGGTTTTTCTTTACAAAGTTATGATCATAAAATTGGTAAGCCACCATACCACGTCAGGGTAAACCCCACATGGTGGTCCCTAACTATTTACCTCTGGTCATAGTATTCAAAGGTTGACATCTCCTTGCTTTATAGCATCTCCTGGGATACATGTCATTGAGCTTGCCAAGACCACAGCAATGCTTCTACAGGCTTAATACTCCCCCATGTTTTTGTAATGCACTTACATAGATATTTGATTACTTATGAGACAGGGGACCAGGAAATGTGCATTGATCAATCATCCCTCTTGTTTCTGATCCAATATCAGCCCAAGACCCAAACATTTGGTTGTCCTGATGGCTTAGAAAGTGGCAAGTAAAAAAAGACAATTGCTCCCTCTGCTGGTGAATTCAATTACTTGTAAAATATGCATTTGATTGAACAACATATATGGAGAAAGAGACTGTTTTAATTCCAGTTTATAACAAATATTGAATCATATAAGCAGTACCAAGTCAAGCAGTAACTGCTGGGGTCCCCCACCTTACTCATGAGCAACAAACAAATGTAAAAAGAGTTCGGGAGCAACAAAAGCATAACAAATGTTCCTGGGGATGCCAAAGAAGGGTTGTGATTGGCTATTTAATAACCAAACGTGGACTGGCAGCCTACATGTTTGGCAGTACACCTGTTTTTTATGCAATTAAAACTCCAATCCAGGAATTTAAAAACAAGCATGTGCTTTGAAGCTGCTGGGAGCAACATCCATGGGGTTGTTGAGCCTCTGGTCGGGGATCACAGAGTTACTGCATGAGAGAATTGTACTTACTACTAAATTGCATTATTTCAGTATTTTGCAAACTTTGACACATTGATCTGAATTTTGTAGTAATGGATGCAAGTCAAGTACTTAAGTAAGTGTGAAACACATCAAATGTTATAATTTAAGTAGGGCTCATGAATATCAGTTCAGTAAGCTGTCTTTACAAAGCCAGCTGTATTTCTGGGGTATAATCATTTTGTTTTATCATCTAGGTAAAACAGAATATCAAGCCAAAACTATTTCACCTCAGCTTTCAAAGGATAAAGTAACAGATATTTTTCAGCGTCTGGTAAGTTCCAACCTCAAACTTTTTCTTAAAGTACTTTGTACAAAAATATGATCATTGTTTGAGTAAACATTGTAATCCATTCAAAACAAATTATTGCTAATGTTACGTAAAATGTGGTATTTTGCATTTTTGCCCTGGTAAAACAGATCTGAAACACTACTATTGTGTATATAAACAAGCTGCTGTGTAGCAACTGAAATAGGGCCAGACATAGCACTGTCTAAACAACAGATAAGCTCTGTAGAACACCATTATATTCTAAAGAGCATATCTGCGATGTAACCCGAGTTTGTTTCTCCTTTGAATGGCTGCTCCATGGCTACACAGCAGCTTAGTTATATAAACTATATTAGTGTATCTGAAGCAAACGCACCAGTTTTACCAGTGCAGGGCAACACTACATTCTGGGGCAGATTAATCAAAGTGTGAATTGAGAACTCACATCACAAAAATTCACTTTCAATTCATTGCCATGGGATTTTTGAAAGCATATTAATTAAATAGCGAACTCCATTGATAAATAGGATTCTAAAATCCCATTGGAATGATAACATGGGTGAGTTCTAATCTCACATTTTGATAAATCTTTTTAAAAGCCCTAACAGTGCACATATTGTACTATATACTATCATACCGTTATTCCAAATCATTTTAAGATAACTTTATTTGCACAACAGTACTGACATGATTTGCTTTTTATAGAAAGATGAAGGTACATTTTATTCCCCATGAAATATGTAGCAGTACCAATCGGTTCTGAGATCTTGGATACAGAGTTCAAAGTTTTGTTGCTACCCTAGTCACCTTAATTTATATAGCGCCAACATATTAGCAGCATTTAAGATAATTAAGTACCAGTGCAACAAACAATACAAGCTCTTTGTGTCAATACATGATACAGAAATCATCATCGATTACATCAGAAGCAGTTTATCTGCATTCATGTTTTTTGGACTGTGGAAGGAGGCTAGAGTAAATCTACTCAATTACAGTGCCCTGGTACAGAGTCTTATACAGAAATGCTAACACAGTGGTTTACCATGCCATGTAATGAGCAGGCATTAAAATGCATATTTAGTGTCTAAATAGACTAATTCTAGATATTTTACCTCCAATGTTTAGGGCCCACTGTCAGTATTTTCAGTGAAGCAGAGATGGTCAGCACCGAGGAAGATATGTATAACAAAAGAAGACGGAGACTTTGGCTTTGTCTTAAGGGGCGACTGTCCAGTACAAGTGATTTCGCTGGATCCACTTTGTCCTGCTGCAGTAAGTTCAGTGTTTCTTGCATTAAATTGTGTTGGACTAGGGCCAGCTGCTCCTGCCTGCCTGCATCCATAAGTATTGTCTCCACTCAGGTGCAGGCACACATGGCAGATTTCAGTGCTGAAGTACAACTGTTTGCATTTAGTGCCAAAATACGCCCTGCCTACAGAAAAAGAAGGGGAGCAGCCAGTCAAAAGATTCTCTGCCTGCTGATAATCCGTATTGTCTAGCTCCAGCATAAACCTGTATTTGCCTAATTAAAACATTGCCTGGCTGTATTTTGCTTGCAAGCATATGTAGGCCTTTGGCACATGTTTTAGACAAGGATAGCACACACTCTATTCATTGAACTACTGTTGAAAGCGGTATACTTTCCTCTTTAGAATTTGGTATGCAGCTATATCCCAAATAAAGTCCAAAATTATATGGTATAGCCCTGACTGATCCCCCTCCCACCAAAGTAACATATTCTAGCTGGTAATTTTTAGACTATTAACTGGTAAATGTAAGGATTGATTTTTATAAAGTGTTTCATATACTGTAAGTATGAGGGGAAATTGCAGATACCGTATCACACCTTATAATGTTTATGCACCCCAGGTGATAGGTCATCCTCTGATTGTTTATATAGCCACATTTTGGCACCCATTATGTTAACATAGTACCACATTTATAAACTAGTTTGTGATCCTTAAATTCTACAGACAGAAGGACTGAAGGAGGGAGACTACATTGTTTCAGTAGCAGGAAAAGACTGCAAATGGTGCAGTACAAGCCAAGTTATGGACATGCTTCAAGCAACTGGTAAACAAAGTATAGAGATACAGGTCATCAGTATACAGGACCAAACGTATAGTATGGTAAGCAAGTTTTTTCCCCTTCTCATTTTTTGGTGTGTTAAGCAGGAGGAACACTCCCAAATGCATCATCTTGCCTGGGGGCAGGTGAAGGAAAATGTACAGAAACAGAGCACCACATGTGCGGGTTAGCCCGAGACGCGTATCTCAGGCAAATATGTGCCCATCTCGGCACACCTCTTGCGAGTCACGGGCGGGTTTGGGTTTAGCTCTTCTGCCTGCTCTCTCCACCCGCAACTTTACACTGTGCGCGCCTGGTTTAATAGATGCAGGCCTGCCCCTTTTGTGTGACATCATCGCTGGGCGGGACTATAAATGGAGGGGGAAGCAGAATGCGGGCGGGCACGGGTTAGGGTAGAGTTTTTCTCGACCTGCACATCACTACACCACACTCAACAGGGACTGTCAAAAGAAAAATAAATCACCTTTGACCGTTCCTGTTGTGGGTGTGTGTATAAAAATAAAAAAGAATGACCCCTTCAAACTGCACCATCCCATTGATATCCAATCACTGACCAATGTCAAATAAAATATAACCTTTATTTAATTACTTAAAATAAAGTATGTCCCCCAAAAAAATGGTTAAAATCAAGTGAGAAGGCAGGGGTCTAAGCACCCTTCATTTTCTTGGTAAATGTTGTGTGGGCCGACCCGATACCTGCGGGTCAGGCAGGTTTACATTTTTTCCCGGGGTGGGTGCGGGTTGAGCTCTTCTTTCTGCTCTCCCCACCCGCGACCTTCCAAACGCCGGCTTACGACTTCTCAGGTTGAGTTTTTATAGACGCGCGGGTCTATAAAAGAGGCCTGGAAGTCGGACGCAGGTGATGGGAGGTCGAGTTGCGGGCCCTTACACCCCCACTTAGGGATGAGGCAAAACAAGTAAGCCACTCATAAATATAGTATTTCCTGACTTGTGGTTTTCTTTCCCACTCTCCTTTCCTTGCGCACAAGCTCTTAACCCAAGATGCCCCCAATTTTTGTATCCGATATAAAGTAAATGTTAATGTTTTGTAACTTTTATCATTTCATATAATCTACCTACTTATTTCACACCTATTTTTAAGTTCCAATTTACTCATGCTAAAGATGATTCCAAAATGTTCATTGTTATTCAGCTTGGCTGCTGTTTTATCAGTTTCTCTTTTGTAACTCCAGCCTACTAAAAGTGCAACATACTATGCCGGGATGCAGAAGACCTACTCCCTAGTGTGTCTGACCATGGACAACGTCAAACATACCAAGACACAAAAGGCAACAAAAAAATTATCTTTTCTCAGCTGGGGATTTAGAAACCGACAAAAAGCTGCAAGTACACTCTGTCTCCCTTCAGAAGTTAAAGGGAAACCAAAAACAGACAATCTGTTCTCTTTTCCAGACAACTCCCTGTGCTCTGAAAGTGTATTATACTAAGGTGCACACCTACAGACTATTCCGTGAGCAGGAGTCACTTGCGTGTCAGTGACCACTGTGAAACGTCCTGGAGATGTGATGAATATAAACTTTTACTCTTGCCAGAAGTCTACATATAAGTAGCAAATGGTTACCAGCACATATATACTGTACAACAGTGTCCCTCTTGTGGTCATGAAGGAAATTTCACTTCCTTTGTTGTTGCTACTGAGATGAGCCAATGGTGTGAACTGTTTTATCGCTACTGCTGCAGCACAAGTGATACATTGCCTGCTCATGTACTACTCAATTTCTCTGTGATTAAAATACTATATACAGTATATTTGCTTAAAAGAAAAAAGACCAAATTAAATATGTTTTCCGGATGATAAAGTTTATCAGAGAAAAAAAAAAAGAGGGAAACGACTTAGTTCACAGTCGAAGTTACTGCATTTCTGTAAGTACTTGTAAGTTGTCCATATTAACGTTTGCATCCATTGATAAATGATAGAGATCAGGTTTAAAATATACCAGTAGCATAACAAAAATCAGATTTGTGTATATCTGTATATTATTTTAGAAAACGTGCTTTGAAAAGGCTTTGAGTAGCCAGTCGGTGTCTCAAGAAGTCGGGTTGTAAGAGCAAGGTACCAAATCCATTACAGATTTAGAATAACCATTTGTAAAAAAAATCCGACGTCAGTATGATTAAATGTATTATTCAGGGTTCTGAAAACACCCAGGTAAAACACATTTAATTAGCCACATTATGCTTAATGCTCTGATAGTCTCCCACAGGAATAAGAATTTACTTTGGTGGCTAAATTAAGGGCTTGCAACAGATAAAATTCATTGACACAAAAATATTACATCTATAAAGCTACATCTGCTTTTCTGTAGGGAAGCGTTGAATCCAGGATTCAGTTTGGAATTTAGCCTTTTTCAGCAGGATTCGGCAAAAATCCAAGTCCCTTGCCGAACCGAATCCTAAAAATCATGTGACTTTCGTGAAGGATTCAGCTAGATCCTACAATAGCTGATTTCATATTACAGAACTCCTTTTGATTGTTTTCTAACAGTTTATGTTTGTAATGTAAATTAAATATACAAATTATGAATATGACGTTATGGGATCCGTTATCCGGAAACCCATTATTCTGAATGTTCCAAATTACGGAAAGGCCTTCTCCCATAGACTCCATTTTATCCAAATAATCCAAATTTTTAAAAATGATTTCCTTTTTTCTCTGTAATAACAGAACAGCACAGTGTACTTGATCCCAAATAAGATATAATTAATCCTCATTGAAAGCAAAACCAGCCTACTGGGTTTATTTAATGTTTTCATGGTTTTCTAGTAGACGTAAGGTATGAAGATCCAAATGACGGAAAGATCCATTATCCAGAAAGTTCCAGGTCCCAAGCATTCTGGATAACAGGTCCCATACCTGTATTGCAATACTATGTACAAAATTATATCATCTCCTTGTTTTGAAAAATAAATGTCTCTCTTTAAACTTGTTCTGAGGAGAAGGGAAAACATTTACCCCAGGCATGTTTTTAAGGATATTAAACACCATTTAGATTTTCTTAGCAATGCGATTGTGATGCTATGCCAACAACATAACACCGCAGAGGATGCATTTAGCACAGGGCTGCATATGCTCTGCAGCTTTTAAGCCTGTTCGGCTGAGTGAGGAACTGCATGATCTCTGCTTGCTACAGACGTTACCCATTTCACATGCATATATCAGGACCATGGATTATAGTAGGTTTCTGAAAATGCTAGCACTGGATCGTTCTCTTTCTGATTATTAAAATTATTGATATGTCTCTGTATTTTCACATTGTGATGACCACAAAAAAGGGCATTTGCAGACCAAATTGCACAATGGTAATTGGGGCAGTTACTGATTGTTTCTCCTGCAATAACCAACCACTCAGCATCACACAGTATCACAAATGTTATACCTTTCTAGTAGCAATCAAATATTCCACAGAGTTCTAGAACATAGACAATTACATTAGGGCTTATTTTCTAGCCATGGTAAAAATCTGCCCAGTGTAGTATCCTATAGCAGTCATTCAGGAAGTGATGTTGATCTCTCGTTTGCAAATTACGGATTGCCATTGCTTAATGTAGATTTGTAACAAACAAGGGAAAGTTGTGCTCACCACTAATTTTTTAAACCATTAGGCGGGGGTGCAATGAGGCTGTGACCACAAAATACATATAGTCAAATACAAGAGTCCTCTGCACTCAACCCATTATCAATATATTTAAGACATTTTGTGCATACTGCTACTGAAAAATGCCTTACCCTTTAAACAAAACAGGGATTGTTTGTCCATATATTGCAATATATTTAAGCTGCCCAACTACATCAAAGTCATCCCATATCTGGCCAGTCCTACGCTCAATTTTCATCTGATTCATTAAGAATTCTATTGCTTCATTATACATTTTACAAAGGGACTAAGTTTTACCTGCAACTTACTAGCTGCTTTCAAAGTAAAACTCCCAAACTTGGCTGCCCTTTTATTAGACACCAGTGGGATCACCTGACTATAGCTGGGAAGGGTGGGAGCTACAACATGTATGCATAAAATGTCTCAATGTCTTAAATATATTGATAATGGGTTGAGTGCAGAGGACCTCTTGTATTAATGTAGATTTGACCATTGTTAGTAAATAAGATCTGATTTGCTAAATAGAATGTAAACTTTCAGGACACACATACTGTACATATGCTAAGAATATTAGCTAAAATAAGAATATTTGCTAAAATGTTGAAAGAATGGTTGTACATTTCACCATAATAATCTGGTCTGTGTGCCTGCACACACTGTCTACACTGTGCAGTGACAGAAAAAAGCAAATGCCCAAGGATTGGCTGATTCTCAGCATTTATATATGCAGGTCATGTGGCATTAGCCTAATTCTAAAATCACTGCCTATTAAATTTTTATGCAGATTGAGAAACAGCCATGTCTGGCAGGAGGGCAAGGGCACACAATAGTGTCTGCTCATCTGCTCTCTCTCTCATATATTTACACTGAAAAGCACAGCTTCCACCTGAGTGCAGGTGCACGAAGCTGAGATCAGCCAAAAAAAGCAAAAGCAGACATTTTTAGGCTGATGTCCGCTCCATGTACCTAAACTCAGATGGAAGCTGTGCTTTTCAGTAAAGATATAGGGACATGTAAGAGAGAGGAAATGCTTTTCTCCGCCTGCAGAAAAAAAAATGCAGGCTGAGAGCAGCGTAGCCAACCCATGGTGTGCCCTTGAATTCTCCATTCTCAAACTCCCCCAGGGAAAGACAAGGGTCTCTGTAGTAACAGCTGCCCCACAGCTCCTCTTCAACAATGGTGTCTTAGACATACAAATAGCAATTCATTATATTAAAGGGATACTGTCATGCTTTTTATAGTGTGTTTTTTATTTCTAAATTACATTGTTTTCACTGCAACTAATTTACTCTACCATATACAATTGTATTCCTGAACCAAGAAGTATATATTTTTTTACTTGTGATAAAATACTTCATACTTCATGATAGAACTGCTTTTAGGCAGGCTATTGTTTCTCCAAATTAATGTAACTGGAGGAGTTGCAGTGGGACTTGGATTTTTACTACTGTGTGCTGTTCTAATTTCTACCAGGGAGCTGTTATCTGGTTACCTTCCCATTGTTCTATTCTTAAGGTCCCCATACACGGTAAAAGCTGCCGACAGACCAAGTCGGCAGCTTATTGGCCCATTTGGGGGGCCCTCCACAGTGATTCCCCGATCGATATCTGGCTGAAATTCGGCCAGATGTCGATCTGGCAGGGTTAAAAATCTTGTTGGATCGTGGCCGCATCTGTTCATTGATGTGGTCCCACGATCCAACCGCCCGTATAGCTTCCATCATAATCCGATCGTTGGGCCCGTGATCAGATCAGCCCGATATTAACCACCTCAATGGGGGCATATCGAGGAGAGATCCACCTTTAGGCTGCTGTGGGGAGGGGGTTGATACCACTACAACTTGTAGTGCAGCAGTAAAGAGTGACTGAAGTTTATCAGAGCGCAAGTCACATTACTAGGGGCACCTGGGAAACTAACAAAATGTCTAGCCCCATGTCAGATTTCAAAATGAAATGAAAAAGAAAATCTATTTTGAAAAATGGATTTCAGTGCAGATTTACTATTAACTGGGGTTGCACTGGATCCAGGATTCGGCCTTTTTCAGCAGGATTCGAATTCGGCCAAATCCTTCTGCTAAAATTTTTTCCCATTCCTAATTTTCATATGCAAATTCAGATTGAGTTCGGTATTCGGCTGAATCTTTCGCGAAGGATTCGGGGGTTCAGCCGAATCCAAAATAGTGGATTCAGTGCATCCCTACTATGAACATGTTTTCCCGTGACAGAATCCCAGAATGCCTTTAATCAAGAATACTAACTTAAACTACTATTTACTGATGTGTTTTTGAAAAAAACATGTTTTCCCGTGACAGAATCCCTTTAATCAAGAACACTAACTTAAACTACTCTACTCTGTTTTATAGGCTCATTTTAATCAGCTGCTTATTAACACTTTACTCTGTGGCCATCACAGCAGTTGAACGTATAAATCTGAGTGCAACAAATAACAATGTTACCGTGTGAAAAATGAATGAATGTTAAGTGCAATGGCTCTTCCCACCACAGATTCCATTTGTGTGACAGAAGCATTTGAAAGCTTCTGGATGCTTGGGAAATGCTGAAGAAGTTGCAGTGCTTTCACTTTTCCAACACCTGGAATTTTTGGACGGTCTGCAGTACACTTGCATCTGGAACTTTTTGCGTATGAAAGGATTACTGTTTCCTTCTCTGATTCGTTTTTGAATCGTTAATAAGAAGACGTTAGAAAAAAGTAATGATGTGTGCAGAAAGTATGTGAGAATTTTGTAAAATTTCATGTGACCATTTGAGAGACAGAGGCTTTCAAAGCCTGTCTTTCTCTAACAACTCTTCCAAAGATCCTCGGACCTGCAGTCCAGAGGACAATTCCCTCTGCAGAAGATCACTCCAATCAGAAGCCTTCTTGCAGAAGAAGCCCTCATAACCACTGCTGTTTTATTGGGCTGCACTCCAAACAGGAGTATCCCTCTAAGGTTGCTTCAACCAGCTCAACTGTGCCACTGGGGAATTGGGTATGGAAAGCATCAGAACTGTATCCTAGAGGGGAGTTGAATGTGTTGCTTCATATCCCTAAATTGTTGTATATTATATATATTCACAAGTAATATGTACTGACTTGATCTGCCTTGTGGTTGATTTTTTATTACTAAAGCTTACAAAATGATGTATCCAGGGTAGAATTGGAGCTGCAATTAATATTAGCTATCCAATACAAGCATATACCGTACTAAGTAATACACATAATTAGAGCAGATCAATAGCTCATTGTGACATGCTCTAACCTCAAGTTCTCGCCATAGCTCATTAGCAAAGAAGTAACGGCAGAACATAACAAAGAATGACATAAAGCACGATTAGAAATTCTCCTAATTGAAGTGTGAACCTTCATTACAAAGTGAACAAATTAATCAAAGCAGGAGGATTAATGTGATGACAGCTGACATGAGAATTAAGCTTAAAGAAGTGAAAAATGAAAAAAGAGTCTATGAAAAAACAGCAGACGGAGGTTATGTTATCACCTCAATAATACATGATTGTATTCTGCAATTAGCGGCTCTTAGATTATTTACAATTCAGTCCTTTTATTGCTGAAGGGTCAGAACCAGAGAGAAAAGCTTTCTTACTCCTCCTGCAGAGAAGATTACTTCTGTAATAAGCAAAATAATATACCTGTCTTTTATTTGTTTTTTCAATTCCTGAAGTTTATTAGATAGTGCCTGATTTTCATCAGAGAGATACAGATTTCTTGCCCTTAGCTGTTCAGCTTCACACATGCTTGGAACATCTGGACCTTTATTTAATATATGGCCACCATCTGTAAAATAAGATACAGTACAATAAAATGGTAGACTGAAGAAATGAGAATTCTAAATAAATATAAAAAAATACCATGTGTAGGTTCCACAACAACCTCTGCCAATTTCATCTGGCTGACCCTGTTACTGGACAGATGCTGCCACAGGCAACAAAGAGCATGGGCAACTGTGCAGTCAAACCTTTGACACATAGTGGGCCAATTATTTGACACCACATGACTGGAAGACAGATTATATTAAAGTGATATTGTCACGTACACAAATAAGTCTATAATGCCCTGGAGAAGTATGGGGACTGAACAAAATATTTGCTTTGTGGACCATATCCAGCCTACAGGTATTAAAGGGATCCTGTCATCGGAAAACATGTTTTTTTCAAAACACATCAGTTAATAGTGCTACTCCAGCAGAATTCTGCACTGAAATCCATTTCTCAAAAGAGCAAACAGATTTTTTTATATTCAATTTTGAAATCTGACATGGGGCTAGACATTTTGTCGATTTCCCAGCTGCCCCTGGTCATGTGACTTGTGCCTGCACTTTAGGAGAGAAATGCTTTCAGGCAGGCTGCTGCTGTCTCAGTGGGACATGGGCTTTTACTATTGAGTGTTGTTCTTAGATCTACCAGGCAGCTGTTATCCTGTGTTAGGGAGCTGTTATCTGGTTACCTTTCCATTGTTCTTTTGTTTGGCTGCTGGGGGGGGAGGGAGGGGGGATATCACTCCAACTTGCAGTAAAGAGTAATTAAAGTTTATCAGAGCACAAGTCACATGTCTTGGGGCAGCTGGGAAATTGACAATATGTCTAGCCCCATGTCAGATTTAAAAATTGAATATAAAAAATCTGTTTGCTCTTTTGAGAAATAGATTTCAGTGCAGAATTCTGCTGGAGCGGCACTATTAACCGATTCATTTTGAAAAAAATGTTTTTTCCCATGACAGTATCCCTTTAAGCTGGAGAGCTATAAAGTACAATATGCCAACAAAAGGTCAGCAAGGAGGACTAGCTTGTGCATTTGTGTTAGCAGAAAGTGTAACAGCTTTTTCTCTGAAATCCCCATTAGACCAATGGATTGTGGCTGTTCGATTATGCATAAAGGGGTGAGCATCTTTTGTAAGGGCTACGACCAGGTTGCAATACTGAAGCTCTCACCTTGGCTGGTGCAGGCAGCCTGAAAAGAGTTGAGCAGGGATGCGTCACTCAATGTCGGGAGATGGTACAAACCTTAATTATAAGCCATCTACTGTATATGACTCTGTATATGAAATCTATGTACACCAATTTATAAGTTAAAGACCACTTTGCTGAAATCACTTGCTTACATGCTATATGTGGGGTCACATTGGACCCTAGTGCAATTCGTACATAAATGGGCATATTTAACAACGTGTGAATTGAGAACTTACCACAATAAAACGCACTCAGTTTTTATTCATTCCTATGGGATTTTTAAAAGCATGTTTATCAAAAAGGTGAACTCCACTGAGAAATATGATTATAAAAAACCAATAGGAATGAATAGAACATGGGTGAGTTTTTCTAAGGTGGATTCAATCCACTTATAATATAAAATGACTATGAATTGTGAGAAAAATGGAAAAAATGAAATCAGTTTTCAAAAATCTGATAAACACGAACATTTTATCTGACATATATATAAAATCTACAGATAGGAATAGCATTTTCCATTAAAAATCTTTCCATATAATGGCAGTTAAGAGATTCTCTACCTAGATCCCAATATACTAGAATAAATGGATTGTTTTTATCACAAAGTGATGAATGAAGTACTGAAATAACACGGGGGTAGCCACTCAAATTATTGGATTCCGAAAGCGAAAAATGAATGATATAGACAGAAAATTATTGCTTACACCACATGTAAGGAAAAGAGCTATTAGGGGGGTATTTCAGTTTACCCAGGACAATATATTGTTTTTTGGGACAACCTGAGCTTACAGCATCATATCTCCCATACATCATTAGATACCAACGTAAAACAAAAAATACGAATGCCAGGAGTCTACTGAACAGTTTGATGTCCAATATGTATAGATTTACTTAAGCATGTGGAATATAGGGGCCCCAAAATGTAGACACCCCATTCAAGCTATTGGTTCTGTAATTCCAGATTTTGTAAAATCTACACATATACATCATTTTGGGGGAGGGGGCAAAGGTAGAAAAAAGTACGTTCACCCCAGAAAACCATATATTTTCAGATAGTACACATTCCCCCAAATCCAAAACACCAAGCCACAAACCTTTCCTAAGTTTGGCAATTTTGGTGACATTTCCAAAAATCACCTCAAACGACCACCCTGCAGCATCTTATTTCCCACATACTATTAGGTATCAAGATAAATTGCCATAAATATGAAAGCCTGGGGTGGACTGAACAGTTTTATGCATAATATGTATAAGTTTACCTAAGTATGTGGCATATAGGGGCCCCAAAATGTAGACACCCCATTCGAGCTATTAGTTCTATAATTCCAGATACTGCAAAATCAACACATCATTTTTGGTGGAGCAAAGGTAGAAAAAAGTATGTTCACCCCCAGAAAACCATATATTTTCTTCCACCTTGCAGCATATTATGATTATCTCCCACATACCTTACCAAGTTAAAACACCCCAAATATGAACGACTGGGGTTCACTGAACAGTTTTATGTCCAATATTGGTTAATTATGTCTTTATACTCCAAACTACCCAACTGCAAAGCTACGCAAAAGGCAGCGGTTTTTATGACATTTCTGAAAATCACCTAAAAATATTGCAATTGGCCGCATTTAGCTCATCCAATTTCTTACATCCAATTGTAAAACACCATAAATATTGATGCCAATGGTCTACTGGACAATTTGCTGCCCAAAATGCATAGATATACCAAAGCAGCTGGCATGTTCAGACCCCAAATAAAAACAGTGCAAAATAATTTTCTCTGCCTTCTTTTCGCCTTCTGTGAACAAAGCCCCCACCTGTGTATTATGTGACAAGAACTACTAACAGTAAAATGACCCCCAAAACTATATATTTTTGGAAAGTACACATTCTGACTAATCCAAAATAGGTAATTGTGTCTTTCTACACCAAATTACCATACTGCAAAGCTACTCTAAAGACAGTGGTTTTAATGACATTTCTGAAAATGGCCTAAAAATATTGCAATTGGTCACATTTATATCATCCAATTTATTATATACAATTGGAAAACAATAGCAGATTAGTAGTCAGCACAACTGCAACTCACTTCTTTGGCTGGGTGCACGTCCTCCAATGGCCACCTCCCACTGGTAATATTGGCGAAAAAAGTTAGTCCAGCACCCACTGTTTAGTGAATAAAACGGCCTTTATTGGACCAAGGGCATTACAGCAACGTTTCAGACCAACTGGTCTTTTATCAAGCTTGATAAAAGACCAGTTGGTCTGAAACGTTGCTGTAATGCCCTTGGTCCAATAAAGGCCGTTTTATTCACTAAACAGTGGGTGCTGGACTAACTTTTTTCGCCAATACAATTGGAAAACACCATAAATAATAATGCCAGGGGTCTATTGAACAGTCTGATGCCCAATATGCATAGCTTTAACAAAGTATTTGGTTTGTATGGACCCAAATGAAAATGGTGCATATGAATGTTCTCACTGGCAATTCAACTTTTGGAATCTGAGCCCCTTGAGTGAATATTATGTACCATAGGACCCCCCCCAACTGTACAAAGACCCCCAGAAAACCATATATTTTTGGAAACACACACTCTGATGAATTCAACAAGCAAAAAGGCACCTTTGTATACCAAAGTACCAAACTGCAAAGCTAGTTTGGTACTAGCCTTGTAGTGCTAAATAACTATAATGCATTAATTGCAATGAAAGTACAACAATTTCCCAAACCAATGAAACAACAAAATAATTAGTGGTCAAAATGCCTGATCCAATAGTCACCCTGCCAAAATAAACAGTTTTTAGGTGAAAAACAAAAGATAAGTGAAGTAAAATGAAGTAAAAAAGTAGAATGAAGTTAAGAAAGAAAACTTTGCGAGTTTTTGTGTATACATGTGTGTACACTTATAAAAGTGACTGAGAGTGTAAGTGTATATATACAGTATATAAGTATATATATCTTTGTGAATAAGTGTGCAAAAGGGAGCAGAAGTGTGCAAAATAAAAAAAGGACAATCTTTACTAAAATATGTGTGTAAGTATATAAATGTATGCAAGTGTATGTAAGTGTGTGCAAATGTTTAAAAAAAAGGGGCACTTACTTTTTTTGTTGCAGGAGGGTCGTTGGATGGGGTCCTGGGGGTCCAAAGTGCAGATTATCGCGCAGCAGGAAGTGCAGTGGTAGCGCCGTAAGAGGACCAAGTCGGGAGAGCAGCAGATGCAATCAGATCATGTGTATGCTGCTCTGGAGGTCAGCCCCGCGACAATTCCGTCGCAGGACGATCATGACAGCCCCCCAGCCTCATTCCTCCCGACTCTCTGCAGAGGGGGCAAAAGCAAAGCAAAACGTCCTTGGCAGTCTGAGCCCTTGCCTGCCTGTACGGCGTAAGTGCTTGGCAGGCAAAGGGTTAAAAAGCAAACCAACACAATAAATGAAACCAAAAACCGTGGGAATTTTTTCAGTGTACTTGCAATGTGTACTTGAAACTAAACATCTCAGATGAATGCAGCTAACTACAGACACGTAGAAAAGCAAGTACACAGCCAGGCAGTAACTCCCCCTAGTGTCTCTGTAGCAATGATGTAGTAAAAGTCCACATTAGAATGTAGTTCAGACCAAACAGTAATTTGTGTCTGTAAATGCCCACATATGGTCTCAGTGCCCAAAACATAACGTACAACATTTCTACCCTACTTCCTTGGTTAAGCTTTACTTCTCCTTTAAACAATTGTCACGGATTAAAAAAATCACCAAAATTGTAGCGCACATTTAATCATGGTCTTTTACAAATAGATATCTTTTGTTTAGTATTTTTCTCATATAGTATGGACATTTCACATTTTTGTTACCTTTCATATTGCTTTTTCTACCTAGGCAAAGTAAAACTCGTATTGGAGGATGGCTTGGGACTGGTGGATTTCCATCTATCCAGTAGAACCTGCATATTGTACATATCAGAGAGAGATCTGGTGTCAGGAAGGAGACTTGTTTGTTTTAGAAAAGTATGTCCACTCAACTTCTGATCCTCAGACACAATCTAATTTGCACAGAATATATTGAACTCTCTTAGGGTGATGGCACACATTTTGTCATCCTTAAAGTAGACCTGTTACCCAGGCATGAAAGGCTGTATAATGAAAGTCCTTTGTAAATTAAACACAAAACCAAAATTCCTTTTTTCTTTAAAACATCTACACCTGTTATAAACTCATTATAAACTCATTTAAAACTCTCAGCTGTCAATCATATATTGCCTGCTCCTCCTCTATGCCTCTAACCAAATTTAAATAATAAATATAGTGTGAGCAAAGTGGATTTTGCTCAACTAACATGAAAAAAGAGAATTTGGAATTATTTCTTATTGTCGGCAGGTCCCCTTTAAATTTCTTTAAGCAAGGCCAAAAAAAATCCAAAAATACCTTTGTATGGAACTCCATCTGAATTACCAGAAGCAAAACTTCTGAATCGTTCAATTGCCTTCTGCTTTTTTGGACAATTCAAATCAACCTGTGACAATTGAGACTGACTTCCATTATAAAAGTATTTACAGACGTTTGTGCTGGAGGAGATTTATTTCCCACACGCCATCTGAACTGTTCTGTCAGAGAATGCACAGAGACACACTGTAAACTGTATATGTTTATGGATTTTGTATTCCAGTTTTAACCTGATTAATCTGGTAGTTTTAACTATTCTCAGGGTCTAACTGGGACATCTGAATACTGACATTCTGCTGAACTCTGCATACCTCCTAACATTCTGGAAACGGAAACAGGAACAAGACAATTTGCAGCGTGGATTATTTTTGACTACGCCCCTTTTTTGCAGCGACACCCCCTAATTACCATGCCCATTTTACAAAATTTGCCAGTTTATGCAAGTTTGAACACATTTCTGTCGTTTTTATGTTTTATTACAGTTTTACTGATGAATTTAAATTGCCCTTCAAGCTGTGAGTCTAACTTCTCCCAAGGGACAAAACGGTTACAAATGTATCTTAAGTATCTATCCCGGGCTCTCTGCCAAGAGCCAATTAAGTTAGAAACATTGTATCTTTTTGGCTATTTAGTGCAGATAAATCTGGACTTTCCAGTACAAATGTAGAACTGCGGGTTGAGCTGTCAAAAGCGAGACTTAAATGAACAGTAATGCCAAAAAATGAAGGTGTTTTAAAGGAATGACAATATAATGTACTGTTGTCCTGCACTGGTAAAACCGATGTTTTAGCTTCAGAAACACAGCTACATTTTATATAAACAAGCTGCTGTGTAGCCATGGGGGCAGCCATTCCAGCACAGGATACACAGTAGATAAGTTCTGAAGAATCCCATTCCTATTTAAGTTGGTGCAGCAGAACTTGTAACTCAAGAATTGGTTGATGAAAATTATGCACTTAAAACTACAGTCTACCAACTAAATGTGGAACTAAGCCATTAAAAAAAAAGTTCGGCCTCTGTTAAAGGAAGAGGTACTGTTTGTTTTAGTTCTTTAACTGTAGAGAATGCAACACTTTGCATACAGCAGGCAAGCAAGCTTATTATAGTTATCTTACCACAAAGATTTCCTTTAAAGGAGAAGGAATGGTTAAAATTAAGTAAGCCTTATCCGAAAGGTCCACCTAAATATACCAGTAAACCCTCAAAGTAGTGCTGCTCTGAGTCCTCTGTCAAAAGCAACACAATTTCTTTCCTTCTATTGTGTACACATGGGCTTCTGTATCAGACTTCCTGCCTTCAGATAAAACCTTTATGACTCGGGCGTGAGCATGCTCAGTTTGCTCCTCTCCCCCTCCCTTCTCTGCTGTAATCTGAGCCCAGAGCTATAAGTGAGCAGGGAGAGACACAGGCAGGAAGTGATGTCACATCAAGCTAATATGGCAGCTGCTATCCTAAATAAACAGAGAGAGCTTCTAAAGCTTTTTACTCAGGTATGGTAAAGCATTCTACAGAATAAATATAGCATGTTTAATGCTTCATCCTTTTGTATGTGCTGTTGTGGCTTTCAGACTTCACCATTCTTGGTAGGCAAAGATTTTAAATGTGCTTCTCTATAGAGTGTGTTTGTAACACTGTAAGAAACTGTATCTGCACAAATGCTTAGCTAAAAGTGTAAATAATTAAATGCATCTTTCACTTCAGTTATTTAAATTATCTTGCCTTTACAATCTCTACATAGCTGAAGGGCACCCTTTCAAGGTTGGCAGCATTAACCTAGAGACACCTTGATTTTCATGTGATCAGCCTTATGTGGCAGATTTAATTAACGGAACTGGAAAAAATGTGAAAATATCTGCCCCTGATTTGAAAGCTAGCCTTCAGTCTTTACAGACCAACATTTCCGTTTAGCATATTCTACACCATAAAATTATAGAATTTAGTTTGTTTGTGTGTATGGTATCTATATATATATATATATATATATATAATATATATATATATATATATATATATATATATATATATATATATATATATATATATACATACATACATATATATATAGTCCAAGGGTTGCCAGCAGTCTCGATAAAGTTACTTAAATTTGCCTGGGTGCAGTGCCAATAAATTATCCATAACTACTACAAGAAGGTCCGCACTCTCAGGACTTATGAAAATCATAATATTTATTATAAATGACTAACATTTCGTCTAGGTCCCTAGCCTTTCTCAAAGTAACAAACTGAACATTAAACCGCCTTAAATATACACTGTGGCGGGAACAAACAGCTGGTAAAAGTCACATGATCAGTAATTCAAATACTATTAGTACATTCACTTTAAATACTTAAATCCATAATATAAAACCAAAACTAGACAATATATATCCCCTAGTTCATTTCAATTACAGTTAAAAACAAGACATTTGTAACCACTGATGTTTAACTATTTAGTTAATTTAACATGAAACAAATTAAAATATTGTTACAATAATGTCCAAAACTTAGAGTTTATTTGGCACTATGTATCAATCTACCAAACTATCATGGGCTATTGCATTCATAGTTAATTTAATTTAATCCTTTAATCCTATTATAAAAGTTCTATTTCCCCATTCTTTGGGAGCTCTCTATATGATAAGGTTTCAATGGTTGGACTATTACATATCCTTGTTTTAACACACCTGTTCCTATTTTGCTCTCTGCTAGTTAGTGGATCTTATTAGACATATCGTCAGACAAACTGTGTACAAGAAGACTGTGTTTTATACATATTGGATCCATTTATAAAACCTATAGCATGCAATGTGATCTCATAGGTAAAAGACCAGGGTTTGGAACCCATAATTTATACAATACTATTCATGTGTGGATGGTGTGGGAGTATGTCCCACCTATAAATCTTCAATGATATAGATATCGCCACACTTATATGAAAATATGTGCAATAGCCCCATGTGTAACCCACGGCTAACACTAGCGCAAATTCGTCAGCGTGATGTCATTTCATTACTTTGCCGATTTACTAACGGGTGCTGGCGTAAATTCGCTAGCGAAGTGGACCTACTCTAGCGCTACTTCGCACCCTTACGCCAGGCAAAGTTGCGCTATGGCAAAGGGACGTAACTACACTAATTCACTAACTTGCGCATTTTACTGAAAGTTACCTCTTGCGCCAGACGTCCCAAAAAATGCTGGCGTCTTTTACTTTTTTGAGGGTCATAGGCTGAAAAAGATCGAAATTTTTTTGGTGGTATTTGTAACCAAGTGAATATATTGTGAGTGAGCCACATTAACCTATTGTATTATGGGCGATAGGTGAGACATAAGCATAAGAGTTTTTAACCTGATATAGTGATAATTATTTTAGATTATATACAGGCATGGGACCTGTTATCCAGAATGCTGGGGACCTTTCGGTTTTCCAAATAATGGATATTTCCATAATTTTGGTTCTTCATACCTTAAGTCTACTAGAAAATTGTGTAAACATTAGATAAACCCACTAGGCTGGTTTTATTGAATTATTTTACTGAATTAAATCTTAGTTTGGATCAAGTAAAAGATACAATTTTATTATTACAGAGAAAAAAATGTGGATTATGTGGATAAAATGGACAATCTTTCAGTTATTCAGAGCTTTCTGGATAACGAGTTTCCAGATAACGAATCCCATACCTGTATGTATGTATGTATATAATTATATATATCATATATTTTTATTTAATGCAATAGGTTAATGACTTGATACAATGTTCACAGTTTTTGCCATGGCGAAAATTAGCATGGAAACGTGATGTTGATTGCTATTTAAAAGTGGCTGCTCTATCCTTATAATAGGAGTTTACACTTTGGTAAAAAGGGTAAGGTTCGCACTTTGATAAATTACTATATTTTCTCCAGGCGGTGTGAACGTTTTTCTCCAGCGAATTGTCCTACTCGCCTTTAAGTAAATTGGTGAATTTTCTGCGAATCGTCATTTTGGTGAATTTTCGCCAAAAAAACCCCACAATTTACTCTTTAGTAAATGTGCCCACATGACATGTATTTACTGGAAATGTGTTATATTTAGCACATTGCACTTTTTATTCACCATTTGTGGGCGTGAAAACTTGTGATGTGTGTTTCATTTGTGTGTTCACTTCCTATTTAACATCCTGACAATGGTCCCCGGTGTATGTTATTGCTAATAAATTATTTTTCCTACGTTGTGAGTGCTTTCGTAGATAATTGGTTATAGATATATATACACATACATTATAAGTGATATAATATAAACGTTAACTCCTAGTTGATTTTCTTCCTCTTGGCACCATCCATAATGCCATGAAGGGAGCAAGTGACCTAGATTTCTCAACCTGCAATAACAACCTTTTTAAAATTTTTAATTTAATTAACATTTATGAAAATGACGCCGTAGCTGAAAAGCTGGGTCGCATAATGATTCCTAATGAAATAAAGTCATAACATGACTCGAAATATTAGCATTAGGCTAACTTACATACTTAATCTATGTAACATTGTTGAAGAATTGCTGCTTGCCTTGTCTTTGAAAGCTTTTTATAGCAGTTCATCTTCAACAGAAGCGGAAAGCTTACTGAACCGTGATTGAGAGTTTCTTTTCTCTAAGCTGTTTACACTCGAGAAGAGGGGCATTTTATTGAAGTCCCTATGCCACCTTCTAATTCATTTTGACAGCAAATCCCACAATGTTCCTCCCATGGGAAACCACTTTTGACTCCTAATTTTCAGAGCAATCTTCATCCTGTCTCTTGCTAGTGGATACTACGCAGCCAAGCCTACGTTTACATTTTTAACATTTCATTATTTGAATACTTAAGCAACAGATAGATTATACCATATTAAGTGGCATATTAAAGGAGAACTAACCCCCCCCCAATGTTAAGTTCCCACTGGCCCCCCTCTGTTGGCCACCTCCATGCCTCCCTCCTGCACAGTCTTATCCTAGAATTATGTCCCCTCTTGAAATAGTGACCACATATGCAGAGTGAGCGCAGCAGAGGTCATGGACGCCATCTTCTTCTGTTTGGTAATCTTCGCATCTTCTTCCTCCCCTTCGACAATTTTCGTCTCTTTCGGTGCATGCACAGTTTTCGGGAACCGGAAGATTGCTCCAACTGCGCATGCGCCATAACGCCGCTCACTTCATAAAGATTACTGAAGAGATGGTGCCCATGAGTGCCGCTACGCTCACTCTGCATGTGTGGTCACTATTTCAAGAGGGGACAGAATTCTGGGGTAATACTGTGCAGGGGGGAGGCAGGGAGGGGGAACAGTGAGGACTTACTGTAACATCACAGGGGGTTTAGTTCTCCTTTCAAGAATCTCACCAAACTGGAATAAATATTTTAGTAAATATTGCCCCTTTACATCTTTTCACTTGAGCCACCATTTGGTGACATTCTCTGTGCTTCCTCCTGATCACCTGACCAGAAATACTACAGCTGTAACAGGAAGTATTGGGGAAGCAAAAGACAGAACATTGTCCGTTAATTGGCTCATGTGACCTAACGTATGGTTTGTTTGTGTGCACCATGAATCAGAGGATCCCATGGGGTGGCCCTTATTTCTTAAAATGGCAATTTTCTCTTTAGGGTTACCCAGTGGCACATACTGCTAAAAAGTATATTATTATGAAAATGGTTTATTTACATGAAGCAGGGTTTTACATATGAGCTGTTTTATGCAATATCTTTTTATAGAGACCTACATTGTTTGGGGGCATAGACTTCCTTTAATGTCATAAAGCTGCCCCATAAAACATTTACCGGTAAGTATGATTTTTGCACACCGCTTTTTCGTTTTCATTTTATGACTTTTTTTTAATATATAAATCATTTTAGGGGGGGGAGATTTATCAAAATGTTAGATTAGAACTCACCCCATAAAAAAACTCACTCAGTTTCTATTCAATCCTATAGGATTTTTAAAAGCATTTTCATCAAATTGTGAACTCCATTGATAAATACGATTCCAAAAATCTCATAGGGAACAGAATGCGAGTGTGTTTTTCTAATCTCACATTTTGATAAATCTGCCCCTAGGTATCAGGGCTTTGAAAAAAGTGAATCTACTATTTAGCAATATGAGAAAACTGATCAAGAAACACCATACTCTTGCCGCAGCGATATGATTTGATTTCTTTTGTCTTTTAAAACTTTTCAGAAAGTAAAGCTAGGCAGTTTGCCTCAAAATGGACCTCCACCTCCTTGGCTGGTAAGTTACAATTTTCAGATAAGTTTTAATGAAGTAAAATATCTATTTACAGAAAACCTATGAACCCTTGCATGCTTAAAGGAGAACAAAACCCTTAATTATAAAAAACCCAACCCCCCCACCCTACATAGACCCCCCCCGACCTGCTCCCCCCCAGCCTAGGTGTTACCCCTGGTAAATGCCCCTTCCTCTTTACTTACCCCTTGGTGCAGATTTTGTGCAGTGGAGTTCACAGGCGCCATCTTCTTCTCTTAGGTAATCTTCGGGTCTTCTTCTGTCGCTTCAATTACACTGGCTTTCGATGCATGCACAGTTGTTTGGGACCGGAAGATTGCTCCAACTGCGCATGCGCCGATATACTGCTAACTTCCCGAAGATGGAGCCTGTGAACTCCACTGGACAAATAATAATAAATTAAAACTATTTGCAAATTGTCATGGAAAATCACTCTACATCATGCTAAAAGTTAATTTAAAAGTGAACAACCAACATTACAGAAAATATATTAAGAGTTATGTATCTTGTTGAAATCAATATGTTATTTTTACCTATTTTTGCATTAAATGGATTGGATGATTTTTAACAAAACACAGGGGAGGTTTTGCATATAACACTTCTAACTATAATTGACACTTTTATGACAGCTTTTAATGGTATACAGTAGGTCCAATAAACCATAATCCAAATGGCACTCAAACTGCAATATGTAGTAGTTTTGTTGCTTTTTATTCAAATCTCAGCAACGTTTCAGGGATCTGAATAAAAAAACTAGTACATGTAGCTGTTCGTGTGAGTGCCATTTGGATTATTGTTTCTCAGAGAAAAGTTATATATTTTTTCTGTGAGCTTACTTACGTGTCTCCACAGTTTTATGGCTTTACTTGTTGATGTATGTACTTGTGTTTCAGCTTTTAATTGTGTTTGACTGTGATATTATAGATAAATCTGCCATATATATTTGCAGAGAGAATATAGTATTGCTGTAGTTGCCTATTTGCCCACTGCCTTCCATTGTACTTGAATTTCCTCAGGTCTTGGCCCCCAGTTTCCATCCTTAAACATCACTTGCATATCTTTCATAGATGCAATAGTTGCAAGCGTCTCAGCTTGAATAGAAATATTAGTAATAAAAAGTAGCAATAACAATAAGGGGCCGATTCATCAAGGGTCGAATATCGAGGGTTAATTAACCCTCGATATTCGACTAGGAACTAAAATCCTTCGACTTCGAATATCGAAGTCAAAGGATTTAGCGCAGATAGTACGATCATACGATCGAAGGATTATTCCTTCGATCGAACGATTAAATCCTTCTAATCGAACGATTCGAAGGATTTAAATCCAACGATCGAAGGAATATCCTTCGATCAAAAAAACTTAGGAAAGCCTATGGGGACCTTCCCCATAGGCTAACATTGACTTCGGTAGCTTTTAGCTGCCGAACTAGGGGGTCGAATTTTTTTTTAAAGAGACAGTACTTCGACTATCGAATGGTCGAATAGTCGAACGATTTCTACTTCGAATCCTTCGATAGTCGTAGTCGAAGGTCCAAGTAGCCCATTCGATGGTCGAAGTAGCCCAAAAAAACGTCGAAATTCGAAGCTTTTTACCTTCGAATCCTTCACTCGAAGTTAATGAATCGGCCCCTCTATGTGTAGCCTTACAGAGCATTTGTTTTTAGATGGGGTCAGTGTCGGACTGGCCCGGCGGGACACCGTGAAAAAGGGGCCCGACCCTCATGGGCCCCTGCCAGGCCACACCCCTTCTCCGGACGACCCCTCTCTACAAAAAAAAATATTTAGTTTGGCGCATGCGTAGCGCCATCAGCGCATGCGCGTGGTGACATACGTGCATGAGCACCTACAGAGTAGGGGGCCCTGGACAGCAGTCCCGGTGGGCCCCGGGCCCCCCAGTCCGACCTTGGATGGGGTCAGTGACCCCCATTTGAAAGCTGGAAAGAGTCAGAAGAAAAAGCCAAATGATTAAAAAACTATACAAAACGAATAATGAAGACCAATTAAAAAGCTGCTTAGAATTAGCCATTCTAGAACTTACTAAAAGTTACTTTGAAGATGAACCACCCCTTTTAAAAAAAAAGTCATAAATATGAAAGTGATGCAATGTTTTAGAAACACTGGTGTTGTGTATACTTAAGCTATATTATTGAAAACCTCTCTGTTAAATACACCCAAATTCATCTTTTTAGAACTTAGCTTCTTTTTCTCATTTGGATTGTCTGTAGAAAAATAAATGCGCCTATAATTTACTGTATGTTACTATATGTTCCCATTTTAAAAATTGATTCTTTTTTAGTATCACATCACCTGCAAGTTTTGGCCTTAATGATAGTATTGAATGATTTTATAAATTATAAATGATTTATCAGTTGTTAAATATGCAAAACTTTACAGTCTGGTTAAATTTCTATATAATACAAAAAACATAGTCAAATGTATGTAAAAATGTTGAAGGGCTTTATTTTCATTCTCAGATGATGAACTACTGTATATGAGCAAGACTGAGATCTTTCTATTATTATGCACATTCAATGATAACGGTTAATATAACCACAAAGCAATTTGAACTTCATATCTTCGAAAGATGCAGAGGTGGAGTTGGTGTGATTGGAGTGATCCTTTGTGATAATATTTTCCTAAAAGATTGATTTAGAGTGTCATCTGAATAAATGGCTATACCTAGGTTTAAATGGCAAATTGATTTGCAATTTTCAGCCCTTTTTCAGAACTTACAGAAGACTAATTTAAAAACTTTAATGATTTCTTCTTATTATTATGCCTCTGAGAAAAAGCAATTTTCTTCTATTATTATCTACCACACACAGTAGTGACATTATGTTTGACTTGATCGTTTACAGAGCCCGGTGGTACATGACCTCTCACTAAACATTTGTCTTGTTGTTGCATCTTTTACAGACACAATGGGGCAAATTCACTAACCTCCAAAAATTCGTCAGCGATGGCTTCGCTCACATCGCAACACTTTGTCAGCCGTAAAATTGCCAGGACTACACAAATTCACTAAAATCCAAAGTTGCATTCAGGGCGCCGAATGCTGTCGAAGTTGCGCTAGCGTTATTGCGGCAAGCAAAGCGAAGTTGCACTAGCGTTGTCTAATTTGCATACGGCAGGAAGTTAAAGTTGAATGGACGTATATGTTGCAGCAAATACATTACACTACACAAGCCTGGGAAACTTTAATAAAATAAAATAGAGTTGTTATATTACCCTACACATGAGCCAAGTGTATAGTTTAGGTGCCATATGTTAGGAAATGTAGGGGGGAAGCCGGGTACCCCAGAAACAATTTACGATCTTTTGCAGCCTATCACCCTGAAAAAGAAAAAGACACCAGCGTTTTTTGGGACTTAGAACAATTTTCAACTTTCTTCTGAGGAACTCCTATCTACTCTATTGCACTTCGTCTGAGGTAGCGAAGGCAAGTCTGGCGCAAGAGGTAATGTTCAGCAAAATCCGCATCTTAGTGAATTTGCGTAGTTATGTCCATTCACCAGAGGGCAAATTCGCCAGGTGTTAGGGAGCGAAGTACCGCTAGAGTCTATCTCCTTCACGCCGGCGACCGTTAGTACCGAAATGATGTCACGCTTCAGAATTTTTAGCCACATTAGTCACTTCACCCCTTTAGTAAATTTGCTCCAATGATTCATTGAAAAACTCAAATACATTTATCCATCCTTCTTAGGAGCCAAAGGTACCAGACCGTGCCAAATTATACGTCTCGTGGCTCCGTCAATTTCTGTGTTTTTAATTCTATTCCTTGTTGTTTCTTCAAATACTGTCCCATTCCTTACACTTCATTTAGATGGTGCATGGAAGCAGCAGGCTCTTTTCTTTTACTATTTAAGTTCTGACAGAAAAATATTGGGATTATAAAAGGAAACTCAGTAAGAAGACAAAATGCTTAATATATGCCATGATTAAATACTGTGTTCACAACATGGATTGCACTATATAGTGCACTTTTTTGAGAGATCAGTGTCACGGTCGGCACCTTAAATCCAGAACCTATGCTTAGCACCCGGTTCTCGGCTCTTGCTTCTGCCAAGCGAAGGGTTCTGGACGAGCAAAGGGGCATGACGGTAAAGCAAATGTCCTTTGGGCAGAAGGTCACAGTACAAGGCGTAGGCAGAAAGCTTAGTCAATCAGGCCGGGTCAGTCAGGCAAAGGTGAAACCAGGAGATCAATCAGAAGGGATGCGCATACAGAAGAGTCAGTTACCAGGCAGGTTCAGGATTGCAGAAGTCAGGATCATCTAAAAAGGCAGGGGTCACAACAGGTATCAGATCTCAGACAGAATACAGGTTCAGAAGCACCAGGAAATCACCAAAAATTATCCTATAACGGACAGTGAGAAAAAACATTCTGCCTCTTTAAATACTTTTGAATTTCGCGCCATTGCGCGCTGGTGTCATGCACCTAGAAATAGAAGGAATGCGCGCCACGCGCGCCCTAAGCAACCACCATTTTGCCCGATGAGGAGCGGCGTGGCGCGCGTCCCCATTTATGGCGCAGCGGGCGTCCCCACCGCACCACTAGACCACCAGGCTACAGAGTTGTCACATCAGTAGATAATATAGTACTTTAGGAAACGCTGGTAATTTTCATTCAAAGGCAGGCTGGCAGGACATTTCTTAGAATTGCCAAATCAAATAAAATGGCAGAGAAGAACATTATTATGCCCACATAATGGTGAGGTGCTGTTTTTATCACAAGTAAACATTTTCATTTTTTAGTTTTTGACATTCATTATTTGCAGAACTGTATCAGATTATCAAAAAGTCAGTTAGGCCCAATATTTAAAGGAAAACTATACCCCCCAAACAATGTAGGTCTCTATAAAAAGATATTGCATAAAACAGCTCATATGTAAAATCCTGCTTCATGTAAATAAACATTTTCATAATAATATACTTTTCTAGTAGTATGTGCCATTGGGTAATCATAAATAGAAAATTGCCATTTTAAAAAATAAGGGCCGCCCCCTGAGATCGTAGGATTCACTGTACTCACAAACATATCAACAAACTATACATGTTAGGTCACATGAGCCAATTAACAGACAGAGTTGTGTCTTTTGCTTCCTCACTTCTTCCTGTTATAGTTAGTGTTGTAGTATTTCTGGTCAGGTGATCTCTGAGGCAGCACACAGACCATCACGAAATGGTGGCTCAAGGCAAGAGATGTAAAAGGGCAATATTTATGTAAATATATATTCCAGTTTGGTGAGATTCTTTAATATGCCACTTAATATGATATGAACTATCTGTTGCTTAAGTGTTCATTTTGGGGGTATAGTTTTCCTTTAAGCTTGTTGAGAGCCTCTATAGAGATACTAACAGTCATTTTAACTGTCATTAAGAACATAAACTACAGATTTTAATATTTAGATTTTTAATCAAGGATTTGTTTGGCTAAAAGACTAAACATTTGTCAGTTTATTTTACACAAAAGATATAACTGCTTGCTTTAATTTGAAGCGTCAATCCGTCATCAGTACTGTTTTGGATTACCTATAGTCAAATTACGTTGTCATATACTGTCTATATTTATGTGCCCTATATTTTTGCATTTTGCTGGGCACTCTGTCCTATCATACAGTATTCTGTACTACTCTCTACTATTACATATTAATCCATATATTCTGCTTGGATAGGTTATGTTGCAAACAAAGCTTATCGGCCATCCCAATTTGAAAGGGATCCCGTTTAATTACTGTTTTGGTCCATGTGTCTGAAAATTAATTTTATATTCCAAGCAGACAAAGTTATGACAACAGTGAGTCATTTTCGAGTAACCTTTCCAGAAATAGCAATACTGACAGTAGTGCTAGAATAGGAATTTTTATATTTTAAATGCTACAATGCAGGAACTGAATATATACACTGTAAATTATGGTATCTGAAGCACTAAAATATTTATAGGAGGATATTTGGATTTAGAACAACATGATTTCTCTCATCTGTTCCTTTTTTAGGAGGCAGTTAAAAATTTTAAAACACGAGTTAATGAGGTTATGAAGAGAATAAGCAGTTGCACAAAGAACTACAAGGGAAAAGAGACATACTGTAACTTATCCTGAATGGTAATTATGTGGCTCCTTAGCTTACTATTGTTGCACTTGAAGGGCTTTAAAAGACAAGGAAAGAAAGAAGTAGGCTATAAATATTGTACATTATGTTTTGTGCAGGGAAGATCTGTGTCTCCAAAGATGTCCCAGTAGCTCCCCATCTTCTTTTCTGCTGATTCACTGCACATGCTCTGTGCTGCTGCCACTTACTGAGCTTAGGGACCCACTCACAATATACAGTACACTTAGGGGCACATTTACTTAGGTTCGAATATCGACGGTTATTTAACCCTCGATATTCGACTGTCGAAGTTAAATCCTACTTAGAATATAGAACGATTCGAAGGATTTTAATCCATAGAGCAAACAATTTTTCTTCGATCAGAAATTGCCTAAAAAGCCTATGGGGACCTTCCCCATAGGCTAACATTGATGTTCGGTAGGTTTTACTTGGCGAAGTAGGAGGTCGAAGTTTTTTTTAAAGAGACAGTACTTCGACTATCGAATAGTCGAACGATTTTCAGTTCAAATCGATTCGAAGTCGTAGTCGAAGGTTGAAGTAGCCAATTCGATGGTTGAAGTAGCCAAAACAAACTTTCGAAATTCTAAGTATTTTTTCTTCTATTCCTTCACTCGAGCTAAGTAAATGTGCCCCCTAGAGTAGAAATGTCACAATATAAGACTGATTAGTAATTAATACAGATAATTACTACATGGCCAGTGCAACTAGCATCAGAATTTATTAATCAGCCTTGTGGCATCAGCTTATATGTCAGACCAACCTAATTTTTTGCGTGATAATTTGCAACAACCCCTAAGCTTAGCTTCTCAACAGCTGCTCAGTGGGCTCTGAGCAGCTGTTGAGTGTCACAGATACTTTCCAAAATGGTGACCCCCTGTGACAAGTTCGAAGTCCTGGATCATTGCTGCTATTGAGAAGCTGGAACTTTAGGCTGGTGCAATAAGTTCAGTTTATAAAACATTGCATTTGTAGCCCTATTCATTTTTATGGTTTAGTTCTCCTTTAATGTTAGCAGAAGGATTTTGTATGCTATCCTTTGCTTAACAGTCAGCCATGATAGGGTTTTTACCAGTGGCTGAACAGGTTTCTTCTTATGTGAGAGCATTCTAGCAGCAGAGTTTATGATTGATTGCAGGGACGAGAGATTGGTTAGTAGGAGATTTAAACTGGTTTTATTGAGGCTAGGGGTTTCCAGTTAAGTGTAGACATCTTTATAGTGTTTCAGTCAATTTTTCACACTCTAGCTCAGTTCTTCCCAAACTGTATGCATCTGTGTAGACTTGAAACAGTTTCATGGGTAACTGGTCGCCAAGGTAAGGAAGACTGGGCATAATATGCTGCATAATATTTTGTCTGGATCATTCATACTCTTATTTTTACTATATCTGTAACTTTGTTGTGAGCAAAGGAAGTCATTGCTTTAGTAAGAACCTTGAACAAAAAAAGTTTGGCAACCAGTACTTAAGCTCATGTAAATGTAGACGTTGATAACCCAAATGTGAAAACCAACAGCTATAGCTCATTGTGGCACATTTTGTAAAAAAATTTAAAATCGGGGTTCTACTACATTACAAAAATAGAGGTTTTTTTGTTGCTTTATGTTGATAGTAGCTAATATAAGCTCAAGCCAAGATAGTAATGGAAGAAAACCAAAGCTTGACTGACCAGTTGCAGGTTTATTCTGTGTATTATTCTATACTGCTATTTGATTTCAGAAGATTAAGATAAATGTAATGGTAACCTGACCTTATCATACATTACATAGCTCATTTTAATATTTTATCATTACTTTTTTCTTGCTGTCAGTTTCTAGAATAACAAAGCAGATGATGAGGAAGACCTGCTAGAGCTGCAAAAACAGCAGGAAGTTTTACGCTCCAAGTATGATGAGCTAAAAGCTACCATGGAAGGCGGAATAGCTGCAGAAGAGCATGTTGCTATGGTGAATGAATTAAAAAAGTAAATTTCCTCACCCTGTGTAAAAATGGATAATGACTCAATCAGGGAATAACTCTTCAACGTTCTGTGTTAAATACCTCTACTTATATTCAGAGACAAAAGGTCAAAGTGTGATTTTATTCGTACATCTTTGTGGTATGGTGGATTAAATTGCCTCTTCTCTGGGTCATCAGCCTCAGGGTAAAATTACAATCATTCTGAATAGCAAACATTTGTTCTAAACAAATGTACATGTTTTGAAAGGACTGTAACATATTAACCCTTCACGGACTGAGATATATTGCATATCAGGATCAAAACTACACAGACGATTATGCGAAAACCATTTCAAAGCATAGGGCAGTGTGGAATGTCAGTGGCTAACCGGTCATAATACAAGGGGTTGTTGTCAGGTATTTTGTCTTGGTTCATCTTTATATATAATGACAGACCAAAATACAGAGAATTATCTCAGAGAAAAACTGCCGTGGATATCATACATACAGTATGTAATGCAAATATTTGTGTCAGTGTTTTTTTTTCAGTTGAGTTGTTTTCACCAGAAATAACGACTTTTTTCACATTGCTTTCCATTTTTTATTTCTTTCCCAAAATTGAAGTTTAATGTTGTCTCTGGTGTCTCAGTCTGGCAGCTCAGTAATCCAGGAACATTCTAAATTGTTACCATATGCTACATTTAGGGGCAAATTCATCAAGGGTCGAATTTCGAGGGGTTAAATCCCTCGAAATTCGACTGGGGAATAGAATCGAATAGAATCGAATAGACAATTCGGGCGAATTTACACGCTGGCGAATAGTCGAATTGGTGAATATTCGCCAGGCGAATAGGCGCTCGATCGAATATTCGCTCGAAGGATTTTCATTCGATCGAATACCTTTTTATTCGATCAAAAACTTGGAAAACAAGCCTATGGGACTTTCCCATAGGCTTTTAAAGCAATTCGGTAGGTTTTAGGTGGCAAAGTAGGCAGTCAAAGTATTTTTAAAAGAGACAGTACTTCGACTATCGAATGGGCGAATAGTCGCAGCGTTTTTGCGCTCGATCTGTTTGAATCATTCTACTCAGGCGAATTTACGCCAATTCGATAGTCGAGGAGCACAAAAAACTACTCGAAATTCAAAGTTTTTTTACTTCGATTCCTTCACTCGAAGTTAGTGAATCGGCCCCTTAGTGTCTTTGGAATATTAGCAACTATTGTATCAATTCTAACAGCTGCCTTTAGGGCGGAGAGACACGGTCAGATTCGGGGAGATTAGTCGCCTGGCGACTAATCTCCCTGAACTGCCTTCCCCTGCCTTCCCGCCAGCTACAATGGAAATCGACGGCGGGATGGCACTTGTTGCGATTCGTTTTCCGAAGTCGCCCCATGAGGTATTTTTTATTTAACAGGAGCTCACCAAAAAACATATCTTAAGGAAAATTGCAAGGTAAGGTAGCAGCTGAGATAAAAGATGAACGAATGTACACTTGTCATGTGAATGACCCAAACCTGTCTCTTTCAGCTTTTTTTTATCTCTTTAATTTCTTCCTATAATTTTCTTCATTCGTTAGCAGTTAATACCCACTGGGATGACCACTGCCATGACCTGGTGCATTTACACTTCCATGTCATAGTAGTGGCCATAGGTACTAGCTTGTGACAAACATTGAAGATGACAGGAAGCAATTAAGGCTCTAGAGTAACTCATAGGGACAGTTTGGGGCCACCAACATGACAGAATTCCATAATTTACTTTAACCTTGGGTTCACAGATTGTGCAAGACTGCAACTCCCTGCATTCTTATATAGTGAATGGTTTATTGTAGTTTACGAACGTGTAAAGATGTTACAGATGTAAAGAAAGACCTTCAAAAAAGGGACTAAACTAGAGAAGCAGTCTTATCCCATTTATTAATAAAATGCATAGAACCTAGTAAAGGCATGAAAATAAAAACATAGAGGCAGTATAATATCCTGCAACAACTGCCCCAGTTTTTTATTGTGCTAAAAACCACCATCACTACCATTATTACCTTTTACGAGGGGAGTCATATACTGTACTGATATCATTAATGAACATATTACAAAAGAAAGGAAAAAACAAAAGACAGTACAGTGTCATTTGTACAGATCTGCTGTGCATGATCCAATCATTTGTCTCTCAGGCTAACAGGCAGATTGCAAAGCAAAAGCACCACTTAATACCAGCCCTATCTGGACAGCCACAAGGGCTAAAAAATTAAGGGAAGAGTAGTACCAAAACCTATAATTCAAATGTATACTGTTGGGCTGCCTGGTAAAACTGGTAAAGCATTACTGTAGTAGTGCTTTATACTGTTGTAGTGCTGGATTGCTTTATAGCGCATTAGAAGCACTACTATAGTTTATATAAACAAGCTGATTGTGTAGCAATGGAGGCAACTGAAAAAAGACTAAATCGCACAGGTTAAATCACAGATAAGCTTTATAGAACACCATTATATTCTACAGAGCTTTTATAGAACACCATAATATTCTACAGAGCTTATCTGCTATCTGCTATGTAACCTGGGTCCTTTGAATAGCTGCCCCATGGCTACAAGGCAACTTATTTATTTACTACTATATAACTACAGTAGTGTTTCTGACGCAAATATGCTAGTACCAGTACAGGGCAGTATATAAAGTATATCTTTACTTTAAAACAATTTCATTCTTTGGTGGAACTGTTCTTTTAAGGTGACCTTCTTTTCCATTCTGAACTATCAAATCAGAATTTCATCATTCATTCTTGATTTTGGCCAGGTATAAAGTTGACTTGATATTATTATGCAAGAAATAATAAAGCTTTTATGTAAAATAAATTGCTACTTTTTCCAACATCCTCATATTCTGCAGTCAAATTCAGCACATACAAGATAAATGTAGGATTGAAGTAAAAGGATCTAATGCACTTAGAATCTAATTGCAATTACAAAAGAGTCTTCTTTTGAAGAGAAACAACCTAATAGCTGATAAGATTCTGGATGCTGAAGTAGAAACAGTGGAAAAATCAAATAGGTTTGTTTGTTTACTTTTGGCTCTCACTTTTTTTTACGTTAGTTTGTAAAAACTTTCTGCTAGTGGTTTTCTTATGCTTTCATTATTTTTCATTAATGCATTAATGATTGATAATATTTAGTATAATAGTAATATGTTGCTAATGTGCAGGTGTATGTATAATTTTGATGATGGTCTACATCTATAGCACAATTTATGGGAGGAATCAATATAACTAGAGAACACTGAAGTGCTATTGAGAACACTATATTGTACTATACTCTGCTATACTAGTACAGTTGTATTGTGCACTGACTGAAGCTGCCTAAAAACAAAAAGATCAACCAAGCTGATCTGTGCCCACTTTTTCAATTTTATGACCAGTCTGAAAAAGTATAAATGTGTATGGAAGTAGCTAAATATGTAGTATATGTAAGTATATTTCTCATGGTAGGTATGTAAACAAGGCATGTTATACTTGTGTGAATAGTTTTACACAGTGGCATAACTATAGAAGAATCTTCCTCTATAGCTAATAAAAAAGGGGCACACAAATTGGGTGGAGAGTGAGGAAGGGGGACACAAGTTGGGTGGGGAGTGAGCGTAGTCGGGGCAGGGAGTGGGCGGGTGAATGCGGGATGTGGGCGGGGTGGAGGCAGGACAGGAAGTGGGTGGGAGGATGGGGATCGAAGTGCGCTTGGCCCCTCTGAAGATTTTTTTTTGCAGGGGTACCCAGCACAATATAGTTGTGCCACTTCTTTTACAATATCTGTGTGTTTATATAATTAAATATATTCAAAACAAATGCTGTACTTAGCATGTTATTGTTTATTGTATATATGTTTATTTCTGGCTACCCTCATAAAAGGTATTTACAATGTGCTTTCTAAAGAGTGATGCATGCCTTTAAGCGCCTAGATGCTACAGATTAATTCCAAAGCCAATGGGGCTGTATGAGTACACTGGGATTCATTATTTCTCTTTTTATGGGTTGTATGAGCCCGCCCTGACTCTCTACAGGTTGCCTACAGCAGAACAAATGACATAAGCTTGTTCATGCCAGTAAACCTGCAGTGAAGATCGGTGAGGGGATGACCACTGGCATAATGCTAGTGTGTGCATACCCAAACAATCGTGGAGTACATAGAAGAAAATGTTGTAAGCACTTTGTTTAGTACTCAATTGAAACCTCCTACTTAAGTGTTAATAATTCTTCTGTGTTAGCAGATTACAATAAATTAAAGGGAGCATTCTTAACAGGGTTATAAATTCAGACTAATATAGCCTGACTGTTCAGGTACTTCCATGTGTCATGAATCAATTCATATGTAATAAACATACATAAGAAACACATGGGTAATTGAGAAGTTATTTTTACTTTGTTTAGTTCTATGTAAACATTGATATGGTTAAAATTGTATTGTTTGTTTTAATCCAATGACGAATGGCGAATTATTATAGGATGTTTCATTATTCACCCATGATATTTTTTTTATTTGCCATTAGGCTTTTGGTCCCTTTTTACAAGCCTTTCTTAATAATTCTAAAGCCAAAGTGAGATTTGTATTGTGTCTGTTGTTCAATTTACATTCTGTGTTAATAGAAAACTACAGAGAAAACAACTGGAAGCCTTGGAGAAAGAGGCTGCAGCCCATCAGTATTTAGCCAACATTATTACACTTGCAGAGCATATTTCTTTGCAACAAGATTAATTGATTCAAATGATATGAGCAAAGCTTCTATTATATGTTCTCTTGTCTTGATCCAAACAATAAAAATGGTTTTTATGCCAGCAATTACTATCTGACCTTTGATCACTGGACAGCTTCCTTCAACTTGGTAAATGTTCAACGATTGTCATAATGAATCATGTGGTTATTTTACATAGTGTGCAATATGTTTATATTCCAGTTCCCCTGTGTGTAGCTATTAATAGTTGCCACCTGTCTTTCTTTAATAAATTGTACAGAACCTTGCTGAATTTAAGCAAAGATTTTGCAGTGGAGCTTGAAAGGCAGAACATATGGCTTATAAATTCAGCAAGCCTTACTCATACATTTCAATCTTTAAATAAAAAATCATGATGATATATTTTATATTTTTATCTTTAGAGCTTTGCCTTTATGCTTTAATGTAATGTATTTTTCATAAATAATTAAATTATATATATATATAATTAAAAGGTATTTGCAGAACAGCAATGCTCAGTTAATGAGGGCACTGAGAGAGTGAGGGTTATACAGGAATAGCTAAAATGAGAGGCAGTTGTACATCTGGCTAATACATGGCAGTAGCTGCTACTAGTTCTACGGAAAAGATCCAACATTTGATACTTGTACTCGTGGTTGTGACCCTCGAGACGCCAAACGAGTGATAAGTTACATTCAAAATGAGAAATTCTTGTTAGGGATTGTTCCCATAATAAATAAGTAAACACATACTCATTTGGATCTGCTCAGCACAAGCTAAAGGCTCTGGGTAGTGATGGGTGAATCTGACCCGTTTCACTTGACCAAAAATTCACCAAAATGCATTAAAGTCTGTGGGCATTAAATTTTTTCTGTCGTGCGATGTGGCATGTCAATTTTTTTGTCAAGTGAAAATTTTTTTTACCCATTGAAGTCTATGGGCATCATTTTTGGGGCGAAACGTGGCGAATAATTTCGCTCATCACTAGCCATGAGCACACGGAGCTGTAGGCTCGGCTGCTTTCAGCCTGTGTATTTTTATTATCTGTATTAATTACTAATCAGCCTTGTGACATTTCTATTCTATGTGTACTGTATATTATGAGTGGGTCCCTAAACTCAGTAAGTGACAGCAGCACAGAGCATGTGCAGTCAATCAGCAGAAAAGAAGATGGGGAGCTACTGGGGCATCTTTGGAGACAGATCTTCCCTGCTAAAGGGCTGGTACAGAAGCCCAAAATATAATGTACGACATGTAACCTACATCTTTAGGTTAATCTTTAGTTCTCCTTTATGGAGAGCATAAGGATTAATCTTAATGATCTTTACATCACTGGTGTCCTGAGGCTAGCCACATTTACCACCGGTGTTTTCACAAGTGTGGCAGATAACATTTGTTCAGATTTCTCAGAAGTTATTTGCACTTATATATTTTTCAGTGTACACATCTTTTGGAGTTATCGATTGTATGCAATAGAATGGAACTGGAAGAAATATATATATATACAGGTATAAGATCATTTTCCAGAAACCCATTATCCAGAAAGCTCCGAAGTGCAGAAAGACCATCTCACATAGACTCCATTATATCCAAATAATCTACATTTTAAAAAGTGATTTATTTTTTCTGTGTAATAATAAAACAGTAGTTTGTACTTGATCCCAACAAAGATATAATAAATCCTTATTGGAAGCAAAACCAGCCTATTGGGTTTATTTAATGTTTACATGATTTTCTAGCAGACTTAAGGTATAAAGGTCCGAAATATCCAGATCCAGGTCCGAAGATCCATTATCCGGAAAACCCCAGCTCCTTGTTTCTTTAGACCTGAGTGTGCAGACTTCATTTCAATTTGAATAACACTGCGGCGGTTCTGCACCCAAGCAAGTTAAAACAATTTTTTTCGTGTACACACTCTTTTCTTGTAAGAAGTCCATTTATAAATGTAATTTAAATTTACAACATGTAAAGCATAAACATACTTTTATTCATAAGTGCTTATAATTTGTTTCTTGCTTGCAAACCAGGTCAGAATTGGCATTGTACTATAGGAATTGAAAATTATCTTTTTCCTTTTTTAAATTTGTACTTTGAATTTTTTGAACATTTGAACATTGTTTGTGGTGCTTACTAGGAGCTATTATGCAAATCATATTATAAAGGTGCTAAACTCAAGATTATATTTTGGTTATCTTTTGCAGCTTTAGCCAACATTATTTGATAAAGTATTGTCAGTTAAGGTACCTGAGCACATTGAGGCTGTTGGTATAGCTTCAAGTAACTTGTCAACAAGTATTTTGAAATAAGTATAAAAAATTATATAGGGTCCTTGTGTATTAGCCCACCTACGCTTAGCCACACACACACACGTATACCTGATACAGCTACTCTATTCAGACTGAAGGATTTTTTAAAAAATTTTATGATTGATTATGGACTTGCTTGTAAAGGGAAAAAATTCAAGAGGTTTTCACATAGATCTACCACAATACTGAAAAATAGGAGACAGCATAAAATAGGCACATCTCAAGACTGCATTTGCTCCCACTTGTTTGGATTGAATGGACTAGAAAGGAAGGCGAAAAAGGACCGCACATGCTCACCGCTCTCCCCTCAGATCAGGTGCTCCGTCCAACAGTGTCCCCACTGTAAACACGACAAGAACTCGAAGAAAGACGGCACTTCTGAAAATAAGGTTTATTGGAATTCCTGCTGAGAAATGGACTAGACTTGTGCACCTTAAGTTTAAAATAGAACTGCGGATTTTCAGATGGACTGAGAGCAGGACTAAGGCCAGCATTATTCCTGAAGGCCCATAAAAACCTTAAACGTTTGTAAGTACCCACCACCTAGAAATCACAGTTTGGATAAAAGTAACAACTTTAAAGGTGAAGGAGAAGGAGTACCCCCTTTATAGAGTGTGTGACCACCCATAAACAAAAAATACTACACTATATAAGTCAATTGTCCTTTTTGTCTATCCTCAAGCTGTTTTGAGCGCTGGTCCATCTATATTTACATTACCAAACAAGTTTTTTGAGACATGAATGGTTACATTGTAGGCCATCTATGTGATTCATTTGTAAGACCTTGTAGACCATCGCTTAAAGGTGGCCATAGACACACAGATAATATTGTACGAAAAAAATTTCATACAATATTCAGTGCATGTGTGGTGGAAAAGAGTTGACCGATATTGGCAGAAGACTCGGATATCGGTCGACTCGTCGTTTGGGCTGGACGGAAAAATATGATCAGGTGCCTTTGGAGGCAAACATCGGCCATTGTTAGTGCTGAATCATCACATACAGGTAGAATTCTATTGTTTCTCCCTGTATATCTAACAATTCAGCTCTACACGTCTGTATTGAAACAAACAGTCTTTCTTGGAAAGATCCTTTCGAAGAAAGATTGTAATTGTTAAGTCTATGGTCACATGTTCTTTGAGTGTACATATAAGGTTCAGAAATATGAACTGTCCAAAGTCTGCCATTTATTTGTTATTCTCTACAATTTTCATCAAGATAAAACACATATTCTAATAACACCCTTGTGCCTACAGTGAAAAGGGATCATATTTAAGCCTTAATAATAGCTAAGGTTTCTGACTAATATTCAGTAGAAAAGATTTGACGAGCACTCCATTCACCCGTTCGATTAAAAGAAGTAAATATTTATTCCAACATATTAAAAACATCCATTCCCTGACGCGTTTCGTATCATTGGATACTGACTAATATGGTGTATATATACTATAGATAATGTGTAACAAATCATTTTATTTAACATTTAATTTACTTGGAGCCAGGCAAGAAATGCTATAAAGTGTAATAAATGAGAGATCTGAACATGGGTAATAGTTTCTGGCATTACAGGTGGAAGGCAGCAAATCTCTGCCTAAAGCCACAGCTACTTACAGGGACATCTTTGCAGAAGTTGATTTGCTTTGATGTTTGTGCGTTGATAATTTAATTAACGTTATCTCAACGGCAGAATTCACGTCAAGAACAAAACATTTCAAAGTGAAAGGATTTCTGACAATGAAACGATTTCTGGGTTAATTTTATTTGGCAGCATTATGAATCATAGCACCAGAGCTGTAGCTCCTGATTAAAATGTTGTACAAATGATTTGAGCCACTGCAAGTTTTAAAAATCAAGAAAATTATATATTTGTTAGGAAATCAATTCCTATTCCATCTGACTTGTAATGCTTCACAGCATTTGAACTTGAACATGAAAGCAAAATTCCATTTTAATGTCACTGAACCGGATGTGTTTATTTCCGAGTCATTTAAGGGTAATCCTAACGTTTTCAGTTAAAGCTTTTATGTGAGTCGCAAAATGACATGGGTTTTCAACATAATTTCTCTTCACATGAGCTGTAGCAAGACCAGATTGCAGAGATTTATGCCTAATGTATTTTCTGCAAATGCTAATAATGAATTAGAAGCAAGTTACATAGGGTTTGGATGCACAGTCATGGTAATAAGTACACCCCATGGCAATCTTTGACTTTTTTCCAGCATATTTCAACATTCACATACTCGTTTCAGCAATATTGATTGGAAAAAGTGATATAATAATTATAATGCACCATTTACATTTTGTAACCCTTTGTGTAATTTAAAAGCATATTTCATGTGTGGAAAAAGTAAGTAAACCCTACATTTAGCACAACCTCAGATACCAAAATTAGAATCAGCTGTGCCAGATCAGGTGCAAATTATTTTAATTTTGTAAGAGATGATCTAAACCATGCTTAGATTAAAATATATCAAACAACTGCACACTTGCTCAGGCCAGGCCTCCCCTGTAAGCTGAGCTCAAGAACAGAACCCAAGATCCCAAAAGAAGTTTCTAAGAACCCCAGAATTTCATCTTGGGATCTTGGCAACTATTGATGTCAAATTGCAGGACATTAACCCTAGTAAACACAGTAGTTGATGGCAGAAGCTCCAGAGTTCCTGTGGGTTAAAAGGTGCTTCTGCGTACAAGTTCACTGACTTCAGCAATGTGGAAGTGCAAAAGAGCATTTTGCCAAAATAACATGATACCCACAATAAAGCATGGTGGTGGAGAAGTTCCTAGTTGATACCATCTGTCAGAAGATTGAAGCTCAGCCAAAAGTGAACCTTGTAACATGATAGTGACCCAAAAAATTCCAGTAAATCCATCAAAGATTGGCTGAAAAATATTGAGAGCTCTGCAATGGCCAAGTCAAAGCCTTGAGATGCTGCAGGGGAATTTGCAATGACTGTTCATGTAAAACACCCCTCAAATATGACGCAGTTGAGGTTGTTTCTGCCAAATGGGGCAAAACCAACTATTAGGGTATACCTAATAGGTTATAGCTATATTTTCCAGAAGGCAATAGCATATCCGTAAATATTTTGATTAATGAATTATTATATTTTTTCTGTTCAGTTTCATCCGCAGTAGACTCAAGGCATTCTTTTTTTTGTCATTTGTAATGATGGGCGAATCTGACGCATTTTGCTTCACGAAACGGCAAAAACTTTGCCCAATGCATTAAACTCAATATGCAACAAATTTTTTCACCCGTTGGAGTCTGGTGAAAAAAAATTTGAGTTCTGTGGGATAAATGATTTCATGCATCTGTTACCATAGAAATGGTAATCAGCACTGAACAGTGAACACTATTCCCCAGTTTTTAGCATTTTAGAAGTCTTTTTTTCTTCTTTGAGGAGATATACATTAGGAAATCAGGAAAATCAACCAATACTTTCAGTTCATGCAGGAACCAAAAACAAGGCAGAGAATAGGATTTTTATAGAATGCCTTTTAAATGTTTTAAGTGCAGACCAATATCCTTATACATTCAATACATTCGGTCAAGGGTGGAAAGCTGTAAATAAAAATTACTGCAATAGTAATTGTCATCCATTGTATATGATGTCTAAAAGGATGAAGAGGGATTGCATGTTTGGTAGGACATTTATAGATAGTCTACCTTTTAACATAAACAATTTCCTGTTGTATTTCAACAATACTCTATTTAAATAGCGTTGAGAGTTAGGCTTTGTATTTTTTGTAAATCTCTATTCATATTACTTAAATTCACACTTGCTGTATATCCTGACACAATGTTATAGATTTTATTTTTTTTCTCTGCAGGCTAAAAGCTTAAAATCTGAAAAACAACGTTTTTTTAATAAGATGTTCGAAGGAAATAAGAATTAGTCAAGGTATGTCTTTGAATCTTGAAAACCTGTATTTAGTTTAATGATATTGTGTTTTATCTGCTATTTTGCATCAAAGGCCCTATTTGGCAGTTTTTGGATGAAAAGAGCCTAATGCTAAATGCATCCTAATACTAAAAATACTAGGAAAACATATGTACTGTATGACTTTATTTTCACCAAACTCTGTTCAGTGTTTAGAAATGATGCATACTTGGTGATAAAGAAAAATATATTCACATTCTATGGCTAGATTTAATCAGGATTCTTAACAAGAACACAAAGGAATTGTTCAGTATAAAAATAAAAACTAGGTAAATAGATAGGCAGTGCAAAATAAAAAATGTTTCCAATATCTTCAGTTAGCTAAAAATGTAATGTATAAAGGCTGGAGTGACTGGATGTCAAACATAATATCCAGAATGCTACTTCCGGCATTGAAGCTCTATTGGTTTACACTGATTGGTTACTAGGTAGTAACCAATCAGTAGCTGTTTGCTTTTGAATTTGAGCTGAATGCTGAGGATCAATTGCAAACTCACTGAACAGTTGTGTCTCTTGTGTCTCCCCTTCAAGTCGCTGACTAACTCAGAGTTAGAGAGCTGAAAAGCAGGAAGTTCTGTTCGTTTATGATATACATTCAGTCACTCCAGCCTTTATACATTACATTTTTGGCTAACTTACTATATCAGAAACATTTTTTATTTTGCACATACTGTCTATTTGCCCAGTTTTTCTTATTACACGGAACTATTCCTTTAAATGCTCCAGCATCTTAAGCGGTTCTAAATGTCTATCATTTTATTTGGGTTTGCCCTTAGATGCCCTTTTGAGATTTTTGTGCATTTTCTAATATTTATTTATGGTAGTCTAGATGCATATTCTCACTGAACATTGTAAATATATGCACGATTCTCTTAACAAACAACAAGCAGTTTAATATGCATTTGTGAGCCAAGAAGAATCAGAATTTAGTAGTGAGAAGTATTGCACTAGAAACTGGCAATTAAGCTAGCTAAAATAGATGCTTTAAATGGAAAATCTGAAGATCATAAAACATAATATGAAATTCTTCAGCTTTATAATAAGCAATTAGTGCAGAACCTCAAACTGCATTACCCTCTAATGAATTTTTAATGATGACATGGATAAAGCTGACAAAGTCTACATTATTTCTTCAGCACCAGACAAGTAAGGATTACCAGAATGTTTACAGTATAAATGTAAAACATTCCTTCAATGTATATAATGGTATGAGATACAAAAATATTATTCATCACAGTGGTCATTCTTTGGAATGTTTTTTTTTTTCTCCCAACACTGTGGCCCTTACTGAGAACATTGTAGCAGTCAAAACACAACATATTCCATATGGCACATTGATATTCTACGTGTAGTCAGTAGGAATCACATGAGTCATAAAATGCTCTCACTTATATTATAAGAAGAGACTTGCCTGAAAACCATTATCGCTGGCATGAGATTCACACTGAACACAATAGAACAGTGATCCCCAACCAGTAGCTCGTGAGTAACATGTTGCTCCCCAGTACCTTGGATGTTGCTCCCAGTGGCCTCAAAGCAGGTGTCTAGTTTGGAATTCCAGGCTTGGAGGCAAGTATTGGTGCATAAAAAACAGGTGTACTACTATATAGAGCCTCCTGTAGTCTGCCAGTCCACATAGAGGCCACCAAATTACAGCCCTTATTTGGCACCCCAGGAACTTTTTGCATGCCTGTGTTGCTTCCCAGCTCTTTTTATTTTTTAATGTGGCTCATGGGTAAAAAAAGGTTGGGGACTCCTGCAATAGAATATGGTAGAGGGAAGTTTTAATTCTTTTATGCCTGAGAATCACCCACATGATGCAGAACTAGGGCCTAAATGTCTTTTTGAAAAACTTGAAAACTTGAAAAACATCCTATGCAGGGGCGATCCTGGCCCCTCTGCCGCCAGTTGCTGCTGCCCCCCCCCCCTCCCCTGGAAATTCGCTCTTAAAATACCAGGAGCAGCATTTTGCCGCCCCCTGGTACATAGTGGGGCGCTGCCGCCTGAGGCGACAGCCTCAACTCGCCTCATTGGAACAATTCTTATACATTTGTACTATATATCCAACCCTTTTTGGCCTGTCATGGGGAACTGGAGCCATTAAGCATACTCAGGCTTTGTAAAATAGCCAGAAGGCACTTAGATCCCATCTGGTAAGTGCTGTTTGTTTCATAGTCTATATTCCTAAAGGGAGGTCCCTTTGTAGCTGTCAGTTTTGATCAGTTGTTTCATAATACTGTCACTCACTGTAATACCTGCTGAATAGCTGGCTTTGCTGCTATAGTCACTAGTGTGCTGTCAAAGAATATGCCACTGGCATTGTGCCTCTCTAAATTAAAATAAGACATTACATACATTGCATGCTGGATTTCATTCTCCTTTATAAAAGCATGACATTGTAATTACTTAGCGTGTGTTTGTAGAGCAGCAGATGAGAAGTTGTGCGGGGGTATTTTTGATCATTAAACAAGGTACCACATGTTAAATCACCCGACACTCTCACGTGTGAGCCTTAAACAAGTTATGCAACTAATAATTATATTACACAAAAATCTACTTACAGTGTATTTTAAAACTGCAAAGTTAGCACATGTAAATCAAACATATAACATTATAATATTTGCGATGAGTGCCTAGCCGACTTTACATGTTTTCACTAGTTCATGACTTCAAAATATCTCCTAATATAGGCTGTAGTTAACAACAATATGTATCACTTGGACAGTCATTTATGCAGTATGACATTAGTCAACTTCTCGATGAACCATCGCACATTCCTTGGCAAAGGCACTGGCAGAAGCCATATACAAGGCATACAGTTAGACTAGAAGGTACAAGGCTAACACATACTATCCCAAGAGTGACTTTCTGAATTACCAGCAGATAAATTCCAAGAGGAAGGGAGCCAAAATAGAAAACTCCAAGAAGCCAGACTAGTATTCTTGGTACGTGGTTGCAGAGTTTGGAGAAAAGGTCATGATCTATTTGGCCCTGTGAGCTTACAGAAGCAGATTCAGTACTCTGTTCGACATAGTAGTCAGAGATGGTGTTTTGACTCGGTGATCGAGTAGAGTCTCTTTGTACTTCCATTATTGTTATCACTAAGCAGTTTGAAGATCCACGAGATGGGCTCGATGAAGCAAGATTTTTAGGTGTTAAAACCACCTCATTGCATTCTGAACTACAAGATGCCTTGCTTTTTTCACTGAGTTTACAGATAATATTGGCATCATCCGGCAATCCTTCAACTTCATCTTCGTGCAGTTCAGTCTCATTGCGGCAGAATGGACAGCAAATGCATGGGGACCCCCCTCCTATATTAAGTATTTTTGTTAAACATCTAGCACATACACGGTGAAGGCAATCTAAGATTTTGGGTTTGCGACTATTAGTATTAAACTTCTGATAGCATATTTTACATTCCAGTTCTTCAGTTGTAAGCTTTTCTTCCACTGTCATCTTTACTGCAAGATGTCTTTAAATAGTTGGCCACTAGGTACCTTGTTTATTGCAAAGAAGCATTTCATTCAGCTTGAGTTCCAATTTCTAAAAAAAGACATGGAATAAGCATATTGATCGAAGGAATATAATACATTTCATGCACTGCCCAATGTTCAAATCCATATAAATGGTTTCTTTATTCTGCAAAAGTTTAGACCCCCATCTTGGATTAACGGCATGAGGCCGCTCTTTGGCTGTCATTTCTCATTCATGAAAATGTCACAATAATGACATGCTGCCTGCAAGGACATGCTTTTCTAGGTTGTACAGTCCTATTTTATCATATCATACTGCATCATACATTTACAACTGCATCTCCAGCAGAATACACAGTAGACATGCTTCTGACAATACATTGTAAATAGCTTTGCTACAGTACATAAGTTATTTCTAAATGTTATTTCCTCTGACCTGGCTGTAGCAGAAGTCTGTTCTCCTCCAGGTTTGTTAATCAGCTGACTTCTACATTGTTTCATGAATCAACAACAGAAAAATGTCTAATGCAGTTTACAATATTTTTGGAGAGTTGCTTGAAAACTATTTTTTTTCGCCGCTTGCTTGAATGCATTTATACTAATGTCAGGTTTGCTGGTTTAATCTATTTTGATGTATGAGACTTGGGTGTTGGAGGAAAGCGGAGAACCTTGTGGAAAATAACACAAGGAAGGGGAGAACATATAAACGTCATGCAATATAGTACCCTGGCTGGAATGGAACCTAGAACCTCGGCACTGCATAAGAATTTTTGCTTCGTTTACAAATTAATTTTTACCTGAGTGAATCCAGTCTATTGCTTTAATTTTGCAAGGTAGACACCACGGGCAAGAAGTATGAAATCAACAGCTGGCACAACCAGTGTTGTTCTCAGCTGCTGATAGTAAAGAAAAAGATATTCTGAATAATAGTGTGGCACATACATAAATAACAAGCTCACCATGCACTATTATGAGATAAATTGTGAGTTAGCTAGAAATGTCAAGGCATGGCAAATTGTGTGATGAATAAAAAGAACAAGCCATATTAGTGTTGGAAATGTAGAGAATCATCTACAGCAGTAAAGTAGATAAATGTGTAGGTGGCAACAGAAGTGAAAGCTCCTGTCATTTAGGAGGCTGGGAGTTGTGGTACAACCACAGCTAGGGTGCCACAGTTTTGGAATAATACTTGTCTAGACAAAACAATATTTAATGGGAAAGGTCACCTTTGAATAAACCTCTAGTGTAAGGCTATTCCAAGAAACATTTCCACTGGGATTAATTTTTATAGTTTTGTGAATAATTAGCATTCCTATTCTGCTTCTTACCAGTTTGATATAAAAAATTGCTATCTATTTGTTAGAGTCACTGACCTGGGCAACCAAAACAAACAAAAAAAACCCCCAAAAGATTGAGGCTTCAGTTGTATTGTTTTGTATTCCTTATCTTTCTACTGGGGACCTCTACTATTCTTATATTGTGACTTTCGTGTTTAGGTTTAGCCCTAGCAAGCAAATAGCAATTTCAGTTCCAAGTCTGTGAGCTGCAGAACAAAACAAAACAGAATAAAGAATATGATTAATTGCAGATGGAAAAACAGAATAATTGTGTAACATATTCCAGAAAGATCTTTAAAAATGATACTATTGTGTGATATGATATGTTGAACTTTAGTTTAATTTAACAGATGCTAATTTGCATCCATATCGGTGCATCACATTCAACTTGTTATGCTTTCAACATAGCGTGTGCCTTCAATTGCATGGAACTCTGGGCCGGAACCATGTAAATTAATATGGCAGCTCCCACAATGTTCAATAAATACAGTAAATAACACAGTAAGATACGTGCATAGAAATGATCTATTTTACTGAGTTTCCCCCCGTATGCATTTTAAAGGATAAACTTAGATTTAACAGAATTAAACTGCAATATTGAAGGACTTGACATGTCCATTTGTTGCTTTAGTCTGAAAGTTCAGCTATGAGAATCAGCACTGTAATTAATAGCCCCTGTTGCTGAAGGTTGTCTGTGTGTTCCATGTATAAAAGAGAATCTTATGGCAATGGCTTTATTTCAGGTGAAAGTGGCAAGTTACAGCACAGATGGGAATGCTTATACAGTTATGTGAAAACCCATAATTCAAAAAGCTCTGTGTAGTGGGAAGGCCATCTCACATAGACTCCATATTAATCAAATACTTGAGTTTTAAAACATATTCCTTTTTTATTTGTAATGATGAAACAGTATCTTGTACTTAATCTCAAGCAATATATAAGTAATCCTTATTTGAGGCAAACAATCCTACTGGGTTTTTTTTAATGTTTAAATAAAAAAAAATGTAAGCAGAAGTATGGAAATTCAAATCATGGAAAAAAAACTTTATCCTGAAAAACCCTTACCATGAAAACCCTAGGTCCCAAACATAGTTACATAGTTTAATGGGGTTGAAAAAAGACCAAGTCCATCAAGTTCAACCCCTCCAAATGAAACCCATTATCCATACACACAAACACTGACCCCTCCATACCCTCACATAAACTATATATATACTCATATACTAACTATAGTAGTATATATTACTATCACAATAGCCTTGGATATAATGCTTGTCCAATAAATCATCCAAGCCACAGAATTGGCCATCAAAACATCACCCAAAAGGGTATTCTGAATAACAGGTCCTGTAGCAGTTAGTACAGTATTTGCATGTTCTGACCTGTGTGTAGTCTATTTAAGAAAAATTACTATCCCATTTAATCCGAGTATTAACTTGCCATTTCTGACAGTGTTACATGCTTATCCATTGATCTCATTCACTAAACTTTCTTGGCAGCTTGAGAATAGCTGGGATCAGTAAAACAAAGGATTCACAGACGCCCTAGAATAACTCATCTGGATCTGAAGCTTCATGTATGAACTGATTTATATCAGTGCTGTGGGACATGAAGGATGTAGTCCCTTGACTGTTAACTTGTTAGTAATGGGGATCCTATGTGAAATCTATTGCATCCATTAGCTAATAGAACACTGCCTAATTAAATACATGACTCATAGCATGATAGAATTAAAGGCTTTCATTATAGTGTAATGGTTAACCTGATTCAGTTCAGCTGTAAGTTGACTTTCTGTTACAAAGACTATTCTGCAATCCATTTGATGCTAGTAGTACAGTATATCCTATACAAGTCATTTAGTTGTGTACATGTTAATTAGAGCAATCACACAGTACATCAGGCTTAACACAGAGGAATGTCCCCACACTCAGCAGTCTATCAAGGAATGCTATTGAAAACAACACACATCTATGTGTATTAACAATTTCCTCTCCGAGGAGGTCTATAGTTGATATTGTTTTCTGGGAGGAAATTGTTGACCTGTTAATAAATGTCCTTGAGAGTCTCTAGCGGGGTCATGAATCTGAACTATTTATTTCTCTTTGCAAAATGTTTTGAGCTAATAATAATAAAATCAGTAAGTAATACAATATGCATTAATAGATATGTGTTAAAAGTCAGGGAGTTTGATTTGTGTGCAAAGATGTATCTACTTAACCCATGTGATACATGACAAATAATTTAGCTTCCTATTAAATCTCCAATCAATAGGACGTCTGCTGTAAGTATATTTTAAGGAAACAGTGACTGCTTTCCGGTTAGAAAATGGATTTTAATTTGATTTTAAATAGTCAACATTATTTGCTATATAGTATGTATTGGGAATGAGATAGTGTTGATAATGAAACAGATTTTGTATATTATAAAAAGACCCACCTGACTTATTTTCTAGCAACATTGAACATTAGCTGGACATGGGTGCTGTATTTTAATCATCCTTGCAAACCTCACATTCATTTCAGTTATTACAGGTGTACAAGAAGAAGGCTGCTGGAAAAACTGCAAGATATCAGCCACAGACTGTCAGAGGAGGAAGACTTTGCAGGGAAAGCAGTCCAGTATCAGCGTGAAATGAGGCACCTCCAGCGGCTGCTGCAAGATAGATAGGAAACCCTTGATGAAGTGTTGCAGCAGAAAAGGTAAGTCAGTCACAGTGAAAAACAAACCAATTAGATGTGACTGTTGGAAGGAGGACAGCTGCAGGGCTGTGGGCACTTGGCTTTTCATCTTGGTCCCATCTGCCGAGGCTCTGCTCTCTCTCATGTGGTTTGTGTACAATTCATACAGAAAATGGTGGATACCCTCCTCCCGCCCCCAAAAGAAGCCCAGCTGCAGAAAGATTATCACTAAGAATCTGTAGCCATGGCAAGGTCTGTGTCTCGCCAGAAGACACTGTGCACATAAACGTATAGTCTGCTAAGGAGCAAGTTTCCAAAGCTAACAGCTACAAAAGCATAGTTAAAGAAAACACGTAAAGGGTTTTATTTCAATGTTTTTGTTACTATGGCGACATCATTTATACACACTATTACTTGTTATGACTGAGGGGCTGATGTATTGCAAACAAATCCGGATGCACACATTTTTGTTTTGAATTGTGTTAAAACTGGTTGATTAAACCCATATACATCAAAAAGGGGAAACGTTTCGGACCCCGCCGGGCTCTTTATCGAACCAGGGGCTGATGACATTCTTTTATGTTTTACTGAGTAGTAACTATCATTATCGATTGTTGTTGGGGTTTTTTTTTTGTTAAGGCAATCTGTCATAAATGAGCCCCTTTGACTAATTTAAAGGAGAACTATCACAAAAATTAAAATTTAATACTAAAATAAGAAACTTTCTAAATACAAACAATTATAAATTCTGTACCCTTTCTGAAATAATCAAGTTTACCTTCACTATCTCTCTCTCTCTGTTTCTCCTCATTCTGTCTTCATTCAGGAGTTGGGTGTCAGATGAATGGTCCAATATATCTTGCAGGGGGGCTCCTTTTGCCTAGAAGATGTATTAGAGCTCACTCTATTAAAATCACCAGACATCATGTCTCTCTACATGCAGAATTGGTGCAAATGGCAGTTATTTTGTTAGATTTTGTTTGTACTGGAATCAGTTATTTGAGTGAACTCTAATCTGCTATGAAAGAGAGCCCTCCTATATATATTGAATCATTCATCTGACACCCAGCTGCTGTATGAAGACAGAATAGAGAGAGAAAGATGCTGAGAGAGGAATAGTGAATATAAACATGATTATTTCTGAAACAATGCAACATTTTTAATGGACTGTATTTAGAAAGTTTCTTACTTCAGTATGGGGAAGCTTATATTACTTTTTCATTTTCGCGATAGTTCCCCTTTAACACACATTGTTTTCTTCACCAGGGGATTTCTGCCAACAGAAAAAAAACAGCTTATGTGACATGGGCCTTAGTCATAACAAAGATCCTATCAGATTTTATAAATTCCTTTCTGCATTAGAGGAATCATTCCAGTGTGGAACAGAGCTTGTATGAATCCTTAAACCCCAAATTAATTTGCAGGTGGAATTAACAATTCAGACAGGTGTTAAAGCTCACTAACCTCTAACACCCGATGTAACAAAAGCAAGTTTTACTGCTAAAAACAAGTAACCACCTTCTGAATGAAACACATATTTATCTGCTTTTATCAAAATGTTAAACACTGGTTTATTGATTTATATATTCTTTCCTTTGTTTTTGCTTTGCTTGCTTGCCATACAATGAAACACATGAGAATGATTCAAAAATCATATACAATGATTCCTGCGTACATGAATGAACGTGAATGTGTAAAAATATTATGATCTCTAATAATTACAATCTACAGCCATCCCCCATAGCAAAATGTATGCAGCACCTCTGCTGAAATGAGGGTGTTAGTGTTATATTTAGTCATCCTTCAGCAATAACTGAAAAGGCTAAACCATAAAGAGATCAATATACCTGTAATGTATGTAAATGCCAAAGGTCTAATTGCCACTCTAAATACAAAAATAGCAACAGCAGAGGTATATAGACACAGCTGACTTTCTCTATCCAGTCCAGCTAATCAGTATTCATCTGTGATGTGCACGGCTTGTACTTAGAACGTCAGCAGCCACACCAATTTTCTCATGCTTCTGATAGTGGTGCCATTATCTGTCTTTAACAACTAAAGGGTCTGTCATTCCCAGTACTTCATTAAGATGTATGTCATCTGGATCATTTCCAATAGTGTGTACAGATAGTGGACCTGTTATCCAGAAAGCTCAGACCAGGGTTTTTCCAGGAATATTTCTGTAATTTGGATCTCCATACTTTGTTTGCTAAAATCTTTTAAACATTAATTAACCCCCATAGGATTGATTTGCCTACAGTATAGATTAATTACAGTAGAACCCCCATTTTACGTTTTTCCGGGGACCAGGAAAAATTATGTAAAATCCTGGAAAATGTAAAATAAGGGAAATGTGTTAAAGTAACTTTTTCATCAAGTACTGAAAGGCTATACGAACAGGAGTCAGTTTTACCTTGCAATACAATATTTACTGTGTTAATAACAAGGGTTAAAGAAGAAGCAAACCCTAAAGTTAAAAAACCCTACCCTAAATAGAACCCCCTCTCTCCTCCCCCCCAGCCTAGCTCCTACCCCGGGCAAATGCCACTAACTCTTTACTTACCCCTCGGTGCAGATTCTGTCCAGCGGAGTTCACGGCAGCCATCTTCTTCTCTTCGGTAATCTTTGGAATGAGACCAGTGTAGTGGAACAATTTTCTGTTTCACAACGGGCATGCACTGAAACTCACGAAAATTGCAGAAGCACCGGTCTCATTCCGAAGATTACCGAAACGGCTGATTATGGTGCCCATGAATTCCGCTGGACAGAATCTGCAAGGAGGGGTTAGTAAAGACTTAGGGGCATTTGCCCGGGGTAGCAGCTAGGCTGGGGGGAAGGAGGGAAGGGGTCTATGTAGGGTAGGGGGGTACGGTATTTTTAACTTTAGGGTTTGCTTCTCCTTTAAGCATTGCAGTGTTAATGTTACACTATGGGGGGCATGTGCAAGGCCTCTCTGTCAGTCACATACACAACCTAAAGCAATAAGTGATTGGTGCAGGACTGTATAAGGGGCAGACTAATTGGAATTGACCTTTTACTGGCAGAACCATGGCAAAATATACATCTGGTTAGTATTTTAAACCTCTTTATTTCACAAATAACATTCATAAAGGGGAAAAAGGCAGTTTTTGGGAACATCAGGACACAATTTTGATGTAAAATCTGGGAAAACATTACTTAAAATCAAGGAAATGCACCCATTGAAATGAATTATAAATTGGTGGGACCACAAATAAAAAATTTAAATTGCAGAAAAAACTTAAAATCAGGGTACTTAAAATCGCGGTGTTACTGTATATCTTATCTTAGCTTAGGAACTGTTTTCCTTTTTCTCTGTAATCATAAATCATTTTTAAAAATGTGAATTATTTGATTGAAATGGAGTCCAATTGTATTTAAATAGGATTAATATGTGTATCCAGACATGATGGAGGTTTACAGCATAGGTTAGTAAGATGTAGACATTCATAAAAAAGCAGATATAAGTTTTAGGCAACTACAAGCCCCCCTCATTGTATTGCAAATGACTGCCCTGATGTTATACATAGAAATAACATAAACCTGTTGCCTTGCCATAAAAATATTTAATATTAATATCTATCTGCACTCTGTTCTGTTTAAATGCATTTATTTCCCAGTTAGTATTGTAAAAGCAACTATGTACAGCTGTACAAAAATGCTGGAGCAGATTTCCCAAAGTGTGAACTGTTAATCCCTGTGTGAATGAGTACCTGACACTAGTAGATCTGCCAGTCGTAATTGCCTTCGGCTCCTAGGAACCTCCATCTGTCCTGTTGTTTGAATGCTGCAGTGAATTCAACAATCAATTTATTGTTTCACCCGTGGGGGTTTGAATAGAATATTACAATTCTGTCAGAGAAAAACTGGAATTCACTTCATCATACTGCTTTCACTTCATCATATTGCTTTTTCCTTTTACCAAGTGAGCTTGCATTAGCAGAGGATGAGGATCCAATGTTATCATGCACAATTGGTGTGGGTGCAAAGTATTCAGGTTTATGGACTAAAATTTGAAATTTAACTCCCAATCCTGCAGGAACCCCAAAGTACAGATTTAGCTGTAAAGTAGAAATCCCTAAGAAAGTTAGGCAGAATGCTTGAAGTAATAGATCTCCACAGACTTTCCTTTCCTTTTCTTTATACAAATATTACAATATATCATTTTATATATAGAGTATATTATACCATTCTTTAGGCAAGAGGCTACATTGAGATTGGAGTCATGTGGCAAATACATCTTTGTTTTACCTTAAAAACAGGACTTGTAATTGAAATGGTTATTTTATCAAGACTGGAAACCTTAAGGCTGATAAAAGCTGCCGGCTGACCGACTTGGCAGCTTATTGGCCCATATGTGGAGCCAACCGATGGGCGTCCCTGATCAATATCTGGCCAAAAGTCAGGCAGATGGTGATCGGGCAGGGTAAAAATCCTGCTGGATCGCATCGACGTTTCATGACGTTTTGCATGATGCTTGAGAAAGGGGTTCACCCCGAAACGTCGCACGTCCGCACAAATAAACAGCAAGGGGTCACCCTGCACTGCAATTTACCTTGTGTGCCAGTGTATCTTTCCTCTCTATATGACGATCCACAGAGGCCTACTACAGCTGAAACTGCTATACAATATTTGACTCAAGGAAAGAGACCAGTAGAGGACTATGCGGCCGAGTTTCGTAGGTGGGCTGTTGATACCTCATAGAACGAATCAGCCTTGAGGCACCATTACCGCTTTGGTCTCTCTGTTCAACTAAAAGATGAGTTGGCTAGAACAGGAGTTCCTGATAGGGATGTCGCGGACTGTTCGCCCGCAAACTAGTTTGCGCGAACATCGGGTGTTCGCGTCCGCCGAATGTTCGCGAACGTCGCGCGACGTTCGCCAATTTGGGTTCGCCTTAGCTGGCGCTTATTTTTGCCCTCTCACCCCAGACCAGCAGATACATGGCAGCCAATCAGGAAGCTCTCCCTCCTGGACCACCCCCTGGACCACTCCCCTTCCATATATAAACTGAAGCCCTGCAGCGTTTTTTCATTCTGCCTGTGTGTGCTTGGAAGAGCTAGTGTAGGGAGAGAGCTGTTAGTGATTTGAGGGACAGTTGATAGTAACTTTGCTGGCTAGTAATCTACTTGATACTGCTCTGTATTGGAGGGACAGAACTCTGCAGGGATTTGAGGGACATTTTAGGTTAGGTAGCTTTGCTGGCTAGTAATCTACCTTCTACTGCAGTGCTCTGTGTGTAGCTGCTGTGGGCACTGCTGCTGATCTCTCATCTGCTGACTGCTGCCTGTAACCCAATAGTCCTTGTAAGGACTGCTTTTATTTTCTTTTTTGTTTTTTTACTTTGCTACTGTAAGAGCCCAGTGCTATTAGTCTAGCTGTGTTGGGGAGTGGGACTGGTGTGCTGCTCCTAGTAGTTCAGCACCAACCAGAGTAATTTTTTTTTTTTTAATATACATATACATATTTTTTTATTTTACTTATCTTACTGTTCTTTAACGTGTCCAGTGCTGTTTGCTGTTCTTCATAGTAGTGCACCAATAGTAGTGCACTTGCAGGCATTATTTGCCCAGTGTGTTCTTCAAACAACTGCCACCTAGCTGTGTGAGCTTGTTCACATTCTGTCTAAATATCAATAATAATACCGTCTCCAGAAACACCACCTGAGTGATGTTTTTACAGCAGCAATAATATATTCCGTATCCACTACTGTATACTTTGCCCTTGCAGGCATTGTTTGCCCAGTCTTTAACCAAGTGCCACCTAGCTGTGTGAGCTTTTTCACATTCCGTGTCCAGAAACATCACCTGAGTGACGTAGTGTGATTTCTGCCCTTTACAGCACAAAACGCAGCGCTGTGTCAACAATGTATTTTTCAGAAACATTTTTGCCCTTGATCCCCCTCTGGCATGCCACTGTCCAGGTCGTTGCACCCTTTAAACAACTTTAAAATCATTTTTCTGGCCAGAAATGTCTTTTCTAGCTTTTAAAATTCGCCTTCCCATTGAAGTCTATGGGGTTCGCGACGTTCGCGAACCGTTCGCATTTTTGCCCGGAAGTTCGCGAACATGTTCACGAACATTTTTTCCGACGTTCGCTACATCCCTAGTTCCTGACAGTCTCGAGGAGCTGATTCAGTTGTCTATTCAAATTGACCGACGACTGAGGGAACGTCGGGTGGAAAAGTTATCCCCCCAAGTCTCTTGGGTCATGCCCAAAGCTCCTCCGCCTATTTCCGGTGCTTCTTCTTTTCCTGAGGCAGAACCTATGCAGTTGGGGTTAATCCGTCCAGGCTTGTCTCCTGAAGAGAAGTTGAGAAGACAGCGCCTTAATATTTGCCTATACTGTGGTTACGCAGATCATCTCCTACGTTCCTGTCCTGTCTGACCTGAGGGTAATCCTTCATTTAAGTCTGAATTAAAGTCTCAACTTCAATTTTCAAGTGCCCATATCTCTCTATTTATGTCATTACAGTGGGGAAGAAACCGTTTACAAGTACCGGCAATCCTTGATTCGGGTGCTAGCAGTTGTTTCATGGATGCAACCTTCGCAGAAACCCATGAAGTGCCATTATTAACTAAGTCTCAACCAATCCTTATTAAAATGGCCGATGGCTCTCCACTTAGTTCTGGCCCCGTTACTTTGGAGACTTCACCTTTTTTTTCTTCAATAAATGATGAACATTATGAGTTTATTCGTTTTGATGTGGTTTCCTCTCCTTTGTTTCCAATTATTATTGGATTACCCTTGGTTAAAAGCACACAATCCGGTGATTGATTGGTCATTAGGAACTGTAACCTTTTCCTCTCCGTATTGTCTTCAGAATTGTTTTCGTTCTCAGGTTCGTCCCAGAACGGTGGCATGTACTACAGTGGAACAAGAACTCTTTTCGTCAAAATAATTTTGATGCACGACAATTTTTATAATCGTGACTATTTTGTCCAAATGCATTAAAGTCAATGGGCATCTGAATAATTTTGACATGCAATAATTTTTATGCGTTCCAATTTTGACACGCTGCAATTTTTTTTTTCGCAGCAGTTTCACGAAAAAGTTTGCAGGTGGAGAAACGCGGAAATCCACCGCTAATCCATGCCTGGAGAAAAAATTCACCCATCACTAGTTAACAACTATAGCTAAAAGTGTGCTGAAATACTTTATAGGCATCCATGCAGCATATATTTCTTTATATCCTATGCTTCCTGCACATAAGTACATTTGAGCATACTGTTCCAGACAAATTAGCAGTATTTGTCCCCAGAATAGTTTTACCACTTCCTTATGGTGCTGATGAGTGGAAGCCTTATTTTACACAATAAATGGAGGCAGCATGGGTAGTCTAGTTCATAGGTAACATATTGCTCAACAGAGGGCTTACATATTATATATTATGTGTTTGTTCCTTACTTTTTTTGTAGTTTATAGTTCATAACCTGTGTGTCTAACCTACCCGTCAACGTCAACCCCCACCCCTCAACCTCAGGTGAAATGAGGGCTGCACTGCTCCCAGCACATACATGAAGCACAGGTCTATGAATTATATTTAAAAAAGGGTATCTGTGTTATCATTAATTTTATTAATTGCTGACATTATGAATTATTGTGTTTTACTTGTACTTTACAGTTACATATATATATATATATATATATATATATATATATATATATATATATATATATATATATAAATGCATATATACACACACACAGAGAATGCAGGCTCTTAAGTTGAATTCTTATGTAAGTTGAAACATATGCATTTATTTATTAAAGGACCAGTAACATCAAAAAAATTAAATTGTTTTAAAGTAATAAAAATATAATGCAGTGTTGCCCTGCACTAGTAAAACTGCTGTGTTTGCTTCAGAAACATTACTATTGTTTATATAAATAAGCTGCTGTGTAGCCATGGGGGCAGCCATTCAAAGGAGAAAAGGCTCAAGTTACACAGCAGACAGCAGATAAGCTCTGTCTGTCTAATGGTGTTATCTGTTATCCATTATCTATCCTGTGCCATTTAGCCGTTTTTCAATTTCCACCATTGCTACACAGCAGCTTGTTTATATGAACTATATTAGTGTTTCTGAAGCAAACACATCCGTTTCACCAGTGCAGGGCAACAGTACATGATATTTTCATTACTTTAAAACACTTTCAGTTTTTGGTGTTACTGTTCCTTTAAACAGATGTCTGTCTTAACATAGAATTTATTTTTTACTTTTCTGTGCTCTGCAGTAGACAACACACACCAGAGGGGATTGGGGCAGGTGGTTTATTAAAGCTAAATGCTTTGTATGAGTTGTATGTAAGTCGGGTGTATGTAAATTGAGGACTCCCTGTAAAAAAAAAAACAAAAAAAAAAACAAAAAACAAAAAATATATATATATATATATATATATATAAAATCAAAAATGGTTTATTAGCTAACGGACTAACGTTTCGGCCTCTCCAAGGCCTTTCTCAAAGTACAGATAGATACAAAATGAAAGCAATAAATACCCTTGGTGGCAAGAAAGGTTAATTGGCTGACATCATCATCATCATCATCACTGTGCGTCAAGTACTAAAGTTTTTAAATAACACATATAAAACATATTTTGATATCACATTAAAAATTTGAGACACATTTGTATTAAAAACCCCCATTTTAACCAAATAAGGAGTAAAACCATATTATGTAACAATGTAGCAAACTGAGTTGCAAATACTTCTTTAACAACGCACAGACAAACTGGCTGTCTTGTTTATGTTACATAATATTATAATATGAGTATAGATGAAAGGTCTAGTGTTTATAGTCCCCCAGATGCATTAACTATAAATATAGCAGAAACCTAAGAAATAAATATATACATAGTGGATGCAGTCCCAAAACAGGTCAGGTGTCCTTGCTATGTGCTAATTTATGCAGCACCAGCCTCCCCTTCCCAGTGTGTCAATATACTTCTAACATTAACCCATCAATAGTATGTCAATGATGTATTAAATAGATAAGTGCCTGTAAGATCACCCATCATCCCACAAGTGAAAGTGTGTACTAACTCTCTCATATGTCACCAATACGTGTAAAGTAACCCCTTAGATTAAAGATATTACCGCTGCCCGTGTTTTCAGTATATCACAATGAGCATAATGAGCGGCTATATATACTCAAAGAAATGTGCATATAAATTATCATATCCAGATCCTCAATCGAGATATGTATGTCATTCAAAATATAAATAACAATAAATGCATGAAAAAATGAAGAATGTGAAAGAAAAAAATAATAAAAAATGAAAAAAAATAAAAAATGCAAAATATATATAAAAAAAAACCAAAAGTCCCTAAAGTAATGTGGAGAAATCCCCAAGTCTTGTGGGCCATATTATTCAGTCCAAATATCCATAACGTCCAAAACAACCATATGGTAGCCGTAGGTATAATCAAGTGGGTTAATGGGGTGGCTTACACTTCTGGGCAACGGGACTTTACTTATTTCAACAGCAAACATTAACTTATTACACCTTGGCTGCTTAAGTGGTTAACACTTGTCGAATCCTGTGCAGAGGAAGAAAAAATACAATTCCCGTAGTGTAGGGGTAATTCCGTCCCAGTACACACGCACCACAAAGGTGGACGACCGGATCCCCACCGGGAGACAGCTGTCATATGCAGCTCCACCGCACAACAAAAGCCGGGACCCGGTAAGTGTAATATATGACTGGGCTCACCACTGAACGCCGGCTTCAGGATTTCAAATACTCACGCGCCTTTGTATAGACGCAGCACTGTAGTGAGTCATACAGACCCGTATATGTGGAGCAGTTTTCTTAGCTTGTAACACGTTGTGTGCGGTAGCCATCAATTTAGTTGTAGCGCCATCCATACAGCGGGTCATACCGGTCTGTATCCAAGGTTCAGTAGCTTGAATCAATGTCTGCAGTGACGGATTTTACTGTTCTGTATTTCATGCCTGTCAGTAGAATTGCCAGGGAGGAGAAATCGATTTCTGCTGTATGGATGGTCGCCTTTTCGCCGTTTCTGAAGAGGACAGGAAGTGGACAATCTGTAAGTTATTTCTTAATAAAGGCTTTGCTATTTAAAAGTTTAATTTGTCTTGGTGTTTATTTTTTGTTGTGCACTAACGAATTTTTTAATTTTTTTTTTGATGTTACTGGTCCTTTAAACACCAGCATATTATGTGTATCCCAAATGATATTTGTTTATGTCGATAAAAAGCAGTTCAATTGTAGAGCGCTATTCAGCCCCTGGGGGGATACGCACTCTAATTCAAATGTCCAAAATTCCTCCCTCTGGAGTAGAATCCTATCCACATCACCCCCTCTTGGTAAATCCAGGATACAGTCTATGGGCATACACTTAAATGATGAAGCCGGATGTTTAGCTTGTAGCCAGTGTTTTGCCACTGGCTGTTTCGAAATGTCCTGCTTAGTTTCCTTCTTTGGTTTAGGATCCAATGCAGCTCGAATAGTTGCACATTGCATACTAATTCGTTCCCTCAGTTGTCTGCTTGTTTTTCCACAATACAGGAGACCACACGGACATTTAATTATATATATATATTTAACATTTCATGAGGTGCAAGTAAGTCTATGTTTAATGTGGTATGCTTTACCACTATGTGGGTGATGGAATTTATCCCCTGTGATTAAAGTATTACATATAACACAGTTCCCACATTTAAATGAACCTGTTCTCTGTATTTGCTGCCGAGTGGTATTGTACTTGCTTACCGGATCAGTGGGAGACAGTAGTTCCTTTAAGTTCTTATTTCTCCTGTATCCAAATTGGATCCTTCTCCTGTTAATCGCAGTGAGCTCCGCGTCTGTCTTGATAATCGGCCAATGCTGCAATACAGAATCCCTAATCAATGATAACAGCATTCCAGTCAAGGGACATGGCCCACTGTTTAACCTCATCAATTAATTTCTTTGGATACCCCCTCTACAGAAATTTCTGCGCCATTAAGTTTAAGGCCAAAATCCTCTCCTGTTCGTCGCTAGTTATGCGCACCACTCGCATCATCTGCAATTTAGGGAGTGAGTGCAACAAATGCTTGGGATGAATGCTGGTATAATGCAACAAGCTATTCCTATCCGTGGCCTTATGGTAAATCTTGGTTTGGAGCTTGTTTGCTACTTCATCCTTATACACGTTGACATCCAAAAATTGTATACTACTCATATCTTAATGCATCATAAACCGTATATTTGAAGGCAATTGGTTCAAGTCATCCACAAGTCTTATCAAGGTATCCTCGGGTCCAAACCAAAAAAAGAACAAGTAGTCGATGTAGCGCCTATAATAGCTACCAAATTGTCGAAAAAGAGGATGTTCAATATATACTTAGTTTCGTACATATATGAGTTTGCATATGAGGGCGCAACATTAGAACCCATCGCAGTCCCCGAAAGTTTTAAATAGAATTGCTTCTCGAACTTGAAATAGTTTTTATGCAATATGAAGTCCAACAAGGATATTACAAATTCAGTGGACCTTTATACAAAATGTTCTCACTCATTAATTCCCTAGTGGCCTCAATTCTGGCAATATGTGGTATGCAAGTGTACAAACTATGTACGTCCATAGTGAAGGAAAATTCAGTTTATCATAGTTCACACTATCAATGACCCATAAGAAATAGGCCATATCCTGTATCTATCTATCTATCTATCTATCTATCTATCTATCTATCTATCTATATATATATATATATATATCTATCTCTAGCTATATATATATATATCTATATAAAGATATATATATATATATATATATATATATACAGCAATCCTCGAAAGCACTCACAGCAGTCGCCATCAAGCGTGTATCAATAAGTCTTTATTTGTGCATGGTGCATCAACGCGTTTCAACTCCATGTGAACCGAAACGCGTTGATGCACCATGCACAAATAAAGACTTATTGATACACGCTTGATGGCAACTGCAGTGAGTGCTTTCATGGATTGCTGTGAATGACTTTGGTTAGCACCCAGCAAATAATTATATGATTGGTGAGTGCTGATTAATCCTATATATATATATATAGTCTTCTAAATACAAACATACACTGTACTGCCATCCCATAAAGCAGAATTTTTCCAGTAGTGTCATTTAATGAACTTGGCTGTTGCTGGCAAATGAAAATGATTTTCAGCATCTCGTGAGGCATCTTGGTACGACTAAAAATAACATAAGGCGGAGGAGGCCTGATTTGATTTTCATGATTGCTTTTTTTTTTTTTTTTTTCAAGGCAAGTGGAAAGTGAACTTGAAGTAAACTGGGAATCGACCTCCAATGAAAATAAACAGATAAAGGACTTTTTACATAAAGCTCTAATGTACAGCGTGGACTACTAGTGACAATAAATTCTAACAATCAGACCGCTTCTGAAATTCCAAACTTTGAGAGCGTTATAACAAAATTATTAAACACGTGAACCAATTGTCTTAGGATATCACTGTCTAGATCATATTAAAAGTTAATATACATGTAAACTACACCTTTAAGATTTAGGTTCAGACATAGAAAATCTGTAATTGGGCAATAAAACTACAATGGAATGAGAAAGATCTCCAGGTTCACTAAGGATGTTATCTGTGGTGTTAAAAATACAATTTTATTGGACAATTATTGTCTATCTGGATGAGCTTATCATATTGTGTACCATGTATAAGTGATTATTAACGACTGTAAAGTAAAAGTGGCATGTGCCATTCTTGCATTGTTCATAGCTTTGGGTTTTATGATTCATCTATAGGTATGTCAGATGTTCCATCACTTGACATTAGCATTCAGGCCAACGCCCCTGTGTAACACCAGGCACCTTCGGGTGACTTCAGAAAACAAAGTATGTATATCCGATCTATTGTGTAATAACTATACATTCTGTTTTGTTTATTTTGACAGCTTCTGGTTTTGGGATGAAACCCAAGATTTGAGCAATTAGTATCAATTTGTAAGTAACATGCATTTGAAATTACCTATGTATTTTCATTATGGGCATATATAGCCGTTAGATTTTTTAGACATTTTTATTTATTATACAAGATTTCCTTATACAAAGAAAATTACACATCACTTGTTAATTGTTTTCATGGCCACTGAGAGTGTGTGATTCACTAACAAAGACTTGTAAATTAGACTTATGGACACAAAGAGTGTATTATACACAATTTGAATCATTTTGATTGGATGTTTTTAATGGAGTATCACTAAGCATCATGGGAGTAGTACCTCCTACAATATACATTTAGAGATTGGTGTTACACAGGCTTGAGAAAGGGCTTTAGCCGAAACGTTGCCAATAAACCAGTGTCATAGGATTCGGAGCGCTGCATCGAGTGTTTCTTGGAAGTATTAGATTACTAGATGCCAGTAACACCTATTAATAAATGTAAATGGGTAATAGAAAACCAACAGTCATGACATGCATCCTGCTGATTCTGTGCAATTGCATCATTAATTGAGGCTTGTTCCAAATAATAGCAGTGTGGAGTTTAATTAGTTAAGTCATTCATTCTGTGAAAAAACAGGTGTCAATTACGGCTCTTAAGTAAGGAAGGCAGCAAATGTTGTGCATGCTGCTTATAGTACATTTCTCTCTAAAAATGGGTTGTTCCAGACATTGTTCAGAAGAACAGTGTACTTTGATTAAAAAGTTGATTGGAGAGGGGGAAACATATAAACAAGTGCAGATAATAGTAGGTTGTTCAGCTAAAATGATCTCAAATGCTTTAAAATGGTAAACAAAAACCTGAAAGACATGAACAAGAATGTAAAACTACCATTGGAATGGATAGAAGAATAGCCAAAATGGCAAAGACCAGCTCAAAGATCAGCTCAAGGAAGATCAAAGGTCTAAGGTTACCTGTGAGTAGTGATGGGCGAATTTGGGGCGTTTCGCCGAAAAATGGTGAAAACTTTGCGAAACTGCGCCAGTGCCCATTTACGCCGGCGCAGATTTGCTGGCAAATTTACGCTGCCTCTTTGCAAATTTACTTGCCGGCGGCGAATCGTAGGAATTTGCCGCAAATTCGCGCCTGGCGAATAAATTCACCCATCACTACCTGTGAGTACTGTTACTATAAGAAGACATCTATGTGAAGCCAAGCTTTCGGCAAGAAGCCCACGCAAAATCCCATTGTTGAAAAAAAGACACTCCAAAGAGGTTACAATTTGCCAAAGAACACATTGACTGGCCTAAAGAGAAATGCTGAAACATTTTGTGGATTGATGAAAGCAAGATTGATCTTTTTGGGTCTACGGGCCGAAGACAGTTTGTCAGATGAAACCCAGACACTGAATTCAAGCCACAGTACAGTGTGAAGATAGTGAAACAGGTGGCACAACCATCATGATATGGGGATGTTTCGCATACTATGGTGTGGCCTATTTATCACATACCAGGGATCATGGATCAGTTTCAATTTATCAAAATACTTGAAGAGGTCATGTTGCCTTATGCCGAAGAGGAAATGTCCTTGAAATGGGAGTTTCAACAAGATAACAACCCAAACACATCAGTAAATGAGAAACATCTTGGTTCCGGACCAATAAGACTGATGTTATGAAGTGACCAGCCCAATCCCCAGACCTTAATCCAATACAAAACTTGTGGGGAGAAATAAAAAATGCTGTTTGTGAGGCAAAAGCAAAAAAAAGCAGAAGAATTGTGGAATGTAACAGGTGCCAGAAGTTGGTGGACTCCATGTAACACAGATGTGCAGCAGTTCTCACAAACACTGATTATACAACTAAATATTAGTTCTGTGATTCAAAGGAAAGCAAAATCTTGAAACATTGTCCACTTTATATAGTGAATATTTGAGTTTATAAAGAAGAATGCAGACTGTTATTTTTTTGAAAAGCCTAATATTCCGTTTTCTTCACTTTGTAAAGGAATAACACAAATTTGATACATTTTTCTTCATGTTTTGATTTGGAATATAATGTGCAGTGTTCCCAATGCATTTATGTGTATGGAAATAAAAGCTATTATAAGGATTTTGAGCTTTATTCACTTTTATAAACACACTGCTATTATTCTGAACACAACTTTACCTTAAGGAGTAGTTCAGCTTTAAATTAACTCTCACGAAGATGTTTGTGCTGGAGTCCATTATTTGAGTTAGCTCTAATCTGCTTGGAAAGAGAGCCACTCTCCAAAAAAAATCTATTAGACCTACCTGCCATTTAAAATTTGACCCCAACTTTTGCATGAAGAAAGACAGATACTGAGAGGGATGGTGAAGCATACCTTGAATATTTTAGAAACAGGACAACATTTTAAATTGATTATATTTGAAGGATTGTTATTTCCGGGAGATGAAGCTTGTATTAAATTTTTATTTTTGTTTTTTATAGCACTTCCATGTTCTCAAATTCAGCACTTTATGGATATTGAGTATTGATGGGCGAATTTATTCGCCAGGCGTGAATTTGCGGCGAATTTGCGCGTTTCGCCGCCAGCGAATAAATTCGAGAAAACGGGCGCAGGCGTCAAAAACGGGCGAACCGAAACGGCGCAAATTCGCCCATCACTAATATTGAGCCTACATACGGCTTATAACACCATAGATCTTGTATTCTAATTTATACAATTATTTATATAAAACATGCGCAATTGGTCCTCCAAAGTAAATCCAAAGTTTAGTCAGAAGAGCTGACTTTTTATTAGTGATTTCAAGGCATCAGGTAACTGCACACTCCCCCCTCTCTCTGGAATGTAAGGGGGCGTGGCCTAGCAGGACACAGATTGAGTTTTTATGACCTCCTGTGAGTAGGAACTGGACCAAGAATATAATGACCATAACTCCTTATTGGAACATAGGAGAGAGATGATATTATATTCATTGGTTATTAATTCTCTCAGGGATTCCATAGATACTAAACATCAATACTGTGTGACCTGCCCCTGCCCAGATATTCACATCTAATATACAGAGTACCAAACCTAGTCATGTTTGGACTCGTTGGAAAGATGAAATTGCCTTGAACCCATCATCAGTTTTTTATACTGTTCGTACAACAGGTATGGGTTCTGTAAGGATAAATATATTTGAGTATACCTTATATGTGACCTTCACTTCACCTTTGAGGGTCTTCCTGGGAACTTTACGTTCTCACTCCTTGGGCTTCCCCCTCCCCATGGAATGGCTCTTATCAGCCAGGGCATGGAGGAGGGCATTACAGCTCTGACCCCTCTGACCATAGTGAACAGAGGCCTGTTATGTGTCTGATTTAGATGCTGGTAGAAATATTTCTCATGATACCTTGGCCTGTTTTATTAACTATTACAGGCCTGTATCATCACACCTCCCCTTTTTAGAGTGAGCAAGGGGAGATTGACTTACAGGTCACTCTTAACCTTGCCACAATAAAAACATAAATCCATAGCCATAGCCAGGTCATTATCGAAATATCCATTCATATTATACAGTATGAGGGATCCGGCTACCTCCCAGGCCTAAAGTCTTGTTCCTTGAGGGCTGTATCAGTATAATCCCAGGTACTGGACTGGTTTGATGTAGGTATACTTCCTGTTTTGCCTCTATCTGCACTGTCTCTGGACAGAGTGCAGGTTTGCATAGTAGGCAATGGTCTATCACTGCTCACCTCAGGCACCTGACCTATTCCTCCCATCTTGTTCACTGAGGGGCCCTCCAGCCTATCTCTAATCTCCCATTCCCTGGGCCTAGACATAGAAACTAGCTGGAGGCCTCCCACCTTGTTCACTGAGGGGCCCTCCAGCCTATCTCTAATCTCCCATTCCCTGGGCCTAGACATAGAAAGTAGCTGGAGGCCTCCCACCCCCTTGATGCCACCCTGGTCTCCACTGACCTGCTTAGTCTTGGGTTGGCATAAACCACTGGGCTCGTCCTTAATACTCTGGACTTCTGGAAAAACTACTTTGTTGCTATCTGACTTGGGAGCAACTCCTGGTACTGTCAGCCTTTTCTCCTTAGTACTGACCACCTTAGCCCCCCTCAGTACTGGTTCTGGCATGAGGGCTATTCCTGGCCCACCACTACCATCACTCTCCCCAGTCTGAGTGGCACTATCCACTAGGACCCTACTCTGAGTCCTTACCACCTGTCCCTCATGCTTCTGCACTGACTCCTGAGCTTGGCGTAGCTGCTGACCTCCACTCAAGACCTCAGGCAGTTTGGGTACAGGATCAGGGATTACACGCTGGAAATCCCTCACTGCCGGTATACTACCGGGCTGAACCAGGGAGACTCCTAGGGGAAACCTCTCCTCCCCCACTCCCTTCTTATCCCTACTTTGGGATAACACTGGTTCAGGCACTGGTTGACTCTGGCTCCTGCCTCCCAGTCCTCCCTCCCAGTTACTTTGCTGCATTGTACTTTTTACAATTACCTGTTGAGGTGGGTGGCCACACTCCAGCGCGGCTGGACCTAGTGAGACCTGGTCATAGGGCACAAAAGCAGTTATCATGTAACCCAAATCATTCCCCAACAAGACATTTACAGGAATTTCATTAGTTACACCCACTTCCCTTAGACCTCTCCCCGCACCCCAATCCAAGAAAACTTTTGCAACAGGCAACTTTGGTTGGCTCCCACCCACTCCCTTTATGGACAAAGTCTTTCCAGGAATAATGTCCCCAGTGTTTATCATCTCTGGACGCACCAGAGAAAAATTAGAACCTGAGTCTCTTAGTCCCTGAGTCACTTTGTCCCCCACAATCACAGACTGCATATGATGATGTAGATTCTCAGGCTTACCAGACACAAGCATCACAACAGGCTGTCCAGGTGAAGTTGGTTCCTTCTTTTGTGGACAGTCAGTCCTCACATGGCCCATCTGGTTGCAGGAAAAACATCGGCGGGTATCCTTTTGCCCCACAGCTGCAACAGACCCCTCAAAAGATGAATTCTCACCAGACTGTAGACTGCTGTGTGCGGTTCCTCCTGTTGATCGCTCCTTGTAGCTTGGTACAGATGTTCTGCGGTGGTCAGACATCCTATTTGCAGCATATGTGTTTGCTATCTCTGCTGCCTGATCTGCTGTTTTGGGGTCGTGGTCCATAATGAATTGCTTCACTTCCATAGGACACGTGTGCAAAAATTGATCCTTTATCATCAGATCTTCCAGGCACTCAAATGATGTAACAGAGAGTCCTCTCAACCAGGATCTAAAAGCGGTTCTCAGACTACTCACAACATCAGAGTAGCTGTCTGTAGGTCCGCGCTGCACAGTTCTGAATCTTTTGCGGTATACTTCTGGTGTGAGATGGTACTTTTTGATGAGGGCATTTTTTATAGCATCATAGTCCCCATCAAACTCTGGTGGTAATTCCACAAAGGCATCCAGGGCTTTGCCTTTCAACCCTGGGGTGAGATATTTGGCCCATTGCTCACGGGGTAAGTGATACTGTCTACAAGCCCTTTCAAAGCACCGCAAAAAGGTATCCAAGTCACCATCTTTATCCATAACTGGAAATTTATCCACAGAGTTTATTAAAGGGCGTACTTCCTGGGTCTCACTGGACCGTGAGTGTGATCCCTGCTGCTGGAGCTTGACTAACTCCAGTTGATGCTGTCTTTCAGCTGTAGCAGCATCCCTCTCTGCTTGCCTTTCAGCTGCTGCTGCTGCTGCATCGCTTTCTGCCTTTCTTTCTGCTGCTGCTGCAGCTGCTGCATCTCTCTCTGCCTGTTGATATTGCAGGATGAGCTGAAGACGCAGCTGGGGGTCATCTGAACCCAACAATTGCAAAGCTGCTTGCAGGGATGAATTCCTGTCATCCTGCCCACTGCAACTAGAACTGTCCTCTCGCTGAGAGGATCCTGGAACAGAGTTCATCACTGGGACATCCTGAGTTGCATAGTCTCCTGACTCAGGTGTGTAGTTCTGCTGCTCCTGTTGCACCAAGGCACAAATCAACATTTCCTTCGATTTGTCCGCTGCATCAATTCCTCTTTGCTCATAGAGATTGATGAGGGTCTCCTTGGTCTGCCTCTTATAAAATGCTGCCATCTTGCAACACTTTGCCAAAATAAAAGATAGAAAAGAAAAACAAGAAGGGAAGGGAAACTGTTTGCAAGTATGTCTTAATAAAAATAGTATGCACTGAGTTTGTCTTTGAAGACTGTATACTCCTCGCAAGGATTTACAGATCTTTAGTGCAAGGTTTAATGACTTAACCCAAGCACTAATGCTCTAAATAAAAAATATGCCACCGCTGCCTACCAATCTGTCACGAACACGGTACTTCCAACCGCACGTGACTTTAGGTGTGGCTATCAGGGGTCACTCACTCAGTCTCTCACCCACCTTGCACACAGGTTAGACTAACACAAAAGCACCCCAAACACCAACCAACACCCACAAAACTCATTCGCTGCCACCATCTATCATTCACAGGCGATAGAAACCTAATGTTACTATTCCCCTGTTCTCGCTAACAGGTAATAATTCACAATACACCTACTGATTCAACAAGTACTTCAGTATGCAGAGGGTTAAGGCTCACAGTTACACTCTTTCAGGCTAGGTTCGTTTAGAGCATCAAAGACAATCTTATTAAATTCTCTTTAATATTATAAAAGGTATAACAGTGCAAAATACAAAAAAGATGTTACAAAAGAGACATACATTCAATAATACAAGTACAAACAGGGCATGGAGGAGGGCATTACAGCTCTGACCCCTCTGACCATAGTGAACAGAGGCCTGTTATGTGTCTGATTTAGATGCTGGTAGAAATATTTCTCATGATACCTTGGCCTGTTTTATTAACTATTACAGGCCTGTATCATCACAAAACACTTCTCCGGTTACTGTACATACAGAGACTGTGAATACCTTCAGAACTGTGCATGTAATACAACATCTTGAACCACCTTTATGACACAAGTTATGCCACAAGTTCACAATCAGATATCAGAAGAATAATTTCTGTATGGAAAACACTAGGAGACAGCAAAGTTGGTAATAAAGGTGCTTTCCGTGCTACAAATTTACAGCCAACTTTAACAACAACTTCCAATTCTTTATTATTGTAGAGAACATGTAAGTATTTCTGCACTACACATTTCACGTAATTGGCTACCTAGACATTCCTTTCAACCTGAACTGCAGCTTGGAGCTTTCAGAAAGAGACCTCATGCTATAGCCTTTTGTCATACTGTACATAGCTCCTCCATAAACTCCCCCACATCACTACAATTTGACATATGGAATAAATTATATAAATCTGCTCTCAACAAAAATAATTTTTGATATACCATTCACTATGATCCTTAAAACCACAATTTTTTCTGGCTGAATGCTGATGAAGATTTTAATGGAATATCTCCACAGTAACTTTATTGTACCATACCCTGGTGGACACGGGTGCCGGCGGGGATTCCCGCCACGTGCTGCCTCTTCCACCGGTACCGATGGACCTCCAGGTTGTCATGATGTCATCACGTCCACGGCGTGAAATTCAAAGTATTTAAGGGGAATTTGGGCGATTCCTGTATTGCCTTCGGTCCAAAACATCCGTAGCGACCGTGTCCCTTTGCCTGTCCAGAACTCTTGCTTTGCTCCTCTCTTATTAAGACCTGGCGGCATCTGAGTAGCTAAGGGCTCCTCCCAAAGCCAAAGGCGGCTGCTACAGGCGGTGTGACCAGCGAGCCTAGCACTTGTTCTGGATTTAGGGAGCCGATCATGAAATTTATATTAAAGGAAGGAAGCATATGCCTAACATTTGGCACCCCCAAGTGCTGCAAGCCTTTCCTTCTCCTTTAAGAGGAAGTCCACATCCCCTACCCTCCACTTTAAAATCAAGTATATAGAGGATGGACTTCTTGTAATTCTGAGCCTTCTGGATAATGGGTTTCCAAATAGATGGTCCCATACCTGTATTTTATTACTCTGCACAGTACAGGTATAGGATCTATTATCAGGAATGTGTGTACAAGGTCCAGTTTTATTATTGCAGAGAAAAAGGAAATTATTTTGGAGATAGCCTTCCTGTAATTCAGACTTTTCTGAATAAGTGATCCCATACCTGTACCAAATGAATCAGAGAAATCCATGTGAAGACACTGATCTATAATCTATAGATTCTATATAATCCAGAGAATCTCTAAAAACTGATGCTTATTTAGTATATATTGCTATATTAAGCACAAGTTGAAAATTATTCTAGAGAGAACCGGTTATAGGGTACTCTTGCTCCATGTTATAAACCAACCAATATATTTGCATACTCAGCATGTTCAGTATAGGAACAATTTATGTCTGGGCTGGAAGCAAATGACACTGTATAGCTGAACCTCACACGTTTTGTTAGACCTAAAGCTTGTTATAGCGGCACATGGTTACATAGACAGAGACATTTAAGGGGGTTATTTATCAAAATCCAGATTTTCTGATGTTTGAAATGAAAAAAGTCTGACCAAACTAGAATCCATGATTTGCCCTTAGTTATCAATAAAAAAACGTGGAAAAATCGGATTGGGAACAAACGCATCTTTTTCAGATTGTCGCACGAAAACCCAGAAAACTCTGAATATTTAGTGAAGGATGAAAACTACTTTGAATGGTTAAGGGGACATCTGCTATTGACTTTTAAATGAATTTGGCAGTTTTTAGATGATGTATTTTTGGATCCGAACTTGGAACATCTTCAGGGCATAATAAATCACGGAAAAAATGTAGTCTTTTTTACCGTGACTTTTTTAGGTTTTCAGCATCAAAATAGACACCTTGTCCATTTCTCTCTGCAAATTTGCAGATCAGGATAGGGGTATGGGATTCATGAGAGCAGCCTGGATGCAGATATAAAGCTATCGGAACTTGCAATATGGATCCTTTTCTGCGGCATCAACACTCCCAATAAATGTCCCTCTGCAAGTTACACAGTAAGTGGAATAATGTTACACATCTCCAGGGTGCATTAATGGTTACAAACACAACACAGTTTTATCTAAACTGTGCTTACAGATGTGCTAATGCACAGAGCGTATTTTAGCATGTTTCATCAGTTGGATTGCACATTATCCAGTAATTAGACCAAAAGGTGTACAGACCAAATACTCTTCTGTAAGAGCAACTGTAATTAGTCTGTAAAGCTGCAAATCTCTTGTAAACTACATTATGGGGTGTTTTAACAACTGCTGTGCTCAGGTGAGAAAATAGTGTCAGTCAAACAAATTATCTGTCTGCAGTGTCCTTATGTCATATGCTGGTGGTGTAAAGCAGCCTTCACTCTGTTATCCTTTCTGAGCTGCCTGGTATCTCCAGCATGTGCCATAATCAGAGTGTTTGCCAGACTAAGCAAACTGAAAAAGTGACATTAGACAGTGCCAAACCAAGCTGAAGGGGCGCCCTAAGCAACCCACCATGAACTAACTAGGTAAAGAAGGGGTGGGGTGACAAAGGGTCAATAGAAATTTGAGGGCCAGACTAGGGGTAGACAGAACAGGTACAGTACATGCCTAGCTACACCTCATTGTGCCTAGGTACATACCTCTTCTGCCTAACCGTATTTCTGGCACTGATATGGGAGGTTTTGGCCACTGGTGTTTGCCAAATGAGTTACCCCTACAGTATATGGAATGCCCTAAGGGGGAATGTAATATGTTTTGTTAGCACAAAAAACATTTGCAAACACCTTTGCTGACGTTATCGACCGTGTTTGCTCCATTTTTGATTAAAGACTCAAAGAGTTCCTCGCAAAGTTTGCGACCAAATTGCTTTTGCAAAATGTCTTTTATTTAACAAAACTTTACAATCGCAAACCATTTTTTTCAACAAAATATTTAACAAAACTCCAGAGCAAATGTTAAAGGTTCGCAATGCGCAATTAAGATTCACAGTGCAATGAAAGCCTAATGAAGAATACATTGCAACAGGTGAATTTTTATTTGCAACATTTTGCTCTTTGCAAATTTTATTACACTGCCCCCTAAGTTTGCTCAGGTGCAGTGACGAATGGCAACCAATTTGATGCTTGCTTTTAAACAGGTGACCAGTAAAATTGGTTGCTGTAGGTTACTGCACCTGGGCAAACTTTGCATATTTTATAACCAGTAAAAATAAGTTCTGGTTTAGAGATAAATATTCACTTTGGAATAAGTTCAGTTCATTTGAAAGAGAGGGTAGCTCTGGGGTGCCATCTTTGTTCTCTGGGGTTTCTGGTCTGTTTCTAGCAGTATTCCACTGCTATGCCATCCTGTGTGCTCATCGCAGATGATTTATTCATGTACACAATTCTAACATAACATATCTTTCAGGCCCATATCAAGCTGGGGTATGGAAACCCCTTCACTGCGTTGATACAGCCCTCTCTTGATGGGCCTGCATAGTCACCTACTATGATCTGATCATTGGCCAGAGGGCAAAATGATTGGATCAGTCCAATATTGTCTAACTTGTGGTGGCCATATTGAGTAAAGTGCCACTCATTTGCCAACCTAACCAAACAAGCAGATCTTTAGGTGTATGGCCAGTTTTAGACTTGCTACAACATCAGTATACTGTTATATACAGTACACCTGCATTCCCTGGCTCCTTGTTAAAATGGGTCGTAAAGGAAAAAGTGATTCTTTAGTACCATCAATCCCCCAGAGTAGGCTTCCCAAACTTAATCACTGTATAATGTAAGAGGATTCTCCACTGTGAAATATCCCTGCTAGGCTACGTCATTCATGTCGTTATCTACATATCGAGATTACAACATTTTTGCTGGCTGATTTTACTCTGTAATCTAAGGTCAGAAGGGCGGATAGGTGTTCTGAGCTAGAAAAACAATGTTTATTGCAATTCAGCGACAATTATATGAAACCAAGAACACCATCAAGTGTTACCTAATGGCTGCTGCATTACAGCCCCATTATGATTTAATCCTGGATAATAGCAAGCATGGAGCAGTGTCTGTGCATTTGGAACCACCCATAGGTGGATTAAGGGTATATTTATTTCTATGGGATTTTTAAAAGACTATTTTTCAATGGGTGAAAGTGAAAGTTCATCCTTTGATAAATACGCCTTTTAAAATCCCATTGAAATGAATGGAGAGAGGTGGAATTTCACTCTAGAGGATGTGGTGATCTCTAACTTCGCTCTTTGATAAATTTATCTCTATGCCTCCCCAAACATGTTTTCCTAAAGAATTAAAAGAAAAGTTAAAAGAAAAAAAAAATTAAATCTTCTGTCTTACCAATGTATCTATTTGAGTTTGTCTGGGTGAGGGGCAGACGGTGTTACTGACTAGTGTCTTTAGAAAAAAATCCCTACCTGGGGACTCCAGTTATGTCATCATGAGATTTTGCACTGAAAACCTTGTAAGATTTTGGATAGAAAGCTAATGAGCTGATCTTTGTGCCAAGCACAGTTAGGGAATAGGTAAGAGAAAGCTTTACCCAGATTGGTTGTTGGTTCTGGGGATCAGGGCCAAGAGATCCTAGTCCTCCACTTGTTTGATATGCATAAGGAAATAATGTGTGTGTTTTTGCCTTTCCTGGAATGCAATAAAAAAAGGTATCCCCAAATAAAATAAAACCTTTTTATTCTGATATTTGTATCAAATTCTAGTTTTCACTGAGATCGTGCCTTTTGTCAAATACTAATGAGAAGAGTGTATTATTTACAGTACAGTAAATGTTAAAAATAGTACATTTATAATCTAAGCAATTGCAGGCTTTCACAATGTTTTGCTTGATTTTGAAGATTTTTTCTTGGCTGTAATTAGTTTCAAAGCTCCTTTGCGTATAGGTTTAGTAGGACAAACAGCACTTTGTATAGTGATCCAGGAAGCTGCCTCACGGCAATCTGACCTCAGCCTGTTCCAACACATTCTATTACATTTTATCTGCAAAGTGTTGGATGTGAAGTCACACTAAATCCACAATGGCAACAGCAATAACAAGCAATGAATAGCTTGCTTAACATGATGCTTTTAAATTCTTCTGGGGCAATAAGGAGCATGTTTAATAATTACTGACAGTGACCTCTGCTCTGTAGCTCCCCAACCCCTGCTGGGCTGGCAATATTTACCTTCTGAATCTTACCGGTAGGGTTTAAGGAAAGTGGAGCTTGAAGGAGTTTAATTCTCAATCCAGAAGTCTTCCACAAACCAGGTACAGTCCTTTTATACTCATATTTTATTTAAACAGTCTAAATGGGTGCCATGTTTGTTTTTAAAAGGCTGACCCCTAATGTGATCATAGAATATTGCTATTGCACCTGAGGAGCTTGCTGTTTGTTTTTTAAAAGTGTCAAAGTACTTGGGCAATTACAAAGCTGTGTTTGTCAAAATCTAAATCCTTTACTACTATTATCTCACCCACTCTTCCACAGCAGTTTTAAAATGATTTGTGTTACTGGGTAATCTGTTATCATAGTGATGTTAGTAATCCTTTCTCTGGCAAACAGTAATGTATTTCATTCTAACTGTATCCAGCTATTCACACTGATGGGCTGTCAGACATGGGATTAACCATCAGATTACATCCTTTCAGCTAAAAAAAAAAGAATGCTTATCATCATTATTTCCATTATATGAACATATTATTCTTATTAATAACTTGTGACCTTATTTTTAGCAATCTGCAATACTTTTCCCGGCAGCCAACAATTCAATGGCAGATGTCCCATTGATATCCCGATCTGCGCTGGGTTTCATTCAATATTTTGAAGATTTTGTGGTTTTCGGGTGTAAAATCTGAGAAATTTAAAAAGCTGGGGTCCCCAGACCACAGCCGCTCTTCTTCCTCCTTTAATTGATAGGCTCTTGCCTATTCAAGTATGTGGTGGTGGAGGAGGGTTGCAGACAGGCACGACTTTGTGGGTTGAAGAAGCTATGTGCTCTGAGCCCTCTATTGTCTTCTGAGTAGTGGGACTAGCATGTTCTTGTTACACCACTAGCAGTTAGCTAACCCTTTTGCAGGACCTCAGCCTCTTCTTCATGTACATGTGGGGGTCAGTAGCATACTCATACACTTAGCTTGTACAATCTGTGAAAAGTTTAACTCAGAAACTTTTATTATGGTATACCCTTGCTCTTTTTCGATTTTAATGTGTTACACAACCAGGTCCAGGTCTTTCCCAGTCTCTTCCAATAACCTGGCCAATTGCTTCATCATGTACAAAACCCTAGCATTTTAGCATGTGTGAACAGATTATCCTATGTAACTTTATAACTGAATTCCCCTACAACAGCGATGTACTTTTCCTTCCTAACTCTCCACGCTCTCCTCTACTAGAGCAGCTGCCCTCTATGGTGCTCTCAGATTCAGTTTGCTCCATAAATTTCAGCAGACAGCTGTCCTCCCCAACATCTTCCCTATTTCCATCACTTAATTCACCAGCCCCTAAAGGTTCAAAGAATAAAAACAAATACATATAGAGCACACCTTCTGAAAAAGTAAAACCACTGTTTAATTGAATTCATTAAAAACACAAGTTAAAAGGAGCAGGCTATGATTAAGGGGTGTTCCCGAAACCAATTAAGCTTTCTGCTACAGCAGCCACTTGTGTTTTTAATGAATTAATAAACAGTGATTTTACTTTTTAAAAAGGTGGTCTCTACATTTTTCTTTTTCTATTCTTTGAATTGTGTTGCAGCCTAAGGAGCCCTGTATGGATGGATGCACATCTAACTGTAAGGGCAGGACTACATAGCTGATTCCGCCGCGATCCGCCGCGCAAAATCGCAGGCGTCACATCGGATGCGACGGAAATAAGGTAAGTAATTTAATTGTCGCATCGTGTTGCATTGTTGATGCAACACGACACGTCTGTCGGATGCTGCACGGTGCGTCTGCATCCGACAGTCGTGTCGCGTTGCATCAACAATGCGACACGATCCAACACTGCCATTACTTACCTTGCTTCCGTCGCAACCAACGTGATGCCTGCAATTTTGCGCAGCGCGTCGGATCGCGGCGGAATCGCCCGTGTAGTCCTGCCCTAAGGGCTCTTACACACAGGTGTTTGCGTCTGCATTTTTCAAACAAAAGCTGAGCACAGTAGATTGCATATATATTGCATTTGAACACATTTTTTGTCTACAACCTGGCATAATATAATGGAATCAAATGTGGTTATTTGTGCTCAAACCGCATCAAACACATGCAGGAAAAACACCTGTGTGTAGGAGCCCTAAGTCCTTCTCTTACCACAAGAGCAAGGGGTGAGTCCAGTTTTTTTGTTTCTTCATTTTTTAAGTTTTAGCCCCTAATAGTGCCTGTGCAATGAGCATCCTCCTCTCCCCTTATGTTGGCAGTCCCCCTCAATACTAAAAGATGTACTTTAGATTCTATTACATTCTAAAAAAGAAGCATATTTGCATCTCACACAGGTGAAATTTAAATAGGGCGGGGGTTCACCTTTAGGTTAATTTTTAGTATTTTATAGAATGACCAATTCTAAGCAACGTTTCAGTTGGTCTTCATTATTATTATTTTTTTCAGTTTTTTAATTATTTGCCTAATTCTTCTGAATCTTTCCTGGAGAGCTTCTGAATAAAAAGCAAAATAACTCAACAATAGTGATAGGTGAATTAGCGCCGTTTCGATTGGCCGAAAAATTTGTGAATTTCGCGTGAAATTCGTGAAACGGCGACAAATTAGCGAAACGGCGCTGGCATCAATTTTTTTTGACGCCAGTGAATTTTCGCCAGCGAATTTTCACGGCCACTTTGCGAATTTATTTGCCGGTGGCGAATCGCGCTAATTTGCCGCAAATTCGCCCATCACTACTCAACAATCACCTCAATAGTTCACAACCCCTTTAATATTCTTGTCTCTGTTGTTTCCGTCTGGCACCTCAGTAATCCAGGTGCAGATTCTGAACAATTTGCTACATTACTTGATACGTGTCTCAGTAGCGTCTGTGGGATATTAATGACTATTGTATCAATTCTAACAGCTGCCTTTAATGAAACCCAGGGATTCTGCTCAGCAGGGCTAAATCTAAAAAATGTATCAATGTATAAATTTAGAACAGTTTAAGCGTCAGCGATCCCCTCTCTTAGAGCTGCTTCAGAAAGACATAGGAAGGTAAATCATGACGTTTTAAACTTCAATAATAAAAAAGCAGTCACAAGTAGAAAATAGAAATTAAATTGAAGAAGTCTTTACTTCTGGTGAACTATCCGAAAACAACCGAATTCAACAAATTGAGTGAACAACCCTTTTAAAGGCCTTTTTGTGTTTTTGGGCTCCTACACATGTATTTCCGTGTGTGTTCCACACAAAATGTTGGGTCTCATCTGCATGCATCTCCCACCAATACCTCACACACGCTATGCATCCTCAAACTTATTGATAAATTAATTAATGTCAATGTATTCAGCATAAATCTGCACTTTTTTTTTTTAATGGAGAACCTCAGGCCCCAAGTACATTGTATATAAATGAGTATTTCCCTCTTCTTCTAAATTGACTCATTGTATAGCAGTTATGGCACTGGCAGTGTTGCAAAGGGCAAAGTTCATTTTGACCAGTAATATAACTGCAACAGAACAAACAACCTGAATGTAAAATATACGCCCCAGAATAGTTGGAAGGAAATACACACTGATAGGTGCTAGATACTGATGGTATCAGGTTTTTACTGCAGAAGCTTTGAACAGAGGCTGAAGTTCTAGATGGAAGAAATCACTAATTGTACACAATTTGCAATATTTTAATACAGGGGCAGACAGACAATCGGATTGTTCGAACACAGAAATGGCCAGAAAACGCAAGGGGCTGCAGAATGGGGATGCGGACCAGAAATCTATTCAAAGCCAAGAATCCAACTCCATGAATCTAAAGAAACAGGCAAGAATTGGCTTTCCGATTTGTTAATGTATTACAGTTTTATGCATCTATAACGTTGCTTCTATAGTGTTATTTGCTTATGCAACACTTTTATATAAGTACCGGGTGCTAAAAGACAAAGGAGGGGTTTCTGCCTAATTTCTTCAAACAGACACCATTACTGGCCCTAAATACTGAAGTGTTGGCTGACGAGGTGTATTGTACAAGAGATATTCCTGACTGTACAGGGATGCATTCCTTCCCTTTCTATTCCTTGTGGGGTCTGAAGTTAGCAAGAGTGACCTGAGCCATCAGAACCAACTACCCCAACATGCCCAACCGCCTAGCAATGCAGAACCCCTGTCCTGTAACATCATGAAGAGTGCTCCCCTTTCACAAATGCCCCAGGGAGGGAGGAAGCTTCCATGCTGGAAACCTAGCCCCCCCTATCTATTTCTGGTCTACAATTCAATGTTGTTCTAATAATACTACATTAATTTAATGAAACAGCATATGGCAAAGTCTGAATGGAGAGAGAGATCATGCATAAAATAGGAATTACAGTTTAAGCCCTATATCTGTCATTGACATAGCAAAGTTTTCATGAATTTTTATGAACTTTTCAGTATCAGCCAATGTAATCTTGCCCACAATACTCCCACGAGGTAGGAATTATACACTGTCAGCCAGCGCTTCTAGCGCTTCCACCCACAGGGACATCACCATTACTAACGGGCGCAAGCGCCACTTCGCTAGCGAAAGAGATAGACGATAGTGATCCATTTGCACTCGTCAGGCGAATTTTCGCTCTGGCAAATGAACATAACTGCGCAAATTCACTAAAATTCAGATTTCATTGACCGTAACCTCTTTCGCCAGACTTGCCTTCGCCAGCGCAGACCAGGAGAAGTGCATAGGACTTTCTCAATCTTCAGTTTCTTACATCATATTGGAAAAACGCTGATGTATTTTCCTTTTTGTCATGGTGATAGGCTGCAAAAGTGTTTAAAAACTTTTTTTTGTGTAACAGGTTTCCCCCATACATTTTATAACATATGGGATTATTATTTTACAGTGGGCTTTTGTGTAGGGCATTATAACAACTCAATTGTCTTTATTAAGGTTCCCTTGGCATGTGTAGTTATCAGTGTAAATGTAATGTATTAGATGCAGCATGTAACATAAAGACGTCCATTCAACTTTAATTTGTTCTTTAATTCATTAAAATCCATTTCATTGTAAGTGTGATAGCTTCCGTTTCGTCGCACTGGGATGAATCGCAGGCATCACATCGGTTGCGCCGAAACTAAGGTGAGTAATAGGAATGTCGGACGTTGTCGCTGTCAAGACTGTCGGATGAAGACACAACATACAACGTTCGCATCCGACAGTTGCGTCATGTCGGATGGACGCATCGACAACATCCAACATTCCTATTACTCACCTTAGATTCGGCGCATCCAAAGTGACACCTGCGATTCATCTCAGCACATCGGAGTGGACGGTATCGCACTTAAAATCGCCCATGGAGTTCTACCCTTAGGATATAGGCAATTAGTTGCATTATGTAAGCTGAATAGTTCTGTGTCCAGATTTTCTTTGGCCTTGACATGCTTCTGGAAAAAAAAAATTCCAACTGATAAGGAAAATACCACATTAATTATGCTGGTTGGCGTCACTTTTTACTGCACCTTTTAAAAGCGAAAATCCTGGTGTGACACAGGAAAATACAAAGTGCAAAGTATCAAGTGCCTTATTGATTTCTGTAAGCAAGGGTTTTGTAGCATGTTGTTTCTCTGGTGCTTATTAAGGTCCATAAGCCTTAAAGTGTTTTTGAAAACTTTTACTCCTGTTGGACCTGTAGGTAGCAAATGAAGAACTTGCACCCACAAAATAGATGGATAATTATGTGTTGGAAATGTTTTTTTGGATGTTTCACAATAAACAGCAAGAGTATAATAACAGGACAGCTACCTTCCTGCAGACTCAAAATCATATAACAAGTAACACACAAGTGTGTTAGTTCAAAAAGACCTTGAATATGAGATAAAAATGTTAGAATAAACAACACGTTTCTAGTCAGAGTAGTAATTATGTGAATATATGAAAAATAATAAAATACAAAAATAATTAATACGACAAAAAATAATACAACAATAAATAATCCAGTGGATGAAAAAGAAAAGACAAGAGAACCGTTGTTTTCAGGAAAAATTAGATTCTCAAATTGGCAGAGAAACTTGAGTATTAGATCTCTGTTTCTAGAATCACAAACCTTGAAATAAAGGGACCATGTGAGCTTGAAAGAATCTCTCAATCTGTTTTCTTCTGATTTAACTTTCAGATCTTCTTGCCCACTAAGTTGGTTAAGGTGTGACGCAACATCTGTTTTTAAAGGAGATTCCTTTTTTAGCCAATAATTAAATAGTGCTTTTTTAAAGATGGATAATTAGACAAAGGCGTTTGACTAAAAAGCTTCCAAGAACACCTTTCTTCCCACAGACCCACTTTCTGTCCTTTCTATACAGTGAAAGTTAAATATATCCTTTTATGAACCCCTGGGGCTCATATAACCACCAACCAAGTTTTATAGTAAGTTTCTCTTTTTGTCATGTTATGTTAAAACCCTAACAAATCTCACAGTCCTTTTGGACCATGTACCATATGGGGGATCCACTGTGCTCATTATGTGGTTTTCTATTTTTTTTATTTTACATCATATAATAAGATAATAGAAATGTCTATAATTTTCATTTAAGATATTCCTACTTAAACCTGCTTCTAACGTTAAAAATGATACCATAGAAGAAATGTTCTGCTCTGCCATGCAAAGGGCTAAAGCTTCATTAAGTCACATACTGAGCCTTTTGTTAGATGCACTTCAGAGGTGCAAATAGGTTAAAACTGTTTTATTGACAGAGATGGACAACATGCTCTCACTTTCATAGTACTAGGGTGCACTATTTTTAATATAAGAAGTCTAGTTGTCTATTTTCTTTGTCTAAACACAAGTATTTTATGAATTCAGGGGAGGTAGCTGAGCCTATACTGTACACCATCATAAATATGTTCTTCTAATATTGTTTTTCATGATTTATAAAAAAAAGTATCCAGTACCTTCTATTCCAGTGACTAACATACTTTTAATCTATTGAATTATATTGTCATATGCATGCTTTGAGTTTTCAGGCTTTGTTCTGGGGCACGAGAAGTATTTCCTTAGGAAGCTGTAAATTTGTTCCATACTTACAGTATATACCAAAATGGAATTTGTAAAAATGATGAATTTATAATGAACCAGTCACCTTCTGTTTCACTTCAGGTTGGTCTAATCAGCGGAATAAGTCTCATTGTTGGAACCATAATTGGCTCAGGCATCTTCATTTCTCCTAAATCTGTCCTTTCCAACACAGGAGCAATAGGACCATGCTTGATTATTTGGGCAGTCTGTGGGGTTATCGCTACACTGGGTAAGTTTAAACTATGCCAAGTGCTTGTATATAAAGTAATGTCTCCAAAGCAAGTTGTATCTGGGAACATATGCAGGCTATTTTGATAGTAAATGAGCTCAATCTTCTCTGTTAAAAGTTGTTCACCAAAACCTTGGTGAAACCTTTGTGCATTTGCTTAAAGAGATTGTTCACCTTTGAGTTAACTATTAGTATGATGTAGAAAGTGATATTCTGAGACAATTTGCAATTGGTTTTTTATTATTTGTGGCTTTTCAGTTATTCAGCAGCTCTCCAGTTTGTGATTTCCGCAATCTGGTTGCTAAAGGTCCAAATTACTCTAGCAACCATGCACTGATTTGAATCAGAGACTGTAATATGAATAGGAGAGAGCCTGAATAGAAAAATGAGTAATGAAATGTAGCAATAACAATAATTTTGTAGCCGTACAGATGAGGCCAGTGATCCCCATATAATAATGATGAACAATTGAAAAGTTGCTTAGAATTGGCCATTCTATAACATACTACAAGTTAACTAAAAGGTGAACCACATCTGCATGTTCCTAGAGTTAGAAGAGTTGTAAGACAATAATGATACAAACTTCTATTCATTGCTTTATTTGACTGCCCTGTGCATGCTCCCTAGGGTTCCCATAAAGTCATGCAAGTGCACTTCTATCAACATCACGACAAGGAATATTGAGCCAAATTGTTATGTTTAAGGGGCGTTGAGATGAGTGAGTCCAACAATTAGGGAAAGCAAAAATGATTGTAATAATTGTTCTTTCAGTACATAGCTAGTTTGCTAGAAACAACAAAAACATACACTTATAGCTGCTTTATTGTTCTATATTTATGACTGGGGTTCTATGAAAATATTTATCTATATCCTGTTTATTTTAAGGTGCACTGTGCTTTGCTGAGCTGGGCACGATGATAACAAAGTCTGGAGGAGAGTATCCCTACCTCATGGAAGCATTTGGGCCAATCCCAGCTTTCCTTTTCTCGTGGGCCAGTCTCATTGTGATTAAGCCATCATCGTTTGCTATAATATGCCTCAGCTTTGCAGAGTATGTCTCCGCTGCCTTTTACCCTGGCTGTGACCCCCCAGTGGTTGTTGTTAAGTGTCTGGCTGCAGCTGTCATCTGTAAGTAACAATGCTATGATAGGTGCAATGTGTACAGAATTATGTTTGTTTATGTACTAGTATTGCCATGTATTTCCCTTCCTAACACTCCTCTCTTTATTATTTAATTTCCCTACTTGATCTTCCACATGGTCATCAAAAAACCCATACCTCTTTCACTCCACACTACATGTTTTTTCCCCACTCCTTATTCTTCTTATTGTTGCCTAATTTCTTCTTCTCAATACTTCCCTTTCTGTTTTAGTTTTTAATTTATGGCAACCCAAGAACGCACATTCAGCGATTGTACGACCAATAGGGAATCTAACAAGATAAGTCCCCTACAAGATTGCAGTTAGTATTTTACAGGTCACCTTTGCGTAGATGATTTGTTGACACAAATAGATTTCCTATTAACACCAAAGGATAATTGACAGAAGCTTATCTAGCCTTTAATAAATCACACATTTTGGTTGAATCCTTGTTTATCTTTAGACCTAGCAAGCAGGTTCCACAAGAAAGAGTTTGAATTTGTTAATAAACACTGAAAACCCCTTTGAGCTCTAGAAGTTCCCTGCAGTGAGCCAGCTGGGCAGGCCTGATAAATTAACAAGCGCAGTGCAATCTTGTTGGGGAATTATCTTATGCAAATACTACTCAGTTGGTAGTTCATATGGCAGTACATTTATGGGCCCTATCATATACAACAGCCCAAACTGGAATTGGAATTGTTGATAACCAGCATAACAACCAGACATATATAAAATAAAACTGAATAGAAAAACGGGTGTATTGCCTTTAAATAAAGTAATAGTTAATATGAATTAAAAAAAGCAATCACGCATCGATATTTGTTTTTTTTTTTAGTCTGCTTAATGCTTAAAATAATTCTGCTTCTGATTTACCCAGGCTTTAGTGTATCCATAGGGTTAACATTGTTCAGGGCTGTAAAACTTGCCGAGCGACACAATTTACAGTGGTTTTATTATTTCATTGCAAATGACACGATTTACAGTGGTTTTATTATTTCATTGTCATGATCTATCAAGGAAATATGTTGGAATATGTACTTTATGTTGATCAAATTGGTCACAATAACATTTATAAGTAACTGAGCAAAAATGTTTGTTCAGCATATATATTTATTATCTGGCTGCTGAAGTAATATATGAGCACTGGGTATAGGAGCTAGATGGTCTATTTGTCCAACACCTGCAGAACCATTTGATTCCCTTAAGAAGGGCCGGAACTAGGGGTAGGCAGAGTAGGCAAGTGCCTAGAGCGTAAAGTTGTGGGGCACCAGGAATTTACCTTCTTTGTCTCATACCCCTAGTCCAGTCCCCTCTCACCGCTCTGGCTGGCGTGTCAGTCATTTTCGCTCATGCATGTGATGATGCTTTTCAATTGGCCTTCATTGTTTATTTTTAGCAGTTTTTGAATTATTTGCCCTTCCAGCTTTCAAATAGGAGTCACTGACCCCATCTAAAATCAAATGCTCTGTAAGGCCACAAATGCATTGTCATTGCTACTATTGCTCTTCTTTCTATTCGGGCCTCTCCTATTCATATTCCAGTCTCTTATTCAAATCAATGTATGTTTACTAGGGTCATTTGGACCCTAGCTACCAGACTGTTGAAACTGCAAACTGGATAGCTGGTGAATAAAAAGCTAAATAACTCAAAAACCACAAATGATAAAAAATGGGAATCAATTGAAAATTGTCTCAGAATATTACTCTCTATCACACACCCCCCTCCAAAAAAAGCATCACTCTGTTAAAGAGTTTCAGTGAGGGGAAATTCCCATAGATTTTCCCTCCAGCAGTGGAGGAATCCAGGCTCTATTTTCAAATAATTGATAATAAATAATAAGTAGGGCGTGTTTAACCAGTGGATTGGGAAAATTGACAAAAAGGCTTTTAATCCAACTCCTTCACTGTGAGATTTCTGAGGTCTGTAAAAAAGAATCAATATATGATAACTGTAAATTATATATATATATATATATATACAGGTATGGGACCTATTATCTAGAATGCTCGGGACCTGGGGTTTTCCAGATAACGGATCTTTCCGTAATTTGGATCTTTGTACCTGGTTTTGCCTCCAATAAGGATTAATTATATTTTAGTTTGTATTAAGTACAAGGTACTCTTTTATTATTACAAAGAAAAAATAAATCACTTTTTATTTGGATATATTGGAGTCTATGGGACTTTCCATAGCCTTTCCATAAAAATCAAATAGAAAACTCACCCACCTGAAACCTGCCAAGATGCTGTATAAGCCAGTGGGATGTGTATCTTTGTATTTTAGCATGATGGTACTTCAACTATTTAATTTTTTTCTTATATACATTGACAAAAAAAGTAGTTTTAAGAGAGTTGTTGGTTTTGCTTTTTTTAACACACTTGCAAAAATTTATTGATTTTCCACTATGTGTTTAAAACTTTCTACTCCAGATTTCCTCCGGGTTCCTCTGAGAGTGAAAGGGTTAAGTCAGCGATATAATTTGCAATCCTTTTCAGAAAAGTTTACTTGCATTTCATTCTGATTTTATTCTCTAAGCTAGCTGGTTCATATCAAGACCCTTAGACGCCTGTGAGTTGATAAGCTGATTGAGTTGTATCTGCTGTAATTATAACTGTCTGCTTTGTTTCCTAGTGGCAATCACACTGGTGAATTCACTCAGTGTAAAGCTGGCAAGTTATGTTCAGAATTTCCTCACGGCGGCAAAGATGATTATTGTTATAATCATTATTGTAAGTGGCATCGTTCTGCTAGCACAAGGTACGTGGCTCATTGTATATACAATGACAGGAACAAATCATTCATTATTCTTTCAAATTGTTTTCTATAGTATTATTGTGCATACTCTGCTTCAATAGATTGCTCTTTGTTATACACGTAGGAAGTACAGTTTGATAGACATCCAATCAAACACAACACAAAAACATACAATTTCTAACCTCAGATGCCACACTAGGGAAGCAAAGCTTCTCCCAATCTTCAGGGAATGCATGTGAATGTCTATATTTCCCACCATGACAAAGACATTGTCTGTGAGTTACTGAGAATACTGAATATGGAGGGTTTCTGAAACTAAGGGTAGGGTTAGAGAATAGAAACATTAGCAAATCATTGGGCACTTCTTTGAGAGCAGTGGCGTCTTCACAGAGATAGTTGAATGTTTGGAAATTTTATCCCAAATCAAATCAAACAGATTTAATTGGCATATTTGTATCTTGTGTGTTTAATTATTAAAGTTTCTGTGATGACACTGCAATAACTGTTGTTGGTGTCTGTTCCTACCATAACCTGAAAGCAAGTCTGGGCTGGGATTCAAAATAGGTTCTGGCATTTAATACTTAGAGAGGTTCAAACTTCCCAATAAATAACCAGATTAGAGAGCTAGGGGGCACCGAGGGTCAGTTGTATAGTGTGGTCTCTTTGCCTTGATTTGTTTGCTTGTTTAAAATGTATTTTCTACAAATATACTATATACACTATATACACATTCTCTGTGCTTGATGTATATGCTATTGTGCAGCACTGGGGAATTTGGCACTTTATAAATGTTTGTTAATAATCAATAACCAATATCGTCTGCAGGAAAAACCCAGAACTTTGAAAACAGTTTTGAAGGTGCTACAATCACAGTTGGGGGTATCAGTTTGGCTTTGTATAATGGCCTGTGGGCATATGATGGATGGTAAGCTTTTTGTGGTCTGTTGTGAATTATTATATACTAACCAATTCATGGGTGGCTTATGAAGGTTGTAAATGGGATTAGAATACATTCATCTAGAACTAAACCTCTATACCCCAAATCCTGTGAAACTTTATTCATAAGTTTATATCTGTTTCAGACACTCAGTAGTCACCCAATTGGACTCTGTTTTGTTGATGACAGTTCCTACTGTACTGAGTACTGACACTGTAAGCATAATTTACAGTAGCAGTATATTAACAATAGTAGTAATACAATGGTAGGCCAGTGTCATATATATTATTAATATGTACCCATGTTTAAGTCCTTTAAAACTACTAAACGACTGATTGAGAAATAGGATATTAGTGCTGCAACATCCAAGTGGGATATTATTTGCTGTATTGTCCTTCTTATAAGAAAATAACAAGAAATAACATTTCTGGCCCATTAGTGTTTAGAGGTTCCCCATGCTGCAGTGCATTGGGATATAGGACTTAAGTGTGTGGCTTGCTTTTCTCTTTGTTTGCCTCTATCCTGCACTGTAAGTTGCCCATCCAAAGATGCTCAGTAGAAGCCTAATAATTTCCACATCTGAATTCAAAAATTAGAGAGCAACACAAGTTCCTGGGGGTGCCAAATATTACTTGTAAATGGCTAGCCCCTATGTTGACTGGCAGCCTACAGGAGGCTCTGTTTGCCAGTACACAGGTTTATATGCAACTAAAGCTTGCCACAAAACCAGGGATAAATGAAAATATAAGCACGTGCATTAAGGCCACTTGGAACAACACTCACTGAGTAGGTCAGCGCCGGAATTAGGGGTAGGCAGAAGAGGCACCTGCCTAGGGCGCAACAATGTGGGGGCACTGGGCAAGTACCTGTTCAAAGGTCTTCTGCCTTCACCTAGTCCGGGTTCACTCTCCAGCTGCTCCAGCCTCCCTCCTCTCTCCTCCCCTCCCTTCTGTCACTCCCCCCACCTCCGTTACTCCCTCGCCTGCCCTTTCCCTTTGTTGCTCTCCCCTCCCTCCCTTCTCTTCTACTATGGTGCATGCGCACTCGCTCATGCATGCACTCATGAATGCACACACACAGGGGGTGGGGGTAGCTGACCGGGGTGCTTAGGGTGCCCATTTGCAGGTGAACATGTTGCTCCTGAGCCACTGGTTCTGCTCCAAAACATTGGGCAGTGTAAATGCAGCAAGTTAGTCCCCTTCATTTCTTTCTTAAATCCATTCCTATACATCATTTCAATCAGATGGGGGGGAGGTTAGAGAAGGAATGCAGGAGGCCAGGACCTGCGGTATTTTGCTAACGCAGTCCAACTCTGTTCCTGGTTGGTTGCTGCTTTGTTAGATCTACTGAGAGCTTTCAAAAATATATATAAGAACGTAGAATCGGATATAGCACCATGTGCTATATCCGATTCTACGTTCTTGTGCAGTTTTTCCTTGGAGCAGCACCCGGGTTATTGCATTTTTATACTGACGGAGTGCGGATCTGGTTCGGTTGTGTATATATATATATATATATATATATATATATATATATATATATATATATATATATATACAGTACCTGTATATATATTCTTAGAATGAACCAGCAGCACAGGGATATTTTTCAACGTAAAAAAAGTGTATTTAGTGAAGCATGTTCCAGCCATACCTATTAACATGTCGAGTTTTGTACTTGTTAGTGTATGTAGTTGTACTGGTCACAAATTTACAGTTATTTGTTGGGTGAAAACTTCTCAGATCCTTAGGATTCATCATTGCAATTTAAGTACACATACTAGTAATATTCTAACAACCATTTACTAAATTTTACCTTTCTTTAGGAACCAACTAAATTATATCACAGAAGAGCTTAAAAATCCATACAGGTAAAAATCTGACTTTAACTTGCCTTCAGAGTTCAGTCCTGAAGGAGAAGATAGGCAGTTTATGGGACTGGATTTAGGATTAATGGTACCACCTGCAAAAATTACAGTTCTAGAAAGTGAGACTACAACTTTAGTATTTCAGAAAAAACTTATAGGGTGACACTTAAATATATGAAGTGTTAATGTTACCAGACTTTTGCAAAATGAACATGGTCAGCTCAATGCCTCCTTTTATGTAGGATGCCATTTTCACATCAAAAAGTCTCTGGCCACTTGGCATATAGAACCTACATGTATTTTATTTTTCTCCAGGGATTTCCATTTTCGATTTCTGAATTTGGTGAATTAATTTAAAATGTCATCATTTGTAGTTGCAGGTTTTTCTTTTAAAGCATTATTTTAAACAAAGAAAATCATATTTAGGGAAAACCATCAGACATGGGGGAATATTTGCAAATGTGCAAAATGTCAAGTTTTTGCCAAAAATTAAAACTTGCCAAAACAGTAGCAATTTACTTAAACTTATTCATGGCAGGTTTTTGCATTGGGGAATATTTGCATCTTTTCACCGGGCATAATTAAGCCAATGTATTGTCCTATTCGACAAGGAGTCTGGTATGGTGTCACTGGGGGTTGTGACTAGATGATATGTGATGTAATATGTAATATACCGTATGACATTATCTATAGCAACTTACTCAGTTTTCTCATTACGTCTAAAGAGCAATACAATAAATTCCAGCATAAGTATCCCTGTTATATAAAGGCACCGTGACTCTTTTTTTAGAAATATATAAATAATAATAAACTGAATTTTTTTGTTTGTTTGTTTGTTTTTTTTAGAAATCTACCACTATCTATAATTATTGGAATTCCTCTTGTCATTGTTTGCTACATTTTGATCAACATAGCTTACTTCACTGTCTTGACACCGACAGAGCTTCTGCAGTCTCCAGCTGTAGCAGTGGTAAGTTAAATGCAAGTTAATTGTTTTTGTTTAGGACATTCTCAGAGATGGGGTTGTTTAGTTCATTTTTATTGTGCAGAGCTGCAGCCTTTCATGCACTTACCCAGTAAGGAATCAGATCCCTAGGGCAAGGGCAAATAAGGGTATAATAATATAGTAATACATATAGTATAATTATATGTATGTAATGAAAGAAATTCATTGGTTCTTCAGTAATTCATCAGTAGAGGAACAACCAAATCCCTGCTTCATATAGCTCAGCATCAAAATGAAATGCCTATTATAAAACGTAGGAACATCTAACCCAGTTGACAGAAACATAAATAAATACACACAATATACACATAATAATGTATACACTATTATTTATGCAATGCGATATCTTACAGTATATAAATGTAATTGCAGGAGCTTAGCAGAGCTAAAAAAGGATCAGAGGTAAAATGTTGCTAGGGTGATGCTACATACAGTATTTTTAGGCACATCCAACTTCCTACGTCAGACAAACAATCGCTGCAACAATTTGGAATTAAAATCCCCTCTAGCTGCTGATGTACTGAAGAGCTCTGACAATGGCTTGCAGTGAAGTAGACAGTGGGCTTCTGCGAAGCTTTGCTAGGTCTTCCTAATATATTTATTAACTTGTGGGACTACCCTTGGGGTACCCTAATAAGCAAAAATAGCCATATCATGTACAATATGCATTTAATTATTATAGTTCATCTGTGTATAGATTATTAATATGTATTGCTAGAGATGACAATAGGTGTAATCCCAGATACCTAAAGACATTGATTACATGAATGACATACTGCTTATGTTATAGTGCTATAATGTTATTTTTCTTCAACAAAAAACAGCCAGTGGGCAAGTATATTGCTAGAAAATCCACTAAACTGTAGTGGATTTTTATTGTTTTTTCTTTTTTTTTTTTTTTATAGATATAAATGGTTTATACAGATTTATTTAACACAAAAATAGTCAATAGGCAAATATAACTATACATGGGACATAGCGCTTCCATATTAATATACTGTAGGTAACTTATGTAAGTATTCTGACAAAATCAGAATGAAAGAATTAAGGGTTGCTGGAATAACTACTCAAGCAACATCAGTGATGGATTATTAAATGAATATTGTAAAAGCCCTTTTCTAATGGATTATTCACCACTTATTTGCGAGCCAGCAGTAAGCTGCATCCATTTCTTCATGGATTTTATATTATTCCTATGCACACATGGCGAATTAATAGAGGAGCATTTTAAATAGTGTAATGTCATCAAGCAAAAATGAAGTCACTATTGCACTGTTAGATGGCAGCAAGATGGCTGATTTAGCACTTTTCATAAGAGAATCGTCTACTCTGTATATGTGTAAGTTTTTGATGCCAGCATTCATAAGCTAGCTGCCTCAAATGGGGAAGGTTTGTGTCCCCTTTAACCTTGTATGTAGTAGGCATATCATCTCTATAATAACACTGGAAGTATTTGAATCTAAAAAACATGATATAATTGCAGACATTTGGGGATCGAGTTCTGTACCCTGCAGCCTGGGTGGTTCCATTGTTTGTAGCATTTTCAACTATTGGAGCAGCCAATGGCACATGTTTTACTTCTGGAAGGTCAGTTTTTCTTTTTCTGTATATGTACATCATTTGGATTTGGATAAGCCTATGAAACTTATTTGCAAGCAAAAACAAGGAGCTCTCCTCTTAATCTAGTATATTTATACAATAGAAACCGTCTCATCAACCAGAAAGATGGAGACACAAAGATAATACGAATGTTAAATGAATAGCTTCTGTAAATTCTCATCAGGACAGTACTATAGAAATAGAGTAAAATATTAATAATATCTATATTAAGAATATCTATTTACCTGCAAACAATCAATTAACTAAAACATTGAACATGAACTCAGTTCAACAAGCAGCTGCAGCAAGAAGATAATATATTATGGAGAGGTAATTTATAGTATTCACTATATAGTCATGCACAATATTGTCTGCAAAGCTAGTCACGACTGATCAATCCAGCATCTTGTTGGCCAATTAATGGGGTCAAAATTATGATCTCCTGGAGTGATATCTGGTTGGGGATCAGCAAGATTTCTAAAGATCAGATATGAAAGTCCTGTCAGATGAGGGCTACATCAGCCAGCTGACATGATCCTCTCCCAACAGGTGTAAACGGGCCTCCATTGTAATCTGGCTAGCTAGACCCTTCATTGGTAGTATAGTATTTTTGCAGCCTGCCCTTCCTCTGATGCCTCTAATGTCTGAAAAGGAACAGGGCAAGGTCTTCAAGTGTCATCTCAAGCTATGGCTGGGTAGGGCCTGGGTTGAGAAGGGCCTGAGTTTAGAAGGGGTTAGTTAGGGTGGGTGCTGGTTGGAAAATATCCAATCCATATCACAGTTGGTGAGCTAGGTAGAGCAGTGAGAGAAATTAATTACGGGGTTATATGACCCACATATATACAGGGCAATACACTACTGGTGTAGTCAGGATTGACCAAGTCAGAAGCAAATATTAAAAGGTATATGGCCAGTTTAGGCCACTGACACAAGGAGGTTAGTGACCCTGTGATTAATCTCCTCTAGCGTGGGCCACTAATCGCCTCTGAATGCTTTTCCAACAGCAATGCCGAAGTTGCCCAAAGTTTACTTGTGGGGCAACTTTGAGTAACTTTGGAAAGCCAAAGTGATTAGTATGTTTTTCCACTAATGATAATGTAAATTTGGAGGAGTTTAGTCGCCTGCGCTAGAAGAGATTAATTGTAGGCTAACTAATCTCCTTTGGGGTGTCAGGGCCCATAAGAATACAAAATATATGATTTCTCTGTTTCTTTAATAGTCAACATTCTCCAAATTCAAAATGTCTCTCCTTCCACAGACTTGCCTTTGTTGCTGGCCGCGAGGGCCACATGTTGAAATTTTTGTCCTATATCAGTGTCAAGCGTTTGACTCCATCTCCAGCCATTGTCTTCTATGTAAGTGTCACGTACCAGTTTTACAGTTTAGTCTACTGCTTTCTCATAGAAGTCACTGTAGAATAAGGGGCCTATTTATTATGCCATGTAAAATGAATTACACCAAAGTCAAACAATTTATTTCCTGCAAAAGCAGCGACAGATTTTTTTGTACTACACAGCAAGTCTATTCACATTTAAACTGCAACCTAGAGTACTAGCAACTGAACTCTAAACACCAAGAAAGGGGTGACTGAGGGTGGAGTCTAGTACGCAAAAGGAAGATGTTCATATATCTGGCTGAACAAAGCCATAATAATTATAATGGAGCTGACAGTTCTTCAGCAACATGACCAAAGGCAGCATTTACAAATTCAGGCTTTGGGGACGCAGGGCATGAAGAGCCTTACACATTATTTTTTTAAAGCATCAGTATTCTCCAGCCTTCATGTCAACCAACACGCCTATCTAAAATATACTTTCAGCACACCACTGACTAACTAGGGCAAAGGTGAGAAACCCAACAATGCCATAAACAAACCCACCAACGCTGCATGAGAAATAGCGTCTCCCTGGCTGTTTTTAAAATTTATAAATTTAGAAGAGTAGCTTTGAGACTCTTTGTATAGAATTTCGAAAGGTTCCTACAAAAATAATAAGACTGAGTAAAAGAGAAAAGGCAAATTTGTGGTGTTCAATCTAGTGCAACAGAGGTTTAATGCTGGCAGCAGAGAATGTCTATGCATCTGTCTAGCTTCCCATAATTCATATCTAACTGTTTTATTTCTCTTATCATACAGGGCATTATTGGTATGATTTACATAATTCCAGCCGACATCGACACCCTTATTAACTACTTCAGCTTTGCTGTTTGGCTGTTTTATGGTTTAACTATTGCTGCACTTGTTGTTATGAGATTCACCAGGAAAGAACTGAAACGACCTATCAAGGTAAAACCGAGTAATTACAGAAGGCACCATAGTGAACCATTAACTACATTAATGTATTATTTTTCCTTATTTGCCCTTTCTGCTATGCCCTTCTTCCATCATTACATTGCTATCCTTCTGTGTTACTGATTTTTTTTATCTGTTTTGCTATGCAGTGCTCTACCCTCCTGTTTTTGCCTCCATTTTTTTCTTGTCCTGTTGTGTCACCATGCCTTCTTATTCCAGTATGCCTTCATTCTTTCTTTTGCCCTGATTCTATGCATTTTGCTTTCCCTTTCTCCAACAATATATTCAGTTGTCTCATTGTTCTTCATAACAATCACATCATGGCTTCTGTTATTCCTTCATGGTCCCCTGTTTTTGCAGGTCTTTGTTTACTTAAACATATTTAATTTTATTAGCAAGTGGGCTGTTTCCAATATTAAGGGGCCGTTTCACTAAATTCGAGTGAAGGATTCGAATTAAAAAAACTTCGAATTTCGAAGTATTTTTTGGGTACTTCGACCATCGAATTGGTTAAATTCGATCGAATTCGATCGAATTCGAACGATTCGAACGATTCGAAGTAAAAATCGTTCGACTATTCGACCATTCGATAATCGAAGTACTGTCTCTTTAAAAAATACTTCGACCACCTACTTCGGTAGATAAAACCTACCGAAGTCAATGTTAGCCTATGGGGAAGGTCCCCATAGGCTTGCCTGTGATTTTTTGATCGAAGGATTTTCCTTCGATCGTTGGATTCAAATCCTTCGAATCGTTCGATTCGAAGGATTTAATCGTTCGATCGAACGAAAAATCCTTCGATCGATCGATCGCAGGATTTGCGCAAAATCGTTCGACTTCGATATTCGAAGTCGAACGATTTTAGTTCCCAGTCGAATATCGAGGGTTAATTAACCCTCGATATTCGACTCTTGATGAATCGGCCCCTAAGTATCAGGTCCTTTTTATTAAGATGAATGCCTTTCTTTATTAATAATCCTTTGTAATAATAGCATAATTATCTATCCATTTCATGGACACAATTCATGTCATAACATGCAATTTGTTTAAGCTTTCATACAGATAATTTTCTTATAAGAAAATGAATCATTTGTGTAATAACAGCTAATATTCATGATCAACACAGCATGACAAACTATACGAATTCTCAGATACTACAAATACTATCTGCTAATAATCACATTTATTTTTTTTTACAGGTTCCAATAGTAATCCCTATTATTATGGTTTTAATCGCGATTTATTTGGTTTTGGCACCTATCATCGACAAGCCTGAATTAGCTTACCTGTATTGTGTGCTATTTATTTTAAGTGGTCTTATCGTATATTTCCCATTCGTGCATTACAAAGTCAAATGGGCACAAAAAATAACAAGTAAGTTCCATTTTCTGATATAATTTGATTTAAACTGTAATTTAGAACAAATTGTTGTTATAGAAGGTACAGTCAGTTGCTATTATTCAAACGGAGATATGTAGCCATTTCTCCCATGGGTAAGTTAGTGTAACATATTTTATACTTACACGGTCTCGGATTCATTCTTTCCTTTTTGGAGGGGGCTTGAGCTACCATCTCAACTCTGTAAAGCACCCAAAAGGTAAATTGGGATTTACCAATAGACCTTTAGCTGCTGATCAGTAGATCCCAAAACACTTTCAACAAACAGCTGATACTTCAGATATTTATAATGTTAAGGTTACATAAGAAATACATTTTTATATTAATATAACAATATACATTTTCTCTTAAATCAATATTTAAGTAATATTTTCCACGGAACAGAATGCTAACAATGCTTTTATGGATGTAGATCATAATGGGACAATATCACTAAAAGTAGACTTTGAATTAGTATAGTATGGGCACTCCTGTTGTAAAGGGACAGTGCCTTTACTAATGATTAATTTCTAGAATCTCTGCTAAAAATTACAGGGTTCTCTTTAATCTATTTGCACTTTGACTATTCGTATCTAAAACCTGACAAATTGCTGTTTTAGCCTATGGGGCTACTCCTAGAACCCATCTGGAGTCATTTGGTGTATTTTGAAAAATCAAAGTTTTTTTCGGAAAATACTTTGATTTGAATTCGAGCGATTGAATACCGAATTGAATTCACCCGAAGTTTTTTTTTATCAATTTCAGTTGTTCTTTTTTTATTAAAATTTCAAGGTTTAAAAAACTCCCATCACCTTGAAATTCGATCCTTGATAAATCTGCCCCTTAGTATGTTGTAGACAGCAGTACTCCCACTGAGCTACTTACTAACGTTACTGTCAATTAGTCTGCACCTCCAGAGTAAATAAATTAAAAATTTGGAATGAACAGACATCTTTATCTGTGCTTGAACCTTTTCCAGTGTTGCACGCTGGTGGTTAGCTTGCAGGCAGTTGGCAGGGTCCCAAAGGGTCAGGGCCCACTAAAATTTATCTGGGATTTATTTGATTTGCATCCAATAAGGATTTATTAAATCTTAGTCGGCTCAAGTACAAGGTACTGTTTTATTACTACAAAGACATTTTTAACACGTTTGAATAACTTCATTATAATGGAGTCTATGGGAGACTGCTTTTCTGTAATTCAGAGCAGAGATTAGGGGTTTCCCAATAACGGATCCTATACCTGTCGTATAAAAACTATACAAAATAATGAAGATCTTCCGAGTAGCTTAGTAGTTGAACCTTTTACCTTTAGAACTGAATTTCCTAGACTTTTACAATATTAATTCTAAAGTCAGTACCTGCAAGGGGAAGAAGAAAAGTTGTCTAATTTGCCAGGAAAGACCAGTTTAATGCATTTCGTGCCTGACTAGCACTTTATTAGAAGAGTGGAAAGCTCAAAAAACAATAGGCAGCAGTTTTATTTATGACATGTGATTATGGCATTATAGTAGTACATTACTATTTCCAGGCTTTTTTTTAAGATCCATGATGATTATTTAATGGGAGCGCAATGTGAAAACGCTGACTTCAAAACTGTATATAACTACAGCCTTGATAAGACTGTATGAATTGATTGGTTATACTAACAAGTTTGTGGCTTTTATATTTTCTTTATTGATTGCATGTTACATCTTATCATATTTGCCACATTTATGACTGCAAGTTCAACTCATCAGCATATTTTAGTGAATAATCAATTCATTCCATTATCAGCTTACTCTACTATAATGTCATTTTTACTGTATCAGTTTAGTTGTTAATTTATTGACTTGGATTATATCCATCTTTTATTGATTGTGGAAGTATAACATATTCTTAGACAAGCTCCTTAACTTATATTTTTGTGTTTTGTAGTTGGTACTGGTGGATATGTGTATGCCATTATTGTGGTGTGACACCTTTGCAACAGTTAGGGGCAGATTTATCAAGGGTCGAATTTCGAAGTGGAAAATACTTCAAAATTCGACCATCGAATTGGATTACTTAGACTTCGAATGTCAAAGTTTTTCTTAATCAAATTTGGCCATTTTCGGTCGAAGTCAAATCGTTTGATCGAAACAATGAAATCCTTCGAATCGAACGATTTCATCAATCGATCGAACGATTTGACTTCAACTTCTAAAAACTTAGCCAAATGTTGGCTATAGGTTCAAGGAGGTCCCCATAGGCTATCATAGCAATTCGGCAGGTTTAAGATGGCGAAGTGTCAAAGTTTTTTAAAGAGACAGTACTTCTATTATTGAATGGTCGAATTTCCAATTCGAATCGAAGTCGAATTTAGGCCTATTCGATGGTCGAAGTACCCAAAAAATTGTTCAAAATTTGACGTTTTTAACTTCGAAAATTCACTTCGACCCTTAGTAAATCTGCCCTTAATGTCTCCTCTCCTATGGTACTGTATACAGTGTCGGACTGGCCCACAGGGATACCAGGAAAAGTCCCGGTGGGCCAAGGTGTCAGTGGGCCCTCATGCTGCTAAACATTTAGCCTATTTCATGGCCATTCTCTATTTCTATCAGAACAAAGTGGCTAAATAGATGGAATAATAGATTATAGTATGTAAAGAAAAGGAGAATAGATGAGTGAGGAAAAGACTAATAATAGTACTAAGAGTGGGCCCCTGGTCTAAGATTAATTGGTGGGCCCCTAGTCAAAGGTTTTTGGATGGGCCCCTGGTGTCCCAGTCCGACAATGACTGTATATACTTCCTTAGAATCCTATAGCAACATGATTGACATGGACTTTCAAAACAAGATTCTTGTTGACTGAAACACTCTGCTTACAGAACAGCCTTCACCCTGTGTTTGGCTTATGGTCTGTTATACAGTGAAACTTTAATTTTACAACCCCTTATTTTTAGTTTCCCCTAATTTTACACATTTTAATACTGTTCCACCAATATATAATGCACCACTTTTCTTGTGGTCCCCTAAAAATGTAAAATGGGGGTTCTACTGTACTGTATTGGCTGTTGTCATTATTTAATGGGGTAGAAATTTATGGAAAAACTACTCTGGCCATGGAGCTGCTTACTTTCTACATTTCTAATAGGTTATTAAATTCACAGTACAACCAATGTCCATGAACAAGTAATGTTTCTCACTTGACACTTCTTCACCTTGGAAAATTACATCTGTTGATATCTCTGTGGAACCTGCCCAAAGTATCTCTCATCTAGAAGCAAACAAAATGGAGCAGCCAGAGGGCAAGCTCAGTTCTAGTTAGACCTTTCCTTTGCAAGTACATACAAGTACATAATGACAGCCTGTCATGTGGGTTCTGGCAAATGCCAGAGGGCCTGCCATAAGATGCCATAGAGAGTCACTATTTAGTGGACTGGTGGGGAGCTGATTGGGCCTCTCTGTACTTGGAATGCCAGGGCCTATTTTGAATCCCAGTCCAGACCTGAGCCTGGGTGTGTTGTAAGCAACCTAAACGCTGACTCAACATCAGCTTGGCCAGAAGTGTCCCTTGCCCAGCACCAGTACCACCACTTTGTGAAATGGGTTATAGGACACAACAAAATTCAAGGTAAATATCATACGATTTTCTTGACTTTTGAGATGGACAGATGACGTGTTATGTGTACCTGAACCAATTCTCCTGGCCCCTTTTTGGATATCACCTCCAATGGGTATATCAGAAGGTTATCCATAGGTAGTGCTTGGAAAAACTGCCATCCTGCCTGCCTGATAACCTATCACCCCCCTTACCCCCTTACCTAGACTATTTTTCAAGAAATGTTTCCATCATGCGGAGCCTCATCCAGATCTAGTCCTTTTCCAGTTGGACCTTTTTTGACCTACTTTCATAAAACTCTTGCTAAAGGATTGGGCACTACCACAAACTGAGCACTCTTGAGTGTGCATGCGATTTGCACTCTATCTACACTTTCTATTTTACCACATTAAAGGGCATGCGCACTATTCCTTCAATTCGTACGATTCAAATTCGGCTGAATACGGACCTATTCGATCTAAAACGGACCTATTCGACCCAAAAAAAACTTTGACTTAATAATAAGACAATTTTCACTGTATAGATAGCTCCTGAGCTGTAATAGTAAAGGGACCCGTTAGCAATATAAATACCGCTTTCAAAGTTAGAAAAACTAGGTTATGGGTTACAATGATCTTGGTTTAGTGAATTAGCAACAGTGGTTGCAATGCACAAGGAAAATTATCAAATATATAATTTTTTGGAAGAAAGTGTGGTGTGTTGGGGAAAAGATACAATTATTTGAAATTAGAATAAGGCACAAAAATGCTGATATTTTACTCTGCATTCCCTTGACAAAAGGTAAGCTATTCTGAACATTTGTAAACTTCAGTTCCCAACATGTCGTGAATTAGTAACTAGCAAATTATTTTCAGTGTCCATTTTAGCTGGTCGTCCTGGAGTTATTTGAATATTATGTACCTTGCGATTATTACTGTTGCATCTGTAGGAACACGGAAGCACAAAACACAGGAACCCACCATTGGGACTAGAAGAACTGGCTAAATCAATAATGGCAGTATCATAAGAATGGAAGTCAAAATAGGCTCTGAAAGGGAAACAAAAGCTAACACTGGTTACTCAAGCAAGTATTAATCTTGTAAACAATGTATTTCATGATTTCTTTTAAATAAAAATGATGTTTCTTCTCTAAATTCTAGGGCCAATAACCATGTTTGTCCAGATGTTGATGGAAGTAGTTCCGCCAGAAGAAACAGCTGAAAGTAAAACTGACCAGCTCTAATAAATGAATATAACCATGGACTGGAAATATGTATTTAATTGCATTCTGTGAGGCAAAGTTGCCCCATAGTTGTACATATTGTAAATGTGTTATTGAGTTCATTCACCTTATAAGGTAAATTAACTTGCAAATGTATTTTTTTGGTTATTAAATCAACTAAGCAGCAGATATTGTAAAGATTTGCAGATTGTTATGTATTCTTTCTGTGAAATAGAATGGAGAGTGGATACATAGAGACTCTGAGCAGAAGAATCTCCTATCAGCATGCTGCAGAAGAAAAATGACATTACATTTAAATAGACATATGTAAATACTTGCTTTATAAAAAGCTGAGAAAATGGTTTGATGATATCCCCCGTTTATATAAACACCATGGGACCACTCTGGGGTACTTCAAATAAAAGAAACGTATGAAGAATGAACTGTGCCCTCTATAATGATGGGTCCACAGTTTAATGTCTGATTCCGTTACCTGTTCATAAGGCCCTAAGAAAATATGATAACAAAATAAATATGACAAATACACACATTATAATTGGTGAACTATTATTCTGCAAAAGAACATGTTAAAACATCTGGATCAAAATATAATCTAACCATTTGAGGACATACACATTTGCATGAATTTAGAGCCTTGAAATCACCCCCCCCTCGGAAAACCCCAGGTTGCCCCCCAACAGGCCTCATGAATCCATGGGGCTTTTGCCCTCTATAGTTACGCCACTGGAAATAAAATGTACATTGGTTTCAGCTTTAGATACATATACTGTTATTGCTGTGTGCCTAGTGAAATGGCTGGGCTAGAATAAGTAATAGATATATTAAAAGGTATAAAAGATTATAGCTTCCTGGCTACTTGCAAACATTCAGACGCCAACAGCGCATATCAAGGCCAATAGTTTTACACATTTTTTGTGGTGAGCGCTGAGCTTGGATATATATCAGTCTGGCTCGCCATTTGATTGGTGGAGGATCTCCATTGAGTTCCACGTGTCACTAATTCCTTTATGCATCACTGGCACTGTGGCACACCTGGGGGCCCATTTACTTAGCTCGAGTGAAGGAATGAATAAAAAAAACTTTGAATTTTGAATGTTTTTTTGGCTACTTCGACCATCGAATGGGCTACTTTGACCTTCGACTACGACTTTGACTTTGAATCGAACGATTCAAACTAAAAATCGTTCGACTATTCGACCATTCGGTAGTCGAAGTACTGTCTCTTTAAGAAAAAACTTCGACCCCCTAGTTCGCCACCTAAAAGCTACCGAAGTCAATGTTGGCTTTTTTAGGTCGAAGAAAAATCGTTCGATCAATGGATTAAAATCCTTCGAATCGAACGATTCAAAGGATTCGATCGAACGAATAGCACTAAATCCTTCGACTTCGATATTCGAAGTTGAAGGATTTAACTGCGACAGTAGAATATTGAGGGTTAATTAACCCTCGATATTCGACCTTAAAGGAAAACTATACCCCCAAAACAATTTAGGTCTCTATTAAAAGATACTGAGTAAAACAGCTCATGTGTAAAACCCTGCTTCATGTAAATGAACCATTATCATAATAATATACTTTTTTAGTAGTATGTGCCATTGGGTAATCATAAATAGAAAATTGCCATTTTAAAAAATAAGGGCCGCCCCCTGAGATCGTAAGATTCACTGTGCACACATACAAACCACATGTAAGGTCACATGAGCCAATTAACAGACAGAGTTTTGCCTTTTGCTTCCTCACTTCTTCCTGTTACAGTAAGGGGCAGATTCATTAAGGGTCGAATTTCGAAGTTAAAAATACTTCGAAATTCGACCCTCGAATTGAAATCCTTCGACTTCGAATATCGAAGTCGAAGGATTTAGCGCTAAACGTTCGTTCGATCGATCGAAGGATTTTTCGTTCGATCGAACGATTAAATCCTTCGAATCGAACGATTAAATCCTTCGAATCGAACGATTCGAAGGATTTTAATCCAACGATCGAATTATATCCTTCGATCAAAAAAAGGTTAGCAAACCTATGGGGACCTTCCCCATAGGCTAACATTGACTTCGGTAGGTTTTATCTTTCGAAGTAGGGGGTCGAAGTTTTTTTTAAAGGGAAAGTACTTCGACTATCGAATGGTCGAATAGTCGAACGATTTTTCGTTCGAAACGTTCGAATCGAAGTTGAAGGTCGTAGTCGAAGGTCGAAGTAGCCCATTCGATGGTCGAAGTACCCAAAAAATACTTCGAAATTCGAAGTATTTTTCATTCGAATCCTTCACTCGAGCTTAGTGAATCGGCCCCAGTGTGTTGTAGTATTTCTGGTCAGGTGATCTCTGAGGCAGCACAGATAGAGTCACGAAATGGTGGTTCAAGGCAAGAGATGTAAAAGGGCAATATTTATGTAAATATATATTCCAGTTTGGTAAGATTCTTTAATACAGTATGTCATTCAATTTGATATAAACTATCTGTTGCTTAAGTATTCATTTTGGGGGTATAGTTTTCATTTAAGTAAATTTGCCCCCTGGTGTGTGTGTGTTTTATTTATACACGAACAGACTGCACTATGATATGTTTTTTGGGAACTTCCTTGTACAGTAGCTTTGTTTTATTGGTACAATTGTGGGGATCCCGGACATAAGGGAAAGAAGAAGGGATCTGCAGAAACTTATTTGTGAAAAGTATTTTATGTTAGAAGACCAAATTAAGCACTGAATACACCCCTTTTGTTGATAACTACACAACTGTTGTCCTGTTGCCCCCCAAGTTGTGCATCTGAATGACGTGCAATTTAGGGCAGTTAGGAGTCTGACCATCACCAATACAAAGCTGGTCTCTTTGCTCCCCCCTGTGGCAATATACACAATGCAGAACACAGTGTCCAAAGTGCAAACAAATGGCTATATGTGGCCTTTTGCTCATTTTACATTGTTCTGCATTGTAAATGACCCCCACATTTGATGCCCTACTTTTTATATAGTCACATAGCAACATAGTAAGTTAGGTTGCAAAAATACACACATCCATCAAGTTCAAACTTTTAACTCTATTTTAATGTGCCCAACTGCTCATTGATCCAGAGGAAAAAAAAGCCCCATCTGAAGCCTCTCCAATTAGCCTCAGAGGGGGAAAAATTCCTTCCTGACTCCAACATGGCAATCGGACTAGTCCCTAGATCAACTTGGACTATGAGCTATTTCCCATAACCCTGTATTCCCTCACTTGCTAAAAAGCTATCCAACCCCTTCTTAAAGCTATCTAATGTATCAGCCTGTACAACTGATTCAGGGAGAGAATTCCACATCTTCACGGCTCTCACTGTAAAAAAAACTCTTTCGAATATTTAGGCGGAACCTCTTTTCTTCTAATCGGAATGGGTGACCTTGTGTCAGCTGGAAAGACCTACTGGTAAATAAAGCATTAGAGAGATTATTATATGATCCCCTTATATATTTATACATAGTTATCATATCACCCCATAAGCGCCTCTTCTCCAGTCTGAACATCCCCAACTTGGCCAGTCTTTCCTCATAGCTAAGAGTTTCCGTTCCTTTTATCAGCTTAGTTGCCCTATACCAGCTTAGTCAATAATTTACCCCCCCCCCCACCAATGTAAAATAATATGTCAGGTGGAGTTCCATGTCCGCATAAAAGAATGAGGCAGAAGGCTAAGAGCTTTTATACAGGTCATGGAACTCCGAGGTGATTTACTGTATAATCCAAGATATTATAAATCCAATGTGATTGATAATAATTTTATAATATCCTCATGTTTTACAACAGGGAGTACATTATTTATTATACTTCCCATTTAAATGAGTTATGTGACAGAAATGTGAAAAGAGCTCCCCCGGTATCTGTCTATAATGTCCTATAATGTAATTGTAAAGAGCAAACATGTCCCCTCGCAAGCGTCTGTTTCCAGAGAAAAACTGCAACCTTGACAGTGTTCCTTGATAGTTTAATCTTTCGATTCCTTTAACGAGTTTAGTTTCGTTTAGGCTTGGTGCGACCCAGTGGATTCAAGTGTATGTATGTCGATCATGTTGTTGACCAATCAAGATGTGAAAAATACAATACTAGTAATTAATTATCTTGTGAATTAACTGTGCCATGAGATATACTAGCGCTATCTGTTCTGAAGTGCTTAAAACTGTAAAATTTACATACAAATTTGTATGATACAATAGACATCTTTATTATTTCTGGCTATTACAGAGAGATGTAGATAATGCATGGTAGTCCATTGGTGTTAGTTCTTGATTTCTTACAGCACAAAGTGCATGGATTCAAATTCACCAAGCACCCATGTGCAGTCACATGATGCAGATATCAGTGTGGATTTGTGAAAGTATGAATTTTCATGCTGATATCTGCTGTGTGTCTGCACTCAGAAGTGATGTCGGGTGGGTCGGGTGGGTTTGGCCCAACTTCTGCACATGATTGTAGGGTTGCGGGTGGGGTTTGGTTGAGCTCTTCCTTCTTTTCCTGACCCAAGATAAAGTGGTGAAAATGGCTGGCCTCCTCATATAATCTATTCTATCCCTGCTACATCATTATATCTGCTAGAAAACAGTTTACCCTTTACAGGTTATCATTACATAAAAAGTCATTCTGAGAGGCCATTGGATTAGAGGTCTCCCAATGCTTTCTCTCCTAAAGCGATTATGTTAGTCTTTTAATACTCATCAAGGTCTGGTTAGAGTGGAATTTCTGCAGATGGCTGGTTATTTAGTGTGATGAGCAAAAAGTGAAAGTGGGATTAAGGCATGCACTAACATGTTATTTGTCACTTGTACAAATTAACACAAAACACCCATGTCAAGAATTATATTACAAACACTGTATAAATAAATAAATAATATTTGTGATGGCTTCCGTCTCCAGTGTGCGATTTTTATCAACTTGGAGGCACACCAGGTTAGGATGTGGGGCAACTTTTTGTTGATGACACATTAGTAGCACACAGGTAAACTCCAGGCACATAAGATTTTGGCATGATGCAAAGCTTGCCTTAATTACAAAAACAAAACATGTATGCCTTACATCATAACATAGGATTTGGAATTGTTTCTTAAAGGAATTATTCAGTATAAAAATAAAAACTGGGTAGATACACTTTTGAGTTAAGTTCGGCTTTTCGTTCTACTGCGCATGCGCAGCCGCGTGAAGATGGAGGAAGACAGAAGAGGATCGTTCAGTGGTATAACCCCGGGCCGGTGCAGTTTTCTGCTGATAGGAGCACCGGCCCGGGGTTTCGGGTAAGTCAATACAATCACTTGGGCCTGCCTAACATTTGGCTCCCCCGAGTGCTGCAAGCCTTTCCTTCTCCAACATCAACATGATACATGAATTTCAAATCACACATCAATACACATACATTACACACCCCACACAAAGATTACATAGCACCTAAAAACACAGAGTTTGATAGACATAACTGATCAAGATAAAGACTTTCAAAAAAACTGTCAAAATGGAGAAAGGAAGTTCAAAGAAATCCTTTACAGTTTATCCAGATGTGCAGAGAGCTGCGCTGCATGTCCAGTATCTGGGCCCTGCAGGAATGGAGCAACTGGCTTACCCCTGTATTTTGATAGAGCTGTTTTCATTTGCTGTTTAAATGCATCTCACTTTTAGGACACTGTTTCAGCCTGGGTGTAGGCACACGGAGTGAATTTTGGCAACTCCAGTTTCAGAGATGAAATCCATTCTGTGTGCCTGCACCTGGTTGAACACAGTGGCTCTGGGTGCAGACAAATGATAGGGCTGATGGGAAAAGAGGGCTACCCTTTAATTATTATTTTTTTACTTCCCGTAGCAGTCATTGTCTGTTCAGTTCTCTTCTTTTCTTTTTCAGTTATTACCCTTTTGTTGTCCAAACTACTTATCTCCCTGAGTCATTTAGCCGATTGTAAATTTGCTGTAAGTCAACAGTTTTATTAAAACATTTAGGGGCAAATTTACTTATGGTCGAATATCGAGGGTTAATTAACCCTCGATATTCGACTGCCGAATGGAAATCCTTCGACTTCGAATATTGAAGTCAAAGGATTTACCGCAAAAACGATTTTTTAATCCATCGATCAAACGATTTTTCTTCGACAAAAAAATAATTAGAAAGCCTATGGGGACCTTCCCCATAGGCTAACATTGACTTCGGTAGGTTTTAGGTGGTGAACTAGAGGGTCAATGTTTTTTTTTAAAGAGACAGTACTTCGACTATCGAATGGTCGAATAGTCAAACGATTTTTAGTTTGAATCGTTCGATTCGAAGTCGAAGGTCAAAGTAGCCCATTCGATGATCGAAGTAGCCAAAAAAAACATTTGAAATTCGAAGTTTTTTTATTCTATTCCTTCACTCGAGCTAAGTAAATGGGCCCCTTAGTAATTTTTTAAAATAAATTCAAAAATGTTTGTACTTTAATATTGGTTCCCTGATCTCGTTTGTTACATTTTTTTACTTATATATTTAGTATGTACAGACCCTTTTAATTTTTACTTCAGAACTGTATCTAAAATATTTCATGTTAGATAGCATTCAATTTAATATCTACTTTAATAGGGTAGTGCAGCCCACACTGCTTTAAGTATGTCTAGGATGAGCATGGACAAACAGGTGAAACTTTTTCCCAAATCCTCCAGAAGATGTAACCTTTTATTGACCATGTTAGTGGTAAAGTAAAGGACCCCAAGTCAGTTATTCATTCCATCTAGAAATATTTTTACGGGTGTCTTTCAATATTGTAGTGGTCTGGGATGAAAACAACTAAATATATATAATATAGCGGTTTGACCACAAGAGGCCACTGTTTGACTGGAATCTTTAACTGACTTTGCATAGCTGCAGCTTTCACTCTTATGAATACAAAAAAAATAAGATCTCCCTTGTTAAAATAAACAATAGAAATTTTAATTTCCTGTTGTAAAATAATTAATAGAAAAACATATTTTCCTTATAGGGTTTGTAAAACCAACATAAAAAAAAAAAATACTAACAAAGGAAAATGTAAGTCTAAGCAACATTCTAATATCCCTTAATTACTAATTGATTAATTAATTAATTAAATATTAATATAATTACTAATAAACTGGTACTACTGGCTTTGTAGCATTATACTTTTCAATATAATAAGGCGCAAAATCTATTCAACTCCGGCTCATTCCATTCAGCTGGGTAGGCTTGTTATGACATGATTTTGAAAAATATGAAAAACAATATATGTGTAGGTATGCTTGCATATTTTATATTATTTATACAGTGCGTTTTTATCATACAGAGTAGCTACAGCGTTTTTAATATAATTCTTGACATTGGTGTTTTGCGTTAATTTGTACAAGTGACAAATAACATGTTTGTGCATGCCTTAATCCCACTCACACTAAATAACCAGCCATATGCAGAAATTTCACTCTAACCAGACCTTGATGAGTATTAAAAGACTAGCATAATCGCTTTAGGAGAGAAAGCATTGGGAGACCTCTAATCCAATGGCCTCTCAGAATGACTTTTTACATAATGACAACCTGTAAAGGTTTAAAGTGGACCTGTCACCTACACATAAAAAGTTGCATAATGAAAGTCCTTTGCAAATTAAATATGAAACCCCAAAAATTTGTTTCATTAAAACATCCATACCTGTTATAAAGGTGTTTAAATATCTAAACTGTCAATCAAATATTACCTGCCCCGCCTCTATGCCTGTGGCATAGAGGAGGGGCAGTCAATTACTTTCACTTTCCATTCAGCACTTCTTACATGTCACTGCTCTCCCCACATTCCCCCTTCCCTCCTCAGGCTCTATAATTGTGTAGGGCACTGCACATGGACATTAGGTCCCCCATGCTGGTGCATACATAAGATTTTGGGGTGATACACAATTTCCCTTAATAACCATGTCCACAAAATGGCTGCTACCTGCTTGCTTTGATTGTATAATTCCAAGACAGAAGGAAACAAAATTTAAATAATAAATGCAGTGTAAGTAAAGTTTATTTTGCTCAACTAAAATGATAGAAAAGAATTTGAAATTATTTCTTTGGGTGACAGGTCCCCTTTAAGTATTGTCTAGCAGATATAATGATGTAGCATGGATAGAATTGATTATATGAGGAGGCCAGCCATTTTCACCACTTTATCTTTACAAAAAAGTCTCTGTCTCTAGATCTAGAAACAAAAATTTACAAAATATTTTGTTTCTATATTAAATTCCACAGGTTGTTCCCAATTATAGTATTGTATATAATATATAAAGCACTGCGTATCTTGACAGCGCTATATAAATAAATGATGATGATGATGATGATATATATTATATATTAAGTAACTGGATTCATGGTATACTTGTACAGTATAGGACCCCTTATCAGGAATCCCAGAAAGCTCTGAATTATAGGAATGTCAACTCCCATAAGTCAATTATATAGTGAATATAGTACCCCCTCTTGCAAAATATATAAGGATATTATAAGTTACCAAGGAGTTCCATGACCATATAAAAATTAGGCATGCACCAAATCCAGGATTTGGGATTCAACCTTTTTCAGCAGGATTCGACCAAATCCTTCTGCCCGGCCAAACCAAATCCGAATTTACATATTCAAATTAGGGACGGGGAGGGAACAAGAAAGTAAAAAATGTTTTCCTCTTCCCACCCCTAATTTGCATATGCAAATTAGAATTCGGTATTCGGCTAAATCTTTTGAGAAGGATTCTGGGGTTCGGCCAAATCCAAAATAGTGGATTTGGTGCATCCCTAATAAAAATACAAGGCTGAGTGTTTTTATATGGTCATGGAACTCCGAGGTGATGCCTAATATCCTCATATTTTCCAACAACTTTATTTATTAAAATACACAAGTTTTAGTGAGTCATGCGGCAAAAATGAGATCACTAACCTCCGATTATATATAGTGAATAAAGTACCTCCTCTTGTAAAATATAAGGATATTATAAGTTACCAAGGTTTCATGACCATATAAAAACACGAGGCCGAAGGTAACTTCTAATATCCTCATATTTTGCAACTGGGGGTACTTTATTTATTATAATACACAAGTTTCAGTAAGTCATGTGCCATAAATTAAATCAGAACTCACCGTTTATAACTGATAACATCAGAACTCACCGTTTATAAGGATATAATACACAAAAGCCATGAATATCTTGTAAATTATATCCTTATAAATGGTGAGTTCTGATGTCATCAGTTATAAACGGTGCGTTCTGATGTCATTTCTGTCACATGACTCACTGAAACTTGTGTATTATAATAAATAAAGTACCCCCAGTTGTAAAATATGAGGATATTAGAAGTTACCTCGGAGTTCCATGACCTGTATAAAAACACTCGGCCTTCAGCCTCGTGTTTTTATATGGTCATGAAACTCCTCGGTAACTATAATATCCTTATATTTTACAAGAGGGGGTACTTTATTCACTATATAATTTCCAAGCCATTCATGGCTTTTGTGTATTATAAGGATATAATTTAAAAGATATTCATAGCTTTTGTGTATTATAACAATATAATACACAAAAGCCATGAATATCTTGTAAATGATATCCTTATAAATGGTGAGTTCAGCTAGACAGTTCTCCTTGACTTGTAAAGGCATGGAAGGTATACTATCCAGTATGCTGTATAAACCCTATCTGTAGGGATATTTGCTAGCTTTGTTCTCATCATGTGCAAAATCATTATGCATCCTGCGGTGTACTATTGCATCTGGTGTAATGAGGCTGTGTCTTGATGTCAGTGCGACATTATACTGGTGCTTGCACTCTTCTCGCTTATGCTTGACACTATTAAAGTGCACCAATTGCTGGATTTTCAAGTTACCTTCTGATACCATCTTTTGCTGTTTTGAACCGTTTTCCATTTACCCCTGGACTTTGGCCTGAACTCTTACTTCATAAGCTTGACTCTTTAGTGTCTTGTTATTTTGGCCCTTTGGAATCTCTCCACTGCTGAGCTTCCTCTGCTTCCTCCCAGGTAAACTCCCTGCTAGTGTGAGACACTTGGGTAATACACTGTTGTCACTGCAGCAGCTCTCATCAAACCAGTTTCACATGCTACTGATACAGATGTATCTTTTTGGGGTGTATTTACCAAAAGGCTTATACAGAGTTTATAACAGTTAAGGGTAGGGCCACACGGGGAGATTAGTCGCCCGAAATTTTTAAAAAGAAAGTTGCCGCAATAAGGCACGATCGTCTTTGTGCAGGAAAGATTTCATGCGACTTTTGATTCCAAACGATTTATATACCATAGTGCTTTGAGCTACGTTCTCCTCCCACGCAAGATCAGTGAGTTGTCTCATTACCTCGGCGTGTTGTCTCCACGTCATTACGCCAGCGCAAGAATTTACATACTATCGTGGCTATTAATCTCGGGGTGTGCTTGTAGGAGATTTCAGTACTTCTCTTTGTACTTGCTATTTCTGACAAATTGTGCCAAAAAGGGTCTCTCTGTGCGTTTTGAAGCTACAGGTGATCTCAAATGGCACTGTGTGCATAATAGCTGGCGATTTGCATGTAGCTGCATGCAAAGATAAAACAAACGGCTTGTCGCCAGAACACGCTTTTAAAAATCACGGTCGACTAATCTCCCTGTGTGCCCCTACCATAACCAAATAGGACCTGAATAGACATATGTACTAATCAGTGGTGTAACTTGGAGATAACAGTGCCTGGGTGAAACTGCACCCAGACCCCCAAACTGTCCTCCCCCGCCCCACCGGGACATGCGCCATGTGCACAATCTTACCTTCGGGTCTCCCTGTAGCAAACTGCTGTGACTCCTGAGGGCTCTAAGGGGGGACCCGGTGCAGTCACACCCCCTGCTACACCAGTAGTTATGCCATTAAGTAATACAAAATAACAGAAACATTATAGCCTCACACAGCAATACATTTTCGGCTGACATGGACAGTAACGCCCAACTTGAAAGCTGGAAAGGCAAATGCTTCTAAGAAGTGGACGTTCTATATAATTATATACACATGGGCTTATCTATCAAAAATCTAATTTGTAAGGTTTTAGAGTTTAAAAACGATTCAATAAACTTGAATGTTTATTTATTAGTAGCCCACCTTACCTATATGTATGATTTGGCACTAAGAACAGGGCTGAGCTGCGCCTCCTGAAATTGTTCTATTTAGTGCAGCAACCCTGTGGCGGCAAGAGTTCTGTACATGAGCACTAAGGGGTATACTCTTGCGTTGCTCCCCTGAGGATGGTAAATGACACCTTCAGGTTATTTGTGTAAGTGCTATTCATACCAATATAGTGTGTAGCATTTTTTAAATTTACACCCACAGTTCTTTTTTTATCTATTTTTAGGAGAGATGATCCAGAATCCATTGACTTCATGAAATATATTGTTCAGATTTATTGAACTGTATTCAGCAGAAAAGAAATAGCTGTTGTACGCGACAGTCGTCCATGATGAGACATTTACCGAAAGATGACAATTAATTGAACTTAATACAAAAACAAGAGGCATATAGGCATGTTGCACATAAGGTGTCATCAATTACAAAATCATTTTATTTTCATGTTTCTGCATGCAGGATATGAGCTTTCCAAATATGTTGTATTGATGCTTGTTGTCTACCACTTTTAGTGCAACATTTGCATGCACAGAGCAGAGGAACGAGAAATATTACCAAAACCACCCTCTATTGATAAAGCTTTATCCTATTTCTACTGTATATTTACTAGGTTAATAGGTTGGACAACTAAGAAAAAAATGAATTGCTATTGACCACAAAGCTTTGGCCCTTGTTGTCCCACAGTAAGACTACTCAGTAAATATAACAGAGATTTAAAGACACAGTCACAACAGAATAAAGTATGAATTCATAATTTAAGACCACAATACAAGAAGTGCAGTAAACTTGGATAATAATTAAATGTGTTAAGAGGATATTCGCATTGACCCCATAGAACCTTGCCAGCTTTTACTGGCTAAGTTTATTTTTCTGCCAACATTTCGCAAAGTTTACATTATTTGTAAATTATTTATATAAAACATAGTTCCGTATGAAGGCGTGGCTATGCAAACAGAATATTCGTTTCTCCATTATATATGGGTGGGAGCCTCAAAATGACACCTGCCAACATTTTGGAAATAGAAAGAGGGACAAAAAGATTTGGTGCGTGGCGAAAAATTTTTGACCAAGTCCATTTTTGTGGCCACACCCCCTAATTACCATGTTCATTTTACAAAATTTGGTAGGTTATAAAAGTTAACACATTTCTTTGGGTTTTATGTGTTATTACAGTTTTGCTAATAAAGGTAAATTGCCCTTTACGCTGCAAGTCACAGTTTCCCCAAGAGACCTATCTTAAATTGTTACAATTGTTTCTTTGCTTATCTTAAATTGTAACAAATGTATCAAAGTGCACCTGTCACATATTCTGGGCTCTCCGCCAAAAGCCGATTACGTTTTAAAAACTTTGTATCTTTTTCTGGCTGTTCAGTGCAGAGGATTAAAGAGAAAGTTGGGACATTTCAGTAACAATCCAGGACTGTGGGTTGAGCTGTCAAAATCGGGATTGTGCTGAGAAAAATGGGACAGTTTGTTGGTATGATGACATGTTTTAAGGCATCAATTCATTATTATTATTCGTATTATTAACAAGTGTTTCAGAAAGTGCCAATACATTCAGCAGCCCTGTATTTATAAACTATGCTTGCAAAATGAAGGCTACTACTGGAAAAAAAATACATACACACATATGTACATGTATGGGGCCTGTTATTCAGAATGCGTGAGGCCTGTTATCCAGAATGCTTTGGACCTGTGGTTTTCCAGATAAGGGGTATTTCTGTAATTTGGATCACCATAAGTAGAGCATTTCAACATTTAGTAAACCCAATAGGATGGTTTTGCCACCAATAAGGTATAATTATAACTTAGTTGGAATCCAGTACAAGGTACTGTTTTATTATTCCAAGAAACCATATTCCAAATGGCACTCACATGAACAGCAACATGCAGTAGTTGTGATGCTTATTATTCAGATCTGACAAAAAGGAAACATTTTTAAAATTAGAATTTTTAGCTTAAAATGGATTCTATGAGACATTACCTTCCCGTAATTTGAAGCTTTCTGGATAATGGGTTTCACACACACACACGCATCAGACTACCAGGTGGAGGTAAGGTGCAAAGTTAAAAAAAAGGGCACAAAGTGTCTTTTCTTCTTTTGCAATTTTTGTCTATGCTAGATCGTTATAATACAATATATAATATCAGTTAAAAAATAGCTTGAACCTAACCACATACATAATATCTTTAAATTATAGTATTAAAATAGTAGTATTAGTAGTGATCTATAATAAGCTTTACTTGAGGAGTAGCAGCTCCTTAGTAAAAGAAAATTGTTTAAACAAGATGGAAAATATATTGCTGAGAACAGGAATTGACTTGATGCCGTATGATATACTGTATACAGGTATGAGGCCTGTTATCCAGAATGCTTGGGACCTGGGGTTTTCCGGATAACGGATTTTTCTGTAATTTGGATCTTTATACTTGAAGTATACTATAAAAATCATTTAAACATTAAATAAACCCAATAGGTTTGTTTTGCTCACAATATGGATTAATTATATCTTAGTTGGGATCGAGTACAATGTACCATTTTAGTACTACAGAGAAAAAGGAAATCATTTTTAAACATTTTAATTATTTGATTACAATGGAATCTATGGGAGATGCCCATCCCGTAACTCTGAGCTTTTCGTATAATGGATCCCATACCTGTACTATAACAGGGCTGATGCACATATATAGGTCAATCAGTGGCTTAAAACATACTGTACTGACTGATGCTTAAAATAAATCCACCTATTTCAATGTGAGGACATTGCAAGTTCAATCTTAAAGGAATAGTTCAGTGTGAAAATAAAACGTGGGTAAATAGATAGGCTGTGCAAAATAAAAAATGTTTCTAATATAGTTAGTTAGCCAAAAATGTAATATATAAAGACTGGAGTGAACAGATGTCTAATAAAACAGCCAGAATCCAACTTCCTGCTTTTCAGCTCTATAACGCTGAGTTAGTCAGCGACTTGAAGGGGGGCCACATGGGACATAACTGTTCAGTGAGTTTGTAATTGATCCTCAGCATTCAGCTCAGATTCAAAAGCAACAGATATGGCCCATGTGGCCCCCCCTCAAGTCTCTGACTGGTTACTGCCTGGTAACCACGGTAACCAGTCAGTGTAAACCAAGAGAGCTGAAAAGCAGGAAGTAGTGTCCTGACTGACATGTTTATACATCAAATCACTCCAGCCTTTATACATTACATTTTTGGCTAACTAACTATTTTTTATTTTGCACAGCCTATCTATTTACCCAGTTTTTATTTTTACACTGAACAATTCCTTTAAGGAGCCCCAGGACTGGAAAATATTTCACTTTTTTTTTGGTCAGAATGAAGGACAGAGAGAGGAGAGATATTAAATTATTGAGCAGCAGGGTTTGAACAATCCTTTTCATGGAAAAGATGTTCAGTTATGCGCCAGGGTGAAGAAAAAAATGCACCTTGCATTGCTCAGTACATATACATCATAAGCCATGGGCAATATGTACAGAGAATATACCCTGAGTGCACTGGTTGCATTGATGCAACCTGCAGATTTACAGCAGAGTGCAAAGTGTTCAGTTCTAAATCTGCAGAAAAATCACTGCCGCTGCTGAAGTGAGTGCTATGGGGAGCAAGCGTCAAAGGTTGAGGTTGAGACTTGCTTTTAATAAGGCTAATGAAAAAGAATGGAGTTTCCCATTGCTTTCTGAATGAGTAACCTATCAATGCTATGTGACTGAGTTTTCGTGATTCTGAACTCGCAATTTTTAATAATTATAATATAAATGTGCTTGAACTGATCAAATGTTTCATCTCTCTCATATCTAATAAGCTAATATTAAAATCAATAGAAATTAGATTCATTATTTGATGTTCTGTTCTGATTTTATGGCGAAATCCCTAAAATATCTAAAGAAAGGTAATATATATATATATTGTGCTATAAACCAGATGGGTGATCAGAACAATTCCTCTATTATTTTATTCTAAAATATGAAACATTTTAGTGATGGGACTCTTTGTCTATGGTTTTGCTACATTCCAACAGCCCAGACCTGGATTCACAATAACAAAATTATTACACAACATAAAACATTAAAAAGATCGGATTTAGGCAAAGAACAGAGTTTTAGATAAAATAAACAGTCCCACCCCTTTTATTTTACAAAGGTTGCTTTTTCTCACCAGATACAGTTTTTTGTTCTTTCCAGAGGAAATACAAAAATAAACAATCAAAAAATAACAACATACAAACCCCCTGACTGACACAACAGAATAGAAAAAAATTACTCCTTTCAGGTCATGATCTTGTATGTTCAGTCCCTTGGCACAGATTTGAAAAGCCTCACATAATAAGGTATACTTTGCATCTTTTTTTTTTTGCAATAATAAACCAACAAGAACTGAAGAACTTAAATTATAACAAATGGAAAAAACATTTTTCTACTTTTCACAGGTGCAGAAATTTTGACCTGTGGGAAAAAAACGTGATTTTTAATTGAAATGGAATAGTATAAAACACTCAGGGTATACTATATCTGCTGTAGAAGAGGGTTTTTTTTTAATGTAAATAGTTTAAAAACAAGAAAACATTTAATCACTACTGTCGCTTTACAATGAAATGCCATATTAGCTACTTGCACCAGAATATACAAGTAGCAACTAATACTTCCCCAGTGTGACATTAGCCTTAGTGTTACAAGTTAGACAAATGGTTTGCAACACTGCGGTTGCACCAAAACGATCAATCAGCAAAGGGCCTTGATTAAAAAAATGCAAGACAAACAATGAAAGCAAATAATGGATTGGTCTCTATGGGTTACCATGGTGGTGCAGCTTTAAGCCTTTCATGGTCCTAAGCAATAACCCAAAACTGATATGCAACCTCTATGCATTCATTGTGAATTTACTTCTCAAACAGGTTTGGTGTTTTCTAAATCTTAAAGGGGTTCACCTTCTAAAAACTAGTTGTTTTCAGATAGATCAGAAATAACTGTTTTTTTACAATGATTTTACATTTTCTATATGTGGCCGTTTTTCTAATATTGAAGTGTAAAATGTAATTTTCAGCTTCTAAAGCAGCTCTGGGGGGGGTCGCTGACCCTGAATCTCTGGGTTTCATTATAGGCAGCTGTTAGAACTGATACAATAGTTGCTAATATTCCAGAGATTCTATTGAAAAGTGAATGTTGCAAAATTGTAACAGTTTAGAGTCTGGACCTGAATTATTGAGCTGCCAGACTGAAACACCAGAGACACAAACATTCAACTTTAAACTTAGATTTTGGAAAAACTGTAAAAAATAAATAACGGAAAGTATTTGCAAAAAAGTCTTTATTTCTGGGGAGCAATCTAAAAACAACTGAATTGAAAAAGTGTTTGGAAGATGAACAGCCCCTTTAACCTCCTTACAGCATACCTCCCAACTGTCCTGTTTTTGCGGGACAGTCCCGATTTTGACAGCTCAACCTGCAGTCCCGGGTTTGTTACTGAAATGTCTTGACTTTCTCTTTGATCTCCTTCACTGAACAGCCAGGAAAAAATGCAACATTTCTAACTTAAGTGGCTTTTGGCAGAGAGCCCAGAATAGATACTTAGATATTTTTGTAACAATTTAAGATAAGCAGGTCTCTTGGGAGGACTGAGACTCACATCTTAAATGGCAATTCACCTTCATTAGCAAAACTGCAATAACATATAAAAACCATATAAATGTGTTCAAACTTTCATAACCTGACAAATTATGTAAAATTGACATGGAAATTAGGGGTTGTGGCCACAAAAACACGGGTGACCAAATTATTTTTGCCATGCTCCGCATGGCAAATCTTTTTGTCCCTCTTTCTATTTCCAAAATGTGGAAGGAATGTTACAGTGCAAATTTTAAAAAGACTATATATATTCAGAAGTAATTCTGATCAAGCTTGTGTGTTTATCAATTCATCGGGTATCCAGTGAAGGTATACTGAAGCCGGTACTGTTATTGTTGATAAGTACTCCTACTCAAGGACAAGTAAGCCCAGGATGTGTACATCATCAGTCCTATCAAAATGTACATTTTTTATGTAGAAATGGGTAGGATTTTAATATCAACTTCACAACGGTACTATTATATAAAGCACTGCGTATCTTGACAGCGCTATATAAATAAATGATGATGATGATTATAGCCATAAGTAATACCCCAGCTTCACAATTCTGCATCACCCATGCATTACAAATAAGACTACAGTTATATATTTTTTATATCTTACTGTTAAGATGTGATGGTGGCCAGCAAAAACTGCAGACAATCTAAAGCTATAAATGATCACAATCCCACACGGATATGCAGTGAGGTGCACCGTAGATGCATTCCCTGCAATTACATTTCAATGTTGCTTCAGTTAAACGCAAGTGGCAGTCTCAATCTTCTCACAGGGCACAAGTATATTTACTTAGCCAGAGCACAGCTGAGCCCTTAGACAGGGAGATATTCATACCAATGCTGAAAGAGGAGCTTAGAATGAGAGACCTGATATGTTTTGGATTCTGGTATTACATATAATACCAAAGAGCAGGGAATTAGTTAAGCCATTGCAAACTGAACTCTTTGATGAAATGGCCTTTTACTAAAATGCTCCAGACCACTTATGCATGGGTGTTTGTATGAAATGGATCTTACTAACACGCACTCTTATGTGTTGTTTATGTGAAACAATCATATCATTTCTCTGTTTTAATATTATGAAAGTCTCAATTGAATAAAAATGCAACATGTATTTTTTCAACAACACAGCTATTAATGCTTGTAGGTACAACCAGGCAGAATAGCATTAAATTGTTAAGTGCTCAAACCTTGTCTCGTACACACAAGAAGCCAGTGTGTAACGTGTAGTCCTAAAGCTATCCAGCACAGCAACAAAGGTCTGCTCTAAGCCCATTCTCATAAGGCTATTATGAATAATAAGTGGGGCATGCTTACGGGAAGACTCAAGAAAGAATAAACGCAGACAGGCTATAAAACCTACAATGGTTAAGCTGACCATTGAATTGGCCTTCAGCCACAGACGATGTATTGATCAAAGTGCAGTAGTAGATATCCTCTAGCTGGAAGTTCAGACTGTGGAATATTCTGAAACACCTAATTGCCACTATTTTTATCTCCCTCTTCACAAACTGCCAGCCAGTGGCCTGGCATCAAAATGGTCAGAATCAGAGCATTACAGCTTTAGTGGTTTACAACAAATAAACAGATGCCAGTTGGCAGGAAATATTATATGACTGAATCCTGTGAGCTTAAATCCTTCACCACATCTGTGATATATTAGTTGCTTGATGCATCATTTCATATCTTTGCCCCCAAATTGCAAACTCTGTTTGTTTAAGAATATTGAAAACATAGAATAAAAAATAAGGTAACACTAATTATAATGCATTGATAATAAAAAAAAAGAGACAAACATCCACAAATGTAGCACCAATACAGTGTGCAATATGATGCGGGCAGAAAATTAAGTTTTAAATAACCCAATGGAGTGAATGAATCAGTCTTAATGACAATATTATTCAAATGGGACAGAACACATGTAACTGATCTACAGATAATAAGTTTGCGTTAAATAAAAACAAACAAAAAATATACCCAGAACTCTATCAGAATGGACACGATTTCTCCCTAAAAAAAGTTAAATAAAAAAGGAAGAGTTATGATCTGCACCAAACCCATACTAAATTATACAATAGAATAAAGTTAGCAGCATAAACATGTATTTTCACGTTAAGAAAGTTTTACTACACAAACTGCCAGTACTATAGCAATAATAAGAACTGCACTGAAAACCACCCCTGCTAAAATTTTGCTGAGGTCACATATAGATTTATGAGCATCCAGAGAAATAATTCCAGGGGAAGAAGCCCCAGCACTCATGATGGATTTAAGTTCAGCTCCTGGATCCTGTTTAGCTTCCACAGTCCACTGAGGCACACTGACCTTCATTTCCATCTCATACATCATTTCACCCATAAGGTTAATCTCATTCTCCAGGTCCTTGAGGTCCATCACATCTATATTGTGCTCAGCTTCGTACCTCATGTTCTGCGCACTCATAGCCCTAGCAGCCACACCAGAAGTTCCACCACTCATGCCAGTCTGAATGAGGTGTTTCTTGGGAATGTTAAGAGGAAATTCCTGACCTAGCACCAGAGCTCGTCTCATATCTGTTTCCAGAATGTCCATACAGGTAGAGAAAATGACCCATAGCCTCTCAAATTCAGCCTTGTCTTCTTTGGTCAATCTATGGTCCTTGAGAGTGCTGGTAAGTGTGTTTCTGTTGGCCACCGCTAGTTCTTGTGCTTTCTGCCTGGTCTTCTTCAATTCTTCACGCAGGTTCTGTGAGTCTGATGTGCCACCTATGGTGAGTACCAGATGTCTGTAGCAGCCAGTTACCTTGTTAAGAGCATCCAACAGTGCCTTGCATTCCTCCTTCAGCATCTCCAGTTTTGCTTTCTGCCAAAACCACTTAAAAGCCCAAATACTATCAAAAACGACACTTTTTTTAACACTGCTCCAAAGAATGCAGACTGGCAATTAGCTGCGCCTCCACATTGCTTTCACTGCTTTATATATTCAAACAAATGGCATATCTCATTGAAACACAATCAGAGATGTCCTACTCGGGCTCCTCCATGGCACCAGGCTGCAAAAAAAATTAAATAAAAAAAAAAGTTGAGTGGAATCAAATCCTTTGGCAATAATCTGTCAACCTATCAGAGATCATCTGGTAGCAACATGTGCACAGTATGAGTGAAATCCATATCAAGCAGTTGAGTATTCCCCTTGCAGGAGGATTGGATAAAAGTTAAAGAACTGCTCTAGAGGGAGCAACTCAAGTTTCAAAACAGGGTATCCTGCTCTTCCACTAGATCTCAGTGATTTCTCCCAACGGGGAGCTCTCCAAACACGTCCGACTCCTCTCCCTGTGCAGCTCATTCTGCCCAGCATCAGTATGAGTCACGTGACAATTCCCTAAAGCAGTACAGCTTGGGATATTATATTCGGCCGGTGTAGACGGACATCTTTAAGAAGGGCAAATTTTGTTTTTAAAGTGTACAGAGAATAACGTTATTCGTTTGTTTTAATGTAATTTAACTGTACGGCAGTCCGTCTAAAATAAACCAGGAGTGCTACCAGTACGAGTTCGACACTTAGCAAAAGGCATTAGTTTCACAGCGCGTTTCATTAATATTTGCTTTCCAGCACATAAAATGGCCGCTCTCTTATACAGTTTAGGTGACGATCTCCACTGCTTTGGCATGTGACACGCTGCGCTTGTAACACGCCCACCTCTTAGCTGTGATGCGATTGGCCGTAGAAAGCGTCTGTAGGTAAAAGAAGCGTGCCTATTGGTTGAAAGCTGTGTTGTTAATTTTGCAGCCCTAATCTACTGTAGGTGGAAAGGAGCTGGTCACGGCAAGAAATAAGGAGCAAACCTTTAAGTATATGCTGTGTGCCGGAAACTATACTATATGTCTGCGAGGTCTGACAATGAAGGGCAGCTGTTTATCATAAACACTATGTCTGTGAGGTGTGCTTCTCACCCCAAACTAGGGATTTGCACCTTGCACGTAGAGCCATGTTAGTTTACTGTAACTCCCAGCTCTCTCTGAGACATTGGCAGGTTGTAGGTCGGTACCCGCCTAGAGAGAGTAGAATGCTGTCCATGTTGCTCGACTGTGGCAATATGTGGAAGACAAAGGTGTCAAGGGGACTATTCACAGTAACATTGGAGCAAGGACAGTTATTGAAGTAAAAGTGTTGCACAAACAATGTTAGGTCCCCCAAAGCTTTATTTTAGTTGCATGAATAAGGTATTTGTACATTTTGGTGTGAAATGCCAATTCTATGATTTGTGTTTTGAGTATTGGGCCGGAACTAGGGGTAGCACAAGAGGCACTTCCCTTATATGCAGCCTACCCCTAGTCCTGCAAGTGTTACAACATTGAAAAGTGGGTTGGCTCTGTGAAGTCGAAGTGCTTTGCGCGCCATCACGAACGCGCGTCCTCGGTTGCGCACAATTACGCACGCGCGTCCTCGGTTACGCACAATTACGCACGCGCGTCCTCGGTTACGCACAATTACGCACGCGCGTCCTCGGTTACGCACAATTACGCACGGGAGAAAATCTATGCATACATGGGGAGAATATAAAAGTTCCTTGAAGATCGTGCCCTGGTTAAGCTCAAACCTAAGACCAAAGCATTGCAAGGCAGCCGTTCTAAACATTGTGCCACAATATACCCTTTTTTTAAAAAATGTTTTTCTAAGATTTATTTTGCACCCTCAGGTGGTTTCTCAGTAGCAGCTCAGTAAACTAGGGTTAAAGACTCTGCAAACGGCTAGAATTTGCTACATTCATTGATACATTTCTAAGCAGCTTGAGAGAAATGTCAGCAACTAATGTTGAGCTTGTTTTAGTAAATTTGAGTAATGTACACTTTAAAATTAAATCTTAGAAACATTGTAAAAGGAATTGAAAAAAATATTTCTTGTGTACTATCTGAAAACAACTGAACTGGAAGAAGCGTTGAAGTGGAAGTTAAACTACCTTTTAAATAGATCAATGAACAAATTCCTGGTGACCATCCATGAGGACAAGAAAAGACTCCATGGAATGAGTAAAAAAAATAATTCTTGATAATAGGGTGGTGATGTGATGTTTGACAGCATTATATAGAAAAAAGATTATGTCAGGGTGTCCAGCCATGGTGGGGGAGTGGGTCCACTCAAATGCCTGTGGCAACAATGAACTAGGAGTTAAGGTCCTTCCAGGAGGACAGCGAGGAGGAGGATCCGTTTTTGCATACACAGGAGATGAGATGGCATTCAGAATAATAACACCATCAGTGGGAATGATAAGAATGGGAAGGAGGTTAAAAGATTTTTCAGAATCAAAGGTACTGGATAAGATCAGCTTAGGGTGGCCTTAAATGCACTGATATTATCGTGTGATAATCGTTGTGTGTGTGGTGGGAGACAATCGACAGATATTGAGAAAAAAAAGCCTTATATATCGGTCGTCTCGTCGATCAGGCAGGATGGAAACAGGACTGATCAGGTGCAACTTATTAGAACATCATTAGAGAGTATCTTGGAGGAACATGTCTTATTTAATCCTCAGATATTTCATTTGGTTATTGCTCAATAACCCTAGTATAGTATGTTTCAAGTTTAATGCAGGTTTGAAAAAGTCTTAGGCATGGTGCATTTGCAGATGAAGAAGTAAAGAGGAGCTGGTGTTAATTTGAATCCCAGGAACCAGGTAGATGCTGAAATTCCAAAATGGAGAGGAACAGCTAGGGTATGAAAGGCTTCAGTGATATCTGTTTTCTTCTTTTTGTTTTTTAATGGGAAGTAATGAGAAGGTATATTATTTCTTGTATATTTGTGTGTATTTTAAATTCAAGCATAATTGGTGTGCTCTTCAAATTTATGGTTTATATGTTTTTGTGTTTTTTCATTTTTTTTTTTTTTTTTGATGAAGGGATTAATGTTTGATTTTCATGAGGTTTTTCTAAAGCAAGTGAAAGAAGAATGTGGTTCCCTCTGCCTATAGTGCTCAATGTAAGTTAATAATTTAAAGCGATACTGATACATACCTATAAAAATCTTAGGAACATGTCCGTATTAAAGAGATGCTGCACGCTAAGGGGTTAATCAAAATTTGAATTTATCTCATTTTCTGATATAAACGCCGACCAACTCCGCAAGGTTTTCCCTTATTTATCAAATATATTTTCCCGAAAAATTGTAGTGCAGGAAAACATTAGAAAAAAAACGTGAAAACCGTCTGAAAATTTGAATCGTACGAATTTTTCAGATTTTCCCCCCGAAAACCTCAAATTTTTTGCATGAAACCCAGTGCAGATCAGGATACCTTGGAACTTCTCCCATTGACTTATATACAAACTCGGCAGGTCTGAGATGCCGGATTTTCTAATTCTGACTTTTTCCACGCTAGGGGTATTATAAATCACAAAAATTTGTTTGTTTTTTTTACTAAAAATTCGGATTTTATAGCCAAAAAAACGAAAACATTTCCAATTTTTTTGCATTCTGACTTTAATAAATAACCCCCTAAATATTTACCTCCAAAAGCCCCCCAGCCCTGCAACATTCATGAAGCCGACCCTCTGACACTGCTAAAGGATCTTCTGTGGTTTTCAGTCAAGCTGGGCTGGGGGCGGTGGTGGTTCTGTATTGAGGAAATGAAGCCATTCTTTGCTTGTGAGGCTGGAGGCAATGCAACGAATAATTGATTGACTTTTGTATTGTTGCTTTTTATATGGACTTGAGCCTAACTCATTTGGAAACTAAAAGGCTCTTCCCAGTGAGGAGGATGTTAGCTGTTTACACAAAAGTAAAGAAACTCTAATTGGTTTTATTCCCACAGGGATCTGACAAATGTCCAAGTTGGCCCTGATTTGATATTTCTGTTAGGTAAATAGCAAACTTGTATGCTCGTCATAAAGAATTCTGAACAGTTACTAACACAAGCCTACATTTATTCCACAACATCTATTTAGATAACTAGGACATTTAACTGTATCATTTCTTGCTCCTGTTATGATTTATAATGATAAGCATTTGCATGATGGAAAACTGTCATGACTAAAATGCTTATTTTGTTCATAAATAGCTTCTCAAATACAACATAATATTCCATATTCTGCAGAATACCATACCAAAACCAACCACTCATGCACTGGAAAATGCTGGCATGGAGGCACAAATAGCTGATGTTCGCCTGGCTCTTGAATTTGGCCAAATCTGAATCCTGCTTAAAAAATGCTCTGATTTGGCTGAATTTCAAACCAAATATTCAATTTGTTGCATGCCTAGATTCAGCTCTTATTTGGTCTCAACCACCACCCTCTAGCCTGTTTGTATCAGTCTAATAGCTAGGTAATTTCATAATATGCATTTTTATTTGATTGTATTTGTAGTAATTGTAGTGCTTATACACACAACAGATTATAGCTAAATGCAGGGGTTAAGTGCAGGCATAGGGGTCACAATCAAAAACGTGGATCAGCGCCTGGGGCAACAGAGAAATCAGAAACACTATATGGTGTAGTAAGTTCCAATTAGGTTAATTAGCACCCTGTGCGTAGATATAGCTTTTATTGGTGCAGTTCCTTGATAGAACCATTCCTCTCCCCTTAAATATATCACCGCCTATATACTTCAAACGCCTCCACCGATTCAGCAGAAATGCCTACCGTACTTACAAGACCTCTACTGATGGTATTGCATGTATTATTTCGACTTCGACTATCGAATAGTCAAACGATTTTTTAGTTCGAATTGAAGTCGTAGTCGAAGGTCGAAGTAGCCAATTCGATGGTCGAAGTAGCCAAAAAAACACTTCGAAATTCGAAGTATTTTTCATTCTATTCCTTCACTCGAGCTAAGTAAATGTGCCCCAAACTGTCTATTTGATATGCATTTACACACACTACCTCATATAGGATGTCAGAAGCAGATCATGCCCCAAGGTTACACATCATAGACTACATTGCTACTGGAATCTGCTGTAAACGCTAGTTCTTTATTTGCTTGCCTATGCTGTGACAGATGTATTTGTGTCAAAGCTAAGAGGCTTACTACTGGTTTTGTGATGTATAATCCCATATCCCAAAACCAAGGAAGCTCAAAAAGAACCTATTTCCCTCATACCATCTGGGATTTATTTAAAGTCTTTGCTATCTCGTTAAAATTACCATTTTCTATTTTTTGAGACTCTGGATAAAAAAAAATGTTTCCCTTTTTATGTTGATTACATTGCTCTAAGTGAATTCTTTGTCCCAAGTTATATGTATGTATCAATTCAAGTTTTCGGGACATAAATTTGATTCATTCCAGTTTTTTCGGGACATGATCTCAATTTTTAGAGTTTTTTTTCCCCCATCATTTTTGACAGTCAGATTTTTCCATAAGCCCACAAACATTTGAAATTTGGAGTCAAAGAAGACATTCTTAAAAGTACAGGTATGTGATCTGTTATCCAGAAAGCTCTGAATTATGGAAAGGCCATCTCTCATAGATTCCATTTTATCCAAATAATCCAATTTTTTAAAAATGGTTTCCTTTTTCTCTGTTATAAAACAGTACCTTGTACTTGATCTAAACCAAGATATAATTAATCCTTATTGGAAGCAAAACCAGCCTATTGGGTTTATATAACGTTTACATGATTTTCTAGGGGACTTAAGGTACGAAGATCCAAATTACGTAAAGATCCATTATCTGGAAAACCCCAGGTCCTGAGCACTCTGATTAACAGATACAGGTATGGGATCCGTTATCCAGAAAGCTCCGAATTAAGGAAAGCCCGTGTCCCATAGACTCCATTATAATCAAATAATTAATATTTTTCCAAATGATTTCCTTTTTCTCTGAAATAATAAAACAGTACATTGTGCTTGCTCTAAACTAAGATATAAATAATTCTTATTGAAAGCTAAACCAGGCTATTGGGTTTATTTAATGCTTACATGATTTTCTAGTAGACCATAATTTAAGGTATGAAGATCCAAATTACGGAAAGATCCCTTATCCAGAAAACACCAGGTCCCGACCCTTCTGGATTACATGTCCCAAGAGAAAATAACTAGACTGTCCGTGAAATCCATTTGACATGCTTCAGTGGATTTGTCCACATTATGAAGCAAAGCAAAATCCAGGAATTGAAAACAACCTCTTGTGGGATATTTCTTGGGTTCTTTGCTGAGTGGATTAGGCTGGATGACTTCTTAAACTAAGGGATCTTAAGAATTATCATAGTGGAGGAGCTGACATAGGAAACCCTTCAATTAACACCTGTTCATGACTGCATCTATTGAACTCTTATTGACAAAAATATGTCTTTGCACTTTGTGTGAATTGTACTTAATTGTATCCAGTGTTTCCCAATCATTTTTGCGGCACAATTCCTGTGCTCTTTTTTTTTTTTTTTTTTTTTTTTTTTTTTGTAGGGAGCCAAAGTTATGATATGAGGCACCTCTGGAGAACACC